>NC_143012.1:316669878-317296753 GCF_055824585.1 Amblyomma mixtum
AGTCCGAAGAGTGTGGAAGCCTCGACGCCAAAAGAGACTTTGGCATCCCAATCAGCTCCAGACATCAAGGGAGTTAAGGAACAAACTTGCCAGACGCCCGAGAAGGTGAAGCGAGCCAAGCAGCCGGTGACCATACGTGTCCACGATGAAACCCTGGCCGATGACGAAAAGATTGAATCACGCAAGGGGGATAACACACCGTCGGATCTTGAGCCGAAGTCTATACTCAAGCCGCTGAATAAGCCTGCAGCACCACCAGCGCAAGAGCCACAAGACAAGAAGCACAAGCTGGAATTCCAAGAAGCGGAGAAGCCTGAGAACGCGCCGCCACCGTTAGTGCAGCCGCCACCCGCGCCCGCCAAGAAAGAAGAGGACGACGGGGACGAGGAAGAAGCAGCGCCGCCGCCATCACGCTTCAAGTTCAACCGCAAGGATTCGATCGCGGTTACGAAGCTTCGAATGTTGAAGCAAACCGAAGACCTCACGGAGGATGAGGATGACGAAAAAGGATCGGAGAGTTTTTTAGCCAGTAGCGCGGCTGCGGATGACAAAAGCGGTACGCTTCACCCGATGTTCAAGCCACCAGTCGTGATCAACATCGAGGAGCCGCAGCCGGCGAACAACGCAGACATGGCTTCGACGGGAAAGGGAGAGAGCCAGGCTTCGATGTCACAAACTGTGATCGCGACGCAGCCTTTTTCCGAAGTGACGGTCTCTCAGGCCAAAGCAGATAATAACGTCATCGGTGCACATTGGAGCGATGAGAACACGCTGCGAGAGCCAAAAGAGAGCAACACCAAAGACATAACCGAATGTGGTAAAATGAACCTGGCTGAGACTCCTAGTGAGATGAAAATAAGATCAGAGGTGCCGACTGACTCAAAGGACGCTGCGATGAACGAAAAAAAGGGGGAGACAGCAACTACCCTCACTAATACTGATAGTCACCGTGTCACAGCGGTAGAAGTGCCAGAGTTAAGCCTTTCTGACAGCAGTAAGGCAGTTCCAAAGGCAAAAGCAAGCTTTACTGAAACCCCATGCGATCAGAAAGAATTCGGACAGGCGGAAGCCAGTCTCGATGGCAACCATACCCAGGGCAAAAGTACAGCGAAAGGAGAACCTAGTGGCTCCACTGCACATAATGAGAGCAAAGAAACGGTCGAAACGGTGTCTACTGCGCCGTTGTCTCGCCCAATGGAGTTGCTGCCTTCCGGCTCAGATGGAAGTCAAGCTAAAAACCCGCCAGATGTTACCGATGTGAAAGCCATCATGGAAGCCTGTGTGAACAAGTCTGTGAAAGAAGTGAAGAATGTTGAGAACTCTGTCATTACATCCGAAACGGAAGAAGTATTCTACTTCCCAAAAGAGAAAGTAACTAAGAAGCACATATCGGAAACGAGGGTTCTCACAGAGAAACGTTCTTACACGGAAATCCTAGTAGAGCCGAATTTGAGCGGATCATCGTTGATGCCCGCTATTCCCGAGGAAATAAACTTGCCGCCGATCAAAGCTGCATTGTCAGGAGAAATGTTAACTCGGAGCTTGGACAGCGGCACTGCAGCGGTTGTTAAAGAAGGGGTACCTTCAAGTCAAGCAAAAGAAAGCAGTGTTTCCACAGAAGGCAAAGAAACGGAAGGGTTCCGGGCTGCGGCCTCTGTCGGCGAAACTCACTCTAAAGAAAAAGCACCAGTGGCCATTCAAAGTGGGCTTGCATTGCAGGGGGAGGTGGCCCTCAAGGACAGCAACAGTCACGTGACTTGGAAGAGTTCTATGCAGACTTCGACAGATTTCACTCCTTACGAGGCAGAGCGGCTACTTTCCACCCAGTCCACCGGCATACAGGAAAAAACCAAGCCGGCTGTCCATGTCGGTGACCACACAGTGGTGGAAGTTCCGTCGAGCGATTTCGACACGTGCAAGCCTCTTTCCGATGGAACTCCTGAAAAGCCTTCTTTTAGTCGCAGCGGCACCAAAGATGACGACGCTTTGTCCGGCCCCACGGAGCTACTATCGACCGCCATGGACGATATGGCCGTCAGCGGACTGGAAACCACAAGGGATATAGACAGCTCTGTGAGGCGCCCTCATGACTCCAGCAACGTCCCCGTCCGTCAAGAGCTCAAGGAAACCATCACCGCTTCTTCTTCCGACATAGCTAGCCAACCAAAAGAGTTGACAATCGAAGAAAGCTTTGCTCCCAGCGGCACAGAATTTGAGAAACCATGGCGCACGAATGAATCTGAGAAAGGCAGCGCCCAGGTCGATGAGGATGCTTTCACGAGCTATGGTCGAATAGCAGTCCCAGAAGTCATCGCGAGTGCAGTTCTAGACGTACAGTCTGCTGAAGCGGTACCGAAGCAGGCAGATGAGACGGCTCATGAGGCAAGTAGTGGTCTGCATGAGCTCTACCTCACCGAAGGAACCCCGAAAACGGTTCGAGGTGACTATGAAAAAATAAAACCGTCGTCTGAGTCAGCATCGCAGCCAATGTTGACTATGCCCACTTCAACATCAGACACACCGACATCAGCGCAGCCTTTCGAGATGGCTCTGTGCGAAGAGTCTAGTAAAGTTCAAGCAAAGGCTGCCGAATCAGCCTTGGTGGACGCTGCAGAAGACATAACGACAACAACGAAAGTGTCAAGCCTGCCTCTTGAAACAGCTGGTCATAAGTCAGACGCCGCAAAGCCAACTTCCGCCGCACGACAGGCTGATGTCCAAAGCGTGAGCGAAACCGGAAAAACCCCTACGATCGGAACTATCGACAGTATGGTCGTCGCCAGCGACGGCGGTTCACAAAACGCGCTGGTAAGTGTGATTTCCAGCGGCACGATGACCACCTATGAGTCTGCGGCTGATCTGCTTGTTGAAAGGAAAGACTCGCTCGCAGTGGAAGTGATATACGATTCGGACAGGAAACCATCTCATGTTCGCGATAGTTTCCACGCCGAGCCGTCAAGAAGCGAGCCAACCGAGACAACAAAGGAAACAAGCACGACTGAAAGAGAGCAGCAATTGGATAAACGTTCCTTGCCCGAGATTAAGCCGGAACACGAAGAGGGCCACACAGTGGTCCATTCTGTGGCTCGTGCACTCTCTCTGGACAGACTAGACGCTTCGTATGGTATACCGGCCCATACGACGGGCTATGTGTCAGAGACAATACCGGCTGTCTGCCCAGGGACTGCTCAGGAGGAGGATTCCTCTGAAAGATACTTCAGCAGCAGCTCCCGAGAATCAGCAGCAATCTTCGTCGGACAAGAGAAGAAAGGCTTGACAAGGAGTAGTGAAATGTCGGAGAAATTAAATGTGCCTCACAGCGAAGAAACAACGAAGGTTATGGAGACCGCAACGATAGAAACTTCTCTTGTGCCGTTCTCAGGATCCAAAGTGTCACCTTTGACAGAATATGCATCTGCGGCCGTGAAAGAAGTGGTGGCTGAGACATCAGATATCAAGCCAGAATCATTTACAGCGGAGCCAACATTTAGAGATACCACTTCTACAGACTACGGAGTAAGCGCTTCCGTAACAACGGAAGCACATATAACGGTGCCTGCCGCAGATGGGCGCGTCCTGCCAACAGCAACAGCAGAATCTGCACATCTGTCTTCTGTGGTGACATCAGTATCGGTGATCGACGGGCGAATTGTGCGGACAAGATCGTTCCAAGACGTGAGTGAAGGCGCCCTGCTATTTGAGGGTACGGTTAAAACTTCGCCCGGAGCCACAACGACGACAGAGGAGTCGTTGACCAACGAGACAACGCGCAAACGACATTCTGATGTCACATCTGTCGAAGAGACGGCGGTAGGGAAAGAACTTGCTTCTTCGGAGTCAGCAATTCCCAAGAAAGCAGAAGACAGCAGCGAAGAAAGGAGAGTTGTAGAAATAACGTCTGCCTCTTCACTGACTCTGACACCGGTATCTCTCGTCGAACGAGAGTCGACTGATGTTCACGAGCTGAAAAGCACTGCCGAATTCGTGCTCTCTTCGGCATCCTCTCAGGTGACTCCAACAATCGAATCTGTCACAACAGTCGGCCATTTGGCAACAGCCGCTTCTAGGGAAAGCCCAGTAACCAGTACGGCGGCATCAGGGGCTACTCAGCAGTCAGCAGCCGGTCTTTCAAAAGACAGACATGACTGGCGTACCTCGTCGCTAACCGAATCTACAGCCAAGATAAACGTGACTGATTCAACCCTTTTGAGCTCCAAAACCCCGGTAGTCATAAGCGAGGCCTCGCCCACACGATCAACAAACAGCTGCGTGTTGTCTAAGGACGGAAACGCTGACAGAATGTTGGTCGCTAGGCAGATGTTGTGGATCACTGAGGCTACGTCTCCCACGGACAAAACAGTCAGCACCTCTACAGACACTAGGCCGGAAATACCAAAAAAAGATGCCCTCTCAACAGAGTCCGCAGGCATATCAGATACAAAGGCGGAAACATCCTCGTCACTGCGGCTGCAGATGGCAGCTGCGGTGCGATCCTCAGAGAAAATCATATCAACATCTCAAAGCAAGCCTTCGGCGCTTGTCCTAGAACACACAAGCTCTGGGCAGCTTGTCTGCAAGCGCTTATCCACGACACCAGCTGAACTGGTACCAAGGACCGCGGATAAAGGGCTGCAAGAGAAAACTGCCGACATGCAAATGGTAGCTGTGTCCGAAACGCAGCATTCGAGCACTGCCATTGTTCGCGCAAAGGACGGACGCGCCGTTGAAGAAGTATCTGCACCTCTGATTGCAAAGCAACCTGATGTCTGCGGTGTACCAGCCGTTCGGGCGAATGCGCCTGCATCGGACTACGCGCAGCGTTCAAGCAGCGTGGTTGGCCTTTCAACTAGAGGTATAAGCACTAACTTACTGGTTGAAAGTAGCCTACTAAAGCCAAACGAGAGTGCTGGCCTCACTGCCGATAAAGCATGTTTCACTCCTCAGAACTTGCCAGAGCTTGCCGCGGCTCCAATACCCAGCCTGGAGTTCAGTCCCAAAACTGTAGAGTTATCAGAAGGCGTGACCCAGCTATCGGGAACGACTGCTGTAACGACATCCGGCGATGTGTCGAACATCTCTGCAATGTTAACCGATTTGACAAGTGTCCCACCATTGCCAGAGGCTACCAGGTCAAAGGATGTTTCCACTGCAGAGAGTAAGACAACAGCAATGGCGGAGGTATCAGAATCACGCCTAGTCTCAAGACCTAGTGATCCTACAAGCGTGGTACCAAGTAAGGAGTCGGTAACTCAGTCGATGTTGCCTGTTCATTACGAAGCATCGAAAGCTAGCTGCGCGTCAAGCTTGGACCTGGGCAGCAAATCTAAAACAAATATAGAGTGCATAGAAAATAACGTACATGTCACTCGTGTGAACATGCCCGAGCTTGCCGCGGCTCCAATACCGAGCCTGGAGTTCAAGCCCAAAACTCTCGAGTTATCAGAAAGTGTGACACAGCTATCGGGAACGACTGCTGCAACGACATCCGGCGATGTGTCGAATATCTCTGCAATGTTAACCGATTTGACAAGTGTGCCACCATTGCCAGCGGCTACAAGGTCAAAGGATGTTTCCACTGCAGAGAGCAAGACAACAGCAATGGCGGAGGTATCAGACTTGGGCATAGCGTCAAGACCTAGCGTGCCCACAAGTGTAGCACCTAGTAAGGAGTCGGTAACTCAGGCGATGTTGCCTATTCATTACGAAGCATCGAAAGCTAGCTGCGCATCAAGCCTGGACGTCGACAGCAAATCTAAAACGATTATAGAGTACACCGAAAATGCCATTACCTCCAAAACATGCAATCTGGTAAGCTATGGTGTTAGTGATACACCAACCAGCTTTGTCAAGACTCAAGCTAACACGGCAACAAGCTCAAGTGGTGATTCGAGGCATACAGGGGACGATTTGACAGGAGCAGTGACGAACTTTGCGAAAGCTATCATCGCACAAAATACAAGCGATGATGGCAGTGGCCCAACTGACAAACCGGCGTGCGCGAGTTTAGAACCGACAGCAGTCCTTTTACCGCCCCGCGCTTACACTGAAAGTGTCCGTGAAGAAAAGTCTACAGCGGTTACTGAGACGCCAGAGACGAGGGTCGTGAGAAGGCCGAGTGCCGCAGAAAGCATCGTCGCTTGTACAGAAAACAGAACTGTAATGTTACACGGAGAAAACGATTTGCCCTTCAGGGGCGTGAGCCGTAAAGACAGCCGAACCATCAAGTGGCACAGCATGACAGAGACCCCATTCACTGAACCCGAACTTGAGTGCAGCAGTTTGTCTAAACCGGCACTAGAAACGCAGCACACAGAAGCCTTCTCCACCGAAGCATCTGCTGTGAAAGCGATAGAGCCATCTGAATCAAGAGAGCTCATATCCTTAGACCGCGCAATGTCCGTTCATGACAGAGACACGCAAGTGGTGATGCGAAAGACAGAGGTTAAAGAAAAGATTCCTGCTCCACTTCCACTAGAAAAGGTTGGGGAACACACTGCTCTAATCGAAAAGCAAGCACTAGAGGCAATTGAGGAGCTAAGCAGCAAACGAGGCAGCGACAGAAATGCCACAGAGCCTTGTTCTTCGCGTGTGGAGGCACGTCCAGGTTTATCTGAGTCAGAAATGGCTGGCCTAAAACACGAAGTCTCCGAACCACTGCACGTTGTTACTGACGAGCTAATGTCAGGTGGTGAATCGAGCGAAATCGTCCTTCTAGACCACACTGTTTCCGAGCGTGACAGCGATACTCGACTGGTGATAAGGAGGACAGAGGCTGAAGAAAGAGAGCCGGCACCGCTTCCATTAGAAAAAGCTCTGGAAAACGCTGCTGTAATCGAAAAGGAATCTGGACAGGTTACTGAGACGCTCCGCAGTCAAATCGCGGAACCTTCTTCTTCGCTTGTGACATCTCATCCTGCATTACCCGGTTCAGAGCTGCTCGCCCTCGAACACAAAGTCTCGGACACGCTAGCCGTTGTTCCTGACGAACGGGTGTCTGGAGACGCCAAGGAATGTTCCATGCACGACATACAAGAAATTGCTAATGCCAAAGCCGAAGCAGAGAAGAAGCTAAAGTCACTTATTGATGTCTCAAGCTCCCCCTTGCAAGACAAACCCTTCTCTGACCAGAATAATATATCTGATGAAGGCGCTGACAAGATTCAAATGTTCTTTGAGAATCTTCACGCACCGCAAGAGTACATTGTGGCGGGTGTACAGGTGTGCGAAATGGAACGTGCTGCTCATACTGTGTCAAGAACGAGCTGTGAACTGAGTGTTGCTACTGACAGTGCATCGACGGCAGTTTCCAAGGCTCTGCAAGGTCCCAGCGGTAGCGTAAGTACCACAAATAACGTGACGAGCATGACCCTAGGCCAGCCGAGAAGCACTCTACCAAGTTCAGGCGATGGAACAAGCCTCGCAGGTGAAAAAGCGTCGGTCGCTGCAATCTCTGCAACCGACAGTGTGGCCCCAGTGACCGACGTCGCGACAACCAGCAGCAAGCCTGAAAGCTCTACAGCACTGACAGCCGTTGAGCCAGGAACAGAACGAAGCGCTGCGGATATACCAAAGCATCCAGACACCCTGCCAAGTGAGATGTCCCTCGTTAAAACTGAAGGTGTGTCAGAAAGCAAGCAGCTGGTTCCTATAGACCTCACTTTACCGCTTCAACTTGCGGACAATGACCTTTCGTCACAGACGTTTGTCATTCGAGAAAGGGAGCCTACAGTGTTTTCATCTGATAAAACAAAAACTTTGGAGGCCACCGATACGTTAACGATGCGCCCAACTGACGACGACAGCACAGTCGAACCTTCATCGTCGACTGTGACTGCCGACGTCCAAATGCATACGCCAGTACACTCCGATGAAGTCAAAGAGAGCGATATAGTTGAGTACGCTGCGAACGTGGAGGAGCTCATGAGCCCAGAGGTCACAGAAGCGTTGGAGCAGATGACGCGCAGCGTTGCCGGCGTACTTTGCGAGGATGCCAGCTATCTGTCCCCGTCGGCAGAGGTGAGACCGATGGCGATGGCACCAATAGTGCCGCTACTCCTCGAGCTTGTTGAGAGACCAGCAGCCACCAGCAGAGCCGTAGTGCAAAGAGAAGCTCAGGCTGCAGCTAGAGAACCAGCCTCGTCAGAGGGACGCGCTGCCTGTGAAAGTGCTGCATCTCGAGCAGTTGTGGAGTATGAGACAAGAATCCTCGCCGATCGGCCACAGGTGGGTGAAATAAAAGAAATCGTCAAAGACCTCTCAGGTGCGCCCTCAAAGGTGCCAAGAATAACAGATGAAGCATCATCTTCAAGGGTGTCGTCCGGCGAGCAGACTGAGCGAAGAATGATTGACTTCACGCCACTGAACAAGTTCACAGCAGAAAAGTCGGGAATGTTCTCGACTTGCCGGCAGGACACTACTTCTCTCATGATCTCACCGGGCACCTTTGGGCCTCTTGTTCCAGGTCCTCAAAAAGATGGCGTGCGTTCTATTGCAGAAACTACGAGCTCTCCGGCAGGCTCCTTGGTTATGCGGAGCATCGATGATCCCATCAAGAAACTGCGCAACGCAGACCTCTTCGCCAGAGATCAAAGCGAGTCGATGTCATCTGGTCCCTGCACATCGTCAACAGGCATGCAGAAGGGCGGCTCGTCGATATTCGCGGTTAGCGAGAGGCTTGCAAGCCTTTCAGACAATGACAACTTCAGGTCCTTCAACGCTGAGCAAGATGAAAACAAACTTGCCGCTGCCCGCAGGGCTACAGAAAGCTCGACGCTGAAGTCGAGAACAGCAGCGTCACAGTTCAGCGATGGCACGAAGTCACACCCTATAGTGGAGTGGCCAGGGCCGCATGCTCTAGAACCGAGAGAACAGAAGCTCACCGCTGTAGATGATCATCGCAGTGGAGCGGTGAGCGGCGCAAAGAAGTTAAGCGACGCTGGGAAGAGTGGAGCATCCTTGGTTGGTGTCCCTTCGCAGCCAGTAAGCTCTTTCGACCTCGAGAGCGAGCCCTCCACCAGCAAGGGTGGAGTGGAAAGAACCGCGGGTTCGCCCAAACGCAAAAGCGTGATCCACGATGCTCCTGGCGCTGCGCAAAGTGATGAATACGCCTCTCGTGCCGGTCGCAGCCTCTCTTTACCACGGGAGAGCGAAATATCCCAGACATCGGACAGCACCGACAAGGAGCCGGCAATCGCTGACGTCCGTGGCTTTGTTCCAGCGTCGGTAGACGAAAGCGGCACTGACCTGAGTGAGAGGAAAACGTCTGTCTCGCCGGTAGAAGATATTCGAGGTTTCGTTCCGGTCAAAACGCGTTCAGCGAAAGACCAGGTACCGTCGGGTATGAGTTCTGAAGACACAGTCGCTGAAAAATCGTTTGAGACAACGGAGACGTTGCCGGCGGAACAGGCCGTCGGTGACATACGTGGTTTCGTACCGATGCCAGACGCAGAGGAAGAAAGGCTGCCTATCATTCAAATGAAGCCATTGACCGAGTCGCAGGATGTGAAAAGAACCATAGACGATACGCAAAAGGAAGCCGAGGACGAGCTGGCGGAACTTCCAACAGTCGCATCAGGTCGCCGCGCACCCCCTACGACTAGGCGCGAAACGTTGGACGCGAGCGCTCCTGAGAGAAAAATATCCACGTCGCAGGTACTCAAAGCCGCCCGCGAGAAGGTCGAGGCACTTTCGCTAGAAGAGCCTGATGAATCTAACAAAGAACAAAAAACGGCTCCGACCGATGGTCCGATCAGTGTGCGGGCCTTAATACGTCAGATGAATTCGCAAAATCATCCGCGAATAATTACCCCTGCTCCAAAGGATATGCTGATCGGTCGTCAAAAAGAGGGAAGTGCATCTGAGACTGCTATACAGCCCGAAGCTCAACAAGTGGCGCCAGTGCCTGTCGAAGAAACACCGGCGGACGGAGCGCCTGAATCGCATGCTCCCCCAGCGGCGACTTCGCTTGAAGGCGCCTCTGCCATACCAGTCCCGCCACCGGAACCCCAGTTCCGGACCTTCCCAGTGCCGTGCTTCAAGCCACTTGCGAAAAAAGACAAGCAAGAAAGTGGCGCTGCTGAGCCGGACGGTTTAAAAGCCGGTTCCAGTGCGGTGAGCAAGAAACCGGAATCCCTTCTTCCGATGGCTGACGAGAAATGGAAGCTCATTGGCCTGCTCGCGTCTGAGGAAGCAAAAAAGAATGCAAGTGGGCGCCGAGGCTCCGAACCTACGGGAAGCACGCCACTCTCTGGGTCTATCGATGGTAAAGACTCGGAGGACACCCGTTCTCCATGGAAACTTAAGCCTACTCCGAAAAAGGGTTCCGAAGATGAATACTTTGAAAGCCTAAAAACGAACAAGAAAGAGACCATTCCGTGGAGCACGAAGCCTTCCGAGAACAAGGCGAAGAAAAAGAAACCTTTAGAAGCCGAGCAGGTGGCGGCTGCACAACAGGAACAGGTGAGCTTGCCCAAACCGGAAGAGCGTAAAATGCAAGAACTGGCTTCGGAGCCTGTTAGCGAATCTGAGCCTGAAGTGCAAGCGACTGCAAAGCCCATCGCGAAAGAGCCTACGAAGCCAACGACTGCTTTGTTAGAAACAACGTTTTCGACAATGCCCTTGACACCAACGCCTTTGACTATCACGCCTTTAATAAAATCAGACACATTACAAGCGCTTGCCGTGCAGTACTCAACGGAGCCACATGAGCCGAAAGAACAGCAGCCAAGCACAGCACTTACAGATTTGCGACAAACATTACCAAAGCAGCCGCTTGTTCAACAAATACCTCAAGAAGCAGTTGCACTTCCTCCTAAAGACCACTTAATGGGGCCGTCACCAGCAAACACGCTCGGCGCTGTTTCTGAGCCTTCGATGACGAGAGATCTGAGAGCGTCCCAGATTCTAGACAAGCTCATGACGGCGCCTGAAGCGACGGCAGCCGCTGGCAAGGCAAAGCATACAACGCCTGACATTTCGGGCAGCACTCGAGAATTTTTCGATGAGGAGAGCTTTGAAACTTCTGTGAAATCTGTGAAGAAACTGATAAAAGCCAAAGACCGACAGCTCATGATAATGAGGTCTAGCCAGGCACAAAGTTCAGGACCAGAAGACAGCTTCAAGGTTGTTTTCACCATTGACACTCCAAAGTCGGAGCGCTTCGTTTTCAAACCGGAAACAGTGTCGCCAAATCTCGCAGCTGGTTCAGCACAGTCATGGACTCCAAAGATCGACTACATTTGGGAAGCGACACCGAAGCTAACACCAGGACCTTTCCACGATTCTGACGACTACGATCTCACAAAAGAGTGCAGCAGTAAACTTTCGAGGGAGCCCAGCACCACTGAAACTGTGGTTGCGCGGTGGAAATACTCAAGAAAGTTGTCTAAATCGAGAAGCGCTACCGACATAGATGAGAAATCAAAGACGTCGCTGAGTGCCATACACTTCTGCAAACCTACTGTTTCCAAGCCAACTGCGGAGGAACCGCGCCATACTCCGGTAAAGCGGTCGCCTGTCGAGGCCGGCTCCCCTAAGAACAAAGCTGGGAAGTCACCGTACAGCGTAACTGTCAAGACGGACGGCGGTGTAACGGCGACGACCGCTGCAGGCGGAGTCATGTGGGACAATGACAATGGTACACCGCAAGCACATGATAATCCTGCAGGTCATGAGCAGGGCCATGCCACAAACGAAAACGCGGAGGGCAATGCGGACGCCGAAATGATCACGAAAGAAGAGCTCGAGCGATACATGAAAATCGCGAGGGACCTCAAGCTCAGACGCGGTTCATTAATGCCTCCATCTGGGACACTGCAATCGAATGACGGCATGCAGGTGGGAACAAAGAAAAAGCCCAGCGTTATAATGGAGACACGGATCGAACTTTACGGCAAAGGCCGAGTGACGTTTTCTTTCGACGCGGTGGCGGAGGAGGGCACAGGAAGCGTCTACCCGGACGACTCGCAAGGCAGTCTCGTTCGCCGAGGTGGGCCCTCAACGTCGCATACACCAAAGAGGATGAGCATCGACGTGCGCGCACCGCCAGCCACACCAGCGCCTTCCATGGAGGCGATCTCGAAGCGCTCCAAATCAGTCGACTTCGGCTACAACAGAGACGAGGAAAGCATGCAGTACGAGCCACAGGAGCCGCCCAACGCGGTAAGTCAGGCGGCCAGGAGGCGCCACTCGGAGCATCTGAAGCCCCAGCAGGGAGAAGAGCTCAAGAAAAGGAGACACTCGGAGCCCGGGACACTGTCCATGTCAAAGGACGCGACAGAGGACGCGTCCAAGGCACTGTCGGCCACCGAATATCAGTCGGAGCCCACGATGGCAGCGGAGGAGTACAATGCACCTCGTGCACCATGTGCGCCATGCGAAGTGCTGCAAGAAGCGGAAGACATGGCCAACGCGGCAGTGGCCATGGCTGCTTTCGAAGCTCAGATGAGGAAGGCGCCGCGTAGCGCTGAGGAAACCATTTCCGGAGGGTCGATCCCGCCTTCAGAACCTGCGAAGCCTACACCGGCTCCAACTGAAGTGGTGCCAAAAGCACCGCCTTCGGAGCCGGTGGAAAAACCCGAAGAGAGGCCCGTCTCGGCGCTTTCCATGCGAACTTCATCGCCGGGAGCCGCGAGTGACGAAGACTTGTCCGGCTACGCAACCTGCGAATCTCGCATGGGGGCCAAATCGTCCGAGGTGCAAAGCGCTGAAGACCTGACATCGCAACGCAAGATTGCAGAGGCGCCTACTGACGCTGCTGTACAGGAGAAACTAGTCCAGGGTGCACAGTTAGAGGCGGCCGTACCAGCTGAAGTGGAGAAGCGCGAGCGCGAACCGGAAGTAGTTGAAAGACCTGAAAGACAAGTTTCCAGCGCTGAGGCTTTACTTCCATCAGCCGTGCCTGGGGCCGAAGCCGCTGAGAGTGTTGAAAAACCGCTGGCAGAAAAGCCTATATCGGAAGTGCTTGCCGCCGAAGAAACGAAGCAGACGACATTGCCAGCCGCAGAACAAGCCGTGCAGGAGATGGCAGAAGCACCTGCGGCGGAGAAACCGATGCTTTATGTGTCAGAGGCCCCGGTTACCGGGGAAATCAAACCACCAGTGGAAACAGAAGAACAGATAGTGGAAGCAGCGCGAATAACGGAGGCACCAGTGGATGAAAAAGCGGCGCTGCTCTCAGAGGCACCAGCTGCAGAAATAACAAAACTAGAGCCAACCCCTGCCGAAGAAGTCACAAAACCGATATCTGAGGTTCTTTCTGAGGAGGCACCGGTTTTGGAAAAAGAGAAAGTTGGAATGCCAGAGGCACTGGCTCCAGAAGGAACGACAGAGATGGTAGAAAAGCAAGGCGTCGAAGCCCCGATACAGTTAACAGAGACCCTGCCCGAAGAGGCACCGCTGATAGAAAAAGACAGAGCTGCGATTCCAGGGGAACTGGCGGCAGAAGAACCAGCACAGATAGCAGAAAGGACAGGTGCAGAAGAAGCACAAAAACCAATATCAGAGGCTGCAGCCGAAGAGGCGCCGGTGGTGGAAAAAGAGAAACTTAAGGTGCCAGAATCGCTGGCTCCAGAAGAACCGACAGAGATGGTAGAAAAGCCAGGCGTCGAAGCCCCGATACAGTTAACAGAGACCCTGCCCGAAGAGGCACCGCTGATAGGAAAAGACAGAGCTGCGATTCCAGGGGAACTGGCGGCAGAAGAGCCAGCACAGAGAGCAGAAAGGACAGGTGCAGAAGAAGCACAAAAACCAATATCCGAGGCTGCAGCCGAAGAGGCGCCGGTAATGGAAAAAGAGAAACTTAAGGTGCCAGAATCGCTGGCTCCAGAAGAACCGACGGAGATGGTAGAAAAGCCAGGCGTCGAAGCCCCGATGGAGTTACCAGAAGCACTGCCCGAAAAGGCACCGCTGATAGAAAAAGAGGGAGCTGCGATGCCAGAGGAACTGGCGGCAGAAGAGCCAGCACAGATAGCAGAAAGGACAGGTGCAGAAGAAGCACAAAAACCAATATCCGAGGCTGCAGCCGAAGAGGCGCCGGTGGTGGAAAAAGATAAACTTAAGGTGCCAGAATCGCTGGCTCCAGAAGAACCGACGGAGATGGTAGAAAAGCCAGGCGTCGAAGCCCCGATACAGTTAACAGAGACCCTGCCCGAAGAGGCACCGCTGATAGCAAAAGACAGAGCTGCGATTCCAGGGGAACTGGCGGCAGAAGAGCCAGCACAGATAGCAGAAAGGACAGGTGCAGAAGAAGCACAAAAACCAATATCCGAGGCTGCAGCCGAAGAGGCGCCGGTAATGGAAAAAGAGAAACTTAAGGTGCCAGAATCGCTGGCTCCAGAAGAACCGACAGAGATGGTAGAAAAGCCAGGCGTCGAAGCCCCGATGGAGTTACCAGAAGCACTTCCCGAAAAGGCACCGCTGATAGAAAAAGAGGGAGCTGCGATGCCAGAGGAACTGACGGCAGAAGAACCAGCACAGATAGCAGGAAGGACATGTGCAGAAGAAGCACAAAAACCAATATCCGAGGCTGCAGCCGAAGAGGCGCCGGTAATGGAAAAAGAGAAGCTTAAGGTGCCAGAATCACTGGCTCCAGAAGAACCGACAGAGATGGTAGAAAAGGCAGGCGTCGAAGCCCCGATAGAGTTATCAGAAGCACTTCCCGAAAAGGCACCGCTGATAGAAAAAGAGGGAGCTGCGATGCCAGAGGAACTGTCTCCGGAAGTACCAGCGATGGTAGTAGAAAAACCAGGTGCGGCGGTGCCAGAACCAATATCAGAAACTCTAGCCGAAGAGCCATCAGTAGTGGAAAAAGAAAAGCTTAAGGTGCCAGAAGCATCGGCCCCAGAAGAACCGACAGAGATAGTAGAAGAAACTGGAGTAGAAATGTCCAAACCGATATCCGAGCCCTTAACAGCAGAGGCGGTGGTAATGGAAAAAGAGAGGATCGAAATGCCAGAGGCGGCAGCTCCAGAAGAATCAGGGCAATTGATAGGACAAGCTGTAGAAGGCCAGGTAGCAGGTGTCGAAGAAGCAAAGCCAGTGTTTGAGGCGGCGGGTGGATATCAAATAAAAGAGACGACGGAGGTGCCAATTTCTGAACGCAAAGAGATATCACAACCTCCAGCCGCGAAAGACGAACTAGAGTTAGCAGGAACACCTGCCACTGGTGAATTGAAAGAGAGATTAGAGACTCCGGCGATAGAGTTCAAGCCAGCAGCTGAGCCTGTGTCGAAAATATCAGAGCCGCAAGTTGCAGAAGCGGAAGAGAGCGAAGAGACAGCAGCCACGAAAACAGCAAAACCAGGAGGAGAATTAGTACCTGTCGCAGACCAGTCGGACGAAACCTCGCAGCCAGCTGCTGTCGAAATGAATCTGGTTATAGAGGTATCAGTTGCAGGAGAAGAAGCACTGTCGGAACCGTCCGGCACGGATGTGGCAAAAGAGCCGACAACTGCTGTTGTTGACAGTGAAGAATCGAAGGAAAAACCGACAGTTCCTGTCACAGCGCCAATTCGCCTGCCATTGGCGAAGGCAGCAGTTGCAGAAGTGAAAACAGTGTCAGGGCCGCCTGTCGAGGATGAAGAAAAACAAATATACAAAGCTCCCATCGCCGCACCATCTGAAGAACCAGTCACTGAAGCAAAAGAAAGTTCGGAAGCGCTAATCTCAGAGTATCAGAAACAGGCGACAACCGAACTGCCTGCCCCAGAGGATTCAAAACTAACAATAGAGACGGAGAGACAACTAAAACCGGCAGTAGAAGAGCCAGCTGCTGAATTGGCGCCTGTGTCGGAGGCATTTGCGATAGAAGGAAAGAGTGAGGCAGCTGAAGTTTATGGTGTAGAAGGGGCGAGGGACCTGTCAAAACCACCTGTCGCAGAAGCTGCACAGGAAATATCTGAAGCGCCTGCATCACAGGCGCCAGCTAAGCAAGAAGCAGAACCGATGCTAGAGGCCCAAGCTTTAGAAGCTAAGATGGAAGAAGCACCGGTTAAAGATACCAATCTGGAGGCCGCAGAAATACCAGCTGTAGAAACAATGGTGGACGCCGAGGCTTCGAAAATAGTGAAGCCAGTATCAGAGGCGCCCGCTGTGGAAGAAACGAAAATGTTATTAGAGGCGCCAGAAGTACAAGAAGCGAAGCAGAAATTCGAAAAACCAGTAGCGGAACCTGAAAAACGAGAGGTAGCAGAAGGCGCAGCGAAAGAGGAGCCAAGAGAAATAGTTTCGCGAGAAGAGGAAAGCGTCGTCCCAGCGGATACCACGCTACAGCCAAAATCATCAGAGGAAGTGGTCGCTTACAAACCATGGTCCGAAGAAATGGAAATACCAGAAACGCTTCGCGAGGAATTAGAATCCGCTCCGCAACCTCCACCAAAACCAGAGGAAGCCTCAGAACCCAAGCGTGAATCGATAGTGCCTGAACCTGTCTCTAAGGCACCAGGAGAGACAAGAGATGCTTTCAGGGCATTTTCGTACAGCGAACCAGAGGAACCGGGCCCAAGGCGTCCGTTTGAGCCGTTTTACGCTGACCTTGGCAGGTTCCCACCACCTACGTCGGTCATGAAGGAACCTGCAAAGCGACCTTCGAAGGAATCGCAACCTCCACCAAAACAAGAGGAAGCCTCAGAACCCAAGCGTGAATCGATGGTGCCTGAACCTGTCTCTAAGGCACCAGGAGAGACAAGAGATGCTTTCAGGGCATTTTCGTACAGCGAACCAGAGGAACCGGGCCCAAGGCGTCCGTTTGAGCCGTTTTACGCTGACCTTGGCAGGTTCCCACCACCTACGTCGGTCATGAAAGAACCTGCAAAGCGACCTTCGAAGGAAGCGGTTCTCCGAAAGGAAGCCGAAGAGGAAAAAGCCCAGCGTGCAGGCCAAGAAACCACGGCGCCCTCTGGAATAGGATTAAAGCTCCCAAGCGAAGAAACGCCAGCAGATGCCAGAGGAGTGGTAGAGCAGCCAAGAGACGAAGTTACTTCAGAACCAGAGAGACAACTTGAGCTTGCCGTGCCTACTGAGGTCCTTGAAAAGCCACAAGAACTCCTTACGCCGCAAGAGATGCAAGACACCGCACTTGAAAAAGTTGAAAAGCCAGAAGCCGCTGTACCCATAAAGGCAGCCGGAAAGGTTTCGGAGGCACTCACACCTTCAAAAACAGCGCTAGTGCCTAAGGTGTCCCGGGAAGGCTTCGTACGACCGGAACTACCGCGAGTACTCGCTGACCGCCAAGCCAGTAAAGAGATCGTAAAAGCTGAAGAGCAAGATAGGAAAATAACGCCCGCTGCAGAAGAAGCGAAGCGTGAAATAGCTGAAGTGGCGCCGAAGCCGGAAGACAAGCTAGAAGCAGTAGCACCCAGCAAGACAGCCAAAGAGCTTACGGAACCACTCACACCATCGCTAGAAACTGCACTTGTCCCTAAAGTGTCGACGGAAGGCTACGTGCTACCAGAGTTACCGCGAGCGCCTGTCGCCAGCCAAATGAGCGAAGAAAAAGCTCACGAAATCACGCCCGTTGAGGCAGCAGCGGAACGCGAAGCATTGGGAGTAACCCAGCAACCAGAACAAAAATTAGAAGAGCCTGTGCCCGAGAAGGCAGTCGAACAGCCCTTGGAAACAGCTCTCGTGCCGAAGGTGTCACATGAAGCCTTTATGGAACCGGCACTGCCACGAGTACCCGTCGAGAGCCAAGTCACTGCAGAAGTACCAAAAGGGGAAGAAAAAGTTCAGGAAGAAGCAGAACATGAACCACGTGAGGCGCTGCCGAAATCTGATGCAAAGCTTGAAGCTGCTGCACCCGAAAAGGCGTTTGAAGAGCCCGAAGTTGCGCCGTCTTTGGAAACCGCGCTCGTGCCAAAAGTGTCGAAGGAAGGCGCTGTGGTACCTTCACCCCCGCAAGAACTTGACCGCCGCGTGAGCGAAGAAATATCGAAAGTCGAAAAGGTTCAGGAAATAACACCCTCAACAGAAGCACCTGAGACGTCCGAACAGGTATTGGAAAAAGAACCTACCACAGCTGAACAAGAGCTGGAAGAGACTTCGCCAAAAAAAGCACTCGAGAAACCCGAAGATCAAGTCTTAATTACAGAAACAAAGATTCCCGAGGAACAACCAGCTGAAGTACCAGCTCCTTCTGAATTAGCGCCTGAGGAAGCAGTCAAGCAGCTTGAAGAGCCAGGTTTGGCGGCGGGAATAGAAAAACCGCCTGGAGAAATACTGGAGGAACCTGTACCCACAAAGGCACTGGAGGAACCCACAGAACACGCAATCAAAAGTGCAGAAACAACGCTTCCAGAAGAGAAAATAGCTGAAAGCGCTGCTCCAGCTTTGGAATGGGCGCCTGAAGAAGTAATGAAAAAGCCGGAAGAACCAAGCTCTATTACGGGAGTAGAGAAACCAGCTGAAGAAAAGCCAGTAGAGCCTGCACCAACGAAGGAATTAGAGCAACCCGAGGACCAAGCCGTCATTAGTACAGAAACAAAGCTTCCATTAGAGGAAAGAGCTGAAGGCCCGGCTCCTTCTTCTGAATTAGTGCCTGAGGAAACAATGAAGCAGGTTCAAGAGCCAGGTTACGCAGCGGGACTTGAAAAACCAGCGGAAGAACGCGGAGGCCTATTTCCACCCGCCGCGGAGGAAGTTCAAGAAGTGGCGAGAGATGAGGTGCCATCTGTGCCACCTGAAAGCGGTGCAGAGGCGCCGTCTGGGGCACCTCCGCAGGAACCTGCGCTTGCTACACCCCAAGAGACCGTCCCCGCAAAGCCGGAAGAAGCACCGGTCCTAAAACCACAAGCAGCAGCTCCTAAACCGGAAGAACCAGAGCCCCCTGAAGTCCCAGCTGAGGAGTTGCTTCAGCTCAATGTCGTCATCGAAATAAGTCCAGCGACAACGACCGAGGAGTCGCCTGAGAAAGGAGCTGAGAAGTCGTTAGCTGAGCTTGCAACGAAAGAAGGCGAAGAACCAGCACAAGCGAAAGCCGAGTCCACCGAAACACCTGAAGTTGTTCTCGAAGAAGAAAAGCGCGTGCGGGAAATACTCGAATTTGAAATCACTCTGTGCAAAGCGCGCAATCTCGGCAGCACGCTACCGAAAGCAGAAGAGCTGCTGCACGTCGGCACGCCGGCTAGCGAGCCTGCTGACTCTGCGGAGTTGGCACTGCTTGAGGAGAAACTTGCACATCCTCCGGGAGTGGCGGCGACTACCGTGGAATCTCCAAGAGCCGACCAGGCAGCAGCGTCTGCTGCAGAAGCTGGCCAGACTGACGCAGAAACGGCAGAACCCATTCTCGACGCCTCTGATTTCAACAAAGGACCCATGTCAGACTGGGAAACAGAACTCCAGCAACTCAGGGACTCGAGACTTCACGGTGCACCGCATGGCGCAGGCGCGCCGCCGACTGACGCTGCTAGACAGTTCCTCGTTCCAGAAGGTGATGGTAAAAAAGGTCTGGAGGAGAGGCAGGCCACGATCCCTCCTCAGGCTGAAGGAGGAGGCCCAGGACCCTCCGCACCGGCTGCCCTATACCACCCAGATCCAAATGTCCTTGTTTACGAGAGAGACGTTGTTGGTCTGGTGACTCCCGACTACGAAATTCGGCTGAAAAACGAAAGGGAAATTCGACAGCGTGTTCCAGAAATTCTAGGAACGTCTGCAGATGGGGGACCGCCGCGCACCTTCCTGCGGCCGGACGCGGATACTGAGGGCGACACCAAGCCACCCGAAATTCATCACGTCAGCTTCACCAGAGAAGGAGCCCCAGCACCGCCTGGTGGTGAAAAGCCGCAGCCTACACAGCCACCTGTCGATGGTGTAGCTGTGGAAGAGAAAGAAGTTCAGCCAGAGCGTAAGCCTAGCGATGCCCGTATGGGCCCAGTGCCAACCGATTCAATGCTTGTGGATCGTAAGCCGAGCGCAGATTTAGAGGGAGAGAAAAGGAAGAGCCTCGCCGAAGGTACGCTGGATGCCGAACGCGCCACTGAACCGGAGGACAAGAGAACATTTCTTGGAGCCAAACAGCAGCCTCCCCAGGGAGAGGTCGCCGAGACTAAAGCCATGCCAGAAGAAAAGGAAGGTGCTGAACAGAAAATGGAGGCCGCCGTTTCCTCGCGTACCTTCCTTCCAGATAAAAAGTCATCACAGGAGGGCCCTGAATCAGAAAAACCTGAATCCGGAATTATGGTGCCGTGGGAAGAGCGAGCTCTTGAGCACCGCGAGACACCGTCGAAGAAAGCTGAGCGGAAAAGCCTCGATGAGACTGCGGCTGAAAAGCAAGCGGCAGAAGAAGCCTCCAAAGCTCCACGCACTTTTCTGTCTCGTGAAGCCCAGCCGGCGCCTGAAGAGCAACCCGAGGAGCAGGCCGCCAAGCTGGAACGTAAGTCAAGCGCGCTACTCGAGGTGGCCACGAAACCAGAGGAACGCGCCCCTGAGGAGCGAGTAAAACGGGAAGTGAGCGAGCCCTCCCTGGCTGTGCCCTCGGTAACAAAGCCAAGCGAGTCCAGGGAGCTACTAGCGCGGGAAGTGCCAGAGGAGCTAGTGAAGGAGGAAGAGAGAAGGGCTTCCCTGGCTGTACCTCCAGGAGGAAAGCCAAGCGAGTCCCGGGAGCTACTAGCGCGGGAAGTGCCAGAGGAGCTAGTGAAGGAGGAAGAGAGAAGGGCTTCCCTGGCTGTACCTCCAGGGGGAAAGCCAAGCGAGTCCCGGGAGCTAATAGCACGGGAGGTGCCTGAGGAGCTAGTGAAAGAGGAAGAGAGAAGGGCTTCCCTGGCTGTACCTCCAGGGGGAAAGCCAAGCGAGTCCAAGGAGCTACTAGCGCGGGAGGTATCTGAGGAGCCAATAAATAAGGAAGAGAGAAAGGCTTCCCTGGCTGTACCTTCAGCAGCCAAGCCAACTGAATCTAGGGAAATAGTAGCGAGGGACGCTCAGCCCACCGCAAAACTTGCGCCAGATGAGCTCGAGGAACCGGCAACCCACCGTGCAATGGCCGAGGAGGAAAAGCGTAAGGAAGCCGCCTCACCGACCGGCATCATCGTGGTGCGCGAGGAACCCTCAGAAATGGTTGGATCCCGACGGCCTGGCACTGACGCCCCAGTCGTGGAGCAGCCCGTGGTTGCTGTGCACAAACGACCATCGGATGTCGAGCCGCGTGACACCTCGATTCGGGCCCTCGAACAGGAACTGACGTCAGCGGCGGGCACCTCCGTGGATGAGCCCAAGAGAAGCACGCCCGCATCCAAGGACGACCTTCGCCCAGGAGTCAGCTCCGACTGGGATGTGATGTCCAAGGAGTCGCTGCATGGAAGACCCAGCACCAGGACGGCAGACACGCAGACGGAGCTATCCACGGAGGCGCTCGTTAGAAGCAAGGACGTACGCGAGGCCTCGACGTACGCGTTCCTTTCCGAAGAGACTGACGAGGCGAGAAGGGCGCCGGACGACTACCTGCCACTCTACTTGCACAGGGTCACGCTCAACGACAAGGTAAGCCGTGGCGCTGGGCGCGTGCGTTGTTGTCTTGAGACGCCAGGTGCTCCAGGCGCAGTTCGTGACAGCGTGAGATAAAGCAGGAAGCGCGGCGGGTTTTTCAGGACAGTGAGCTTGTAAACCTTTTAATGTATTTTGCACGCAAAAACGACAACCAGGACATAAAGAGACGCCTGTCTGGAGTTCTGTGAAGCGCACAGGAATCTTAGTGTAGGGCCCATTTCATTTCATTTCGCAGCATCGAATTGCGGCCGTCGCTAGCGAGGATCCAACCGGCAAACCCACTCACAGTAGAATAACTCTGCTGCCCCTCAGCCACTGTAGTGGGTAGTAAACCAGACAACGCCTAGACTCGCGGAGTTTCAAAAGGCTGCTTGCTTCATCCGGGAAAAGCTCCTAAACTCCTTAATCTAGTCTAGAACACCAATCCGCTTGATGGCAGCGGCGCCGGAGGTTACACGCTGACCGCCCTTTTTGCGCCATTGGTTTGACATGTTTTTTTGTTTTTTCGTTGTTCCACACCTGCAGCCATCGATAGCCGAGATGATGCGCAAGCTCACTCCGGCGAGTGAAGAGTGGGAAGAAGCGGTGCCCATGAACTGGAAGATAAATCCAGCCAAGGAGCTCGAGAAGTGGCCCTCGCACTGCATGCAGGATGTCAAGACACCCACTATCGTCCTCTTCGGAGGCATCAACTTGTCTGCGCTGGGCGAAGTTCTCACCGGTGAGTCACAGTCGCAGCACCTGAAACTCTTCAGTACACTTAATGTGCAGACTAAAATCTCTAGATAGGACGGCAAATTCATCTCCCGTCAACATTTTTCTTCCTCACCTGCTCGGTCGTAGAGCCACGCTGAAACAACGTCTCTGGGTCATCAGCAATTTTCGAGTCAAGTTTGTGATTTTATTCCTTCAGAATCATACAAATAGAGCCGTTGAAAAACGCATATCAGCGCCAACTAATGGATTTGGGAATAGCACGTCGCGTGTTGGCCGCTGTCAACACGCTTTTTCGATACCTGGCAGTTTTAAGCCTATCCAGGCGCTCACTCGGGCCGCGAAAGGCACCAAGAGACGTGGCGGCTGGGATTGACGCCCGTGCTTCTGCTGCCACTGCTCTTTGGTCGCGAAAACAGCTGGTGCTCAATCGGTGTTGCGATATTACAGCTCATATTTTTCCTCTTGGGGTGCGCGAATATTGAAATTTTTCATTACGAATCGAACACGCATATCACGAAAAAAATGGCAGCGAATATCGAATATCTGTTCAGTATTTTAAAAAATATATATTTCAGAAAGAGGTAAATTTGAATATGTTGTTGCCGTTATTTTTTTTTTTCAATGTAATGTCTATTATTTGCAACTGAAATAAACAAAACTAAACTTCTCAGCGCCATATAAAACAAGTGCACAGAAATGTATACTACTTGGTTAGACAGCATAGCAGTATGCAACCTGTAATGTGGTCATGCAGAATGAGTAATAAAATAAATCCATGAATTGGCACATGAATGGCAGCTAAAGATAACACAATAGCTACAGAACCTCATCACTTCGAATTTAAGAAACCTGAATCGAAACCACTGAAGGGAGCCATTACCGCTATCTCTTCATTAACCTTAAAAGTGGAGCTTAATTCGGCACACTTAAGCTCTTATGAAGGGACAGCGTTAATGGCTTCCTTCAGCGTTTTCTCTTCACTAAAATTGCCTGTTCTTTGTTCACATTCACACATTTATCACAATTATCACAACACATTTTCCACATTCTTGTCTTTCAGCTCTTCCGCATTGCAGTTTACGCACATAATGTCGCTTCTATGTACACGCACATCGGTTAGTACTCGCTGCACTACACACGCAATCACACGACCACGAAGGAACGTTAGACCCGGACCACCGTGACCCGGACGCAGATCCCGCACCAAGAAAAAGTTATAGTGCTCGTGCGCCATCTGTTGGCAACGCAGCGAACATCATTTCGCGGAGGTTTTCCGGTGGCCGCCGCATGGCGGCGCCACGAACACTGGTAAAACGAAGTGTTCGAATCTAGCTTGTTTTGCTTTAAAACGACGTGGCACGTCGAGTTAAGCACGAATACGTGCATTTCACGAAGTTCTGGAGATATTACGTTTTTGAGTTCACACTCACGAACACTGGTAAAACGAAGTGTTCGAATCTAGCTTGTTTTGCTCTAAAACGACGTGCCACGTCGAGTTAAGCACGAATACGTGCATTTCACGCAGTTCTGGAGATATTACGTTTTTGAGTTCACACTCACGAACACTGGTAAAACGAAGTGTTCGAATCTAGGTTGTTTCGTCGGTATTCGCGTGTGTGTTTGCCGCTTCGCGTTTGATAGTGGTGTTTTTATGTGTGTATCTATCCAGCCAGGGCACCTTTGGTAGGCGCCCGCCCGTTACAAAGGGAAGGCTACATCATCATCATCATCATCAAACGAGGCAGTAGAAGGGGATATGGGCTGGGCATCGTTCGAAGCACGGGAAGCTAACAGTAAAATACTATATGAAGAACGCCTGAGGAAATTGGAAGATAACAGGCGGGCAGCTAAGGTATTTAAATTCTTATACAGAAAGAGCGTTGACTCCCAGTGGCGGAAAAGAACTAGAAAACTAACCAGTTAGTATGCCGGTCATGAGGACGGAGAAAGAAAGAGCATTAAACGACAGGTTAAAAACGCGGAAGTTAAAAATTGGACGCGATATCCGTGGCATTTGGCCGCAGCCTTCGGGCTGCGTCATGTATCTGTTTTTTCAGCCAGCGTCCGTCCCGGCGGACGCGGTTGTTGCGACGCGCGTCTTTACTCTTTATTTTACTCTGTCCTCTATCTTTCAACTCTCTTCTATCTGCACGTGGCAGCGGTGGTGGCTCGGCTTGAGCCAGTTGGCAGGCCCGTGCACTTTCCTTTTCATCCTTCTCTCAGTCGCAACCAACCAACCAAGTTAAAAATTGGATTAATTCAATGGAAAAGAAATATCGATACTGGAAAAGGCAAATCAGGAAAGAAGTTTTCTATGATAACTCAAGAGGCAGTGCCCTACTCTTTGAAGCTAGGTAGGGTGCCTCAGAACGCGCAGCTACAAAAAAAAAATTCAACGAAGATTATGACACATGTGCAGTGTGTGGTAGATCTGTGAAAACAATTCAACATCCATCCGGGTGTCGATGCAGGCACAGTCTCTTCCTGAGGCCCTAGGGTTTGAAGATAACAATGGTCATGTAAATAAATCTGCAGTGGAAGTCTCTCATAGCCTTAGTCGCTTTGGGACGTTAAACCCCATAAACCAAACCAACCACGAAGTTAGCAAAAAGCGATTGGAGGATTGGTGGCTGAAAAGCAGAGATGTAACATAAGGTTAGAAGCGTAGGAAACCGCAGTGAAAGAAGATGGCGAATCTTAATGAGAATTAATAACACAATTGAACAAAAATAATGAAAGAAAAGCTGAGCATGGTGGCAATTGCCACTACCTCGTTTCAAAGGGGACCCTCCTATCCATCCATCCATCCATCCAGCAAAGAGGATATAACGTGGGTTGTGCGACACAACACCGGCGTGACGTGGGTTTCTCGACATAACCCCCACGACGCCTTTCCTGCTGAGAGGAACGGAAGCCAAGCTATCACTTTTATAGGCGGTCGGTTTATTAAATGCCCGCACCCCGAAGAAAAAACTGACAAATTTGCGACAATGCAGCAGAAACCTCATGAAGCGGCTCCATTGCGCAGACACCAGAAAGCAAGTGACGAGAGCCCATAGCCCAGTTTCGCTATGCTGGAAGGAAAACGTCGACGTAAGCGAGAGGTGAAAGCACATTGGTGTCGGAACGGCGAGACTGTCTCTTAAAAAATGGCTGAGGCTTAGCTTAGGTTAAGCCTAGTCAGATGCGAAGCATATTGTCGCCGAGTTGCATATCGAGCACGCCGCTTGGCTAGACGTTCTTCACGCTCTTCATAAGTCTCTGTAGCACGCCGCAACTTTTGCTTCTCATTCCAACGAGCAGCCCTGTCTCCAGGAGGCATCTCTATCCCGTGTACGCCTAGCTGTTGTTGTTGTTGTTGTGACTGAGAGAAGTATGAAAAGGAAATTGCACGGGCCTGCAAACTGGCTCGAGCCAAGCCACCACCGCTGCCACGTGCAGATAGAGGAGAGGTAAGAGATCAAGAAAAAGGCAAGAAAAGACGCGCGTCGCAGCAACAACTGCGTCCGCCGGAGCGGACGCTGCTGAAAAAATCAGATAAGTGGCCGAAGCCGCGCTCGCCGAAGCGAGGACAGATACTCTGCAAGCTACACGCCTAGCAGAGGCAGGCGCACCCCCTTGTATATCGCCGCTCCAGCATCACGTGTTCACTACAGCGCACCTAGCGGCAGAAGCAGGAAACACATTGGTTGCGACGCCTCGCGCGACGGCGCGAGCTGGGGCCCCGTTTCTCCTATGTCGTTACGTCACGCATCACGTGGTCCTCCTTGGTCGCAACGCCTCGCGCGACGGCGCGAGCTGGGCCCCCGTTTTATCTGCTGTGACGTCACGCATCACGTGGTATGACATGGAGGTCACGAAAGGTCAATGGTAACGACACCGCCGCGCTCGAGGAGCTGGGTTGGGCTATTTTAGTATGCTTCGCATAAAAGGGAAAAGAAGCAAATGGCCAGCGACGCAGCAGTTCGTGTTCAAAAGCACTGCTCAGCTGGGTTGACCGCCGAATGCACGGACGAACAGCCGCCATCGCCGCGAGTCAGCGGCGAAGCTCAGAGCGAAGGCTAGACTATTTTTTTAGCCTAGCGACAGGGGCCCTCTGATCGTCGTCACGCCTGCCAATACGCGCAGTTAAGACGAAGACGCAGAAAAAGAAAGGACAGGACGACGTGCACACTTGTCCTGTCCTTTCTTGTTCGACGTGACTTGTGGCGCTACGTCCCCACACACTCGCCCAAATTTTCACTCTTTTGGTGCATTAAATTACGATAATAAAATCATCGGAATGGATGCAGAGTAAAGAGCATAGGGCGACGCTGGACTATGAACTCACTGTATTCAAGTGAAGATCGCATATGTATACCCCTCAGGAATGAAACCAGATATGCACATATACATGACAAAATTGCACAGAAAGAAATTACAAAATAAAAAGGTGAAATATACAACAACACTGGAAATACGCTCATCGCACTGTGCTCTAAAGATTTTAATCGAATTCTCTTGTCGAACAGGCTCACAGAAGTGTCACTAAAAAATCCATCCGCTTTTTTTATGATAGGTTGACCCCAATATGCGCCTCAGACAGCATGAAAAATCTATTTCATCTGATGAAGGGGACAATTTGCCTACGCCCTGCAGAAACTACAAGTGCATTCCATTCGTTGACAACACTACCATCCTTTGCTATGTCAAACCAACAAGCCAGCGCAAAATTTTAGATGCAGGTTCCGGTCTTAGTGACACTTCAGTAAGCCTCTTGGAAAAGAAAATTCTGTTGTCTTTTTTTTAACTCTTCAGAGCAGTCATAGATGACTTTAAGAGGTGCAGTGTGACGGGCGTATTTCCTTTGTTTTATGTTGTTGATTTGTCCTGCATATTTTTTTGTGATTTGTCATGTGTGTACATATCATGGTTTCATTGCTGAAGGGCATATACCAGGTCTTTCAGTGAAGGCTTTCTAAAATTTTGAAGAATAGGCTTTATGGAGTAAAATTATGAAAATTTTAAAATTTTTGAAATTGTTCACTGGAACACCCGGTATGCTATCGTTACTCAAATACAGCCAGTTGATAGTCCAGCTTCTTTTTGTGTTCTTCAGGATTCTGTGTTCCGCAGGTTTTATTCTTGTATCAGGCTTTACGGAGTATGTGAACCTTGAAAAGTAAGGACCAATACGACACTGACACATTCTGTGAAATCCTCACAAGAACTTCAAAACATCCATACACATAAGCTTCGCTAAGCACATGGCCGCCAAGTGGAGTTCAAAATAACACTGACTCCGAAGATGGATTGCACTGACGTCACAGCGGCCGCCTTGTTGGAGTCTAGGAACACGACGTTAATCTGCGTGTTCATTTAATCCTGCGATGGCCGCCTGTTCCAACACGCACTGCGGAGGCTATTCATGGTGCTCTTATCATGGTGCCCACGGGCAAACCTTGTGGCCGAGTGGCACCTTCACGCAGCTCCTTAATTATCAGCAGTAGGCTTTGCTCTCGCGAGCACTTCGTATATGAATATATTTCACTGAGTCCAACTGCAGAGTGGAGCCGTTTACTAACACTTAGCGCTCTTCGCACATGTTACGATAGAAAAAACTGCAAAGTATAGCAATGCTGAGAGCTCGGACTACAGAAGCCTGTGCGGCGCGCTAGTCTCACCAAGCAGAGTTCTTATGCCGCTGCCTGCCGTGAAGATTTTCTTCCCCGAGACTGGACACGCACCGAGAGGAAAGGTTGCGGTTTCGAGTGGCTCAGATTCGGGATAAGTCCGTGGAGCTCTCTCCACTGGCGCATCCGTTACGTTCGCTGGAGCAAGCCTTTGCTTCCCCCTTCGCACAGGCTGTCTGGTACTGCGCTACAACTTGGAAGAGAACGAGTGGCGGCGCTGCAACATGATGCCGCTGCCTCGGTACGGTCACCGGTGCGTGTTCCTCAACAACGAAGTCTACGTCATTGGTAAGTGGAGCAGGGACAAACCTTTCTGTTGTGTTTCGTCCTTGGGTAAAGCGACTTTAATCGCAAATAACGAGTTGCGACGCGAAAATGAAATGAATCGATGCATGCTTGTAAATGGCATTGCTAGTAGTTGATGGTAGAGTCAAATGAGGAGGAAGAGGTGGACTAATTGAGCAAGAAATGGAATACGTGTTTGTAGTAAACTAAAGGACAAGTAGTCGAAAGCCACAAAGATTAGTATTATCTCGCATACATGTATGGGGCAGGCCCTTGTCCTTCAATGAAACTGTTTTCGACGACGACTATGATTATGACGATGACAATAATGGTTATGATGATTACGAATTTGATGCAACGAGGGCAACACCGCTGCCCCTCAAGCTTGAACACACAGAAACGGGCGTACAAGGTAGGACGCTCAGCCTCAAGAACGCTCGCAGAAAGGGATCTGAAGGCACAATCCGGATTTTTTTTTCTGACCTACAGTTGGGGTTGAAAATGACTTTTCTGGATTGCACAATGTGAACAGCTACATATGCAGAATACAAGTGTTTAATGGGAAGCTATTTCTCGAACTCTGGGCAGGTAATAAATGTCGACGTCCCTTGAAAGCCCTCAGTACTGTGCCGCCGCAGAGCTCTTTAATAATACCTCTAGCGAAACTCGTCACAGAGCCCACATATCACATAATATCATATCGACTCGGAGTTCAGCGTTTTATCAGACTGCCATGGCACCTGCTGCATCCAGACGACCTTCTCAGCGGTGCCAAAAATACGAATAAGTTAAGAAACGACGAAAGTTGCAGGGCGCTGCCCTTAGCTGACTGCCCAGCTCATAGGCGGCGCTACCATCTGTTAACCACTCGAAAGTGGCCAACAGCCACGGCCAGATTTTCATTTGGAGTCTCGTAACCGATAGGATTAGTGAACCTCGTGTGATGTATGCCGCTCACTTGCGCAGGAGGCTTCGACAATCGGGACGCGACGTACGGCCTGCGCATGTCGACGAGCTTCTGCTTCCGCTACCACACCCAGACGGGCGAGTGGAACGTGGTCGCGCCCCTGAGGCATGCCCGGGGGTACCACAACGTCGCCGTGCTCAACAACGCCATCTACGCCGTCGGCGGAGTCGACGCCAACGACCTGTGAGCGAACCACTGAGTGGAAGGGGGGACACACTACCAAAGATTTTCATAATTCTTGCTCTATATCGCATTTTTGGTGATGAATACGAGAAACTCTTATTGAGACCAGTGTCGTGTTAAGTTAAGCGAAGGTTTTACCTTTCATCAGTCAGTAAGAAATAAGTGGAAGGAAGAAGGAAGACATGGGTTTGTTTTTTAGGTGGAGGAGCCTGGTAGCTAGTCGGCGGGTGTATGATCAGCGGGTGATTGAGCAATCGAGTAGGTGAGTTTTTTTTAGAGGTTGGTCTTTCCGGTTTAACATTTCGCCGAATTAAATTTTCTGAATTTGGTTTTAGCCGAGAAAGGTCAGTGTCCTTGACGTACACGCTGGAGCTACCTGGCTGTATATGCAGGAGTTACACTCAGTAAAAGGAGGAAATTAAAGTTCTGAAGCCAGGGGCGTGGTGAGGCAGTGTACCGTTCGATAAGGTTATGCAGTTATGCGTTTTGAGGTATTTCTCCATTACCTTACACGCCTGGGCAGGCTGGAAGGCCGCACCTCGCCGCCAAATGCCGTCAGCTAGCATAGCTCTGTTCACTATCAGCATCCTCTTAGGGCAGTTACCTAGTTAGCAGCTTTGCCCACTTAATGCGACAACACTCGAAACCATGCATAAGCTCGAAAAAAAAGTGTCATGTTCTGGCTACCACATCGCTGTCGTCAACACGCAAACCACGTGATGCCCTGCCCTCCCGCTCAACCTAGCGGAACATGCAGAGGAACAACCTAGCGATAACCTATGGACAGCCACCTTTTAAAAATCCGGTTTCACTTCTGTTACTACTGATAGTATTTCTTTCTCCACGCATAGCTATTAGTGATTTGGAAGTAACTGATGACCATTTTGCGTTCGTTAAATTAGTGGAATGTTCATAGAGATCACAGAAAATCAAGCCAGCGTAGTGAGTCACCTGTAACGCGGTGTCGGGCACACAAAAAAAAAATATGGGGGAAAAAACACCAACTGGGCCATCTCCGCAAAGTGCGCACGACAATGAATGGCCTTCACGTGTGCCAAATGGACGCGTGGCGTGCAACCGTGCGAAATCGAGCAGCGGTCAATGTTCCGAAAATAAAAAATGCGTTCGGCTAGAAACAAGCGCATACAAAGAATGGCAGAGGCTGAGCGAGGGAGCTTTTTCTCGCCACCGCTAGTGATTACCTGTATATACCCCCTTGTTTTTTTTTTTTTAAAGCTACCCCGTTAATTAATAACCTTTTTTTTTTTTACACGAGGGGGAATTTTCGCCATCTTTGTCATGAGTGTTGGAGTCATACACAGGGTGTTTCACCTAGGACTTTACATAATTTTCAGAATGCGTTTTTCCAGTTAGAAGAGCGCTTCTTTGGGCATAGCATTGCCAGCGGTGTAGTACCTCAGAATGCATGGCGTGCAAACTACCAGGATGGTCGACTAATATCGAATAGTTCACTTCTTAGTTATTACAGTTAGGCTCCTTAATTATTGACAGGCCTGTAGCCCGCCGTAAGTAATATCCATGACAGTTTTTATAATTTCTAAAACGCGGTTACCCTCGGTGCTGCGGCCCCACAAATTTTGGCTGCATCGCGCCAATACATGCGCTTTCCAGAAGCTTGCAGGCAAAGCGACCTATCCAGTGCACATAACTCGTCGAAATAGCCAAAATTTGTTGGGCCCCAGTACCGAGAGTAACAGCATTTTCGAAATTCTAGAAACTGATATGGATATTACTTACGGTGTGCTGCACGCCTCTCAATAATTGAAGAGCTCAACAGTAGTGGTTAAAAAGTTAACTACTCACTGTTAGTTAATCAGCCTGCTAGTTAGCACGTCTTAGCTGGATTCAGATGTACAGTCTTTGTCAAAAGTAACCAGGGTGCATGTTTTGCTTCTCATTCGTATAGTATACCCCTCACGTCTTCTCTAAAGATCAAAAACTTCTTTGAAGGTGAGGGCAGCGGTTCTCCTTACCGTACAGAGATTTATAGCTTCAGGGCTGTCATAATAGCTTTATTATACGACTGAGAAGCAAACCGTGCAGCCTGGCTACTTCTGACAAAGACTGTACGTACTACATCGCTGACAAAGCTATGCCGGAAAAACTCTTCTAGCTGAAAAAACCTATTTTTAAAAATTCTGTAGTCCCAGGTGAAACCCTGTATGTTACTAGTAGTCCTGCGCGACACGTCAATAGCTGAAATGAAAAATTAAGAACGACTACCGTTTCTCCTCTACCCTCAAGTTCCCCCTACAAACTCAGACGTCCCCAGCCACTAATTTCAATTCCTAGGGGAACCCCTGGCCACCGCTGCCACTGTCGCCTCTCTTCAGCTGCAGCTTGTTGTTCCCGCGCGCTTCTCACTACCATGGTCAACTATATAAACTTGTATTTCTCTCAACAGATGTCGTGGACTTTCTAAGATTTTAATTGAGCATTTGTTGCGGCTGTAGGGTCAGCACGCTGTTCAACGATGTGCTGTCGTTATGTCATCCCTTGGGGGCACAGCTTTTGTCAAAAATGCACAGCCCTGGTGTCAGTTTCCAAGCCTTTGGTAGCACCCGTGGGAGGTCCTAAGCTAAGAGTTCCTCTCGCCTTCGGGAGATTCGGAACGCTGGCGATGCAAAACGAGCCTCTTCTGTAGCGCCAAGAGCCAAGCCCAGTGGCTTGTATATATTCGACAAAGGTTGCGCACGTTTTTAGCTTGAAAGATGCATCCGCGACCTGACGGGAACAGTCGACTCTGAATGCCTGCTGTGCATGAATTTTTCTCGTGACGAGCAGTGAACAGCTACTCAAATGCAGAGCGATTCGCGAGTGTATATCTCCGTGTGTAGCGTACAGTGTGCATCGCCGGCAGTATTTGCTGCTAAAAACCTAACCTGTCATTTCTTGACCCCCAGGCTCCTATCGAGCGTTGAACGATACGACCGAGCGGAGGACACTTGGGTGGTCCTGGAGAAGGGCCTGTATTGCGGCCGCATGGGAATGGGAGTGGCCGCCTTCCAGGGCTGCCTCTGGGTCGTCGGCGGCATCGTTCAAATAGCCGGCCTGCAGACCTGCTCCACCGCTTACGTCGAGATCTACAACCCGGCCACAGACCAGTGCGTAAACAGTGGAAAACGAGAATCATTGCCAAAACCTGTGCCCCGCCTCGATGGCTCGGTGGTTGCGGCGCTCGGCTGCTGACCCGAAAGACTTGGATTCGATCCTGGCCGTGGCGGACGAATTTCGGTGGAGGCGAAATTCTAGAGGCCCGTGTACTGTGCTATGTCAGTGCAAGTTAAAGAACCCCAGGTGGTCGAATTCACTACGGCGTCCCTCATAGCTTGAGTCGCTTTGGGACGTTAAACCCCAATAAACCAATAAACCGAACGAAAACCTGAGTCAGAAATCGCTTTGGTAGCCAAAATGTAGCCAGGCCGCATGTTTTGGTGCTGAGCAGTATCTGCATGGGGGGCACTCGCGGTACCCTAGGTAATCGAAGATCCGGAGGCTTGAAACGAGAATTATTCTCACCCTGGAGAGATTCATGCCGTGCATGCCGTGCGTATGCTCACGCCTCATTAACAAGCCTGCGCTTCGATCAGTTTTGGCCAGGGCTGTACAGTACGAGCGACATGAGATGTATATCTGATCTTCATAATTTGATATAGCAGCTATATTTCACAAGTTAATAATATCGGCCGAGTCTGTATTCCGCCGGGAGCAACTCAGAGCAGTTAGACGCGCGCAAGGGAAGGAGTGGACAACACTCGCGCTAACTGAACACGCTATGTCTCCCTTCCCTTCGTTTGCTTGTCTTTATGGCGCTCAGTTCCCTTGGAAAAGCTTGCGTGCTAAGAACCTTTCACAGCTACGCTGGGGCCGTACATTCAGCAAGTCCATCCATTTCTGTTCTCTACAGTGGTTATGATGATGTGATGGGGTATACCAACCGGTTATAAAAGGAACGCTTGCCACGATGCGCTTTCTTTAAGCGATGAATCATTTCGACCGGAACTTGGAAAGAAAAGCAGCGACCCATCATAACGTCAAACCGTGGTGAGGTGAAGCGCGAAAGAACCGCGGTTATTCGATACGCACAGTCGTGGGTGCGACCTTCTGCGAAGCAAACCAGAGAAAACCAACATGTATGGTGTGCATGCGAGGTCTTACATCCCAAATCTGCACATATGAGCGATGAAAGACGCCGTATTGGAGGGCTCCGGATTAATTTTAGACCCCCTGCAGTACTGAGAAAGCACAGCACGTGTAGATATTGTCACTGTTCATAAGCTATAGGCACCGATAAAAGGCGGGCACGTGGCGCAAGATGGCGCCACGTGCAGCCGACTACATGGCTGGTGTCACGAAGTAGCCCGAAAATGGCAGCGCGGTGTCCACACGTGCCCTCGCAGATGGACGTACGCAGCCAACTACCTGCCTTCGCCACGCACCTGCGTCTCGCTCCTGAACGTGGGTGACCGGGAGCTCTACTGCTTCGGCGGCATCTTCTACAACTGCGTGGGGCCGACACGCAAGCTGCTCACCATCGACGACATCCTCGTCTACTCGGACAACAAGAAAGTGTGGCGCCAGGTGTCCTGCATGCCGGCGCCCAGACACAACGCCCACGTCCTCCAGTACAGTAAGTTCCCGAGGCCATGCATGTTCTCTTTCGTACTGCAACAACTAACGCATCGATAGCATTGCCGCGTGTTGCTGTTTTGTTAATTGTCTGCTACTTTCTTCTCATGTACAAACTGAAATCAAAAGAAAGAAACGGCCTTTGGCAGGTGACGGATAAGAGTAGATAACCGGTGGTTCGTTATGGTAACCAAGTGTATTCCAAAGAAATTAAATGTATAGCCAAAGGGCGGCAGTAAGGTAGGTGGGGTGTTGAGATGAGGGGGTGGTGGTGGTGGTGTGACCTTTTTTATTAGAACACCCTCTCTATTAGGCGTTCAGTATGTCCTGGGCCAAGGCGACGAGGGCACGTTGCAGTCTCGGATCCAGGGAGGCGAGCCAGATGGGCCACGGTGGGGGTGGGGGGAAAGGATAGGCGGGGGACTGGAAGGCTGCGTGGCACTGTGTAAGGCAGTGTTCTATGTCTGCATATGTGTGTGAACAGTTTGGGCACTGAGGTGTGGAAGTGTACCGGTATAGGTAAAGTTGGGCTGGTGCATGTAGGAGATTAAACTGTATTCGGCGAAGAATGCGAGCTTCACGGATCGATAAGGATGGGTGAGGTGATGGTAAATCAACTAAATCCAATTTTTACTGCGCGTAGTATTCGTAATATAGTATTCGTAGATAAGCTATAGGATAGTGTTGTTGGGGCTGGTGCAGGGCAAATCTTTAGACCTTTGTCCTGCAGTGGATGCTGAAGATCATGATGGTGAATATATTTACGTCAATATTTTTTCGCGTTCTTTCTCTCGATTTCCTTTTCTTTTTGCATATGTCATTAGTCAGCATTGCCTTCCATAGCAGTGCCAGCGGCATAACTGCTGGCTAACTGTCAACCCTGACGCCACAGGCGGCAGCATCTATGGTCGAGGCGCAAAAGAATGAGGTGGAAAAACTATCGTTGCAAAGCACAGACCCAAGCTTCCTGGTACCCTCTCTGGCCAGTTAGCGATATTATTTCTTTCTGTGCTTACAGTTGTATTACGTAAGCATGTGCTTTATCGCAAAGTCCGTTGTAAGTGGCAGGCGAAAGCAATACATTTCGCTAATCGTATTCTGCTGGCATGCGCATTTGCTTCATCAACTGTAAGATATATAATATGGAAACACAGACGGACAGGACAAGGCGCATAGCCTCGTTTAGCAGTGTCTTGCCTGTTACATGTAGCTCCCAAGTCTTATTTCATCTACAGGTGGAGCATACAGACCCTGGCATTTCCAGGCTCGTGGAACTTAAAACTCACTTGTGAAACCTCTATCGCAGAGGACCAGGCGTACATCATTGGAGGTCAAGACGTCGAGAAGCCCGACCATCCGTTGACAACCGTCATCAAGACGCCCATACCAACCGAAAAGTTCAGCTGGGGACCGCTCAAGGATGTGCCGCTGCCGATATCGGCTTACGCGGCGGTGATGCTACCGCCCGTCGAGGAAACGCAGGAACCGTCGAGCCAAGCCTGAGGAACCAGTACCGCCGCCTGAAAGTGCCCACGAAGGAACGCGAAGCAATGGACACGCCATGCCTGCTGCCGGCACGAGCGCACCCTACCGTCCGCGCCAGCCGCCTGCGGCATCGTTATCTCGAGGACCTAAGGCCAATACGTCAGTGCACATCACACCGAACGGCACTCTGGGCCGCCTCTGGTCCACCAGCATCGGCAAAAATTCAAGTTAGCCGTACAGCCAAGAGGCCCCTGAGTTGTCCGCTTGAAGATAACCACTAGACCCTCTTCTCCACAGTGACATAGCCCGACGTTTGTAGAACATGAGAATACAAATTCCTTCTGTCACCGATTGTGTACCGTGTACGCATGTTTGATTTCATGGGCCAGTCCATCAGTTTGTCGCGGTGTTTGTTCCTCATCACGAACAGCGCCAGTCACTGCGAGGTCATGGTGCAAAGAAAATAGGTATCGACCTGTTGGACACTACTTGTACGCGCCCCACGTTAGATGTCTCTTACTGTACATGGAAGGACGAGAGCCTGAATGTTCTACGAAATACAAAATTATTTAACTAAAGAATTGAAACACAACACAGATAAACTTTCGGGAGCAGGCTATCGCCACATCCGCGCTTGCATTCTGGTCAGCTAATCACTTTGGCTAGTCACTCAGAGCAATGGACCATGTGATACGGCAGTGTTGTTTAGGTGCTGTTGTTGTTGTTGCTGCTGTTGCTGCGACTGAGAGAAGGATGAAAAGGAAAGTGCACGGGCCTGCCGACTGGCTCAAGCCGAGCCACCACCGCTGCCACGTGCAGATAGAAGAGAGTTGAAAAGTAAGAGGAAAGAGAGGAAAATCCCCCGTTTAGGTTCTGTAAATGTGGCGGGACTGCATATTCAGGAATTCTCGAATTATACAGAATTCCAAAAGTTTGTCGCCAAAATCAACTGCAAACATTTGAATCTTGCCACAGCAGAATGGTTCTCTGGTCAATCCCCCCCCCCCCCCCCCCCCGAAAAAAATTCTACAAATACTGCGGGACAATGACGGCGCAGACATATGTTGTGCAATATTGGCTTCTATGTCGTTCCCCGTACTATTTCCCCTATGGCAAACATATTTCGACTGCAGTCGGCAAAGGTACCTAGGAACTACAAGCATCTTCTCTCTGAGATCGAAACCATAGTCAATAGTCCTCACTCTCTGTGGACATCTCAAACGCTCCCTGAGGGTATTTACGAAAGGAGAAAAGAGATAATGAAGTGCTGCAGCGGAGGGCTCCAAATTACGGCCACCACGAGCCCTGACATCCTGCATGCTCGCACTGACCGCCCTACGAATTTTGCTGTTTTCAATAACGTATTAAACCCGAATTAGCGTTTCCGCTGAGGCTGGCATAGGATGCTATACTAGGTGATTTTTAGTGCACTAGCAATCAAGACCACATTCATGGAAAAATCCGTTTGTCCTCCTGGTCCTGGCAGGTGACCCACCTGCCACTGTCGATAGGTGGCACTATTTGTAGGCAGGTTGCCAGAGTCATGACAATCACAGACTTCAATCAACCAAATAATCAGACAGGCTTTTGCGAAGGCTATTCGACAACAGACCATATTCACACTGTCAATCGGGTGACAGAGAAATGCTCAAAATATAACCACCCCTACAAGTCGAAAGCTCAGCAGTCATGTAGGCATTACGGAAGCGGGGTGTAGATCAGCCTTATGCAAGGGCGTCCGCAGAACTTTTTCCAGGTGGGGGCACCCGATGTCCGCGGATGGGGGCGGCGGTAGGTTATTAACAAAAAGAACTAGTGCATGAATAATATCCGTAATTCCGGGGGGGGGGGGGGGGGGGGGGGCAACCGCGCCACCTTGCCCCCCCTTCCGGACGCCCATGGCCTTATGTAAAGATACTGGAAGATATCTCATATTATCGAATTCGGAGCCCCCTGATGAGGTTACTTCAGATTTTACCATGGCAGAATTGCTGGCCTCCATAGATCGCCTCAAAACAAGCACTGCTCCCGGGCATGACGGTGTACCTAACTCGTTGTTTCGCAACTTGGAAGGACCTGCTCTACATTCCCTCCTTGATACATTCAATGAGGTGTGGCATACTGGAGTTATTCCTGCAGAGTGGAAACATTCCATCGTTGTCCCAATCCCCAATTCAGGTCAGCCGCCGGTTTCTCTTTCGGCCCTCCGCCCTATTTCACTTACGCCTACTATCTGCAAGCTTTATGAACACATTCTAGCAGCTCGCTTGTCGTGGTGGCTGGAATCGAATGATTGTTATCCAGAATCTCAAATTGGGTTCCGCCCTCACATTGGAACAGAAGACGGCCTGGCTGTTTTGGCTGCGGACGTACTAAACCATTCTCCCCATAGTCATCTTGTTCGTACGGTGATCGCGACTGACATCACAAAGGCATATGACAACGTCCTACACTCTTCTATTCTTGGCACCCTTCAAGATCTCGGTCTCCCGCATCGCTTTCTCCTTTCAATTCACTCATTTTTAACAAACAGAACCTTCAGTGTACGTATCCATGGGAAGCCTTTTGGTCACTTTACCTCCAACCGCGGTGTACCCCAGGGCTCCGTCCTCGCCCCCACATTATTTAATGTAACTTTTATACCTCTTGTCCGAGCCCTAGAGAAAATTCCTTCTGTGCGCGTCCTTGCGTACGCCGACGACATAACCTTGTGGTCCTGTAATCCAGATGCGTCTGTGCAACAGTCGGCGCTTCAGCAAGCGCTGGATGCCTTAACATCACGACTACCCCCTTTGGGTCTGACCCTCTCGTGTAATAAATCTTGTTTTATTCGCATTGGCAACAGAAGTGGCTTACGGAAAGCAGCACCTTTTACCTTTAAGGTAGACAATTCTCCAATTCCTCAAGTTGAAAGTGTGCGTGTGCTAGGTCTTCTACTTCATACATCTGGGACTGGGACTCCGTGGCTAAACGCGACCCGTAAATCGGCTCACGCTACTCTTGGTCTGATTCGACGCATAGCTATGCGCTCTGGCGGAGCGCGTTTTGATACTGCCCGTCAGCTCGTGCGCTCCATCCTTCAGCCGCGGATAGTGTACCAAGCGCAATTTCATCGCCTCACCCGACGACAGTGGGACTCCCTTGAATCAATCAATCGGGAGGCTATGCGCGCCATAACTTATCTTCCGCGTATCACACCCATACCCATTCTGCAAGAGTACGCTCAACTTAATACATTGAGTGAACTTATCGACCAGCGTGAGGCAAACAGAGCACGCAAGATGTCGCTTCAGCTTCATCGTTTACAGACTCTTCCCCCATGGTCATACTGTCAGCTCACAGACAATCGCCCCTCTGCTTCGACGCCGATATCAGCCGCCCATCTTTCTTCAGGGTGCATAATATACACCGATGCATCACACACAGCAGTGCAGGGAGTTACTGCAGTTTACAGTCCCTCACATCCTCATCTCAACTCCCGCGCTACATATAGCACGGATACTTGCTCTCCCCCTGGCCTTGGAGCTTCAGGCGATACACAATGCCATTGCTTCCCTTCCACTCGTACCTACTTTCGATATTGTACACATTTACACCGACTCCCTTGCCGCCCTTAAGCAGCTTAAGGCTGTCCGGCGCACATTCCAAGTTACACAATCCATTCACCAACTTTGCACAAAATACCCCTGTCCTGTGCGTATACACTGGATTCGCGGGCATGCCCAGGATCCGCATAATATTCATGTGGATGCAATGACACACCTTGACACATCCGATATCCCGCCACCTTCCCCTCTTCCCTCAGATCCGTTCCTGTCCCATGTTTCCGAGAAACAGTCTTTGCGTCAGCGAACACGCGCTCTAATTCCTCCGTGTTCGTACCCTCTCCCCCGGAGTCTTACTCGGGAGGAGGAGGTATCTGTGCGCCGGATTCGGGCAGGAGCGGCTCTGACTCCTTGTGTGCGTCATCGGTGGCGTGACAAACGTTACGAAGTGACAGACAAGTGTCCCCATTGTGGTGCTGCGCCCGACCAGTGTGATGAAAAACACTTGCTGTGGACTTGCCCGGCTACAGCTTCTGTGAGACGACGTTTACTAAGAAAGGTTGGCCTGCGATGGGACGTTGCAGACAACTATACCAAGTGGACTCTAGATAATCGCTACATCACGAACTTGTGCCGCTTTTTAAGCGAGGCTTGTTTGCACTCATTTTTATAACTTTCTTTCCTTTTTCATTATGCCTGATGGCAAACAGCTCGAATAAAAAAAAATATCTATAGCAGCTGCACAGCCATCATAGCCCTCCGTAAAGACAGCAATAAAGTTTCAATAAGGAAGGGTGGTAGGAAACAACTTTATTGACTTATGGGAGTATGAAGTGAGGGGACATGTGGGAAGAGGAAGTTAGTGTCACTGGAAAGTTTCCATTGACTCTAGAGGAAATAGGACGACGATGGGCCCTAGGGCACTTGTGTGCTTCTGTGACACCTGGCGCGCAGCCCTCTGACCGAAGCTATAGCTTCGGCTGCGAGCTGCGCAGATCGTCCTCCCTTCGCTCGTGATGTTCTGACCCTTACCACAGGGGCTTGAGCTTGTTCGGGCAATTCAGAAAGACGTGATTAAATTCGGCTCTGATGCTAGGACATAAGTGGCAGTGAGGAGAGGCAGGAGGACACAATCTCGCCAATGCTCTTTACCGCCTGCTTACAGAAGGTACTCAGAGGCCTGGATTGGGAACAACTGGTGATAAAAGTTAATGGAGAGCCTGCGATTCGCTGACGACATTGCCTTGTTAAGACTCAGTGGATGAATTGCAAAGCATGATCAAGCAGATCATGATAATCAGAGCAGAATGGTGGGTCTAAAATTAATATTCAGAAAACCAAATTAATGTTCAACAGTATCGGAAGGGAACAGCAGTTTAGGTACAGAAGCGCTGGAAGTGGCGAGGGAATACGAGGGAATAACTAGAGGAATAAGAATGGGATGGAGCGCATTTGGCAGATTCTCTCAGATCATGAATGTCAGTTTACCAATATCCCTGAGGAAAACGTACGCAGCAGCTGTATCTTACCGGTACTCCTCTATGGGGCAGAAACGTGGAGTCCAACGAAAAGGGTTCAACTTCAGGACAACGCAGCGAGCTATGGAAAGAAAAATTATAGGTGTAACGTTAAGAGACCGGAAGTGGGCAGAGTGATCAGGGAACAAACGCGAGGTTAACAGCAAGGCGGACATCATGTTCGCGACAAAGCTCAACTAAAAGACGGTTAATAATTTACCAAAACTAACTAATTAACTTTTCATTTGGTTTTAGGGTACAAGACTATAATGTGAAATTGAAGGCCGTCACCATCGAAGGCAAGCCCAGTTTTTGTTATTATTATTATTTTCTGAATCAGCATTGTGTTTCGAAATATCGAGCGCCAAAAATACACTTTTGTAAGCTCGCTGAGTTGGCTATCCCGCAGTACAGTAGTAGTAGTAGTATAAAACTTTATTCCGCAAAATGGGACGAGGTTTAGGGATTGGGGTCTTGAGCAGCAGGTGGTTCAAAAATGGGTCGCTCGCGCTTCTAACGCAGCAAATACAAACGCAGTTTGTGTAAATTAAAATGTACCTGACCCGAAAGACGCGGGTTCGATCCCGGCCGCGGCGGTTGAATTTCTTTGGAGGAGAAATTCTAGAGGCCCGTGTACTGTGCGATGTCAGTGCACGTTAAAGAACCCCAGGTGGTCGAAATTTCCGGAGCCCTCCACTACGGCGTCTCTCATAGCCTTAGTCGCTTTGGGACGTTAAACCCCATGAACCAAACCAGAAGACGAAAACGTGCTTTCGGCGACGATACCCCAACCCAACCCGGGAGGACTGGGAGGCGACCCTGCTCGGCTGCCACGACTTACAGGCCCAACAAGCCTTAGTCGGGCGCGCCCGGGCGGCGGCTACCGCCACTGGGGTCCCAAACTAGGGACCTCCACCTAGTGTTTGTAAGGATCGGTCCCTTACGGGCTGATCCAAACACCTCCTGTCCGTTCTAAATAAATGTTTTCACCACCACCACCACCACCTCCATTTTGTAAACGTGCTCTGCGGGAAAGCTGACTCAGCAAGCTTGAAAAATGAAAATTTGTTTTTGAGGAAAGGAAATGGCGCAGTAACAGTCTCACATTTTAGTGGACACCCGAACAGCACCGTAAGGGAAGGGATAAAAGAGGGAGTGAAAGAAGAAAGGAAAAAAAAAAGGTGCCATAGAGACGGTCCTGGGAATAATTTCGACCACCTGGGGATCTTCACAACTCGAGCTCCAGAGGCTTAATGTGTTCTTCACCCACAAACTAATTGTAAGGGCAACAAATGTTATGCCACCGGTTGCCAAAGTATTAATGATATTACTGAAAGTAATATGGAAGCTTGTCCTGCTAGAAATTTGTATGAAGTGTTTTCGCCCTCATGACCGTGTGCTGCTGTATTCCTTCTTACTTATCGTGCATTCCGCACGAAATTTTATAATTGTTTTTAAGTTTTCCTTTCGCGTTTTTCTTTTGACTTTAGTGATTATTCGTATTGTTTCTCTCCGCTCCGCTGCAGAAATTGTAATCGAACTTGAGCCAGACAGTTGCCTTGAGCAACTTTTTCTCCTTGTCCCCCCCCTCCCCCCCCCTAATCGCTGTACCTCCTTGTATGTGGAAATAAGACAAATGAAATCATATATCAAATCAAAATTTGTCGACCGCCACCCCGCTACTGTGCCCCGCTATGAAGATCCTGGCGCCGTCTCTGGCTAGCAGTGTTTCATTTGTTTCAGTCGTATTTAGCAACCTTTATATCCAGAATAGCATGTGCTTTTATTTTAACTATAGCGAGACTATTATAGTTGCGCTAGCAGTGCGCCCTCCGCCATTTTCCTGCCGACAGGTTTTATTACTTGCAACCAAGCACCATGTGCATCTTCAGAACAAACTGTAAGTTTGTCCTGACCTCTCCAGCACTCATTAGACAAATCCTGGTCTTTCAATACTACAACTTTCAGTCATTCTGACACTTTGCACACATTTTGGTACACGTCCGTAAAACAGTTACCGTCAGTGTTTTCCGTTGCAAATAGCGTGCAGCGAAATAGCGTGGCACCCTTAAGGGTCGGGTTATTCGTATACAGCAACAGTATAGTTAATTGTAACGATAGTTAACCGACGAAACAGATGAAACAGGTTATGTCGAGGGGAAATGTGAATAGCCGTGGTGCGAAGGCTTTGGCTATAATTTTTACCGCCTTTCACGACACACGTGGCTTTTGTATTTTGCAAAGACGACCGTGATCGCCCGACCTACGTGCGTGCGGCATTTTGATGAGCGTGATGATCAACAAAACCTGTCAATTAAGTCGAGCGAGTCTGCGAACAAACTTCTGCTGTGGTGCCCTTGTTGCACCAACCGTGATGCGTAAGTCGGCTACTGCACCATTCCATTTAAGCTTTGAATGCAGTGACTGCCCCTGCAATGGCTGCTCCTGGTTAAACGCAAACGATGTCGCAGTCGTCTGCGCGACGCCACCGACGCTTTCCAAATGTGCGCTTAGACGGTTCGCCACGAGGAACTGCAAAAATATTGCGTGCGTACGAACGCCATTGCGCCACATTTTCTCTTCCACGTCAGTGCAGGCGGTTTCAGGCAGCCAACGACTGAAACCTACAATGGCGCAGTTCCGACGCAGCCGGGGCAAAAATGCTGCAAAAACGAGCAACCACACAAACACTACAGAAAAGGCGCCGCGGACGGCGCGGACGACTGTGCCGTCAGCGTGACGAAAGCACAACGCGGTGACGTTGTGCACGGAAACAAAGAAAAAATAAGCACTGCAGTCGCCGCCGTCCGCGTCGCGTACGACGGCGCCACCAGGCGAAAGCGGTGGAGTAGAATCAGTCATGGCGACCGTCGCTACGAGCTGCTGGTACTCTCCGACGGCTTGCTAACGAAATTTTCAGCCTACCACCGTTGCAACACACTGGTTTTGTCCGCGCTTCGCGGCACAAGCCTTCCGGAAGCGCAGACGGAGTGGATTTCACTCGCATACGTCGTGATCGTCCGCGTAGTTGATGGATGTGCGGAGAGACCGTATGCAGTCATCGGTCCGCTGGGTGCAGGACCGACCAATATGTCTTGGAAAGCCGACTTGGCCGTCGACAGCAGCGATGTGGACTTGCAGAGTGACGTCGCCTTCTTCGACTCAAACGCTGCTGCTGCCTCACCTCAGTCGTGTTACGTTCGTGGTGACGGCATCGAGAACAAGCCATCATGCAGCGCGGCAGCGGTCGATGTCGGAGGCCTAGGTCAGAAATGTCACATTCGCGATGCAGTGTCTTTCGCTGCGAAGAACCCACTTTCGTCAAGTGTTAGCCCCCTTCCCATTGGCGGCAGCGCCAGTTTGCTGCCGCCGGAAACGTATCGCCTGTCGTCGGCCGTAAGCTCGGGTTTCTTTGCGAGGAGAGGCAGCCCCTCCGTGGCGCCGCCGCCGAACGTGACGCTCACCGACCGCGACATGAAAGAGCCGTCGCCTCCGCCGCTCCGAAACAGCAGCATGGAGCAGGACAGCGAAAATGACGATGAGGGTCGTCTTGTGGATGCGACCAGCCCGCGTTCGAGCATTTCGGCCACGGACTCGGACGGCCTGTCGTCGCTCAGCGAGGGCTCTATGGAGGACCTCTCGGAGTCCGAGTCCATCACAGACGTGACACCGCTCCATTCGCCTTACATGTGTGACAGCCCCGTTCCGGCACTGAAACTACCTCTCAGCAAGCTGGCCATGCGTGAATCTGCCCTGAACGGCGCCTCCAGCCCCGCGGCCGGCGACGACAGCAGTAGCAGCGGCAGCGAGTCTGACAGAAGTTCCTTCAGTGGCGCTAGGCGCAAGAGCTCTGCTGCCATGAAGCTGCATGGCAAAGTGCGCCTTGGAGGTGCGCACCAGCAGCGGGAGCCTGTCGACCTGCAGCTTCTCGTGGACGCTATTCGACGCCTCGAAGCGCATCAGTGTGAGCAAGGTCAGGCCAGCCGGACGCGCAAGGAGCCCCCGTCGCTGGCCAAGGGGCGCAAGAACATGTCGTTCTCTAACGAAGAAGTGCAGCGGATCGACCGCGAAAACCAGCGGCTTCTGAAGCGTATCCTGGCGCAGCAAAACCGACCGAGGCCGAAATTCGATTCAAGGACGCCATCCCGGCTGGCGCCTTCGGCAATCAACCGCCAGCGGCAGCAGCGGCAGATTGAAGTGGAAAACCTCGTAAGTTTTCGTGCCAACCGCTTGCGCCACTTCCCTCAATTCCTTCGCGCCCCGACTGCTTCTTGAGAAAGTGCGCTGGTGTATCAGCAGAAAAGTCGCCGTTGATGAGGCTTTTAAGTGCCGTGAGGTTGCCTGCTTAATGCTTTCACGATTGGCTCAAGTCCAACTTTGTTATGTTCACGTGATGGTCTTTGTTTGTCAGTGGAAACTTGTGGGCAACCTTCTTGGAACACACATTTCGCCTTGTCACGTCAGGTCATCTGTTTTTGTGGCAGCAAACTGCATGTAATCATGTGTACTAATTGGTGTAAAGTAGTGATAGATTTTCACAGGATTTCGTGGCCTCAAGATTTTTTTTTTCTGTTCTGTGTGCTGTATATATCAAGCGATGCATGCATTGGTGATGGTACTGCTTAAAATCAGGTAGGTAGTGATCTGTGCGGGATTTCTCAACTTGCTCATTCCCCATAAGGTGAGTACTAAAATGATGATCGCTGTGTTTATCAATTGCTCCAAGGAATAAAGAATATTATACATCATTGAGTCTGTAGAAGAATTATTGCATGGGGATTGTTTATGAGTACTGGCAGCTACTACACAGTAGTGCTGCCCAACTAGTTGGTTTTTTAGTGTTTCAGATGATTGGATAGGGCAGTGAAATGGACTTTTGATGATCATGTTTGCAGCAAAAGTTTACCGTCCAGCCGTCGTGACGTTGAGGAGTTCCTTTCACTCACAGAGGCTTTACCAACACAAAGGTTCACATGTTACAACATGTTACAACAAAAACGTAATGCAAATTTCCAGGCAGTAGATATCATCGGCCTTCAACATGTGACACGCACCTTTTTAATTGCTCGCCAAAAGGCACCTTTTTTTATTTTTTCCCGTCTGGTGCAGCACAAAGCAGGCACCGTCTTTTTCATTACGGTGAACCTGACAGAAACCAGTTTTTTCCAGGGGAAAATTTCTCGTCACTAAACCAGACGTGTAGCAGCCTTCTCACACTGCATCATTCTCTTCACAAACCACAGGCTCTGCTCAAGAGAATTGAGTCTGCCAAGCCATCCCGCGAGGTAGCCCCTTCGCAGGACCTCAGCCAGGTGCAGAGAGCACGATCGCACTCCCTCTCACTGACACGGCACGCACTGCAGACTCCTCCAGTGATGGCGGGGGCCGCAGCGCCTCCGTTGGGAGGCATCGTCAAGCATTTCCCACCGCGCCAGAAGCACCACTCGCACTGAGTTTGCCCGGCCATGCTGCGATCGCATTTCTGACTAAACGGTGTGTCTTGCATTGGCAAACACCAAAGTTCCTGTTACGGCATTGTAGTGATTTATCATTGCACTAGCTCTCTACGTGGCAGTGTGGCCACTTAACAGGGGTTTTTGTGCCCTGCCTCAACCATTTGTGCATTGCTCAGTAGTGTTTGCTAGTGGAATGGTTCAAAGGGACAAAGACTGGAGAAACCACTTTGTCTTTTCTGTGCGTCCCTGTCCTCCCTTTGCTGGGTACTTCATTTTTTTTTTTTAACTAGCCAGGCTTAAAGCTGTGGCTTATCATTAGTGATGCGAATCTGTAATATTGTTTGTATTATCTACTACCTAGTTATATACATTCATGCAGTCAAATGGTGTAAAGAGTGCGGACAAATGGGCTACTGCCAGATCTACAACAGGACTGCATTTGGCTATCCTTCAGAACCCAAGTACCAGTGGGCTACATTGGATGGCACAGACAGTATTTTCTACATTGTCCTCCACATTGGGTATCATTCATTGCAGACATTTGGCATTCTCTTTTTAAAGGTAACATTTGAGATTCTAACAAACTAATTAGCCAAGCAGCAGTCCTCGGGCAATGGGAGATTTAAGAAGGGCAAGGAGGGCTGCCACCACCACCCCCACATGGTGGGAATCAGTGTGGTTAAAGAAGAACCAAATTTCTTTCAATGAAGGAAGTCCAAAAAAAGTGTTGCCTTAATAGGACTGCTCCACCCAGCCACCCCTTCGACTCAAATGCTGCTGCTGCCTCATCTCAGTCGTGTCACGTCCGTGGTGACAGCTGCCCCTATTCCGACATGACTAGAGTCATAAAGAGCAGTGCCATTAATTTGCTATGTTGATGAGGCATGTCATTTCATGCTGCCTAGCTTGTTCTCAAAACAAATTAAGGTCTTGACATAATACACTAGTAAAAAAAACATGGTCACAGTGCTAGTAAAAACAGCATTGTAATGACAATTGGTGCCCCACTGGATTTAGGTTCTGAAATGTATTGCAACTTGCATTTTTTATTCATAGCAAGGCAGCAGTCACTAACTCAATTATCACATGTGCTCTCTCGGTGGCATTCGTTCCACTTGGGCAGTGTTGAGCCTTGGTGCCATTGTTAATTTACATCGAACATGTCTGCAGTGCCATACAGCAACCATTACAACAACACAGTTTGTAAAAGTGGTTAGCTGCCTTTACACGGCACTCCTTAGTGCTGCCTTTCCGTGCTACATGTACGTGAATCTGGTGGCGTCAGTGTCAGTGTGTTCAGTTTAAAGGTCATCTGTTCCAACGGCTGTGCAAGCTGGGTTGTCGACTTGTAAGGTTTCTTGAAATACTGTGTCCAAGGACAGGATGCGCTGCTCTGTCATCCTGATATTGCAGTATGGGAAGCCTGTTCAGAGGTACTCACTCTGAATGCAAGGAGCAGCCCACATATGTTATATGCACCGCTGGTATGGTTTGGCCATAGTTGTCGGGAGACCTATACAGCTTGGTGCACTGCCGGCCACAGTCCAACTCCTGTGATGTGGGACACATTCAATACTTATTGCACTGTGAATGATGTTACACAGCCAGCGGCACGTGCACTATTCTCGCGTGGCGACATGTATATTGTCGCCCACCACGGCCTGTATCTGTAAATAGTGATTTCAGAACATTCATCTGTGCCTGGGCCTTAGGCAGCTTTCTTGGCAACTGCTCAATGCTTTTGCAACATTGACACGAAACGTGTACATACAGCATCTCTTCCTTCTTTCCTCCCCCCCCCCCCCCCCCCCCCTTTTTAGCAGTACAGATACTGGAGCTTGTTGCATGACCCTGTGCAGCCATTTTATTTTTGTACATAGATTTGTGCTTTCTGTACAAGAGTGTTCCATCAGTTCTTTGTTGCTCTTATGTCAGCTCTGTACGAGTGGGAAATTAAGCCACATTGATGCAGCTGTTGTAATGGTGCTTACACCTGCCTGCCAATCAAGTCAACACCAAAGTACAATATTAATTAAAAAAGGCCAGTGCTTTAGACAAGGACATAGAAATAGAAGTACACAGGTCCTCGTCTAAAGCGCTAGTCTTTTTTAATTAATAATGTACAACCAATTAGCCGAGATTTCAGCCTTGACCAAATTACAAGGACACTGAAGGAAGTGGAGCTCTGGCACTAACTGATGGCATTTGTATGCCTGTTAAAGGGAGCAACATTCTGAATGGCATACTATAGCACAATAGGCAGAGTTTCACACCTTTAAGAAGCTCTTTTACCGTGGCTGTAAAAGGAGTAGGTTTTGAACTGGCATCCTACGGTGCGCGGTCAACACTTCACCACTAGTGGCCACATCAGCCTTTAGCTTATTAAAAAGCTAGCAGTGTTACACTACCTGTCAATATACCTCAGGCGACATTTCTTTTATCAATCTTTTTTTACTCAATCTCAATAGTAAGCATTCCAAAGAGTCGCCAAGGAACTCCGATTCTGGCCAGAGAGAGGCACAGTTGTCAAGTTCACATGCTTTTAAGCTTGAAGATAGTCGAATTATACATCCAACTGCCTACTTCTGCTTCAAACATCTTGTAGCTCTGTGACATGCAAAGGCTTGTGATGCACCCTTGAAGACACAATGCTACAAGTGCACACTTTATGACCAAGTGTTCTGTACATACCTGTAGGCACAGCACATGAGAAGACATGTTGGATTAATGCCAAGATGCAACCATATTTATTCTAAAGTAGGTCCCCCTTTTTTTAATATAAATATTCTGAACCATAGGGGCCAATTTATAATTGCAATTAAGCATTGTTGGCTTCTAAGTATGGTCAAACATCTGCCTGTTCACACGATCAACTTAAAATTTTGACACTTGTCAGTTAGGCTGTTAGCAACACTACTTGCCTCCTTTGCTTTGCTGTGACAGACCAAAAGCTTGACAGCACCATAAGTACCGGACCCTGATGTATGCTATTTTCCCGCTGCTCGTTTGAAATCTGAAAGCAATCGGTATTCGAATTTTTAGCATTCACGCAGGTCTCGACTGTAAATGTAGCAGAGCTAAATTTGTGGCGAAATGTTATTAGAATAAATATGGTAGGCAGAAGTCCCAAGTCTTCTCTGTGAAAAATTCACACCAGCATCGATACACAAGCAGCTCATGCGGACTTGATATAATAATGGTGCGTTATAAGTGTTGGAAAGAATCGCTCCTTAAGGGGCAGGGCAATGGCCAAGGATGCGCACTCTCTGGTCTGCAGCATAGCATTGCTTTTCAGAAACAACGTCTCGTTTCGTAGCAGTGCTCTGCCTGGGGAACTTAAATGTGCTTCTGTACACAAGCATTGGACAAATGCACTTCAATTTGGAATAAATGTGAACCATTCAAATTTAAGCCATGTGTCTAGCTCTGTGGACATGTTTAGAAGCCAAAAGAAAGCAGAAAGCATGCCCTAACATTTTTGCGTGTAATTGTGAATTCAAAGCTTATTTGGATCACAACGCAAGCATGCTAAAGGTCACTGGGCACTAAGTAGATCGTCTCAAAATTTTGCTCACAGCTGCAGTGCCATAGCACGTTTCAAGTGAAATTTTTTCTGAATAGTAGACCGCCCATGCTAGTCAGTCAAAATGCTTGTTTTTTAGTCAGTCTAGCCATGCTGCCATGTATGTAGACATAGGTGCTGCAAAAAATTGTGTGTGTGTGTGGTTAAGCGCATTTTTCTACACTGGTGCTTTTGAGGTTGTGGCTAATGGAGTTTCCAACTTTGTCACTATTCACGCATAACATCCAGAAGGTTGCCTAGGTTCCAATGTTTTTCAATAAATCTTGCACCAAGCCTATACATGGAGCATCACTTATGAACAAGAGCAGATAATGGCCCAGGCAACAGCTGCTCCAAATATCAATGCTCTAGGCATTTACATATCAGGGTGAATCCTTTGGTTTAAAATGGCCTGCAGATTGCACTTCAACTGCAGCTGCTAAGTTTAGCATGTGGCTACTACAGCATGTTTCGTGTCGAGTGCAAGAAACCCATCTTATACAAAGGATTGTTTTATTGCAGCTAGGTATTTATCCCCTCTTGGAAGAAGCTGATCTTGGCTATCTCTGGCTTGGTTCAGGCTACAAGCAAAGCAATAGCAAATACAAAAACTCAATATCTCGAATGCTTTGTGCCTTTGCAGCAAATGACAAGAAGCATTTATATATACTAGGCTACAGCTGCAGTTCAAGAAAATGTGTTGCACAGCTGGTTATTAAAGTATTATGCCTCAGTGAAGTGAAACTTTGACAGCCAGATTTGAAGAGCTGAGCAAAACTTTTTACTGAGGCCCTTGCATCTTAAGAGTACCACAACTGCAATGCTACCATCTTGTGAGCAAAGGCATGCCTTGTTGATAGTTTGTTACACAAGACGTTAATCTTAAAGCTACAATCATCAGGGTGTTAAAAGAAAAAAAAATGTTTTCATCATTGGCCAAGTGCAAAGTTTGCTATTTGACTGTTTGTTCAAAGTGTTTTCGTGTACTATGTTGGCTGTTGAATAAAAACTGCCCTGCAAATTGAGTCCACAAATGACCACACAGGACTGCATACAGTAGTTAAAACTCTTGTTTAATTGCCAAGGAAAAGACAACACGAAAACAATGCCCAAGTAGTATACGTAGCACATGCAGCATTTTATCTTTTTCCTGGACTAATGGAATGCATCTCAAACATAAAAAGCAACCTCGTCGCACGGCCAGCTGCTTCACAAGCAGTCTCCACATCACTTGGTGGGTTCTCTGGCATTGATGGGGCATAAAGAAGTGCCGTGATAATTCCTAACTATTGCTTCACTGAAAAGCGCTGAAATGTCTGTCAACTGAAAAGTAAAGTGGGGGAAAAAAGAACAGCACAGGCAATGCACACAGTGGATGCACACAAACAAGTGCCGACTAGGTGTATAAAACATTTTTCTACAGCAGAGACATAATACAAAAGTGTTTTCCCTGTCATTATTTGCGTAGTTGTCAATAATGGCGCAGTATTGTCATTTACCAACGTTGCACTTCAGCATACAACAACATGCTACTACAGCAAGAAAACATTTGACATAGGCTCCATTCACAAAACAAACGTAACACCTCTGAAAGCAAGCTACTCACAGGCCCAGAACAAGCCCTCTCAAATTGGGATGCTACCACACTCTGGGGCATTGGACAACATAAAACGTAACCACCAGCTGTTGATCCAGTCAAAGCAACCAAGAAATGCCAATTGTCACCAAACACACGATCAGGTTTACATAAAATGCAATTACCTCCCATCCTCAGCTGTATTACCTCGCCAAGGCAAATGTCACCAGCCGACACGAAGTATGGCACCAACGTGAAGTAAAAACGCAAGGCAGATAAAAATTACAACGATTTTACTCCAAATCACGCCTTCTGCGAAGACCTTAATTTCCTCTCCAGAACTTTAAAAAACACGCACAGCGTTGTCTGTTCAGAGCCCATGACACAAAATGTGAAAAGGAGAAAGAGAATGTGTCGCACAATCTTGCCATGCCTACATTCCCTACAAAACTGGCTGACCGGAAAGGCACAGAATTGTAAACGCAAACAGTTGCGGCGCTCATCCACAGGAGCCAACTGTAGGTGCTGCCTGTTAGCTGCCAGAGTCAATGGCACAACAAGCAACCATTCCATTCTGCCCTCCAGCAACCACTGCCTGTTGGGACCAAAAATATAACAGGGACAGCACTGCATACAAAGGAACTGATCCTGGTGATCTGAAGGGAAAAAAGAAACAGTGTGTGCTACGGGTCTGAAGTAAGAAAAGAACATCACCAAGAGGAAGACATCCTCCAAAGAGGGAGGTGAGGAGATAAGACGAGAAGGAAGGGGCAATAAACCAGCAGTGTTGATGTCTGCACTCTTGTTGTCATCCCGGCTACATGGGCACGTGACTAAACAAGTATGACACCGACTCTCCGTTGTGTGTTCTGCGAATGGCTTCGGCAAGGATCATGGAGACGTCGATACACTGCAAAGACAACAAAAGCACCCGCTGTTGCTTGGACTCAAGATAACTGGGAAGGGAAGGGGAAGGGGCGATGGAAGAAATGGGGCAAAGGCAGGGTTCGCACAGAGGAAAGAACCCAAAGCTGGGAGGAGAGAAGAAAGAGGATTCTGGAGGAAGGGGGGAGAGGAGCAAAGCTTTCTATGACTGCTTCATCAGGAACACAAGGAAAGCCTCAGGCCTTTATTTGCATACAGGCCATGGCCACATACCAAACTTGATGCAGTAAGAGCTGCACAAGCATTCTGACAAAAAGTGCAGGTGAAGCACGAACTCTTCGCTTTGGCTATATACGAGCAGCTCAAACAGCAGCAGAAGTACATTACGCACACTTGGTAAGGCTAATGATAAACATTCTGCTCTTTCCGATAGGCTATGTAGCAAGCAAACAAGCAGGTGACAAGCTACAACAGCATACACCAGCCACTTTTGAAAAACTGAGCTTGTGTGGAAAAAAAGCCTAACAAGACAATGCCCACCAAATATTTTTGTCAGCAATTATTTCTCCTTTTGCAATAGAGAAAATATTAAACTAGCACCAAAGAAATGTGCTGCAAGCCACAATCTACAAAGTCAGAAAGAACTGGAAAATTTTCACACGGCAATCGCAAATTTATTAACAGCACCCATCACATCAAACTGTTGTATTACATGTGGCCATGACAAATTCCAGTGCTGTTAGAGCTATGCAGCTGGAGTTCAGCAATGCTACACTTCCTTCAATGTCGCTATATCACACAGCAGTTATCAGCCAAAATTCTGGCTGCTAGCGCAGCTCAGCTTTCCTTTGCAAGGCATTTAGTCGAAAGTCTGAGTACAATGCAGAGAGACTCCAGAAAAAAAATAAATAAACAGCGTAGCTCCTGACAAAGTGTAACTGTAGAGTGCATAATGAAGTTAACTTGAATTATCCTCTCGCACATCTGAGGCTATTTTCATCTCGTCTGATCACAGAGCACTAGCATGTGCCAGAAAAGGGGACTGTCTGAGGAACACTACATACCTGAATCTTGGAGCACTCCTTCATGTGTTGATCCTGGGGTATTGTGTTTGTGACCACTACAGCCTCAAAGCAGGCATCGTTGATCCTCGATATAGCAGGTCCCGAAAATATGCCATGAGTGAGAATGGCATAAACTTTGCTGGCACCTGCCTCCATCAACCTGCAAGGCAAGATGGTGATTGTAGTGCCTCGCAAGCATTCAGTGTACGGATGTCTGTCTTGTCACTTTTTACAATCTTATGAGCGCCTGCTATAGCCCTGCACTCCCACTGCGGGAAGGGCACTATTTTTATTTTTTCTCTCCAAACTAACCTCTGTACCTAAAGATGCTCTTGAACTATGAGCATAACCCCCCCCAGCTCAAGTCAGAATATAGTTCACAAACCTAAAGATTTACAGTTACCTTATGTATCCATGATGCTCACTTCATCCTGCCAACTCATTTAAATATAGAGGCACCATGAATACTAATAACCTTTTAGTTAAGAGCTGTGTTGCTTTGATTCACAAACACTGTGGATTAACAGAGCAAAATGCATTTTAGAATTAAACATAGACTGTTTCTGTATTTATCAACATTTTCATAGCACCTACATGAAATGTAAATGCATGTAGTCCTCTTGCAAAAACTGTTCAGCAAGATTAAATGACATACTACAATTGTTGACTCCAACAGAGATAATAAAAGGTGCCCTACTAAGCACTCGTTCATGATTTCACTCACCACAAACAATGAGCACAAGTGCAAGCAATGCCAAACTGAAAGCAGGCATTAAGGACTGAAACTATTCGCCAAGTCAGTGCCGCGAAAGACCGACAGCAAGGGAGAACTAATGAGGTAACATTGGTTTGCCTGCTCTGAAACCACCTCCACAAGCCTGACTTTCTTGGTGCAAATCAAACTTCATGCACTGCCCCCATGTTTTGTGTATGAGCATGCCCGATTTCGTGCACGCTTTCAAACTAATACCTGTGACACTGCATGTGTTAAGGCTCAGTGACAACCCGCACGCACTCCACACACAGTGCACAACAAATGAAACAAGTTCCGTTGCGCGTTTCTTGGCATTGGCTTCCGCATTACAGCTTCCAACCAAGCTGCCTGTATTTTATGTACACTCGCGGTCAAAAGTAAATGGAAGGCGACTTTGTGAAAAAAATTTAATTTCTTTAAATTTAAAGCATAATGGTCCATGCTTGTTGGTGCACAGTGAAATTCACAAAATCACAATTAGGCCGCACATATGTATTCAAGGGTGCATGAATTGGGGGGCCAATCATTAAATTTTTTCGTGAATATTGCCTTCCATTTACTTTTGAAGGCACCTGTACAACATTAGCTAGGTATTCATTACCTACGCTACACAAGCTGAAAAAGAAAACCATTTATCATCAAAGTTAACAGTTTGCCAGGGCTACATAAACACACTACCGAGAAGCGAATAACCGATGCCAGCATAGCCTCTGTATATGGTTGATGCATACATGCCTGGGGAATATTTTTCCAGCATGCAACTCAAGCTGATGGTTGGTTTGGTTGGTTTATGGGGTTTAACGTCCCAAAGCGACTAAGGCTATGAGAGACGCCGTAGTGGAGGGCTCCGGAAATTTCGACCACCTGGGGTTCTTTAACGTGCACTGACATCGCACAGTACACGAGCCTCTAGAATTTCTCCTCCAAAGAAATTCAACCGCCGCGGCCCGGATCGAACCCGCGTCTTTCGGGACAGCAGCCGAGCACCATAGCCACTGAGCCACCGCGGCGGCTGCAACTCAAGATGAATAGCTAGGAATCCACCAGAGAACAGGAGGAAATGTTCAGCTGACACTTTTAACATTTTGTCAGCATTGTGGCAATGCATGCCCAGCCTACTCCCACCTCCAAGCAGCAACAAGCCAACCAAAACCCACGGAAAAAACCTACTTGTCAGCAGCATGGACGATGGTGCCACAGGTGTCGGCCATGTCGTCCACCAAAATGGCCACCCGGTCCTTGACATCACCCACCAGTACCATGCTGGCCACCTCATTAGCCTTCTTGCGCTCTTTGTGGATCAGTGCAAACTCCACATTCAGGCGGTCAGCTATGGCTGTCACCCTGTTACGCGAGACACAAGAAGCGCAAAATTGCAGAGAATGGCACACTGGGCTAAATTAATGACAGAGTGCCTCTTCCTAACCTTTGCATTAATGATTTAACAAAGCGATTTGGTTACAAGTGTCTGCACTTTGCCAACTCCATCACACCTTTAAACTTTTGTCAGAGTCGCCAGCCTAACCAGTTCACTTAGCTGCATGCTGCATGCACTTTCTGCACCCTCGCACAGTCAAGGCATGCTAACACATTGAAACTCTGCTCTGACATACTTCATTGCAGCAGCACATTAAGGTATAACTGAAATTTGTCAAACCACTCATTAGGCCGGCCTGACACACTGCATGACCCATTAACTCATTTCATACAGCACTCACTGACCATCGTTACCCCACCAACAATGGTTGTGAACGCTAATTTCAAATGCTTCCGCACTGTTCTTCAACATACTGCGTGATGTGCATTGAAGCTGGAAAACTACAGTTTAATTTCCTTTTCAGTATGTCTTTATTCCAAGAGGTGCAATTTTTGAACTGCTTGTGCCAGCATGGCATGTACCGCGAAAAGCAGTAAATCTTGCGATTCAGCTGTGTCTACTGTTGATTTTCTCGACCACCTAGGTAGCAGTAACTGACGATGCTGCTTTACCAACCATACTTTACTTCAGAGAGTGAAGAAGACCCAAGGAGTGTGCCAAGAACACTCGTGGCGCCTAAGTTTCTTATTTAGGCCTGTTTCGCTCGACTCAGTGGCCATTTTGAAAAGGATATTGATGTTACCAATCTTATTTGTTTAACCTGCAGGCTTTCCACATCGTTGGAGCTGGATTTCTCATGATGGAAAATCTATCCACGAGGGACCGAAATCTGCCTTGTATGGTAAAACCCATTGTGGGAGGGGCAAGGTTCGCTAAATGCCCTTTTCTAAACATTTCACCCTAGAAGAGCTGAGCACCAGGCCAGGGGAAATCCTGTAACCACCAGAAAACCAATGGGTACCCAGCAGCACTGGGGACTGAACCACACACCTCCCAAATGTGAGGTGGATGTCTTGCACAAGACTTCTAAGATATAACTATTAAACTGATCTAAAACTGCAAGGGAATCAAAAGTTGTTAAGTGAACCACAAAATAAAAGCAATGCACTCATACGCACAATGTATGGTATAGAATCAATTCTCTTCAAACTAAAGCACAACATTAAGAAATAAACATGGTATGGTGTCCCCTAACCTAAAGAGCTGCCCAGGCATCCCACAGATGAGCAGAGAGGCTCACAATGCAGACAGGAAACTATGTAAGCATTTCAACCTCCAAAATGGTCCAAGCATCCTTCCAGTGCTCACAATGTGGTGCACCACGATAATATAAAAACTACCTCAATACTAGAACAGAAACTGCTTTATTACACAAAAGAAATTTCCAAGCATGATTACATGTAGAGATATCTCATAAGCCGTACCTCATAGGAATCCACAAAAACTACACGCAAAGCAGCAGTACACGCTAATCAAAAGTGGCTTAAATGTAACCACTGACATGGTAAAGAATGATACCTGAGGAATGCCATGAAGGAAGGCACACATGAAAGTTTTTATTTATGTGGGACCACAGAAGTCTTATGACACAATGTCTATGTCTGCAAAAAGTGACAGTCTACACAGCGCCTTCCAGCTGCAAAAATTGTGCAAAAAGCCCTCCATAGGAGTCATCACCAGCAGTGTCCAACACTCAGATGCGAGGTGTCCTAGAGAGTGATGGCTGTTGGGAAACACTAGATATGGAAGCACGAGACTCATAACTACTCTAATAATACTATGACAATGCCAATAACCGTGATGGAGCCGAATCACAACCACGAAGTGATGCAGGTCACGAGAGCAATGCAGCATTAGCAGCTACAGCATGGGGGGGTGGGGAAGAGGAATGAAAGTTGCTGTGACTAGAGAAAATTGCAACAGATATGACACAGCAGAGCCACTGTGCTGCGAAGAAGCTGAGTCATAAGGCAACGATAAGCATAGCTATGGAGATGGGCACATCCATGCGGCTTGGACACTGACCGCACAGACATTGGCATATAGTGTGCTCTCTAAGCCGTGTCGCCACCACATCTCTCCCGATGCGTCACCATGATGTCCGCGTTAAGAGCACCAGCAATGTTACCTTGGAGTGCACGACACAGTTCATGGCTGCTTTACAAGAGACTACTTCAGACTCATATGCAATAATAGGCATACACTAACCGAGATGTTTGCAATAAGCCCCCCTACATCGTAAGAAGGCACCAAATGCATGAGGTTCAATGGTAGCAGAGTCTGGGATTTCATGCGAATGCGTCGATAGCGAAACTGCAGCTTAAGAGTTTGCCTTAACGAGGTTTCACTATATCTAGATATCAACAGTACACCTAGCATGTTTTTATAACAAATTAGCATCTGCGGTGTCTTTTGGAAGGTACATTAGCAAGCAAGGTTCTGTCCCTCGCACCCCAACGTTCGTCACAGCTTTCAAACAAAAGGCAGGAGCAGAGCATCAGCTAGCGGTTGACGCACCTCTTGGCCCCTCCAGCATCAGGGGAGACAATGATGCTGTTGCGCCACTCGGGAATGTTCTCCCGGACCCACTTTAGAACAGCAGGCTCGGCGTACAGGTTGTCCACCGGAATGTCAAAAAAGCCCTGCATGCCAACAAACGACGACATGGCGAACCTACACGCCACAGCAAGTCCAATCACAAACAGAAACTGCATGGCGAGAGGAACGTTCACACGATATGGCACGAGTTTCAGCATTAGATCCTGAAGGGCATCACAGTCAGAGGTCACATGAGTCATAAAGGTGACCCTCAGTTGGTGCGATTAATGACAATACGCCATGTAACCCCACAAAGTGATGACATGGTCTCATGCACCCAATGACCATGAGATCTGGACAGGGGTCTGGTTATGTTCTAACTAGGAGTTGGACTTTTAGGTGTTTATGTTTTCTGAAAATTCAACACTTTTTCTGGTATTTATTCCAGAACACTTTTCAACAGAATTATTTCCTACGGATGGATTGCCGGTCCTCTTTGGTGATGTCATGTGGTATTCATGAACGGTGAAACGTCACCTTGATTTTATCTGGGCTTTTTGTCAGCTTTAGCATTCAATTTACTTGCAATTAATGCACAAAGTGCTTATAGTTGTGCTTGCAAAAGCAAATGCTAATGCCAATAAAGAAAAGTAATGGAGGTAAATGGATGGAATCGAACAAAAACCTAAGTGGATGGTGATTTCTAAAAGAGGGGTTACTGTGTCGTCTAAGCTGTTTGCGCTAGCTTGAGCAAGAGGGCAGGGCATCACGTGGTCTTTGTGCTGACGACAGTGATAAAACTGCCGCTGAATTGTCGTGGTAGCCAGAACATGACACTTTTTCATGACACTTATGCATGGTTTCGAGTGTCCTCGCATGCAGACACCCGCTTAACCAAAGAACTGCCATAAGCAAGTGATGACAGCAAACAGAGCTACGCTAGCAAACAACGTATGATGACAAGGTAGAGCCAACGTTTATAGATACTTTTTTTAGTTCCATAACTCCTCCTCTGAAAGCGGGCGCCGCTTGTACCCCGGCTGTGAGAGGGCACTGCAGTCGAGGCTTGCGCGGTCGCCGGTGCGCGCGCGGCTCCTCTCCTGCAGTTACTACTTAGCCCGTGCCCGTGTTTTTCGTTGCCCTTTCTTGTCCATTTGTGTTCCTGTGTGCTGTGCGAACACGTGGTCCCCATCGTGCACTCAGAACAACAAACGCTGCTGGCCGTGATGCAGCTTTCGAGCGCAATGATGCCAACTTGCTTCATGCCCGGCTGTACCTGTCAATGCGGCCCCTGCTATTGCCACATTTGCGAAGTCCCATTTAGAAATTCCTGAAGCATTGTCTGATCCCGTGCAAGGCATTGGCATTGATTTCGCACAGATTGTGGAAAAGAGCTCGTCGATACAGCTTCCGAGAAACTGGAGAATGGTGGCCCTTGAGGAGGAGGCGGGAAAATACAAACAGGTTGTCTTTTACGACGCCGGGATGAAGGAAGGCATTTACACCATAATGAAAATGTCGTATTTCGTGAGGACCTGACCTACGCTGTCCAAGTAAATGGAAGGTTGTTGGACAAGTGGGATGCTGACATTCAGGTTTTTTTCTGAGAAAGATGTAGAGGCAATTTTGCCGATCGTACACACAAAGCAAATTTGCCGTGGTTACTCTGACTTCGATGTCGCCAGCTGCAGCAACGTGGCCCAAAATGCTAGAAGTACGCTCTATAACAAAGAATGCGCTGTTTTGACAAGCACAGACAAAAAAATGTGTGCTATGTGCACCAGCTTGGCAAAATGTTTGAAGCGGAGGGCATCATCGACACGACCGAAGAAAAAGGTGCCTGTGGCAGCAAGTGTGCTGAGAAAGCGACTAATCTGTGCCACTGCAGCACGAGGACAAAAAAATGTACCCTTCCAAAAAGATGTTTGCCTGTGTAAGCGTGGTAGAGGGCACTATAAAACAGGCTAGAAAGGGCGAGTTGTTCGGCGACCTCTTTTGGAACGTGCTGGATTCTCTTGTAAAAAAAGGCACGATGGTGTTGGTTGTCCACAGCATGATGAGGTGTTCACAGCTCAATTAATTTACTCGTATTTAATGACGCGCACACACTTCTTTGCACGAGCAAAGTGCTTGGAAAATAGTAGCACCGTTAGAGCTCAAAGAGAGCGAAAGAAGGCGAAGCTTGTCTGACAAATTAGTTGACAGCAAATTTGTCAACAACGATGTTTAGTGGGTTTGTGAATAAAATTTTTCTATTTAAATACCAAGGGCCTTGAGTTACTCTTGCATTTCGCCTACACCGATATCGAACTCGCGGCTTTCAGGAAAGCAGCCGTGGGCCGTAGCCACTGAGACGGCGGCGGGTTTTATTTGCACGAGTATTGCTGTAATAAAACGTAAAAGTAATTCTGCGCGAAATGCGTAACACAACAACCACTCGCGAAAAACTGGTTCGGCGGATAATCCGAAGCTATCGAAGTAGCAAGGTTAGGCTCATCCCACGAGAAGCAGAATCGAAGCATGCATTTCGTCATTGCCCGTACAAAATGGTCGCTTGTGACACTGCTCAGAATACCGCTCTTAAGTTCGCAAACGCGCTAAGCACACATATGTTATGAAATACCTCCGGGCAAGAGCTGGAAACAAAAAACAGCAGTTGCGCAGCGATGATTCGAATGCAAGTGCTCGTGCAAAACGCTGCACGCTAGCAGACGACTCTCGCTCTCCTAGCTCAACCCGCGATTGCAGCGCTGCAGTGGCAGGGACTGCGACAGGCCACCTGATCCCTACGGGCGCTGCGAGGAGTTATGGAACTAAAAAAGTATCTATAAACGTTGCGTAGAGCCTCCCACACTGCAGAGGCATGCAAGGTAATGGAGCAATACCTCAAAATGCACCACAGTGCTACTTAATCCAATGGTACACCATCTCAACGCCTCTGGCTCCAGCACTTTTCTCTTTTGACTGAGTAACTCCTACTCGCTAGCCAAATAGATGCAGCCTGCAAGTTGAAAATACTGACCTGACCTTTTTCGGATAAAACAAAATTTTGAAAATATAGTAATGTTACCTGTCTTTCTACAGTTTCAACAGAAAATTCTAACCCCTAGTTACAACAGTTCACGCAGTATAACACACAGGGATTATGCTCCAACAACACTACAGGAAGTTTTGGTTATCAAAATACATTAAATATACTACGCATTTTGGGGAATGGGTACTTCATATCAGGTCTCTCAAAATTTGATATAAAAGCAATGATCAGTGGCAGACTCCATAAAAAGCTACAGCATAGGTCCCACAGCACCAATGAAAAAAGCTCAGAAAAATTCCACCAGTCTGCCAACCAAGACGTGTCACACTTCAATCATGCACACCACTTCTCTGAATGCATTCTCATATGTGCTACTTTTTGTCCCTAATGTCTTTATAAATGCCCCGTAGTACTGGCATACCAAGCATACCTGGATTTGTGATGCATGGAGGTCCATTGTGATGATATGATCAGCGCCAGCCACGGACAGCATGTTGGCAACAAGCTTGGCTGAAATTGGTGCTCTGCTCTGAAAAGGGCAGATTTGCAAACAGGTTAGAGTTGATGTGAACCTCATCTAGCTTGTCCAGACATTAGTATATCATCCCAAATGCTAGTCTTCTTGGCAACAAAGCATGTCACAAGAAATCTCATCATCATCAGCCTGACAATGCCCACTGCAAGACAAAGGCCTCCCCCATATCTCTCCCAGCTGCAGCAACCGCATCCCTCCAAACTTCTCAATCTCATCCACCAACCTAACTTTCTGCTGCCCCCTGCTACGCCCCACATTTGTTCCCAGACCCACTCAGCCCTCTTCCTGTCTCATCAGGTGCTATTTAAATAAAGACACTTGATTGTCCCATGGTACTTGATAACAGGGCAGAGGTTGTTCTATCAATGATATTTCACATTCATTAAATGTAAAACGCTGAACATTGTAAGGTGAGCTTCAAAGCCTTCGTTACATCCATTATTTGATATCATTTTGGTCAAACACACATCTTTTGAAATGATCACAATAAATCCTGAATGGAGATTTTCATTTCACAGCTGTGTCAGAGAATGCTGGATCGAGGTCCTGTATTGTAAAGATGACTTTCTATGAAGTCCCCTACATGACATGACAATATCAAGTCTTTACCAATTTTAAGCATTACCTGTATAAACATCTGTAACTAAATAATCCGTTCCAACAGTTTAGCTAGCCACAAGCAGCCACTACATTCCATTCATTACACTACATTCCTGCAACATTTCATTGCATGTTAAACAACCCCTCTAGCTGTTTAACAATGGAAAATCTTGCAATACCGAATATCCTAGTCTCCTTCGTAGTGTACTGATAACTCAATAAATATCACTGTAGTTGCAATCCACCGACTTCCCACCAATAAAACTGAATGCGCTGCACAAGATCCACAGCGAAGCAGCTCCATAAGGGCAGATCACATTGCAAGCCATGAGGAATGTTGCAGTTGTTTCCGGCAGCAGCTCACCGATGCAAGGCAAGAGCTGCCTGTTGCATGTAACGGTTTCGTGAGAGCAGAACGAAAAAGGACAGGAGAGAGTTGCAATATTTATTATAAAACTATCCAAGCTGTGGCACAAAAGAGGCACAACAGAACAAGACAAAGAAAACTGGAAGAGAAATAAGAGGAGGAGAAAAAGAGAATGTGCAGAAAGCTGCAATGAGAGAAAGAACTGCTCAACTGGCATCCAACCTCGTTCACCAGTGAAGCAACTACAAGCAGGCAAGTGCGGTGTTTACACAGCACTGCAGTTCAAGAGTCTTACTTTGTCCTTCTTGTCCTGCCTTGCATACGGGAAGCATGGTATGACGGCAGTCACTCTCGAGGCAGAGGCAATCTTGCAAGCATTGATCATGATCAGAAGTTCCATCAGGTTGTCATTCACCTCCCCACACCCACTCTGGATAATGTAGACATCTTCACCACGGACACTCTCCCCAACCTCCACACTGCACAAGAAAAATGGCTTTATGAGGCATTGGCTCCAAGACTATTTGGCTTTGGGCCCAGTAGCATTCTGAGCACGGTTCCTCAAACACTGCATAAACCAATGGAGCAGGAGCACTACACCAAGTTACCATAGTATCATTATGAGTCAATGCCCTCTTCATGTAGTTACTAATCAAAGGAATCATGTTTGAAAATATATTCAATCATACACACTATCTCAGTGTAATTGCACAGCAAATTCCTCTAAGAAAATGTTCCCAGACCAAATGACCAGCATTAAATCACCTTCCTTCTTGCTCAATATCCTGTACATAATTCAACAACATTAGAAAGAGCGCATCTTCATGCCAATGCTTAAACATTTCTTCCTTGCTCTCTTTCTTCACTGCTGATTTTTCATGCTGTCAAGCCTTGCGCCGACTCAAGAGGCCCTCAGGCACTTCTCAACAAAGTTTCAAAATCTGCCAAGCATGAACGCGCACCACAAGAGCTCTTTAAAGCCCTTCTGTACCGGCAGAGTATAATTATCAAAAGCTGCCAGTTAGCGCCTCAGACAGAGGCTTACTTTCTCATTTCATCATTCCTGCTTCATCAGATATGAAATTTAGCTGTTGGTTCATCGCACAATGAAAAAATGCCAGTGATACACAAAAAGCGAGATGGCAAGTTCTGCACACATTTTTTTCTTTGTGTTCCAGTGCATTTCTTTTTGCTGTCATTTTTCAATTGCTACTAGACTGGAACCTCGGCCTCTGAGCCAGCCCCAGGGGATCCTCATGGCAAAATCGAGTCTAGTAGCAAGTAAGGCATAATGATCCCCACTGTCCTTTCCAAACAAGCAGATAAAACTAGTTTAGAGCCAGGAAATACCCATTTGCTTTGCCTATTTTGTCAGAAGCTCAATTCCCAGGGTCGCCTGCCCCTGGCCAATGCAGCCAACAGTCTTCTGTGACATGAACTAAGCCAAAATGATAGCCAAAGAGCATCAACGGCAGTGGCAATTAGAGGTGTAGGAAAGGGAAAGCAATTTTTAAGTGGGATTGCAGGTTCTTTTTTGTGTACACAGCAGCTATAGCTGGCTCATATCTTCACCACAACATAATCTCTCGGCAAACGTTCCCTATGTTCGAAAAATCTGCAGGGCCCCTCCATCTTGTATTGGACTAGTCTTGTAAATTTCAATGCACATAGCTGCACAATCCTTTTCATGATGCTTCCTGCATATACTAATAGCCTGGAAGAGTTTTGGGGCATTGGTCTCTTAGAATAAAAGCCCGTAAACAAGTGCACAACTTCAGCTGTATAGCCTTGGAAATACAGCCCTCTCAGCTATGACACATTGAACAGAGACTGCTTATGTTCCACTTCAGAGTACATTGGTTTCAGCTTGTTTTTCAGTAGTCGGCTTATCAGCGTTCACGTGTGTACATACTTGGCTTGAGCAGGGCCAGTCAGTTTATTATCAACACTATCTTCGAACTCCAGTATCTGCCACTCCTCTCACCCTGGCACACACTAGAGATATCTGAACTTCAGCCCCCCATTCCTGCTTCTCAGACAGATGTAGGGACAGCAAAAACAAGTTCCAGCCAAGAGGATAAGCCCAGCTCTTTCCAGTAAAACATAAAATGAGAGGCACAAAGCTTAACCAAATCTTCACCAGTACAACTTTATAAAGGCAAGGAACTAAGACTTTTGCTCTTGGTTACTACAAAGACTTCTTGTGGCAACAAACATTTGCCAGAGAAGCAAAATCGAAGTTTTTTTAACGTTTCTGAACATACTAGTTTATTAAAGAATTTCTCAGGGTTTTTATTTTTATTTTTTTTTATGCGTATAAGCTGGCACAGCGATTAAGGTTTTTTTTCCAAGTGACCTTGGAACTTCAAAGATTTCCAACAGCCACATTCAACTTCCTTGAAGACAAAGACCTCCCATATTTGCTACGTATTAGAGCAGCAGAAGCCTTCAAATACAGCAACCTTAGTCTCTGGGTTTCCAACCCAACACACTTGACCAGGTCATCAGCGTTTCAGTGAGCAACTAACCCTAATGTCTTTTTCCTTGCAAAATTCAATGAAAAACCATGGGCACCAGTGATACAATTTTCATTCCTCAGAATCTTATTCACTTTGCACAGCCCGAGATTTACCCCCTACCCAATGCCTCCCAACATGTAAATTTTGCCTCATGGACAAAACTCCTGCTCAATTTTTAACTGGAACAAGCCCACTGGCTGTCATTACAAGGCATTTCTCAGTCTGTGAAGCTGGGATTCTTGATGGATTGAAGCCAGTCACAGACCTTCACACTCAGCTAAGAATCATTCTGAAGTAGGGTCTCAATTCACTCTTCTCCCATGTTCTTGGTTTAACTGTTAATGTCAAAGCTGCACCCACTGTCCATTTTTTTGTAAAGAGAACTGAAATTGGTTTAGTTTACTTTAGTTAATGGGGTTTTAACGTCCCAAAGCTACTCAGGCTATGAGGGACACCGTAGAGAAAGGCTCTGGAAACTTCGATCACCTGGTGTCCTTTAATGTGCATTGACATCGCACAGTACACGGGCACCTAGAACTTCCTCTCCATCGAAATGAGACTGCCCATGGCCGGGATCAAACCCACACCTTTCAGGGCAGCAGCCGAATGCCATAACCACTGAGCCACCACAGCAGTAGTAGAACTGAAATTGTTTCGTGAAGAGCGATCTGACATGTGTCCTACTGACAGAAAAAAACAAATACAGCAGCTGAAGTGCCAGGCAAACAAAGGCGCCATGGCAGTGTTCCACTAAATTTAGTCGCTAGTTCAACAAAATGAATCAAAAAGTTCACAAAAACTAGCAGCAGAACTCTAAGTACTGTGTTTTTTGTGGTAAAGCTCCGTTAGACAGCAGTGCTTACTGCACTGAAGACTGTGAAAGCACAAAGTTGCGACGGCGAAGTATAGACAGATGTGCTGTCTTCTCTTGTACATATTTAAGTCTAAAAACCCATTACCCCACGCAACTTGAGGCTTAAAAAATAACCTAAAATGTGGAATGGCTTCAGTAGTGGGAAAACTGCTTACTGCACCCACTAAACTCTACATTCTCCCTGCCAGCCTTATTTTAAGTATCAGATGCAGTCTTTGTTATCAGTGCCTGTCTCTACAGCTGAACTAAAGTAAGCATGGATTTAAAAAAAAATTTAACAAAAATTAGCTTTACAAAAACAATGTCATAGAAAAAAGCGCTCCTACTTCCCAGTGTCTCTCCCTCAACAAGCCATTAAATTTAACCAATTCTCAGCTGCACACTACCAATTTTACTCCATTATCATCAATTGCCATCAATCTTCAAAGAATGAGCTGGCAAGTGGTGAGGCAACTAGAAAAGATGACTGCATCTCAGACACAACCCTTCTCTCAATGAGCCTGAACAGAGAATCTTGAAACTCACATGTGCAATAAACAAAACCAAATCTTGGACAGATACAATTACCAGACTAGTCATTCTTGACCAATGCACATGCAAACATTTAACTTAGAGTGAGAACCACTTGCAATGCCCCAACCTGGCCTTTTACAGAACAGAACAATACTGGACTTCCAGCCAAGCAATATAATAATGCTCAGTAAGAGTTGAGCACTTGAGGTGGCCCACAGATGCTTTGCTGACGAAACAAATGTTGGAGCGCGCAAGCCACCAGTTGGATTCCTTTGGCGTCACTTGCTTTACGCGGTACAGTGACAAATACTCATCGAAAACCATTCGCCTAGTAAGCAGGTGGTGACACGTTTCGCAAAGACTGCGTTTGCAGTGTATCAAGCGCACAGTTAATCCCCACAAACATCTGTGCCCTCTTCAAAATGAAAACGCGCACCGACAGTCCGAAGACGCGCTCTTTCTGCGCACATAAACTGCGCACATTAAAAATACGTGCGGTATTTATTAATTTTCCAGAGCATAACTGACACCGACGGATCCAGCGCTCCGGCGGTACCCATGGGTCCCGAAAACGTGGTTCGACAACAAGCGATTGCGCAATAACAGCACATGGAGCGACGGCAGAGAGCTCTGGTTCTTCGCGCCGCTGCCCTCGCTGCCGAAATAAAGAGTTCACCGCGTACTAAACTGCAATTTGTAGTTCATACCGGTGGCCAAAGATTTCGCGCGGATAGAAAGGTCATGACTTTCAGACGAGACAGACTAGTAGGATAAGTTCGGCGCCAGACGATAAGGCGCCGACGAAGAGCTGTTATCGCGAACGCACGGGTCTGCAGCGCCCGAGGGGTTTTCTCGTCCATGACGAATAGCAAGGCGATGGAACAGCTGATAGGCTCTCAGCGGGGGCTTAACAGGCACGACACGTGTTGCAACGTTACGCTGCAGACTTCAGCACGGCCTGAAACATGAGACTAGAAATACGACTAACGAAATTACCGACAATGTCATGCGAGCTAACCTGTACCGAGTGCTAGACAAATACAAGCTGTCTCCGCAGGCACGCCAGAAATCATTCGGCAACACGAGCTGACACACAAACTTTACACAGCACGAGTAACTGCGTAGTACGGGCCCCTTACCACGTCTCCTGGTTACTGAATTTCTTGAGAACCACCTTGCCGAGCTCTATGCCGAGCCTGTCGACCACTTTCTGGGCGAGATCGCAGTGCGACGACCCACTGAAAACCTTGATGTTGGGCATCTTGCGGCAGAAAGTGACTTGCCCGTCGTGGCAACCGACGCAACAAACTGGCGGTTCCCAGCCTGGTTGAGCGCAAGTGATGAGGCTACCGCGTTGAGAGCGCGGCGGCTGCTGCGAGTGCTGCGACTGGTCGTGCTCCTCGCTCGTTGTCGGAGGAGTGTACTGACCACTGCGGGCCATGGCAGAGCCGTTGCCATCTAGCGAGGGCGGGCAGAAGTGACACCACTCGTTGTGGTGGGGCCTGAGCAGGGCCCTCTGGAGAGCCGCGTGGGTTGGTCCGTAGTGCGCCAGGCCGTAATCCATGCTATCGGCGCGGTCGCCCCAATCGCCGGCCGCATTTTAACAGCGGCATCGATGGCGCCTGCCAGCGCTTATTATGCTTGCCGCTCGCGGGCATGTGCGACTCGCGCAAGGCACGGGTCGAACGATGAGCTCGCGCGCTTTGGCGCTAACTTTAAACGCAGCTCGACCGCCGAACTCTGAGGGACGCGGAATTTACGCACGTAAAACCGGTATTTTTTTTTTTTTCATCGGCGCAAGGGCACCGGCTATCGAAACAGCCTTGTTCTCCAGCTTTAATGAGGCGAAATAAGGAGCGCCCGTAGGGCACACATTCCATTCCGCGTTTGAGCCCGTTTCCTCACACTTAAGTCACAGAGGAGGAAAAACAGCTCGGTGCGACATTAGCACAGTGTTTAAACTGGTTTAACGTTTATTGGGCAACTGCCTGAGAACGAGCAGTGAATTTGATGTTTATTGAGCAACTGCCTAAGAATAAGCAGCGAAATTGGCAGCATACCCAACTGCCAGGAAGCAAGAAGACACTGTAAAGGTAATCCTTTAAAAGCACACCTTTAATGCTCATCATTCACAACGACAAAAGAAACAGGGCAAAAAAGGGGCATCTTCAAAGTTTCTCAATAGAAAAATAGAACTTCTGCAGCACTCTTAGGCAAACATGCAGTTTCCAATAAGGGAATGAAAATGCTTTATCGAGGCCACACAAAGACAGCCTGGATTGCAGGCAATTTTTGCAAGCACAATTTCTTACAGTAACTTCTAGGGTGTGTCTTATCGCAATGCATCACAAATTTGCCACTCACAAATCAAATCAGCACATGTATAGCCACGATTCAGTCCAAGCCACAAAAACAAGAACAGGTTACGCAGGCAGTTTCCAGGAATGGAATCCCATTATCATGTCTATTTAAGCACAATATTACAGTGCTCCACTGCAGACTTAGTGCAAACTTTACCGGGAACTATAATTGTACAATAACTGCGAAATTCGCCAAAGGCACACCTCTCTGTTTGGATCAAAGGTAGACTGGCATTCCTTTCACAATGTGTAGTTGGATCCCCTAAAGACATGAGGAGCAAGTGACGTTGAGTGAAAAGTGCAATCTGTCACAAGAGCCGACGCCCTCATCAGAAGCACCAAAGGAAGAGAGAGCGAGAGAGAGAAAAAGATGGGAAGAAATATAGACTGAATTGAAGAACAGTCCCGGTTATGTTTCTTTTCTTCTTTCTTTCATCCTGCCTTAGCTGAAGATGGCTTCTGTGGCTTTCTCAAGGTCCCACGAGTATGATGACAGCGCAACACGTGCACGGTGCTGCAAGAGAAAGCAGGAAAAAAAAAAGTAAGTTACACAAGGCAACCATTCTTCACAAAGAATGCATCACGTCAACTCTCAGCAAGCATGTTTCCGCAACATAAAAACGTGCGAAGCAGGAGCCTCAGAAATAATAAACTTGCTTCCAGCCAGTAAGCACTTGCACTAGAGACCTGTGCCCTGCGCTTCTTGGTTCCGGGTGCCCCTCCAGGCAAAGTAAAAATTCAGCTTTCTTTCTGGAGGTTTCATTCCAGTGAGGCGACGATCAGTCACGAGCAAAAGCTTATAAAAGTGGTGCCAAAATGTATGCCAGTGCCATCCGATGGAGCTTGTCTGGTGTTGAGACGAGCTGCGAGATGACACATTATTTGTGTCTGTTGGTACCCGACAATTCAATAACAGGGATTCAACAGCCCCTGCCACTTCTTTCCCAGTGCATGCACTAACGGTGATGCAGAGGGTGCACTGAGCAGCATGATGTCGAATGGTAGATGAATGCGCACCTGGTGCCCCTTCAAAGTCATGCTCTACAGCAGAATGCCGCCGTTACCAGTTACCAGAAAGAGAAGAAATTGCCACAGTGTTTGACATGAGCAAAGCTGCAACTTCCCTGGGAAACTACATCAAAGACTCACCTGAAGCCTGTCTGTCGCTATGAACAGATTTACAGTGCCATATCATAAGGGCTGCCATTTTTGACCACATGATCACGCCGCCATTACGCGCCTCGTCGCGACAGCTGCTGCGTCTGATGGTTCGATTCCGATAGGCAGTGTTTCGGCTGATGCGATTGTAAAGGAGTGGGAAGACGACACTGTGGTTTGTCCAAAGCTTCGAAGGACATGTGAGAACCCTAATATGATCACTTTAGGCGTGAAAAAATGATCGAGCTTTATGTCGCGGAGAGCTGCTGAGCTCTCCGCCAGTTCGAGCCAACAGGTGGATCGCCTTAATGCTTGTCTTTGCATCTGCTGAAGGCTTTGCTTAATGTTTTTTATTGTTTTATCTAAAACGGCAAGGTTAAATGCCCCTGCGGCAGCGCAGGTCATTGTCGTAATGTGTACATGCACGCAGACACCACTCTAAAATGTTCGCATGCACATCGTACGCATTTGTTTACAACCTGTTCATGGTTCTTGGGATACCTAAAATATTTCTACTGGTTTGTTAAACACAGAAAGGCGACAAAAATAGACACACAAATGTTAACTAATCATGTAAGCAGTGGCATTCATCAAGCAGTCTTCACAAGATGAAGTGCAATCGTTTCTAAGGATTCCGCAATATAATTGTCATAACGCGCGTATGGCAACGCGTTCACACTACACGAAGTTCACAATTATGTCAGCCTCACATATAAGATTGTGGGACGCTCCATGCTCGATATGCGGACATAAATATGCTCGAGGTCTTATTCGTTGTAAGTAATCAGCTTCACTGTGAGCTGGAGACACTTTCAGTGACTGTCTCACATGGACCGCGAGGAAGTGACAACCAAGCATCACAGCAGCCGTAACGCAAATGCTTTATTCCGATTATGGTCCACGAAAACCGCGCTACTTAGAGCGAAGTTCAAGAGTAGCACCAAGATGGCGTGTAACGGTAAGCGTTGTCCGCTCACTCAGCTGTGCACTGCACAATATACGGTAGTGCTATGTAGGAGCGTAAGTAGTCTTTTTTTCGTCCCTAATTCGGCCTCAGGCGCTCCTTTTACGAATGGCCGCACACCTTAACTTACGAACAATGGGATCTCAGCACAATGCACAGCAAATGAAAGCACGAAGTGACGGTTTCAGTGGCGGAACAGCTTGTTCATGCGGCTATTTTGTGCACTTACCCTCGCAGATTTTCCAAGATCAAAAACTTTCTATATTGGCTACCTAGCGCTGGCTAACGCGTTTGTTGCATTTTCCAGTTCGGAAAGGGTGCATGGCAAGCGGGCGCGAACAGGGGCAGAACATCCTTCTGCAGTTTGATTCCGTGAAGCTTGCAAATGATCACATCCCGCACCTTTAACTCTCTGTTGCAATTCTTGCAATCCACAACGCAGGTGCCCTCAAGGCAGACTTTGGAAGATCGGAACGGCCGTGTCGCTGTATGCGGTTGCAAAAGGTCCGAGTGGTGAGGACATGAATTGTGCCCTGTTTACCCGGCATGCTCACACTGGCAGTTGCTTTCCCGGACGAACAGTTGCGTGCACGCCAGAATCCAAAACAACCGAAATGTTTGCTGTTTGGTTCGCCGCTATTCAGCCAGACTGCACACGGGGCGCCGTTTTATCGACTCTTATCTCCTTTGTCTCCCACTGCTGGCTTCACAAGTGTATCGTTGTGCATTTATTGCTTTGAGCAGAGCAAGCACCGTCATGCCGGCCCACAGGGAACTAGATAATGTGGGATGGGGCGGGAAGGCGTATGCGTCTTATATTTAGAATCACCTTTTCTCTTGGCCAGTGAGGGGTGCGAGATAGGGGGGTCTATGTATAGGCGACAATATACAGTATATATTGCGCGTTATGACCTCTGAAGAGTTTTTTGGAACTTGTTTTGAAAATTTTTGCATAATCTGCGCACCCGCTTTTTGAAGCTTTAATTTAAAGAAAAAAAGTGCACAAATTAAGTGAGTCAATAGGTATTCTGGGAGGTCACATTTTGGCATAAAAACTGCTGAATATTTTTTACCTTAACTAACCGTCAGTCTATCTCCCCTGCTTTCGGCAATATTTCTGGAAAAGAGCTTGACCTACATTGCAACCAATTCGGCACTGTAAACGACTTTGGGCAAAAGGAGCATTAAGGGGCCTATCTATAAACCTCTGTTTCGAGAAATTTAGTACTCATGAAATATTCTGACACTGTGGTTTTACATGAACTTGCGAAATATCGAGCATGTGAAAAATAGGTTGTTTACAGTATTAGCTGTGCTAACCTCTATAACTTACTGTAACAACCAGCTTATAAGAAGTTCTTCTCCATATTTTAGCATGTCAAGTTTCCAACTCGCATTAAATATGTGAATCCAAACAATTATCAGCATTAATCCACAATTCGATTTCATTATAATTCAGCGCTACCACTATTGGGCTTCCAGAGAAAGGAGGCACTATCTAGCAGTATTGTCTGTAAAATTGATTGGTTTTTGAGGAAAGAAAAGGGCGCAGTATCTGTCTCACATATTTCATTTCATTTATTGGTTTTGTTTGGCCAGTACAGAGACTGCAAACAAGGGAGAGCAAGCTAAAGGCGCCTAGTAGCGCCTGACAGAGGCCTGCCCTCCCCATGTAAAAAAAACAAAAAAACAAAGTGGCACTTGGCAATGGTACAAAGTTTCCATAAGTAACAGAAACTAGAAAAGCAGCGGATACATTGACAACGAAACAGAGATCAGGCATGCATAGAGCTAAGCACAACAAAACTAAGATCAAAACATATCATATCTCATCATATGATATCGGATCATATCTCAGTGGATACCTGAACCGTCCCATAAGGGAACGGAGGAAGGTGGGAGTGAAAGAAGAGAGAGAGAAAGAAGTGCCGTGGTGGAGGTCTCCCGAATAATTCCGACCACCTGGGAATCTTTAACGTGCACTGACATTGAACAGTACACCGGTGCCTTTTACATTCCGCCTCCATAAAAACGCGGCCGCTGCAGTCGGGTTCAAACCCAGGTACTCCGGCTCGGTGGACGAACGCCTTAACCACTGAGCCATAGTGGCAGGTTTGTCCGTTTGCTGTTTCGATTTTGATGTCCTTTCACCGCGCTGCCCTTGCGAAGCCCAGGCTTTTGCAAGCACGACGATCACTCCTAACACTGTCGGGACCATGCAAGTACCCTGATGCTTCTAAAAAGAAAGTACTAAATGGAGCTTCCACAAAGCATCGGCAGCACGTCAAACACTGCAACATGAACTGGATGAGGTAGGAAAAGCTTGCAGTTACTGCTGCCAGAAGCATGGAACAGGCCTCTTAAACCACGCTCTGCAGTTGATTCATGGATGCTTGGGCCAGCATTCCCGTGGACTTCATCAGTCATGTTTTCAAGAAATGCGGGATATTGAATGCACTCGATGGCACCCAAGACGAGTTTCTATAAAACGATATCTCTGACAGAAGACTCTCTGAAGACAGCACACCCGAAAGTGACAATAAAGTGCGAAATGCAGTTAAAACAAATGCTTCCAGTGAGTTTTCCTCCCTCCCATTACACAAGGATGAGAACATTTTTTCCCATTACTGCTATCCCCAAATTATGCGTCTCATTATATGTGGGTCCACATTATACGAGAGTTTTTAATGCACTTTTTCAAGCCCAAGCTGAAGTAAATTCCCTGCCAAAAGCTGAACACATTTATACAACCTGACAACAAGTGCACAAATTTTTAGACCTGTGCCATAAACAGCCCTGCAGTCATAAATAGAACGGACAAGCTGATCTTAACTTGACAAAAAGAAAGATGTTTCTTGCATAATTCTGGCTTTATCAGACACTTCATTCCTCCACTGTGTTGCTGAGTGACCTGTGCTTTATTTACTCAGTTGTATCCACATAGACCCTGCTCTGCAACCTTCAAAACTGCCCATACTACAGTAACAGTAATATAATTGCCTCAGTTTGCACTGCTCCATAGGAGAGCAAACAAACACAGCGAGCACAGATGAAAAACCAACCTCTTCAACTCCCATGTCCAGGAGCCTCTTGATCTTCGCGTCGAAGTCGGGGAAGTGCTTTGGACCTGAAAAAATCAAAACAGTGTCCAAGGAGCACTTGGGTTAGTTACACATTCTATGCTCCTCATGCGCATGCAATCACATGGCTAGCTGATTGACGCATGAAAGAAGGCATTATCATATGTACACCACAAAAGAATCACAAGAACATCTTGGCTTCACAACTTCACATCAGTTTTTGGTTTATGATTTAGGTTTATGTGGGTTTAAAGTCCCAAAACGACTCAGGCTATGAGAGGCACAGCAGTGAAGGGCTACAGAAATTGACCGCCTGGTTTCGACCACTACTAACTTCTTTGGCTCATTCCTCAATAAGCCCCTCACTTATCTGAATTAACCTCTATTCAAAAGAACATGAACAAGAGCATGGACAGAATCATGGAACGCTTGAAAAAGTGTGTCCAGTAGCTGTGTGTACCTCCAGCGTAGACCTGAGCCCAGTGTTGAGCCGTGAGCTTGAACATCTCAGGGTTCTCCTTGAACTGGCGGGCCACTACAGCATCCTGGGGATCGTCTGGCTCCGCCGCAGCCAGCAGCGCTTGCAGAGACAACAGCACGGTCCGCAGAGTCATCGCCGCTGCCCTGAAGCAAAAGAATGAGGCAAAGAAGGAATCACTGCACTCAGTGCTCCTGCAAGGCCAGGTTCATATGCCACATCTGTGGAGTAAACATGCGAAAAAAGCCCCCGGCCTCCTAATACAAAGGAAAGCAGAAGAGAACAGTTCAGTCGCTGAAATGAGAGAGTTTTCTGCTAAGTTATTTCTGAGTCAAATTTACTAGGATAAGAATATTTCCTTTTTTGGGGTCGTCAATTGTTTGCTATGCCTGGTTTCCAAGAGGGTTTAGCATGCCCCCATGTCCTATACAAACCTCCAGACAGATAAAGCACTATAGCAGGCATCGCTCCAAGCTCCTGCCATATCAACAATTCCATTGTTCAAAAAGTCAATGGCCATCGAGTTTTTCAAGGGCAACTCACACGCACTGCTGCGGCAATGGTATATTTTGATGTTCACCCAGAAAAGTGCATGCACTTGCGGTGCTGGCCACAGCAAAGCAGCTAAATTACACCATCAAAAGCCCTTGTAGCGATGCACTAAATAAACCAAGGGGCATATAATGAAGTAATTGCTGTTTTGATTGAAATTTATCCAGAAAACAGCTATTAAAATTTCCACAGTTCTGCACAGTCCACACAGAGGGTTCGTGGGCAGCATGCAATTTCGCTTGGCTTGCTTCAGAAGTATTTTTTTCTTTTAAAGTGAAAGCTCTCACAGGGAGCCTTTCTGGAGCGGAGCTTCTGCGTAGGTAGTCTGCAGTCAAGTGACTGGATGCTAACAAAAACATGACCGATAATGCCAAAGTAGCAGATTCACGGTCATATGACCATGCACCCGTTGTGATTGTTGTAGTAGCCCAGGCTGCACTATAGTGCGCTACACAGACTATACTGTAGGTCTTGAGCATTATCAAAAGACAGCCAACAGCACGGCGATAGCTTCCACTGAGTTTAGTGTGCTAAGAAGTAGAGCATGAACATTTGGCAATTTTTTTGCCACTGAAGTTGCCAAAATAAGTGACGATGTCTGTTCTACCCGCAGAAGCTATCACTGCGGTCTTGGTGCAGTTCTTCAGCACCTCTATTGCAGAGCACTGAAAGCAGGTGAAAGGAGCAGAACACAGTGCTCAACAAAACTGGCACTGATCTGCTTACATCTGATTATCTGTCAAGCTATCATTATTAGTACAAAATAAAAATCAGTTTGCTGACATCATCTGCTGACAAATCTGCTGACATTATTTGCTGACAAATCAGTTTGCTGAAATTAACATTGCTTACAATTCGTAATTCAAGGCACAAAAAAAAAATTTAGTTTTTTACTCCCCTCCCTATGTGCTGCTCAGGAGCTGAATTGTAAACACGACAACTGTCCAAAGGCGGACAGCAAAATAACCATGACTGCAGTGAGAGCCATGCTGCAAAAATTATTTCAAGCTGTTAGCAGCTCTTTTAAGTATTCCACTGGCTGCCTCATTTTGGAAAAAATGCCAAAAGTTAGAGGATGCAAGAAGGAAAGCAAATGTAATTTGTGCTCGTGAAGAGTGGAAAAGTAGGGTTTAGCACTGTCTGCAAATAGAAGTACACTAAAAAGACAAAGATAAAGAAGTTTGTGGGAAAACGGTGGCCGCAGCTGTACTTTTACATCGGGTTCATAGGACCAGCAGGTATGCATAGCAGAAAAATGAAGCCGCAGGTCAAGAAATCTAAGAGTTATCTTCCACATTTTCGGATTTCGAAGCGAGTGAATGCATGCATTGGTGAAACAAGGAATGTACTTCAGGAGCTGCAGTTTCGAAAGCTTGGTTGCTGCATTTTAGGACAGAATAGTCATCTACAAATCGAAAGATTTTCACAACACACGTGCCATGAATTCTGTTGGGCAGCAATATGTCATGGTGGGCGGGAAACAGTTAGCTGAGAAGAGGTGCTGTACAAGAGCCCATACACACACCTTCTTTCTGAATATAGGCCTGGGCGTTCCATCTAACATTGATCATTACAGACTAAAGTGTACTTTTTTCAATACCACTGAATATGGCAAGAAATTCTCCAACTACGAGGTTTTCTGGGACTTGTGCTTTGCAAGCACATGTATTTTTATGCACTGATTACACACCTTGCTTCAACAGGCTATGTACAGGGTGCGGTCCATACCATAAATTTTTTTTTCAGCAGAAATTTAGCACAGCAAATTTACACAGAGTGCAGAATGTATACAGGCATTACACAGTTTGAAAATAGGATAAAGTATGCTTGTCATAAGCAAAGAAGTAATCACTAAAAGGGGACGGTGCTTTCAACAGCATCCCCATTAAAATTAAAATTTGTTTGCTCTTAAGTAATCTGAAGTGCACAAAATTTCAGTACGACATCTGAAGAACATTTTTTTTTTTACACATTTTTCTCTTCTGCACCTTTTTGAAAGCCTGCAGACTTGACAAAACGTGGAAGGTGACTGGTTCAACATTCACTACATTTCTAAATGCATGCTATATGTGATATATTCTTGGTTCTTTTTCCACAACACAACACAAATATTATTCATTTACAAAGCAGTTGGCCAAGACATGTCTAAACTGTAAACAAGACATCACACCACAGATCTGCCATCCACCCATAAAAATTAAAAACCAAGATCGTCATTGCATATAGTGGAGACGTCCCAGTGCAACAGAACAAACAGGGTCAAAATAGACAAGACAGTTGCGAATAAATCTGCTCCACAACATGAGCATTTAGTTAGAAAATCAGTAAGAAGAAAAAAGACGGATTTTTCGAGCATTTCTCTAGCATGCGGGGCCACTGTGGTTCACAAAATTTCTTTAAATACAGCCCAGTGGATTTAAGCAATAAAACTTTGGGAGAGCATAGAAAATGAGGCATAAAAGCGGATGCAATAATTTTCAAAGAAACAATCTTTTGGCCATTTTTCAAGATTTTAAAACCATGTCACCCCTTAACTGAATGCTCAAACTTTGTTCCCTTGCATACTGGACGTACACATGCATAAAAATACTATAGACGGACCCTTCAAGAGTTAGGACGCAAAAAATACTAGTCCCTTACAAACAGACTGCATTATGTATTCATCCTGCAGAAGTACAGAAGGGACTGGCAACACCAAAAGTGACATAGGCCTCACCATTGGTCCTTCAGAATGTCCAGGCAAATAGCACCCGTCACTGAGCTGATGTTTGGGTGCCAAATCTTTGTGATGAAGCGGACCTACATCAGACCGACAGAGAGAAAACAGAGGACCTGCTTCACCAAAGACTCATGCCAGTCGCAAACTCAAGTATATTTGTTTAAAGCCACCTCATGGCAGGTTGCAGCCAGACGATTTCATTCATCACCGCTGACCTCAATGAGATATAACCAACCATAAAGCTACTTGAAATACAGTCTTGGGCACTCTGGAAGCACCAAAGCTAAACTGTACCTGATGCAACAAGCAACACTATTAAGATATTTACACAATGTATAAGGCCGCCGCGGTGGCTCAGTGGTTATGGTGCCCGGCTGCTGACCCGAAAGACGTGGGTTCGATCCCGGCCGCGGCGATTGAATTTCTTTGGAGGAGAAATTCTAGAGGCCCGTGTACTGTGCGATGTCAGTGCACGTTAAAGAACCCCAGGTGGTCGAAATTTCCGGAGCCCTCCACTACGACGTCTCTCATAGCCTTAGCCGCTTTGGGACGTTAAACCCCATAAACCAACCTTACACAATGTATAAGCTGTTGCCTGACAGGTATAAGTTGTTTGGTTTGGTTTCATTGGGGTTTAACATTCCAAAGCGGCTCAGGCTATGAGGGACGCCGTAGTGAAGGGCTCCGGAAATTTCGACCTCCTGGGGTTCAACATGCACTGACATCGCACACTACACGGGCCTCTAGAATTTTGTCCCCATGGAATTTCAACTGTCGCGCCCGGAATCGAACCCGCGTCTTTTGGGTCAGCAGCCGAGCGCCATAACCACTGAGCCACCGCGGCGGCCATTCAACAGTTGAAGTATGGCCAGTTCTGCGCACTTCGCGCTTGAAATTGCCAATCTTTTAATTCATTCAGACATACAAAAAGAATGCGACAACTGCTCCACATGCAGAAATAAGTGTGTCCAATATTTTTACATAGCTAAAGTAACTTCACAAGTCATATTTTCATGCCCTTCGGCCTGCTAACATGTAAGAGAAAGTGCCATATTGGCACCAAAATGTCCGCTCTCTCATGAGACAGGATTAATTGGAGAGACATGAGAGAGGCCTTTGCCCTGCAGAAGGCATAGTCAGGCTGATGATGATGTCTCATTGCTTCACACCAACATGCTGCTATGGCCAGCTAACCTTCGGTGGGTTGAATGGGTACGTCTCAGGCACATGGATCTCTAGGACGAAAGTGCCTCCTTCATAGGGCGTATCTGGCGGGCCGGCTATCTCGCCACGCAGCTCTGTGTAGTTGTCATTCACCAGCTCTACTTTGATGGCACACTTGGCAACCTGCAAAGCACAAAATTAACCAGGGGTGTCCACATAGTTGTGCAGAGCACCAAGCCACAAGCCAAGAGCAAGAGAAAAAATCTACAAAAACAATAACACTATTAAAATTTCTATAGGTACAGGTAGGTGTAAAAAATTTTTTGCAATGTTGACAGATCATTTATGAATGAACACTAACAGTGACTTGTCTAACGACCTGAACAACACAATAAATACTGCATAAAAATGCTAGGAAGCTAAAAGACTGAACAAAGAGATGTGAAATGAAAGCACACAAAAAATGAATTATGTGTAAATTATCATCACTTACACATACAGCTGTGCGTCAGAGTAATCAGAGTACTTGACAATAAAGGATAGACAAAGGTCAAGTATTTGACACATATCATACAAGAGTAGCTTCAGTTATTATTATTGTAAAAAATGAAATAAATGAGAGCTTGCAATATTGCACACCAAAATCTAGAAAGGTGCATGATGGCCTCCTGCAGCAAAAATAAACTTGAAACATTGGAAAAGAATGTAATGCCTGCCCGCAAGCTGCGTTGTGTATGACAGCTGCAACACACTTACGACACCCATGAGGTGGAGAAAATCCTGCCACACAGACTGCAACACTTCTCTGATTAAATTCAGTGCAATGTGATACATCCAGATCAGCCGTAGACTAGCAGGCAGCATTAAAAACCACAACTTCAAATTCGGAATTGTCCTTGCATTTGCGTTCTCTGCGATAATGGCTTCTGGCATGGGCAGAACATTGCAAATACATGCAACAGCAAGCAACAGACGCAGTTGATACTAAGTGAGAATTTTTCAGGCCGCTTCACTAAACCACAATCGAATCCCAGCACCAAAGCTAAGATTTGCTGCCATCCACGCAAGTTAATGGGAACTCACGGTAGGTATATTGCGAAGGAAGTCTTCTGAATGCTGTATTAGGTCTCCACTCTACACAGTCAAAAATGCTATTCACAGCCAGTGTTTTTAAGTGCTCGGTCGGTCACTATACGTAGCAAAGCAAGCTTTTATAACTTAAATGCATAACCATCAGGTGCCCTCTTTTTTTTAAAAGTCATACTGGTTAAACTGATCAATTCAGCAAGTCATGCTGGCAAGTTGATAGACTTCAAGAGCAATGATATTGACAGGCCCAGTGGCAACAACGGCAGCAAAAGACACATGACAAGGTTTTGCACCCTCAGTGCCTTGAAGCACTTAGCGCATTTCAGTGAACATTAATCATCGCCACTTTGTTCACTGACGGTGCAAACTCAAGGGACGAACCATAACTACAATTGAAAACTGCAAGTTGGCGCTGATTCATCACTGAAACGGCGCGAACTATGGGGCCTGCGCAAACAAATTGCCTGTTCAGTTCGGCGTCCTTGATGCTGTTTGTAATTTACAGCGGGGCACTGCCCTGCATCGAGAAGAGACGGGCTATCCGCAACGTCGTTTGCCCATTCACCGGGCACATTTGGCAACTTCTGGTCAAGCTCAACGACAATCGAGAGGAGCTGTCGCGTTAGCGCGCTTGCAGATAGATGTTCTAGAGGTAAAGAGCAAATGAAGACATTCGTAGAAACGTTTCGGCACCAAAAAATGTGCCGCCCGCGCGCACAGGTGCTTCGGCCGATGACTGGGAACGCGACCTTGGGGTTTGGGCAAGCTGGCTTCTCCGCGGCTACCGCACGGCAAACTCACGTGCGGGAACCAGAACATGCCTTCAGAGCGCGCCGCGCAGGCCGTCTCGCAATACCTCATCGAGCCAGTTCCGACACTCCTTCGGCTGAAATTAAGCGAGGCGTGTCAGCAGGGCAGCAACGGTAATTAGCTCCGAACGACCAAGGGCCGCGAATACAAAGGAATACGAGCTTCCTCAATGCGCTACGGGAGATATTTCGCAGCTCGGAACACCTCCAGAACGGGGGTGGCCCGGCGCCTCGTGGTTTCTAGTGAATGACATGGCAAAAAAAATTCACGCCTACCACAACCGCAGCGCGGAGGTTTGCGCCGAACAGGCTAATATGAGCGCTCACAGGTAGAAATTGCGCCTTCTCCACGCAACGCGCCAAGGCAAAAAATTTAACAGAACCTCGAAGCCTATCGACGCCTCGAGAACGAAGCCTACAGCACAGTTATATCTGGGCAATGAGCAACACCGTCCGCGATATATCACGATACCCGCCCGGCAAATACTGAGGGAATACCGGAGTACAACGTTCAGATAAAAAATGCCAAGAGCTTCGAAAATGCATCCACGACGCTCGGCACCGATCGCCGGGCGGCTGCTCACCTCTTCGCTTTTGACGACTTCCTTAAATTCCCTTTTTATTCTCTGCACGGCGATGTTAGCCATCGTATCGTAGAATCCATATATGTTTTATGTCAGAGCTGAAAACTTCAAAGGTATGAAGCAACTCAGCTGGATCGGCTGGGTTGACGGCCTTCGCCGACGGCCATCAGAAATACCAGAGACGGAGAGAGACGGATATCCCAGATATATCATACAACACATAGAGTAAATACATCTATACAAAAACCAATTAATAAGAATTTAAATAAATATTTAACTAACAACAAATTAGGGATGCACATATTACTTTAAGACAACTTTATTGCAATATATTTTCTGTGTTTTGTCACGTGCACCGAAATTATGCTGTTTCACATTTTTAGCACTACCAGTTTTGGTTCCGGTCAGCTTTGGTATCTGATTAGCGAGCGTGGACAGCGCCAAAGAATGATCATTTCTGTTTATTTATTTTTGTCATGAATATATAACATGCACAAACACAAATAAATATTTGCAAAGCGATAACCTTTGTGATTCATCTCTTTTTCGGTACCAACTACTACCAAACCCAAAGACCTGAGGGCTTGGAGAACTTGCAGGGAAGATAAAATTAGACTTCAAAGCGATTCTGGTTAATTCCCACTCTCGTCCCTTAATTTACAAGCTTACATGGATATTTTACAGAACACTAAAAGTAATTTAGTGCAATACAATATCACGCGCGAACTCGTTTCACTGCCCAGGATCGCAAGCGACTGTAACTACAAAAACAAAATCTGAAAATTGGGAAGAGGCGAGTTTCTCTTTCGGTAGGAATGTTTTAGTTACAGTGAAAGCCCGACCGTGCGCTTTGCCCGCCAAAATCAAGAAACGAGTTATTCACATGACAACAAACGCTGTAGAGGGAAAGAGGAGAAAAAAGTACAAATAGGAAATGAGCAGGAGCCCTGCTGCGACTGTCTGGGAAGACGATTTGGAAATGTCTGATCCAGTAAGACTGCTTCGCGTTTCGGCTCTCTGTTCTGCTCAGCTCTCTGCAGACTCTTCCAAGGCACAATGTGTACAGGAAACGTATACGCAGCAGGACATCAAGGCTGCGCATTAATTCCGGCCTTCCAATGATGAGTAAAAATAATTCGGTTTAGTTTCTGCAGAGAGCGGTGTGGGTGCTGATTTGGCTCTTCGTTTTTCGGTTACGTTGTCCTATTTCGTCGGTTCCTCGAATCTTTACTAACGTCCAGTTACCGCCGTGAGTGGAATGCAGGAAACGCGTATTCGTTCTTATGCACGATGTTTTTTTCTTTCTAACGGTAATCTGCTATCGCCACAGCTTAACCGAATGGTTGAGCGTGCGTGTTAGAGCTGCAAATTCACCCATTTTTCGAAAACAGAAGACCTGTGAATCACAAATGTGCTTAAAAGCACGTTAAACACCCGAGTGACATATATTAGTCATACGCGTACTTTCAGAATTAGCATTTCGTGAACGCATCACGTGACTTATAGCACTTCCGTTTGTGCACTTCACGCATTGCCTGTTATGCACGCGCGTCGTCGCTGCTTGAACGCAGGCGCAAAACAACGGCGAGCTCCAGGGATACGGCACCCAGCAGGGAGTCATCCTCACCAACAACGCAGCCAGGTGAGCTCCATCGTCTTCAACGACTGATTTTACAACCTTCATGTGGCACTGGAGTTCCGAACGACAAAAGATGCGCGGGAAGTCCCAGTGCCTTCTTTGAATGGTATAATCATCATCATCAGCCTGACTATGCCCACTGCAGGACAAAGTCCTCTCCCATATCTCTACAATTAACCCTGCCTTATGCTAGCCACGGCCACCTTATCCCCACAAACTCCTTAATCTCAACCGCACACCTAACTTTCTGTCACCCCCTGCTGCACTTACTTTTCTGGAAACCAGTCGGTTACCCTTAAATCTGTTATGTCTTCGCATTGGATGCCTTGCTAAAGCCCATTTATTCTTCTTGATTTCGACTAGGGTGTCCTACCCGCGTTTTTTCCCTCACTCACTCTACTCTTAACATTGTATCTACCATTTTCCTCTCTACAGCTCGCTGTGTTGTCCTCAATTTAAGCTTAAGCGTTTTCGTTAGCTCCCACGTTTCTGCTCCACAGGTGAGTATCGGTATGATACAGCTGAATTTACGGGGACTTAACGGGTGTGGAGGGTTTTGTGTCAGACAGGCCGTCCTTACGACGATAGTTTGGAAAGTTTGAGAGATGGTCCTGCAAGCAGCAAGCGCCTACAAGCACCTCATAGTCGCCTTCTGTAAAAGGAACGCGGAAGACGACCGATGAGATTCTTTTCTCTTTCCTTGATATGTTATAAAAAAGAGCTCCGTAGGTTTTTGCTTGCTTTTTGCCACACATTTAGATCTTCGGTCATTGTCCTTTCAAAAAATTGGCCTTGCTCTTCTTGTGTGTCATTGTTGCTGACAGAAATATGTATAAATACGTTGCAATAGCTTTTCCGAAATAAAGTTGAAAGTTCAGCGCCTCTGTCCGCGTTGTCCTTCTTCCTTGTCCGTAGTCCTTTTTTGGGCTGGTTCCTGCCCAACAACAAGTTTCGATGGGATTAAGCCTTGTTAATTCGACCCCCGTTAATATAGAAAGCTCGTTTATTCGGAGCCCGAATTTCATGGTGCGGTGTTACCCGCGTTCCTCTGACATGCTCCTAACGGCTGGCGTGACTGCGTTTGGGAAGTCGCGTAGCCGAAAATTAGCGCGGTCGCATAGTTTCGGTTTCGCATTTTAGAGCTTCGTTTTTTTCGAGTTTCGTTCCAAACCGCTGCGGCAGCAGTCCGGCCGCGTTCTAGCCAGCCAGCTGAGAGCAGTTTTACGCAGTTATGGACGCTGATCGGTGAGTCGCTGGTCTATTCATTTTCTCACCAGAAGGCACCTAAGTATTCCACTGCCGACGCATATGTTTCCCTTGCTTCCGTCCCCGTGGTTGTTCCGCTCTCCTAGTGGACCGAAACTGCGTGTTCGTCACGCGCTGCTCGCAGTTTCGTGCTCCAGCATAAAATAATATCGGCCCTGAAGAGGCGCTATAGGCGTCGCGGCATAAGGCCAGGGAAAACCTTATTACACGTGATAGCCTATCAAAAATACCACAGAATTTATCAGTTGCTCGACAGAAATTCCTGCAATCGCAAGAACATATGTCTTCACAACCGCTGTTTCTGTTGCGCGACAAACACTTCTGCCGTCCCGACAGAAATATTTCGCACTTCCGTCACAAATACTGACAACTTGGTTCCACAATACGGCGCGATCCAATGGCATGCATACTACGACGCAGTATCTGTTTGCGTGTGACAGTGCGACAAGCTCTGAGGAAAAGTGTTGCACTAATTACAGCCTCTGGTTTTCTTAGAATGGGTCTTTACGCCCTCCTATCTGTATATTTTTAGTCCTAATTAGAGAAAGTTTGCGGGGATAATGCGGCCGCAGGGGCACAAGACAGCGTTCACTAAAGCTAAGTGGGAGAGAACTTTGTCCTGCAGTGGACATGCTCTTTAAACACGAAAGGAGTAGAAAGTGAGTAAGCTGACCTCTAGCGCACTTCCTTTAAGGGGAAGGGTATGCTGCCCAAGCCGTGGGTAGATTTCCGTCAATAAAAATACGGGACACTTACGGTTCGCAACGGAAACAAATTCCCTCCTCAAAACTTGCGAAGTGCCAGTAGCTACGAAGATTTTAAATGAGGTTACAATCTCCACTATTGGCTAACCTTCGGTGCCGCAGGACCTCCAGTGCCGCATTTTAAAGCTTCATTCTATTCCTACCAGCATCAAGTTACTATTCTTTGCAGTGGGAATACACCACCGTTGCCAAGAGTAAGCACTCCGTATCTTTAATGATCAAAATCTACTCCGGAACTTGGGCAGCAGACCCTGTCCCTAAAAGGGAGTGCGCTAACTCCCATATAGGCTTATTCGTGTTTAGGGTGTAGCTAGGCTGACGATGATGACATTTTAGATCGTCACAGACATGAGTAGACCAACTGTGCAATAAACATGAGCAGTGCAGAGACTTGAACAGTGAACCTGTGACCGGCGCTCTTTGGCCGTGATTGCCCTTGCATACGCACTCAAAATATCTAACATCGAGCAACTTTGCGCAAACCTCAAGCAGGATATATAATATATTTAGAGGGGCCACGATTTATCTGCAACCTCTCCACATCGCCTAGTGAGGAAATCGCTCCCTAGATAGAGTGTACTATACGTCGCATCATCGTCGCCATCATCACCTGGCCCCAGTGCCCAGCATTTGTGTGCATGATGTTTCTTCCCTGCCACAGCCACGAGTCCCCCTGGAAGACATTCCTGTGTGCCACCAGTGCCTTCGTTGCCTTCACCATCGCCACCGCCGTCATACTGTTCTACTTCAGAAGGACGCCTGGTGCGTACGACGGTCACACGTCTGCATGACTATATCACCTTTCGGGTTCTGGGAATTTCTGCGGAGTTTCAGGGAATGTTGTATATAAGAACCAATATTGCCTCAGTTCTTTTAATTGACAGTTTCCCAGCTGCTACAGGGGAAAAAACCCTAAGCATAGGCATCTGGGGGTCTAATTGAGGGAATTTTCAGTTGCGGCTTGGAACATCACTGCGAAGATCCTCACGTGTATGGACAGGGTAAGGACTAAAAGAAAGCGCAAACAGACGCACTAAAGCGAGACGCACCCCCAGAGGTGCTCGGGCTGTTCGTCTTTAGACGTGGCCTGTCTGCGTCTCCCCCGTAAAGCGGGTCCGCGCAGTTGATACATACAGGGCACCCAATACAGCGTGACTTGAGAATCTTGGAAATCGGCACATGCTGCAAGAATGAAACCTGCATATTATAAACTCAGCCTCCCCCCCCCCCCCCCCCCTTCTTTCTTTTTCACCCTTTGATGTTTTGTAATGAAATTAGCTAGACAAATTCTCCTCGAATTGATCAGTAACCCGTATGGCTTTACACTGCCAGGTTAATCATCTTACAGAACTTGTCTATCTTCCTGAGGAATACTCCTTAGATCATGCACTATGGCAGCAAAAGTTTACGGGACGCGTGTTCTTATACAAGAATTTATTGTAGCTCTTCCTTCCGATCCGGTCTCGTACCGTTACAAGCGGATAGAGAATTAGCGCACGTCCCCTCATTCCGTGACACATTTCAGGCTACCGGATTATGTGACTGTGCAGAAGTAACTTTTTTTTCCCCCACACTTGCGTCCCGTAAAGTCCCGTATACTGCGGGCCCTCCGTCTAGAATTTTTGCCCTACGTTCCATGTGACAAAGCATGAGAAGCAATTCTGTCTCGCAGGTTCTCAGATATACATGAAGGGAGGAGATGGGAGGGGGGGGGGGGGGGTTGCAGTATTACGATGTTTCAACGACTGCGTGAACCGTGGAGGTAGCCTTTATCATATACGGCGAGGTAGCCTTTATCTTTTGCGCGCTATATCGGAACAGACAGGACGCATCTGCATCACGCCACTACGGCTGCCATGAAGTGATATGGGCGTCTCTCGGCGAAGAAGTTGCGAAATGCGACCGAGTACAGCGCCCGTGACGCCGTTTGCATGTATTGGCAGAAACATAAAATTTCACTGAAAATATCTGCGACGAAGAGGGTAACCGTTTTCTTTTCTGTTCTTGTCTTTTACACAGCGGTGCGCTCCCTCGTAAAATTTGGCACTTCCGCGCCAGGTGAGTATGCATGGTCGGCATATAATATCGTAACCTACCCAGGAATTCTGGACAAAAGCATTTTTGAGCGGGAAACCACTTATGAATGCATTTTTTTTTTCATATACGCGACGGCAGTCTTGTATTTATTTTTTTCTATTCACGTTTTTGCTATCGTCACAAGCGTTCCCCAGTGGTTTTCTATGACAGTCTTAATCGATGCGATCCGATGGAAACACTTTAAAAGATTTTGCTACATATCAGAATAATGGACCATTACCTTCAATATTTTCGTAAGAGTGTCTTAAAATTTTTGCCCGAGAAAGCTGTACATATGAGCGCTGGTTGGCCAGAGCCTTGTAGAGGCGCGCTTATGATTATGCTACTGCATGGCGAAGACGGAACTTCGTATGCTGCTGAGCAGCAGTATGGCGTCAACCAGATTACAATATTGTGAAACGGTATGCAGCACGACGCGGTAATTGAGTACCGCGCTTGAGTATAGCGCGTTGGGAGGCATGCAAGCAAAGAAAGAAAGAGTGAGTGGTTGTGAACAAAGGAGAGGAAAGGAAGAAAAAAGGAGAGGAAAGGAAAGAAAATGGCGCACTAACTGTCTCATATCTCAGTGGACCCCTCAATCGCGCATTGAGGGAAGAGATGAAGGTGGGAGTGAAAGAAGAGAGAGAGAAAGAGGGCCGTAGTGGAGGACTCCTGATTAATTTAGACCACTCGGAGTTCTTTGCGTGCAATGACAATGAACAGTACACGGGCGTCTTTTTGTGTCGCGCTGCCATGAAAATACGTCGCCACGGCCAGGATTCGATCCTGCGACCTATCAGGCTCAGCGGCAGGTTGAAAACAGTCCTCTGAGTACGCTTCTAGGAGAGAGAGAGGGAAAATGGAGAAAGAAATGCGCCGAGGTTCACCTGAAAAAGCTTCTGGTTTGCTAGCCTACACGGGCGAAACGGGATAAAGGGTTTAGAAAGGAGGAGAAGATGTCAGTTAAGTTGAGGTCCTGTCCTGTTACACAAACAGATACATCATGCCCCGCTTCAAGAAGCCTGGGCACCGCACAAGTATTCAATTTTAGTACGATGCGAAAACAACATGCGATCATATTTTCATATTCTAGTCAAATTCAAGGTAAATGACGTCTTCTGTGTGTTAATGTGCTAATGAAGCTTAGTTGAGTGTGGCACTGTATTGGCCTTATATTTATGTTACCTTTATGTTCTTTCTTGGTGTAGTCATTCTGATCAGTCATTTTTGAACGCTGTTGTGCTTTTCACCTTGATTTGTGCCAAAGCCCTTGTTAATATACCAAGTGGATTGATATTATGTAGAAAAAAAGAAAACTTGGGAGCCTTCTTAGCCACATTCTTAAAGAAAATGCGATAGCCTTGCGGTTGCCAGCATTAGTGCATCTACAATGATTGCCTAATGTTCTGGACACTTTCCCGCCAAAACTCCGGCTGGAACCGGTTCCGCTGCTCTTAAATGGTATGCATGAATCGTCACCTCCTTGAATGTTCCAGTACCAGCTTCCACTGAATTATCATATGGAATTACACTAATCCCATAAACTAATTCACATTAATCCACCCACTAATTCACCTTAATCCATTATCTGCAGTGGGCCTGCTTATAAAATTTCGGGGGTATTTCAGAATTTTGGGGGCTGGGCCAACATCCAAATTTTGGAGTTCCACCTGCTACTTTCAGTGGGCAAGTTGCTCACAATCCGGCGGCCAGGTTGACACCTGCAACGGTCGGCAGGTTGTGATGACGTCACAAAGTGACGTGACCCCCCTTTCGACCAAAGGATGGCCCTTCAGGGCAGATTGTGATGACGTCACACGGTCACGTGACCTCTCTCGACCATTCAAGGAATTTCGTTACGGAGAAACCAGAAACTCCATGACGACAAGTAAGACATGATGGCGCTAGTCGGTTCATGGTTAGAGCAAAACAGAACTGCGCGAAGACGACGGGACAAAAGAAGGCACGAATACACACACGCAAAGCGCAGACTTGGCGAACATGTACCCAGGAAGGGCCCGGTGCGCCGAAGAGCCTCTGGATTTCGGGCGGCACAATCTTTCGCTTCAGCCCAAGACTCTTGACTGGCACGTTGACAGTGCGATGAGGTTAACATAGGTGGTTGCCGCTTGTCCCTTGTTCATAGGAAGAGTGGTAGAGCCCAGAGTAGAAGAAATGTATTGAAGTAAGACATGATGTTGGGCTAGGTTCATGGTTAGAGCAAAACAGAACTGCGCGAAGACGACGGTGCGCTTTGTGTGAGTGTATTCGTGCCTTCTTTTGTCCCGTCGTCTTCGCGCAGTTCTGTTTTGCTCTAACCATGACGACAACCTATGATATCATATTCACAAATGAATAAATAAAGATCCTCATAAAAAATTCCGCATTGGTGAGCCGCAATGGTGAGACTGCCGCTCTTTTAGTGTGCATGTGATGTAGCAGTCTGCGCCCAAGGATTGTGCAGTCATGGCAGGACTGCTGCTCCTTAATACCGCAAGCTCTTGAATACTCATGCGATGGCGTGTCACTTAAACGGTGCTATAACTGTCGTCGTGGCGATGCCGCGTCTTTCTCTTGCGCAGAGTACACAGATGAAAACTACGCCGGTAAGCGGACGCCTCTCCCCAAAGCACGCGGAAGCCACGTACGTTAGCGGCGAGCAACTCGCTTGACTGACTTCTGTCCCCAACTCTTGCAGTCAGCCCCATAACGATGCCCTACGAGAAGCAGCGTAAGTGTTTCTCTGCACGTGACCCCACGGCTGCCTGGCCTTCGGCAATCCCGATGAATTCATCCATCCAACTGACGGATGAATTCTTTCCCTCTCTCCCTTCTCCGCTATTCATTCCACCAGTCACCGATGGCTGATATGTGAACATCCTGTGCTGTGTCATCATCAACATAATCTAGGTCATGTCCGTTGCAGGACGAAGTCCTGTCCCATGACATGGACGCGTTTTGCAAACGGTCCGCCAAAGACTAACACCAGTGGCGCAAGATGGAATTTGACAGTCTGTGCAGAAATGTAAACTATACACGCGCAGTATGAGACTTCTCGCTGCGTAACATCTGGTAGCAAACGTAGTTTGCGGTAGGGATGTAAAGTTTCAAGAAATTTTGAATGCTAGGAAAAAAAAAAATTTTTTTTCCGGGATTTCTTCAGAAAAATGTAAAAGGGCACTTCATTAGGAACGTTTACTTCGTAACCCAGAAATAGGTAAAGAATTACATTTTTAAATTATGAAAAAGATGCTGCAAAGTCTTTTCAAGAAAAGATAGTGGCGTACTGCATAGATTACAATCAACGCAAAGCATTCCATCAGTGTGACCCGTCACTGCCTGGTAGGTTGATGCTTGCTAGTGCGCTTTTTCCTACGTTGAGATTCGAGTGCACGTGCTAAAGTTTTTGCACACGCTCTTCCGCAAGCCTGCTGCGCAGCTTTGCATGTACATTACCGAATTGCGACAAGTTTCTTTCACACGACCCTGACGACAGGGGGATCTGGTGTTCCCGACATGCGACTGACGTTAACGGTTGGTTGCTACAAAGACCTTGCCGCCAAGTGGAAAGTTCAGAATGCTTTGCACACTCCCAAACAGATCATTTAGACCAACTTTTACACTGTGTAGGGAGGTGAGACTGTGCAGACAAGTCCGTTTGAAAGTTTTGCCGGTTTTCTTTTTCCTTTTTCTGGGTCATGAAAGAAACCCGAAAAAACGTTTTTTTTTTTTTTTTCTCCAATTTCTTTGAGGCTTCTTTCAGGCGCTCACACCGCTAGTCTACGGTTTAGGCCGGAGAAGCGTTTGCCCCTTTTGTAGCCCGGTACAAGTGGGCGTTATTATTATTATTTAATAATAATGAAATAAAATGGAAATAAAAGTCATTGCTAACCGCAGCATCTGCCATCCAAACCTGAAGCACCTGAGCTGCTGGGCTTTACCGCACTGCGCGGTTGTATGATGGCGAAACGAATTACCGATCCCAACGGTTTGGTCCAAGACCCTTTTCCCAACCATTTCACCCCAGAAAAGCCGAGAACCAGGCCGGGGGAAATCTTGTACCCATTAGAAAGCATGTGGGTACGCGGCGGCACTGGGGATCAAACCCAGCACCTCCCGAAAGCGAGGCGGATGACGCACAAACGCAGGCATGAGCCTGCGCATGGCGTGCGTGGAGGACGGCGACTGCCAGGAGGAGGCGAACCTGGTGTGCGGATCGGAGGACGGCTTCGACCGCGTCTGCCTCTGCGACAGCGGCTTCGTCGAGGAAGGGGGCGCGTGCGCCGAGAGTCCCAGCCAGCCGGGCGAGCCGTGCGACGGGCGGCTGCAGTGCGCCAAGCGCTCAAACATGGTCTGCGACCAGCTGCTGCGGCCGCCCCGCTGCGACTGCATGGGCGGCACGCTGTGGCAGGAGAACAAGTGCGTCGCCCTCTTCGGTGAGTGCCTCCTCTGCGGCGACCCTTTTGCGCCGCGTAAGCTTGACAGTCGCTGCGAGAACCTGCGTGTGCTCTGCAGAACTGACGGGCTATCAAGAGCACGATGAACCAGGGCAAGAACAACCACAGAATACGACCGGTAAGCACGCTCGCTGCACAATGTATACCGCGTGAAGTCGCAAGCCAAATGAAAGAGCGTACAGTCTTTGTCAAAACTAACCAGGCTCCGTGGTTTGCTTCTCATTCGTATAAGAGAGCCCTCACGGCTTCCTTAAAGATAAAAAAGTTCTTTGAAGGTGAGAACAGGGGTTCTTCTTTCCATACCAGAGATTTAGACCTTGCGGTATGGCATAATAGCTTTAATATACGACTGAGAAGAAAAACGTGCAGCCTGGTTACTTTTGACAAAGACTACCTGTATAACACCACTAGACGGACCTGGAGCCCCAGAATCACAGACCCTAAGATCAAACCTCAGGATTTCATTTTTTTTTTAATGATTGCTGTGAACTTTCTCCGTGGCTGATAACATCGGGGTTGGAGCCTAAAATTCCAGCCTTTTTCTGCTGGCCGAAAAGTACGGGTGGAATCAAGCAACAACGGAAGTGAGGACAGGAGTGTGGGCGCTCTCGAGGACGAGCCATCAATGGTCACTTGATTCACGTGGGCCTGGTAGAGGGCTGACCTAGGGGGGATGATGGGCGGTGGTGGGAGGAATACAGCTGCCGCTGTCACCTCTTCACTGTGACGTTGGGCGACCATTCTGGGAGTTCTTACTTTGCAAAACAACGTGTGGGCGAACTCCCGGGTAGAGTGCCGCTACCGTGAGAAAAGCGTCTGAAAAGCTGTCCTTCCCGCATTTAAACTATGCCTGCGGTAAAGCTTAACCCAATGTGTTCAGTGGGAATTTTCGCGGGCTGGTGGGCGGGAGCAGCGAGCAATGAAGTCCCTAAAAGGGGCTTTAGCGGGCCTGGCGGAACAGAGAAAATCACGTGACACGTGAGCCGTTAAGTGACGTGTATTGATTGGCGTTCCTGTCAGCGCTTCACAGACACACGGTTTCCGAATGACACGCGGAATGGCCGAATTCGTTGTGCCACGGCGCCGAACGTGATCGCACTTCCGAAATTGTAAAAACTGATATGACTATTACTAACGACCAGATACAAATCTCACTAAAACCAAACGCTTATTTACAATAATTAAAAATATTTATTTGAATTCAGTTCCGCCGCCACTGGCATTACTCTGCCGCAAGAGCCAACTTATACCTAAAAAAGCCTATCGAAAAATTACTCCCGCGTCCGTGAGCGCCCCCTATGTTTGTAAACACGGTGTTGGTCTACAGATGTAGTTTCTGCACGCTGCATTTCATTGGCATACACTAGAAACAGGTGCATCAAGTTAGTGCTAGAGCTGCTGTTGTTCGTTGGCCAGCTACAAACCTCTGATTGAGAAACTATGCGCCTATCTGTAACGCTGTAATAGCAAAAAAGTTTTCTTAGTTAGCCAGCTTACTATAGCTAACATGATTCACCTGTTTTCTGGGGATCCGCCAACACCGGTATTACAATGCCACAGAAGCCACCTCTGCCTCAAAAAGCCTATATTTAAATAGTCTCGTTCACCTTCGCTGAAACAGCCTGCCCGTATGCGTAGCTCCTGCAATGTTTTAAATGCAACAAAAGTTTGGTTTGGTTTCTTTATCATCACCATCAGCCTGACTACGCCCTCTTCAGGGCAAAGGCCTCTCCCATGTCTCTCCAATTAACACTGTCATTTGCCAGTTGCGGCCACTGTATCCCCGCAAACAACTTCTTAATCTCATCCACCCACCTAACTTTCTGCCACCCCCTGATACGCTTTCCTTCTCTTCGCATTACGTACATGCCCTGCCCAAGCCCAAAGCGACTCAGTCTTTGAAGTACGCCGTATAATGGAGGGCTCCGGATAATTTCAGCCACCTGTGTTTACCGTGCACTGATATCGCACAGTACACAGGCCTCTATCATTTCGCATCCATGGAAATGCGACCGCTCCGGCGGTTAACAAATTTTTTTTTAATAACAAGAATTTTAGTCCAGGTTTCGACGGAAACCCGTCGGCGAGAGAAGTTCATATTCTGCATGTGAAAGTACAAGCAGTCGCCAAAGTCACTGAAAAAAAAAATATAAAATTATTTTAAAAAATAAGCCACCTACAGCGGTGTCGAAAGGTAAATGTTTTTAAGTTAAATTTTTCCAAGCTTTTTTTCCTTCAGTGACACAGGCGAGTGCTTGTTTCTTGACATGCAGATGGGTGCTTTTGTTTCTTTCCGTGATGGATAACCCCAGGTGTCAGTGAAGCGCCATAGTGGCCAGGTGATGTTGTTCTTTTTTTTTTTTTTTTTGAACTTGCATTCTACTTCCAGTCTTGGAAAGCTAGCAGATGAACGACCAAGAACCAGTTAGGTTTTGAGCAATTAGAGGCATTCAGTAGAGCGGCACATGTAATTTAACAATTTTTAGGACTTCAATATGATCAGCGTGTCGCTTATTCGAGCATGCTGAGCTTTTCACGGCATGCGTGAAGACCTCAGCGACTCTCTATGACTCTCATTTCGTTTCCTAGCCGAAGCATTCTCGCAACTTTCTTTCTTTCTTCGGCGTTTCACCACTCGACAGATGACAGCGAAGTGGCACCGCGGCTGGGAGTCCAGCTCAACGATTCATCGACGCTGCAACCAGAAAGCACGCCGCAACGCCAGGGGCGTGCTTGAACACGGCTTGACAGCAGTGGCGCCACACGGAATTGCTGCAACGGGACTGCCTTCCAATTGAGGAGCTCTGACTGCTAGCACATAGCTATAAGCCGCGTTTGCGAGCTCCCTTTTCCAGCACTATTTGTTTTAGATAAATGCCGCATCTTCAGATGTCCCAGCTTTTTGTTTCGCGTTCCACATACTGACCTTACGTGCGCAACCCGCTGCGAACTCTGCATCCACGTTATGATAATGACGTCACCAATCGGGGATCAGGTGGTCATTTTCTGGCCATTGAGCTCATTTCGCCTACGGCCGGTCATTTTCTGGCCAATGAGCATTGCTCATTTCGCCTAAGGCCAGTCATTTTCTGGCCAATGAGCATTGCTCATTTCACCTACGGCCAATGGGAAAGTGCAGATCGTGGTTACGTGGTCTAGGTATGTATGCTAAAGCATAATCACTATTATTATCTTGAGGCATGCGAGGTGCACATTTGGGGGCGTGTAGTGTTTCAAGACCAAGCAGGGGAAAACATTCTGGCCTGAATTACTGAGTAATTTAATGAAACGCGACTATACCGGTTGCTTCAGCAAAGGTGAATGGCGTCATGTGACCTCCTCTCTGGGCTGGAGCAGCGAGCACCGCAACGCGGGAGGGACAGAGAAGGTCACGTGGGACGCGCGCCGCGGAGTGACGCGTAGTGACTTCGCGCGCGCACTTTTCGAATACAGCGCGCGGCGGCCGAAAGTTGTCGAGTTACGGCGCCGACGAAAATTGCCAAAAAAAAAATCGCGTTTTCGAAGTTCTTAAAAGTGATATAGCTATTACTTACTGTTGGCTACAAATCTCTTAGAGCAATCAAGCGCCTGTAATAGTAAAAAAAGTTAACTATTGAAAATTAGTTAATCGAAGAAGCTATCTCGATGTGTCAAGACGCCTATTTAAAAAAAAAAATTCTCGTTCACCTTAGCTGAAACAAGCCATTGGATACTTTTCACTCCTTTTCCGATCTCTGACGATTCGGTGTTTGCCTGGAAGATTGATGCTCGGAAACGGTATTACATTTCATCCATGAACTCCAGAAAATTTCCAGAAGAAACTGTAACGTCACTCCGACTGAAGGTGCTCGGTTATGGAAAGCCGCGATGAATAAACAGGCCGCCGTTCAAAACGCTCGTTCTGGGATGAATGCGTGAAATTTTTTCAGTATAATTATGATGCGGCAGCAGGAGCGCGACTACGCCGTCTCTGTTTCACTGCATAGCACTTCCTTGCAGTCCAACAAGGCCGCGCCGCTCGCGACAAAGCGTATTGTCACGCATGCGCAAACCACACCTCTAGGAGCATCGCCATTTTCCGCCGGCCATCATAGAGAAAAGGAATTTTTTTTCTCTCTACTCCACTACTTCAAGTGCTTGAGACGAAGACGTCCAGCAACGACACAGGCTCAAGATCATGCGTGCAAAATGTGATCACAGAATGCTTATCCGCGGAGAAGGTCACAACATCATTGGAAGTGGCTCAGAATAGCTAGAGCTCCCATTTAATCGAAGCAACTTTCTACTCGCTAAATTAGAAATAATATGGTACTGCTAACTGTACAAGCAAACCAGCGAGCGCGAATGAAGTCCAGGAAATCTAAGCTGTCAGCTGTAACGCGTCCGAAACCTTAGCAGAAAAACGCCCAAATGGGAGTAAATGGCCTGTCTTATAATTCACAATCATAGGGTGGCATTTACTCCCCTTAGAGGGGAGTAATATTTTTAACACCTACAGAAATGGAACCAAAACGTTGTGCCACGCTTATGCATCCTTATTCAGGCTCATTTTTACAGCAGTGACAGCGGCGGAAACGGACCAGGAAGTTACACAAGCAGCCGCCAACCAAGCTTGGGCAACTGCGCTGCTCTTGTGTGACCCTGAACCTGCTTCACGCGTTTTTTTTTTCCATCTGCAAGCCCGGCAGCGGCGTAGGCGGCAAGAGTCATATGCTTGTGCTTTGTGCGCTCGTTTGGCTGCCTATTACCGTAGATTACGCGATGTAACCTTACAATCAATAGTACGGAACTGAAACGAGGCTTTACAGCAGTTCTCAAGGCAATACACCAGTCAACTAAAAACCCGAGCAGAATAAGTTGAAAATGAGAATACCACCAGAGGTATAATCTCCCATGACACTGCTGCCATGACAGTGCTTGCTTTCATCTTCATGTCTTAAAAGCTTGGTTCACTAATATCCCCGACGCGCGCTTCTGAGAGAATTTAAAACCAACGCCATCAGTGATGCACTCTTGTACAACGGGGAATGACAAAATTTGAAGTGTCATTTTCATTATTTAGCACTACTGGTACGCAAGACCCAGTGATTGCCAATTTGTCAAGCTGCTTCGCAGAGCTAACTTGGCTAGTTAGTATTGCTTGAGTTTTAAATGATTAAGCTGTGTTTTTTATGCTCAAAAATCTTAAAAACTATGGGATGCTTTAAATATGAATAGATTCGTAGCTGTGTGTGCAGGTGGAAAACGAGACCAGTGAAGCAGACTTTTTCCGGACTAGGGCTGTTTGTTCGTAGGCTGTGGATGGAATTCATGTAATGAATGTAAGGCCGCTATTATGCTATTTTTTCGTCAGATTCTAGCAATCCCTCCCTTTCCCCACTGATTCCAGTGACAACGAGGCATGGAGCAATCAAAGTGCAAATAGAATCGGAATGAAATGAAATTTGAATTAAATCATCGTATCGCTCCCCTCCCCCTTTCTCCGTAGATAACAAAGCACTATATCACCATACACACGTCGCAATAATGCCTACAATTATAGACATAGTCATACACAAAAACCTTCCCGTAAATGCGCACGTTAGTCGTGTGCTCAGCCATGTTCTCAACAAACAGTGCTTCATATATTTGGATAGACTCTTCTACAGAGTGGAAACTTCTGGTTCCAATGCTCTCTCTCTATAGATTGCAACAGATAATTCATACAATAATACGTAACGGCTCTTCTATCTTGTTAGCGTGCAAACATCCATGTAGTTGTACTCCTAAGGTATTACACTTTTACAGCAAAACTCTGACGACGACGTCTGTGTGCACCGGCGAACCACTCAGGCAACGGAGCGAACATTCTACGTGGGGTGCAGCCTGGCATCGATTTTGTGAAAATCGCCAATAAGCAGTAGAAGGCTACAAAGCTAAATGGGGCAAGGTTGGAATCTGTCGGTCATCTTTCTCGTCACAAATCAAGAGAAGCCAAAGTCATGCCTATAAGGCAGTAGCCTGAGCCACCACGGCTCTTGGTTGCTGAAATAGTATTTTTGCACAGCATTGGTGCTATTTTATAATGTAGCAGGTTTATTATAATGGCACAGGTTGATGCAATTGGCACAGCATAAGCGAGTCAACAACCTTCCTACACGTCTTGCATCATCGGAAAGCACCGATAATGAGCAAGAGCCAGCGGCCGGTGAAGCAGCGGCAGCCGAGGTCGAAGTAAGCCTAACGAGCTCGGCGGCAGCTACGCAGGGCGGCCGCGTACGCCGCGACACCACGATGTTACAGCGTTCGGAATTGCTGGAAATCGAAGCGAAAGCCGAAGAAAAGCTACGAGCTCTCGATTCAACTGCAGCAACGCAGAGGAAACTGGATTTTTGCAGCGACCGCCCGCATCGAGACGCCAACGTCAGTGCTGACGATACTGCGTTCACCGTTTTGAATCTGTTATCTTTCAACGAACTCTTGAGTGCCGTCACGTGCAAGGTTTGTGGTGGAAACGTGAACGTTTCAAAAGATCGTGAGTACGGTTTAGCCGTGAGGCTCATTCTCTCGTGCGTGAACTGCGGTGAGATCTCATCTGCTTGGAGTTCGCCGCGCGTTGAAGGCAGCCAAAACATAAGCCCATTTACCATAAATATTCTTGCTGCACGGGCCATGCAAAGTACGGGAAATCGGCAAACCGCACTGAACGATGTCTTCGCGGTAATGGGTATTTCCCATAGGGGGATTCATAATAAAACCTGGCAAGGTTATGTGAAAAACAAACTGACGCCCGCGACAACACGCGCAGCCGAGAAAGTGATGATGGACAGCGCCCGTACCGTTCGCGAGCTGTACAGAGAGTTGCATTTGGACAACCCAGGGAATATCGCTGTCTCGTTCGACGGTTCGTGGATGACCCGGGGTCATACATCACACATCGGTGTGGGCGCAGTGATTGAGCTGTTCACTGGGCTCGTACTGGACTACGTTGTGTTCAGCAACTTGTGTGCGGGGTGCAAGCGCGGGCCTGCAGAAAGTGACCCATCATATGAAGAATGGAAGAGCAGCCACAGGTGTCAGAAAAACACAGAAAAAAAATCTGGCGAGATGGAAGTGCAGGCTGCACTTGTCATGTTTCAAAGATCCTTTGAGAAGCATGGCCTTCGATACACGACTGTTTTGAGTGATGGAGATAGCCGCGCATTTCTGGCACTGCAGGAGGCTGATGTATATGGTTTCATAAAAGTGCAGAAAGAGGACTGCACAAACCATGTGCAAAAGCGCATGGGCACGGCCCTGCGCAATGCGATTGCAAAGCACAAAGGCGAGGGAACAGAGAGCCTCAGTGGCAAAGGCAAGCTCACGGGTGACCTTGTGAACAAGTTGACTTCATACTACAGCTGGGCTCTGAAGTCTCACTCCGGAGATGTTGAAGCAATGCACCAGGCAGTGATGGCCACCTATCATCACGTCACATCGAATGATAATGTGTCAAACCACAGCCTGTGCCCAACGGGCCCAAACTCATGGTGCCGCCAAAATGCTGCCGCAGCAAAGGGAGAGAGCCCACTCCGAAGCACAGATATAACTTGCCATCGCATGTGTCCAAGGCACTACTGCCAATATATGAGCGCTTGGCAGACCGAAAGCTGCTGGAGCGTTGCCAGCGAGGAAAAACGCAAAACACCAACGAGAGTTTGCACTCGCTGATATGGTCACTGGCACCAAAGGAGCGCCATGCATCATTATTTGCGGTTGAAGCAGCTGTTGCAGAGGCTGTTGTCCGTTTCAGTGCCGGCAATCTTGAAGCGTCTTCTCAGATACTCAGCGAGCTGGACATTAACCCTGGCCTCAGCAACAGGAAGAGGATGGCTGAGAAGGATAGGAGACGAACAACAGAGTCTACGCGCAAGCGGGCCTCTTCTGCAAGTGTGCAACGGGCATTGCAAAAGCGGCACTCCACCCACAAGGAGCAGTCAGACTACATGCCTGGTGCTTACTAGCCCTCAGGAAATATAAATATGCAGCTATCATCTTGATATTCAATAAATTTTGGCCCATTTGGGTTTTTCTCATTTTTCTCAATTCGCAAATTTTTGACACCCGGCTGGTTTGGGACAACGATATCTCTGCATCTAGAGCAGATAAAGATGTAATTTTTTTTGCTAAAGGAAGCTTAAGGTGCAGGGGTTGCAATGTTCAAGGCAGAATTCCTTTATCATGCTTCAAAAATTAATGATTTTGCAAACTTTTGAATGCTTGACAAGCACATTTTCAATGCTGTTGTTCAAAGTTTCATTTAAATTACACACATGGGTAAAATGGAAAAACTGCCTTGAACATTGCATTCTCTATTCATTAGGCTATGTAGCCATTCATAAAAAATTAATTTTTGCTTAGCCATTTTTATTGTAGTGAGGTACTAATTAATGACTAATTAATGTGATGTAACTTGGATAATAATTAAGTTAGGAAAGAAAGAAAACATATTTGAAACCAGCACAAAAAACTGGACAAGATAGTGAAATTTCATTATTATTGGCTAAGAAATAATGAAAATAGTTTTAAGACCAGTGTCCCCCCTTAATGTCAACAGCTTTTAGGAGCCTCCCTTTTTTAGCTCTGATAATTCACTTACATTTTTGCGTCTATGAGCGACATGCTACGTCTTGTGTAGCAAAGGAATCGAAACAACGAAAGAATATTTTTAACTGTGTACGCCAGTGGCTGTACATGCTATTTGTAAGACAAAAATTACCCTACAACTTTATTTTTTATTTTCTTTTAATGTACAATCACGGTAAAACACACTTAGCAACAAAATTTCACCTTTTCCCAGGTGGTCTCTTTTTGTCTGTTTAGGGTCCGAGGTTGTGCAATGTTGGGAGAAATTAATGTGAGGAACTACGTACTGATGAATTTGACCCCCATCAAAGAGGAGCCCTGCTCATGCCTGTGAAACAGTTACATAGTTGTAGATGCTTTTCATGATGTGACATGTAGACTAGTCAACTAGGCTGGATAAAATTTCACAGGGTACAGTCCAATGTGTACAGATAATGTATAGGCCGAGGTTTTTGCTTCGTACGTCACAGATGGATTCAAAAAACAGCATTGATGCTCTCGTAGACCCGAGCCACCACCTTAGTATTTGGGCCTCTTGTATTCTGGTGTGCCACTGTAAGGAAACAACACTCACAATAAAGTAGTGCCACAGATGATGACCTCAAGGAGTAGCTAATGAATCTAAAGACATAACATTTGCAACCTAGATACACAAACTAAGAAACAAAATAGAAGAAAACATGCAGTCCTTCTGATCACCTATCTGAATATTAGATCTGTGGGTGACGAGAGGTCGACGAGACATGACCCTAAATACCTACATACATTGGGTGGCTTGCTCCGATGCTTCAGTTTCTTTTTCTGGGACATTTAATAGGCAAGGTAAGTGTAACACACCACGAACAATGAGCAAAATGAAAAACACTACCATGTGAAACGGATGTTGTCAACTTTGCATGCATCTCAGTATGGTGGTTCAAAAAATATATGTTTGAATTGTAGCCACAGGCACTCTGTGCATCTCCCCTGACCACATTTGCTCAATACTACAAGTAATTTTCAGAGTAATGTTACTCATACCTGCCCCTTCAAATTGCCAGTTGCTTCAGAAAGTACATATTCAGACCTTGAGACCTCATTAAAAGGGAATGACAACCGATTTGCAAGGACGAGAACTGTCGAAGTAAAACAAAAAACTTAGCATCCAAAGTGCTTGACGTGCAACAGTTCAAGGTTCAAGGTTTATTTTTCAGTGAAATACATGGCTAAGGAGAAGGGAAAAAGGTTGCATTCACAGTCGAACCCAATTACACCATACTAGGTTAGATCGAATTCTCCTTTATATCGAATAATTTCTGAGAACAGTACAGCTACAATGTGAATGTATAGGAAATGTATGGCTACACTGTACAAAAATTAGCCATCACAACTGATAGATCGGACTTCGGGCAACACTGGGCGACTGAAGAAGCCTTTCCTTTAACACATCTCTGGGGGTTAGCTTCACCGAAGGTCTGATCGAACCCCGGACAATTCCGGTCGACTCAAGAAGCTGGCTTTCCTTCAGCACATCTCTGGAGGTAAGCTTTCCCACATAGACCTGCGGGTGCTATGGTGCTGCATAGCGGGCGCAGACCAATGATGACACGGATTTTCCACGACAAAGGCGGCAGCGCGTGCCCGGCCAACCAACCCAGCCAGCCAACCAACCAGAATGTGCGCTTTTAGAATGCGATTTTTCATTGAACAAATTCTCATTCACAACACATACCTCTGCAACTGTTGCATCACTTGCATGCTAATGTATACATTTGTATGCATCACACATGCAGTTTCCTTGCTACAAAGCTTCTTCCACTCCCCTCATCAACCCATGAAGGCAGCGTCATATTTCAAAATACCTTAATGGGCAGCCTAAAACCAGTGCAAATACTTGCAAAAAATAACACTAACTAGCAGACAAAACGTTATTCACTAGATACCAGTGCTGTTAGGCACACCAGTGACTAATTCATGTGGTGGGAATTTGCTGCTAGTATAGCAAAGTTTCACCACAGAAAATTGCATCACCCCATATTTTATTTTGTGTACGAACTGAAAATTAGCGTTATTTTTTTGACTGAGAATGCCAAACTTGACTCTATTTATCTAAGGTCTTCCCATTTACACCACAGTGTCAACAGCATTTCGGCTAGTGGTCGGCCCTTTAAAGTGAGATGGTTGTTGTACAGCACTACAACAAACGACACTAGTGCTTTCTACACAAATGTGTGGTTTCCACACAAATGAACTGCCAAGCATGCTTTTTATGTTAACTTAATGTGCAATGCCTGGATAATTGCAGACATCACTTGGGAAGAAAAAGAGCAAACAACTGCACATGCTAGTCATTTGTAGCATGAAATGTTTGTCTAGATCAAGCAAAGCATGTGAATAGTAATCACAGGCAAAGTACTTACAGTCCCACGAAACTATCTCCTTCTGCCTTACGGCGTGCAATGATCTGCAAGTAAAAAAGCAAAAAAAACAAATGAGGTCAACACCTGGACGTTAGGAGAGAGTGGCTAATGCCCAGCATGTGCCAGTATCTGCTATGCATTACTTGATTGATCTTCTGCAGTTCACGATCAAGCTTGGCCTTATCATCCTTCTTTCCAGCAGCACGACGGGTCTTACGTCCATCTGCCATCTTGACACCATACTGAAAGGCTGCCCTGCAAAATAACGTAACCCAATGGTGGCATAAAATGTGTAGTACTAACTGCAAGGACAATGCTAGTGTCAGCAGTACTTCCAGCACCCATTCAGGAGTACTGTCAAAAATTCTTCTGGCTGATGAATAAAAATAGCTAAAATTTATTAATTTTTAAATCTGCAGATATCACATTGTGGACTGTCGAGCAAGTCGAAATCCCTCTCAGTGATAAGTCATTCTGAGCCGCAAATTATACAAAATTGTGCGTTTGTGTGCACCAAGTAGGGCACATCACTTCCTGCTGACTTGAGTCTTACATATATGCACACAATTTGCAAGATGAGTGGCATCATACTCAACTTTAATCCCAGATGGAACGAACTCCAGAGTAGAAATAATGTTATAAGAAACTATTTCAGCCATACTCCCTCCACAGTATCAGCTCGTATTGTTCTTATAACCCTTCTCACAAAGTTGAAGTATACTATACACAACAGAAAATATTAGGTCTCTGCACCTTTAAAACATGCAACACAGCAACACCACTTTTTTTTACCTTTACATTTTGTCAAAAATGTGCCACTGAGAATCAAGCCGATATATGTACCTCTAGACAAAAATGAGAAAATTACACTGAAAAAGTGGTGTGCGAGATGATGCAACAAAATTCAACTGCAACAATGTTTTTATGCAACCAGAAGTGCTTACTTTGGCAGGGCTTCCTTGTGACTCATGTACTCACTGTACTCCTCCTGTGTGTCGAAGTCCCATCGCCCGATGGGGCCCTTCTTGTTGCCCTGCACAAAGCATGTTGGAACAAGTTAGCATCTGAGCGAAACCATGTCCACCTGACAAGCAAGCACACCTCATGTGATAGCCAAGGGAATGTAATAGCCGAGCATCAAATAAGCGTGCGCTTGATTTTTAATAGAATTTTGCTGATATGTACCGTATAAACAAGTGTAAGGGCTGCACCCGTGTATGGGCCGCACCCCGTTTTCTCGAAGGAAATGTTTTAAAAAAAATAAAACCGTGTAAGGGCCGCACCCGAACTTTCCATGAACCAGGTGGGAATAGCCTTCTAAATGCATGCGCCGTGGCCTCCGCAATCAGCTCCGGCTAGGAGCAAAAGTGCGCTTGATCGCGGAGGCCATGCACAGGGGCTTCCAAGTGCCGTCCATGGGTGGCGCCCGAGTCCGCGGTCATCATCAGCATCATCGTAAACTTTTTTCTCTGCCGCGACCTCCCGCCATCCACATCGAAATCAGCATCGCCAGCTCCAGCCTTTTGTTGTTTTTGTGGCGTGTTAGCGTGCTCGCCGTAGTTGTGGTAGTTGTAGCTTTCGCGTGCTGCCGCCGAGCTTTGCAGTTTTAGCACGATGGGCAAGTGCCTTAATAGCTACACGGCTGGGAGTTAGCTCTCGAACACGCAAGCGTGCGGCGGGCAGGAAATTCAGCGCGGCCGAGGAGTGCGTCCGATGATGGTGCAACCAGAAGGATGCATTGAGAAACACAAGCTGCAAAAAGCCCGCTTTCTGAGGCAAGCCGTGCGAGTTTCCCGAAATAGAAGAAGAGCTGCTCTCTTATGTGTTGGAAGTGCAGAACAACGGCTACGCGTTGACAGCGGACATGCTACGCGGCTTCTTTTGGGATGACCGTGCACCAGAGCACAGCACCAGCTCAGAGTTGAAATACTCGGCAAGTGATGATTGGATGCAGAATAAATGCTGTCCATTTCCTGATTGGTGTGTTTTGTAATTTAAAAAAAAAAATTTTTTCGCAAATCGCGTGTATGGGCCGCACCCCGAGAATTGGCCCTCGAATCTGGAAAAAAAAGTCCGGCCCTTACATGCGTTTATACGGTACACCTTCCAGCCATTTAACAATGCATGGAAGCAAGCTGCCATAGTCAGCCTGTTCAGCAGCTGTCCACAAAAGGATATGCACAAACCAAGCAGAGCATTACCGCCAGTTCTAGCACCTAATACCCTTTACTGCCTCTCTTTAGTTTTCCTGAGAATGTTAATGGAGTGCTTATGGCTAAGGAAAGTACAGGAGTAACTCACCAGGTCCATCTTGGTGTAGTCCACTTCATCATCGCTGTCTGCCACAGCGTCTTCGTTCTCAGGAGCACTGCACAAAAAAAAAAAAAAATAACAGCAGAGGTCAGGAATTGAATGCCTATGAATGCACAGCCTTTAAGTAAAAAAAAAAAGTGCAGATAACTAATAAAACAATAAAGGCTGGCATACAAAGATGGATATGACAACAAGACTGTAAAGCATACGGAACATACTGCACACTTTCACACACAAGGGCACAGCAAGAACACACACTGCTGCCTACTTTCACTTTTAACCATCAACTATATTCAAGCCATAGCTATATCTAATTTGTAAGCAAGAATTGCGGAGATGCAGTGGCGTCAACTTTTGCTGAATTCCTCGGAAAGCACCAATGATGGCAAAGCAGTTTGCACAACAAATACCGCACAGCATGAAATACAAGTTAGAAATGCAAAATAAGGCAGCACCACACTCTTAGGAAGTCAAACAAAACCGTTTCTGACTTTGCGCCTGTCTTATCAGATGAAGTCACTATATCATTCACATCGATCCAGCCTTCTTGCCTTTCCATGATCTCCTTCTCAAACACATTCCACAGGAAAAACCTAAAATTCCATTTTCACCCTATATTCTCGTGTTCTGTCAAAGCAATTAGATACACTTTCACAACACAGAACCATGCATACATCATGGAATAAATAAACATGTTTCACGGGCTTTCCATCAATACATACTCGTACCCAATAATAATTCGGTTTATGTGCAAGAAACTGAGTGAAGTGAGCCTATCGTAAGTGTTCTTTCTGCATTGCACAATTTTTGCAGGAGCCAAAAACATAAATAGCAGTCACACAGAGTTCAAATAAAAACATTCAATACAAGCTGACTGCATCTCAAAACAATTTTTAGCGAAAGTCAACTAACTAAAGCATTCCAACTTGTACTATCTACCACACTTTCTACGCTAAGAATTAAAAATTCACAACTTTTGTGAATGCCCTAGAATGTCACAAAATTAGTCCTGGGAACAATTCTTCCAATGCCTTCCAATGATACCAAAGTCCTATGTTTCGACTACTGTTGCTCTGGACTCACTAAAATATGCCGCCTATGTGGCTCAGTGGTTATGGAGCTGGGCTGCTGACCCAAAAGATGCGGGTTCGATCCCGGCCACGGCGGCGGAATTTCTTTGGAAGAGAAATTCTAGAGGCCCGTGTACCGTGCGATGTCAGCGCACGTTAAGGAACCCCAGGTGGTCGAATTTTCCAGAGCCCTTCACTACGGCGTCTCTCATAGCCTGAGTTGCTTTGGGACGTTAAACCCCATAACCCAACCAACCAGCTTTAGGACATTCTCAAGTTTTTGCAATGTGGTTTCTTAAATAAAATATTAGCGAAAACAAAAATTAATAGTTTAATGATACATTCATATATGCCCACCAAAGTGAAGTGTGTTTTAATCAAGTCTTCAGAAACCTCCAGATCTGCTCCTCTTTCCAGAAATAGGGCCTTACATCTGTTATTCCTGGGTCAGCTGAGACATCCACCAGCAACACTCCAAACAATGGCATGGCAGTTTTTGGTGGCCCACATATCTCACGATCTTTGCAAGCATTCGTGCAGACATTAAATCCAGCTTGATACTGACTGCCTGCTTATAACAACATTCTGTCAGCCTCGCTGCCTTATTGGCATGAGTTTGAACATTGTTTTTATTTCTTTTGTCCCACCAAAGGATTTGTTTCAGTCACATGACAGCAGCCACGGTTAAATTAAGATTAGCACCCAGCCAGATAATGACCGCACAGACAGCACAGTATTTTGAATGCTGCCATGAAGCACTGTTATGTTTGCTTTTTATGTTTTCCATTCACTGCTGCATGTACTATCGCGCTCAATATGAGTTGCAACGCGCGGTCATCGACCGGGGCTCGTTCCGTGGTGTGCCTCCTCCAAACAGTCGCTCGGAATTCTGGGAGAAACTGCTGTTCCAGGAAACAACAGCACCCCCGCTCAGGAAAAAGTTTCTCACAGAATTCCGAGCGACTGTTTGGAAGAGGCACACCACGGAACGAACCCCGGTCGATGACCGCGCGTTGCAACTCATATTGAGCGCGATAGTACATGGCTCTATCATGTTCTGTCTGCTACTTGAGACATGACCTAGTCAATCCGGAACAATTATGCATCATGACAGCTTTGTGGGCGTAAGTTCACCAAATAAAAAGTCAGTTTGAATCCTCCACCAGCCTGCCTATCTGTTGTATGCTTGCATCCTTGCCATGACACGTGACAATGCACTAGATTGAAGGCAGCTGCCGGCGCTCACCCAGGGTAGCACTCAGCGTAGCTCTCGGGAAGGTCTCGTTCCAGCTTGCTGGTCAGCTTGGCCTTCAGGCGACCACTGTCCTCGCGCTGCTGAGCAGCCGAGGGGGCTTCAGCTGCACTGGACCAGCGCGTGTCATGGCTCCGGTGGCCACTCCCACTGCTGCGGGTGGCAGCACGTTCATCCTCCAGGCTGGGCTTCTCAAAGTAGGACGACCGCTTGCGCTCCCGCTCCTGCTCGCCCTCGCCCCGCCGGCTGCTGTGCTTGCTGACCCTCTCTGTGGTGGCCTCCGGGATGTAGTCACCCACATCATCAAAGATGCTGCAGCATGATACAAAGAAGAGAAGCACAATGGTCACTTGAGCTGCTCCCTGATAATGAACACACTTTTTTCGCAAAAAATCTCTGAAAACTTGAAGTGGGGTGGGGACGGTGTGCATTCATTACACGAGGTATCATATTCAGAAAAAATTTGAGGAGGCAGACACGAGTAAGAAGTAGACAGGTGGAATAAAAGCTCCACCCAATAATACTACACCTTCAAAATCAAAGCGCACTACCAGCAAGGCTTCTGCGCTAGACAGCATAATCAACAACTGTTATCGTAAACCCATTCATAAACTGGCGTAGCAACTCATAATAAAGAAGAAACTACAGTTCACTCTAGCCCAGCATTCAGCACGAAGCCTCACGACAACAAGCTTCTACAACACTCTAAAATATGGCAGATCAAACAGAAAAACCCTTTGTGACCATGCATGACTTCTTCAGGTGCACGAACTCCTCGCTGAAAACTTTTATTGGCTGTTTGTCCTGGAGGGTGATATCTATACTAGTTGGCATTTGACAGTAGGTGCTTTATATTATTGCTGGTTGTTTCGGTGTTTAAAAAACGCCAGCTAGCATTCGCTATCATCAGCATGTCAAGGTAAGGACAAAAAGAGCCCGTCAAGAAGAAAATTTCACTAGTTCACAGCCAAAGTGTGGGGTGCATTCATTTTGCGAGCACACTCACTATGCCAGCAAATGCGGTATTACAGTCACTGAAACAAAACAGGCTCCATGAGCACTGCCTAGACGGGTCATGCAGGCATGCAGCTGTAGGCAATTTAATAGCAATACATAAATGATGCAAGCTATAACATAGTTAAATTTCCATGCCCAGAACCAGCCAATGCTCAGCCACCTACTGGGAACAATAAAACTGCTCTTTGATATAAGATAGAAACTTATGTAATGAAAGCTCATACCTATTTGGACAACCTTTCTTCCCCTTTAAGAACATCATGAGTTCAAATAACAGCAACTAAGATGCATGCATCATGGACACTATTGAGCCTATGGGGGAAAAAAAAAGCAACAAGCCGGTTCTCACGTATCGTCCACTGCTTTGGTAGGTCCTGCTGACTTGTCGGCTCCCTTGCCCTTCTTCTTGCCCTTGCGGTTGTGCATGCCTTGACGCAAGTACGACAAAATCTGGGTCAGCTTGTTGATCACTATGTCGTTGGTCGTGAGTGTGGTGTGGCTCTGTGAGGCAAAAAGACATGAGCAGTGGTTTCAGAAAGTGAAAAACGCTCAGCATAGTACTCACTTATGAGGCAGTTCACTGAATGAAAACCAGTGATAAGTAACTAAGTTACAAAGCAGTTCCACTGGATCTCTTCGCTAACATTCCAGCTTTTGCTATCCTACTGAGCGAACTACAAAAAATGTGTATGCTGTGTAACTGCTTACCCAAACCTTATCTACAGACAAACACAGTGCACATGGCTCTCTACAAGAAAAGGCCATGCAGCAGCTAAAAAAAAACTTGGTCTCCTAAAGTGCGAACTAGCACTAGGATTCTATGCATTCTGCTTAAAACTATCATGTATTCACTGCAACCAACTAGGCAGTGGAATCACACGACTGGTTTCTGAATATTTCCAAGTTATTATAACTCAAATGCTGACCAAGTACTTGTGCCTTTAAGCAAACAAGTCCAAATATTTCGACCAGCGTACTGAACCAACAAGGGAGTAGAAGACTGAGGCTTGCCTCAAAGGCTGGACAGTCCTTCTTGCTGCGGACGAGTGTGGTGGGGATGTCACTGTCAGCATACTCATCATCCAGCTCGATAATGTACGCCATCCGGTTGGGCAGAAACAGGTCATTGCGCTCTATCCTTTGTGGCCGGAACAGCAACCGGTAGACGTTGCGTCCTGGACATTCAAAGAAAAAGGTGTGTGTAACAGCGTGCAGCATAAAGAGAGTTCTGCTAGCTACTTCTCAGTACATACAGCATCACATACAACAGAGACATTCTACTGAGTTGTGACTCTGCCCTTCCTCCTCAGCACATTATTGCTTTCACATGATTTTCCACCAACTAGCCTGTCATTTCCACCTCACTGCAAAGTCACACAAACATACAGCAATATACGAGGAACGTCGCTGGCTTACAGCAACATACTAGCAACAGCTTCCCTAATCATGTACTAATCGCATGCATTGAATACCGCCTGCGAGAAAAAAAGATGCACTCTCACCCATAACAGTCTTGAACTGCATTTCCTCCTCCTGTGGTTCGTCTTTGCTGAAAGCAAACAGTGCAAATGAAAGACAAAATTGGTAAAACTATCCCAGTGTCAGTTATCACAATCATACAAGCTGGATAAGCTGGATGGACACGAGTCTCACTTGTGCCGAGTCAGCGTTTCCTCCAACTCCTCGTCCTCTTTCTCCTTGTTGGAGATTTCACTTCGTACCTGGATGAGGTCATTGGAAAGGCACACAGTTAGGAATCTTGGGCAGGCAGACATGCACACATAATCAAGTGTGCACATCTTTTTTATGAGTGAGTGAATGGACTTCAATTTTGGTGTGAAATGTGCTTGCCTTCTGCAGAAGCGCGTAGTCGAGACCTTTCACCAAGTGAGTGTGCTCCATGTCACCACCCAAGAACTTGGATTCCTGGATCATCTGACGACGACGCTCGGCAGCATCCAGACCCCTGGTGCCAATGGCAACATGTAGTGAAACGAGAGCTTCACGAAAGATCACATATAAAAATCAAAGCGTTAAAGAATGAGCCGCATGGCTCAACTTTTCTTAAAATCTTTCACTCCAACGCGCAGCGGAAGAGAGCTACTGTGCAACAAATCTTCCCACACTGATGACAGCTAACAGTCCTCTGACATGTTAAAATGCACTGCATTACCTGAAGAGTTGATAAGAGTTTTATTTGGTCCTGATTATACTTAACCCACTCACAAAGAGCAAACATCTGATATGTTCTTGTTTTATAGCCACAAAATTAGCAATGGCATGTTTAAAACATACGATTTAGCATCCGGTGCGACAGCCCTGTAGCCTGCTGTTGATGAAATGGGATCTTCATTCTGGTAGTCTGGGTTGACGCCTTCTCTTCTCTCCCGAGCCTGCAGGTTTCACAGTTTCTGGTCAGTTGAGAAACAGCCAAAAAAAAAAAAAAAAGCCATGCACGTCTTCTCAATGTTCCCACATCTCTCAAAACTTCAACACGTCTAACCAAGTCATTTGCCCCATTAAGTGTTATGTGATTTGGTGTACTGCAAAATATTTCAGCACACAAATAGCTCCAACAATATTTTTGGAGACAGAGGTCAGGGAAATTTTTATGCTAATCCTTTCGCTTACCACAGCATTAATTTAATAGCAAAAGCAATCTCAATAAAGTGCCCTTTACAAAGACAATGTCCCAATGTATTCATTGCATGCTGAGTGACTCATGGCACCCTAAAAATCAGAGCAAACTTGTCATGGTCACTACCTGTCAAAAGATACCCTTCACGAAACCATACAGGTTCAGTAATAGAGTACGGCTGACTCACGTTAATTTAAATACCTCTTGGCAGCACATTCTTGTCTATTACTCAGATGTTTGAACCTAGATTGAGTTCAAGTAAAATACCAAATTATAATTTTTCACATGAACATTCAAAACACAACTGCAGCTTATTGTTGATAGTTTCAGCCTTCCACCGCCATACTGCAATGTCATGCTGCGTTTCTCTGTAACTGATCCAGATTCATTAACCAACAGTACAAATACTACTTCCCTTGCTGAGAAACGCTTTATATGTAAAACGAAGCAGATTAATGGGTTTCGGATTTGATGATGCTCAGAGTACTTAAAATGATGCCAAATGATTGGACAGGCTTCTATAGCTTAAGTTTCCTGCTTTGTTCTGCACGCTTAAACTCCTCTTCATGCCTGAATGCAAAATAAGACCACACTCCAGTTTTCCAGCAATCTATGAGCATCTACATGTTGTAGCTCTTGGCCATCTACACCCCATTTACTGTATGCCACTTTGTGAAAGGCAAGAAAACTTTGAAAAAAAAAAAAAAACTGATTAAACTGAGATTTCTCAACCTGAATTGAAGACCTAGGAAAGCAATTAAAATTTTAAGACATCAGAATGAACCAAAGATATGAATTATGTAATTATCATAATTATCATGAGCCAACTAAACTAAATTTCAGAGACTTACCCTGTCTCTGTATTTCTCTGCTAGCTCGGCCAACTTGTCCTCTTCCTGTTTCTTGAGTGATGCATAAAACCTGGAATATGTGAGAAATGTAAGACAGCCCCCAGTGTGAAGTAATGGGGGTGAAACAAAGTGCTTTCCTTACATCTTCTTCTTGCGCCTTTGGTCACCCTTGTCGTCATCTTCAGGTGCTGGTTTACTGAAAAATATAAAGCAGGAGTTTTGATACAACTATGCACCATGATAACTGCAACAGTGTGCGAAAGGCATACAAAGCCACACTACACTGCCCTATACAGAGTAATAGGCTTAGAATAGAGTGCCACACACCCAACACGGAACCATAACATCTATCAATATGGCTTCCCAACGGGCGAAAAATTATTAAAGCAGACATGTCACTGATGCTAAGCCATCAGTGAAACTTCCAGTGCCACTTGTCGCAAGTAATGAGCCAAACATGCATTAGGAGCTGTACCATTCTTGTCTCCACAACACGCTCTTGAAACGCAACATTTTAACTAGCAGCTTCAAAAAACTTGTCGGGCAAGTTTTAGATGCCTTTAACTGTTGCACTGCAGGTCAGTGATTCATTCCACCATCAAACAACTTAAATTCACCTCATGAGGTGAAGCCCACTTGAGCCCTCCCACCCCCATCCTCACTTATGGCCTCAGGAATTCACAAAAAAAAACAAAAAAAAACTGTCTTTATGCACCACAGTTAGCTTGCGAGCATGGCCAGCAGTGGCAACATCTGCATTTATTTTGATTCAATTGCAAATGAGCCGCTGAGATTGCTTACATAAAGTTGAAAGTCTGCATTTGTGAGTGTCGTTAGTGTTTCTTTCGCTGCCCTTTCTCCTTTCATGCAGCAGCTTCTAAGCACGTAATTAGCAGAACTTCACAAAGCCTAAAAAAGACATAAGCTATTTATCAAGGTTACTAGTGATTTTAATGCTTCCAACTTGTTCCTGAGAAAATTGGGGCAACGTGAACATTATATGACCATTTCCACCCATGGACATTGTGACTTTTTTTTTTTTTCTTAATGACTGTTGTGATAAAAAGGAAGTTTGCTGTTTCCTTGTATCCTGTACAGTACAACAACTATAAAAGTAGCATGTAGCAAAACCGATGAGTTTTAAGTCATTCACTGGTCTTGCTCCTTGCTAGGAACTGCATAACCATGTGAACTGCAGCTGAACTTCTGTTGTGCGTACAAAAGGTTTTATACTGCATCTTATAGGCATTACAAATTTGAAGTGTTTCTCTCAGGGTGACGGTGCCTCAGTATACAGACGGTTGGAAACCAAGTTCTGCCTTTAAACAAAGTTTCTTGCATATTCCATACACATTGCTTGCTATGAACTATTGAAGCTGCATAATCTTGATGTGCTATCAATGCAACTTCATAAAGTGTTGCAAATAAATATTCTGAACTGATTGTGTGGTTTCGCTTTACAATAATGCTGAGCCCATCTATTGCGAATAAAGCTGCTGTTACTACATCAAAATGCAGCGCGTGCACTAGACTTTAGAGCAGTTTAGCGCTAATGTAGCAACAAAACCTCGGAGAGGAATGGGGATGTATAAATAATGGTCATCCACATTTTGATTACTAAAATCGCGCAGCTTGTACTTTCACAGGGCCATCAGTAAGTTGGTAAAAGATACTTGATGTCTTACCGGTATGTTTCTTCCTTTGCTGGGGTCGGCGTCGCCTGAGGCGCTGCTCGAGGTGTCATAATAAGCTTTCGGAAATCATCGTTGGTCATCGGGTGATGGCTTGATGAAACGAAGCAAAGAGACGAGTTTTGATTTAGACGTAGAGTGGCTACAGCGCCAACGTACTCTTACAATGATATGGTCCAGCATAATAGTAAGCATAATGTCGCATCGACTAATTACCTTTCCGAGGACGAAACATTCAACCCCGGAGGAGCGATCGGGTTGGAGTACGATTCGCCACCTGAAAGTACCAAAACAAATGCCATGACCGCCACTTGCAAGACATCGTACCTCAATACAGCAGGCGACATAACCAAATCTTTCACGGACTAAAGGGTGGCTTTGTCTGCACCAGTAATGCAGAATTTACGCAGAACATACGATATGTTAATGTGTTTGTCAGGTTAGACCATGTAAACATGGACGCTTCGGTTGACGCTGAAATGGAGCACATCCTTTAGAAATGTAAAGAACATACCTTCCCCTCTTTCGGGCATTTTGAAGCTTGGAGCAGCTCGCACAAGCTGCGAAGATAATGCACAAAACCTCGCCTGTCAGTGAACAGTTACTTCTCAGACTTACGACGCTAACCACAACAGCACGCAGCTAGAGTAGCAGCTGCACAGCAAGTGTCTGTGGCTGCGGCTGCCGACATGACTTCGGCTGTAGCCGCAACATGGTTGCCAAGCTGCTATGAAGCTACTTTTGCTTTCATAGAGGCGGGACTTTCAATTTTTGGTTCGGGGGCGTTATTTCAGTGTGCAAATATTATGGGTCCAAAATATCTATAAACTAAATACCTCCACGCAATCTTTCGCTGAGGTACTGTACTCACTCCTATGGCCCAGCCATAAAGGTCTGAAAGGCTGCAGCCTGTGCTCGTAGTTATGGATGACCTGCAGAGAAGAGGAGCCAGTTCTTGGCGTTCCCTAGCCGTACTTTGTCCTTGCGCCATTAAACTCAATTCAATAACTTCAACTCATTACGTCACCGGCGTGCCACATGCCCGGACACGTAAGATATCACGCCAAACTTAACGTGATAGTGATCCTGGCAGCTTGGTATCTTCCCTTCTAGGCACGCATCTACTGACTTGCAACGCTAAACGCGCGCTATACTTAAGCTTCCCGTTATGATCCCCAGCGCTGGAGACGACTACAGTTAATCCTATAGGTTATTTCTCTCTTTACACACCTCTCATCAAGCCGCCTGTTACATTTATATGAGGCTGCCTTTCCAGACCGGTCAAAGACGCGAAGAGGACCGCATGAACACTCTCGGGATGCCTTGAACTGAATGTATTGTTTAGCGCTGTAGTATAGCTAATAACGCAGTTAGAAATGCACATGGCATTTCTCTCTCCTCATTGGTCAGATGGGGATCACGTCTTCTGTTGCGACATACTTCACTTAGGGGGACTCCCCTAAAAATTTGATCAACACTGTTCCCTCTTCGAGTTGATAAATTCGCTCTCGCCCTACCGTATGCTAGCCGTCCTGGCTAGCTCAAATGGTAGAGCGACTGCTCCGGTGAAGTGGTGGTCCCGGGTTTGAATACTGGATCAGGGCGAATTTTTCTTGAACTACGAAGTTTTTGTTGAAGCCGTTAGCTTTCCTTTGTTGCCGTATGGCTGCGCTTGCGTGGATGCCAGTGAGTAATTACTGCCTTATTATAAGGCGTACGTACACCACAGAAAAACTGCCTGATACAACATATCGCACTAAAACGCCCTCATTTATTTTCTCCTTGCAGCGGTCAGAAACGCACTCCTGGGAGCGTGTTGTGTGCCGGCGGTTCTTCTGGTGTCGTCACGTTGAGTGTCCTGTTGTAGAGCTTCGTGTTTATGCTGATCCACTTGCGCTGCAAAGCAAATTGAGAGAAATATGAAAAAAAAAATGTACAGGCAATCATACTATATGATGCGACAAATCTACATTTGCAGTGTTGTAGTACATCGCGCTGCTACAGTGATCGCCTTCCCGCTGCGGTTTTGAATCGTAATTCGCCGCCGCTATTTCGTTCCAGCGCTGCGCGTCTTCTCATGGTGGAGGCATATGGAGGGTGGAGAGAGTGTAAGGGTGGTGGGTAAGGCCTTCTGGAGGGTTGAGGTGTTTGATGGTGGGAGAAGCTTCGGTACGAAGGAGGTGGTGAGTGGCGGCTTCTGGTCTGGACGGTGAAAGTGGGTGAAGAACAACGGTGGACGGGCTTCAAACCTCGTGATCACGAAGCATAGCAGTCTTCACTAGTGCCATCGGTTTGCGACAGAAACATTCACTAGATGCCAACTGTTTTTCGCTGCTCCAGACATCCAATATCCTCGCAATTCATATCTGCTGCTGCAGTCGACAAATGATATCCAGCTTATAATCGAGCCCAAGAAACAACGTTAAAAAAAATATGAGGGTTAAATTTATATGTTTCTCTGTCACTGCACTGGCCCTTGGGTATTTCTTTTAAACCGAAATACGTGCTACATCGAACTAGGAAGACGTTTTCTCTAAGATTTCAATGAAGGAAACGGCCAAGAACGCCGCATATATAGATACTGTGGTCTGGTCGTTGAGGCTGTTCAGGTCCATGGTGAAGCACGAACGGGTCGCCCAAGAAGGCAACTCTGTTCCTGACAAGTTCCACTCCGGATACCGCTGCACCCAGTCGGGGTAGAGGTAGCCCTCGCCCAGAAAACTACAGAAACCTGCATGTGGTGGCAAAAATTAACCCAAAGTCACGGTGCGCCCAGCTTCTTGCGCAGTTCATGCGCACGCGTGGCTCAGAGCTATAGAGAACTGGCTCGATTGTATTAACGTTTGAGGAAAACAAGAAGAAAACAAGACAAAACAAGGACCCCGACTGATCGTCGATACCAATCACAATCAGACTCCCATTGATGACGCGATGGAACTGGACAAAAGGAGCAGGACTTTAAAAATATGCGGACTCTTCGAATTGTCTAAATTATATCCCCGAGTTAATACTTTGTTCATGCTTTTCCCTGAAGCTATTCAAGGCAGTATTGATATGGCCCGACGTGGTGGTGTGAGCGTCTTCATTCAATATCCAGACCACGGTCAGTGCTCTCCATTCATTTCATCTCTCACACATAGTGCAACACAGGTTGCACTGTATGATGTAAGAGGGATAGAATTGTGATGTTGGGGGGTATGGGGGGTAGTTGAAGGGATAAAGAGCCATATTGGGCTGTTTGCCTGAAAGTGTTAACGGCCCAGATTCGGGATAGGCGTCACCTGTGTCGCTGTCACCGTCGTCTTCGGCGTCCACGTGTGAACGGCGTGGGAATGTGGCCACCTTGGAGGCCCGCTCCAACGCCGCGGCTGCAGCAGCGGCAGTGGAACCAGGCGGACGCAGTGCAGGAAACGGGACGTGGTCGCCGCCTCTGCGCTTACCACATCGGGGCCACGTGTGCACCGACCGGCTGGCCTGGACCCGGCTATGTGCAGAACTGGCCTGCAGGGATGTCCAGGAGTCCACCGAGAGTAAAACTGCTGAACCTCTCCTTCCTTCACAAAACGCATCCCCGCTGAACATATCGAGGCCGTGAGGGCTCGGCGTATACACATTTGCTCTGCTAAATGAGTTGTCATAAAGTGGCTTGCATGACGTATAGCATGCGGTCCCGGTGGCCGTTTATCAGCTCGGAAGAATCTCGAGAAGTGCCACTGCACCTCACAGCGACTGACATTGCCTGCTTGACACCAGCTCAAGAGGAGTACGAAGATTACAGAGTATAATGCTTGGCAGTTAAGAACACTAATTAGCCGCACAATCATTAGCCATGCAAAGTCCATTATACGTACCATATATGTCCTCTAGTCACCATACGTCATTTTCAGAACAAGGCCATCATCCACTGATTCCTGAGCAGCCCGATGCTGCACCAGTATCATATTAGTAAAACGTGGGTGATCTCACGTGCTGAGGCTTCGCCGAAGAACTGGGTGGGTCGGCCATGATCATGTCCTTGATCTCGGCCTGCCACCTCGCTTCCCTCTCGAGGCTGTCGACGAATTGGGAAGCGTTGTAGTTCACGAACGAGTCTGGCCTGGAGGCGGCGGCGATGCCTGTTGACTGGCGGGCGCTGGTCTTGCGGGGCGAGAAGGTCGACTGCGCGGCACGATAAATATTTTTGCAACAGTTGCACCCAACGTATCGCGCGTGAATCTGTAGTGCTTTCTCCGTTTTTTCACCCTCTCATGTCTTCCCTCGCAGCGCGGTACGAGTGTACACCGAAAGGAAGACTGTCATCGCGCCTTTTCTATCGCTAAAAGCGAATACGCCTTTATGGAAGGTAAAAAGGGAATAATTGTTCTCTACCTCACTCCCTTTTATAAAAGAGGATGCTCTAGAGGACAGACTACTCCCTTATTACTCCTTTCTGTTTAGAGTGACTTAGCCCCTCTCCCTGCGTTTGGACCGTTAATTCATCCTTTTTTGCTACTGGCTACTGGGCCAAGGACCTCAGGTGGTCTAAATTCATCCGGACTCTTCCTCTACGGCGCCTCTTTCTCTCCTCTTTCGCGCCTTTCTTCCTATTTTTCCTTCCTTAACAACCCAATTCCCAAACAAACGGCATCGAGCCTTCCTTTCTAAATAAGCAGCTTGTTCATTCATTCTCCATCGTTCCCTTTCGCGGCGCGGTTGAGACACGTCCACCGAGACCCGGCCGCGGCGGTCGCGTTTTGGTGGAGGCGAAACGTAAAAGGCGCCCGTGTACGTGTCGTGCGATGTCAGTGCACGTTAAAGATCCCCAGGTGGTCGAAATTATTCCGGAGCCCTCCACCACGGCAACTATTTCTCTCTTCTTTCACTCCCACATTCCTCCCTTCCGTCACAACGCGGTTGAGGTGTCCCAACAGAAGTGAGAAAATTACTGTTCCTTTTATTTCCTCAGAACCAATATTTAGTACGCCTGTCACATCGAAGCTCTGAAGGGGTTAGTGAGGAGGGAAGCTCTTTTCACCCCCAGATATTTGAAGTGCTCGGATCACGAGACTCATATACCTGGGAACTTTGTTATTCAAACTTTACATTGGAACCGGCTTGCAGAGCAACTTTCCGCCCTTTCTTCCAAAGTGACCCAGGCGGAAAAGAGCCAAAAGTGCCCTCGCCTTCTCGTCAATGTCATTCCACACGTCGTCCAAGAAAAGAACCAGACAGCGGACCACCGCAGTCAGCGCGGCGTGCTCCCCCGCGTCCGGGTAGGCGGCGAACTGTGCGCTGGGCCGCCACAGCATCGAGGGTCCGACGAAGTGGCCCACGAGCGCGGGCGTCGTGTGGCTGCGGGGCACGGCACGGCACGTATTGCGCAGAACCAGCAGCCACTGGCGCAGGAGTTCCTGGTGGCAGTCAGGGAGGCGCCGGCACACCCTGCCACGGTAGATGAGGTACCGCGACACTCGCTGCAGTTTAACGGTCGCAAACTCTTTGCTTGTCGCACTCAATTTGACTTCCAATCCATTTTCCTCTTAGACAGGTTCGATGAACCCCAATCCAGTAAAGGTAACTCCAATATATATGAACGGGAACAGTCCATTAATTTGCGCAAAAGAACGAATTCTGATGTTACTTACTCACTGAAGTTGAAAATTTCTCATGGGCATCATCCGCTCAGAGGAAAAAAAGTGTGTTTTTCACAATACTTGTGGAGTAATAATTGGTTGAATGCGAAAGATGTGTTCACTTTCATAATGGAGCTATCTGTCCGTGTACCTACAAGCAGGATGCTTGAAGGAACGCACAGGGTGCTCATGCACTCAAGGTGTTCAAGAACGCCCAAGGGGTGGGACCTCATGTAACCGTCCTTTTCAACGTTACCAGGCCACCGAATTGGGTGCTCGGATGTGTAGCGATGCTCTGTTAACGCCCCTACAGCAATCCAAGGCTCTGAAGTGGTGAGGAGGAATAATCTTCCAAAGGTCAGAGAATCCGCGGTGATAAGACGGCCAAACAGAAAATCCTCCGTCCCGGAAACTACAGACGGTATATTTTCTATGGACTATATTGTTTTACTCATGAACGAAGAAGAAATGCGTAGCAGCAGCACTCACAAGAATGAGCCCAACTGTTGATAAAATTACACTATAGGGACCATATTTTCGCTTTGCAACTGACAGGGAGGCATACCTCATGAGCTTAGCCTTGGTCTCCAGCGTGTTCGTGGGTGTGGCCACGCCCATCCACTCGTCGTACAGCTCATGTCCGAGCAATGGGTTCGGCAAGCACTGAAGGAAGTTCTGCACGTCGCACAGGACAGTGCGAGTTAGTTAAATCAAGCTTACCGGTGGCAAGGCGCCTGACCATTCAGCATATCCGGCGCCCCACTCAGTGACGTCACTGAACGAGCGAAATACGCATTCGAGCACGTACGTTGCAAAGACGAGTTTCTGGTCAAACACTCGTACATTTATGGAATTACTATGTTGAATAGATGGTATCCTTTGTCAATAACATGTAAGCGATGCGGTGAACATGGCCGGATTCCCTGTTTAATTACTATTGTCATACCCGTGCGTTAGGTTTCCTTCAGGCCCTATAGGGAGCGCGAAACTTTTCTTCAAACTCAGCTGTGTTCGGGAAAAAAGGGGGGGAGGGGGGAGGATCTGCAAAATTTAAATTACCATGTCGTCGCCAGCTTTCTTAAATTTCACTTTACTGAGACGTTTGTGACTTCATGTCGACTCGTGTCATTGAGAAACAGCTGGGTGGCGAGGAAGGATTATATATTGCTTTTCATCCAAGGCTTTATAATTATCTATGCATCTCTCTCTCTCTCGCTGCCAGCAGGGCGACATTATTTTTCTTTTTAAACGCCCAAACCATGCGTTCAATATCTACGGCGATGACCAAGGACGGCATCACAAGAAAGCGGGGAGTGTGTATAGCAGCGCAGAAAACATGAGCGCTCATGCCTCACCAGGAAGACGGCCGCGTGGACATAGATGGAGTAGTCGTGCCAGCGGACGTCGTCTCCCCGCTCTAACGCCGACTTGAGCTCCACGCAGTCTGATACGTGAGGGCGCACACCGAACACGTGCACGCTCTCCGGGGCATGTGTATAGAGGACGTCCAGCAACTCCTGCAGGCGGGACAGGCCGTGCCCTCTCGTCAGCGCGGGACCGCAAGTGCGAAAGACCTCGTTAAGACTGAAGTGAAGCGTGGTCATGAATATTGGGTACAGCCATCGCTTCGCTATCTGCACTGTTAACGACGATTCATAAAAGACTGTGGACATTTTTCTCAACCAAATAAAACGGAGGTCACACAGTCTTGCTCCAACCCCCCCCCCCCCCTCCCCTTAAACCTGACTTGTGCGTTTTTTAAAATTCCTGCCCTTTTGTAGCGTGAGCTACATTGGCCACAGTCTCGCAGTTTCGCGTGCTCCCTCTGTCGACCATACTGCGCATGCGCGAGTGACGTCACTGCGCACAGCTGGCACGCCTCGCCGCGCGCGCTCGCCGCTGCTGCCGCCGGCGCAGAGCCATGTGACAGCTAAGCCACTGCCAACTTTTTTCACCGTGCTATCTGTACAAATTTTCACTGTTGCATGTGTCACGGCATTCGAATGCCCCCACCTTGCATATTGATATATGGTGCTGCGTGGGTTAAAACTGTTCCCTTGCACCCTGCCTATGTTTTTTTCTGTGTGTGTGTGTGGGGGGGGGGGGGGGGGATTTTTAGCTAAGAAAGACGTCTGCCGAACAGCGCGCGTGCAGCGCTGCGGCGAAATGCTTCGGTTGCTTTGACTGCTCCGATTTTGAGCTCACGAAATCTGTTGAGTATGGCTATTTGGTGCATTATAGCACCTGATTTTGCGCACCAAACCTCCTTACCTTGAGCTTAGTAGGAAGCCTGGTACCCACGCAGATTTCTCGAAGAGGTACTCCAAACTTCAACCTGCGCTAGCACAGAGGAAGATCCCGTTGTCAGTTTCAGGACGATAACATACATCTACAACCATATTTCTCTGTTTGTAAGCTGCTAGCATGTACGCACGATTTATCCGCAGAGCTGAAGATGCCAGCTGAAGTTCGAAAAATTTTATGCGCAGCGGTTTCATTGCCTCTCGTGCAGCAGGCCATGGCGAAATAAATATTCTTCATCTTCATCATCGCGTATATGCGAATATTTCATATAAAATCAGTGGGCCCGACCGACTTCGATCGTTTTATGATATTCCATTTTTAATTCTACTACTGACTCGTTTTAACACGGTTCTTCATACAGGTGTATTTATTCGACTCTGAAAGAACTTTCGTTAGATAGAAGTGGTGTAAAACCCCAGAGGAGTGAAACAAAACCTTTTTCTTGGCTATCATCATCATCCTCGCGCCGTAAGAATATTGGCTGTAAACGGCTACTGGCTTCCGGAAGCTCTGGCTCAGTGGCTTGCTGCGCTGCGATTGCTCGAGCTCGGTGTGGGTATTCTGTGCAGTATCTTGGGCCGAATTGGGACATTGTTTCGTTGTTTCCCGTCGAAATTTAGCCCTTTATTTAATTCAGTCAGCAGCTTGACCTGATTCGCAGGACCGTGTAACAAAATGGCCATGGAAGTGGACGAGGATTTGGATGTGGACCAGTCTGAGCAGCCGAGTTCCACCAGTTCTGCCAGGGGAGACAAAAAGAGGTTTGAAGTTAAGAAAGTAAGTAATAGTTTGACGCTGAACCCGGGTTATTTTTTCTGCGGCCTTTATTTATTACGTGTACTGAGCCCATGCTTAATTTATATTTCAGTGGAATGCTGTTGCACTGTGGGCCTGGGGTAAGTCGGCCGCTTCAGTACTGACACATTGGTGGGACATTGTTTTTGCGGCCTTAACAACCGCAAAACGCTGCTTTCCTTGCAGACATTGTCGTGGACAACTGCGCAATTTGCAGGAATCACATTATGGATCTTTGTGAGTCTCGGGCGTTTGGTCCGTGCGTTTGGTGTCTGGACTTATTGCTGTCTGTCACGTAACCGCTTATTAATTCAAATTTCGCAGGCATCGAATGCCAGGCTAATCAAGCTTCGGCTACCAGCGAGGAATGCACCGTAGCTTGGGGAGTGTGCAACGTAAGTGCTTTTCTACGCGTTGGCCGCATTTATTCTTCTGGAAGCGAACGCGTAGCAGTGCGTCATAGATTGGCGTTCGTCTCCTGTGTAGCACGCCTTTCACTTCCACTGCATCTCCCGGTGGCTGAAGACGCGCCAAGTATGCCCTCTTGACAACAGGGAATGGGAGTTCCAGAAGTAAGTCATTCGGTTTACTATGCTACTACACTGACCTAACAGTGTATTGCGTTAAGCACGAATTAAACGTTCAGCATTGTCGCTTTCTGGGCTAGTATATTCTTTACTCCAAGCGTTAATGACGCATACGTAACGTTTTTCAGTGCTTGTATGGGCTTGACTGTTTTGTTACGATGTAGTTACTTGGTACAGGCGGGAGGCAGGGCTCAATTTTTAAACTTGTACTAAATGAATGACTCGAGGTTTATAAAATCCATGTGCAGTTCCCATAGACCACCAGAGCTTTAGCCTTGATTTTCTGGTGCCTGTGTTGTACTTAACTATGGCCGTTCTTTTCTTACCGCACTGAACAGGTATGGACACTGAGCAACCGGGTTTCAAGGCATCAAAATTCAAGGAGTGTTTTTTTTTTATTTTGCTGCACTTAAATAAACATTGAATTTTCTTACTGGCCTGAAAAAAATGTGTGCCGTTTCAGTATTGCTGTGTCATTCAATATCACACAACTGTTCTTTATTTTTGTTAACACTTTGCCTGGGTGATATGAAGCAAACCGGAACCAAAAACTGGAGGAATTTTGCACAAACTTTTTTTCTCGTGAAAAAGACATATAAAAAAGTTAGGTTTTGGCCCAAATCAACTGCTTGCATTTGGTATTGGAATTGCTCTGAATAAACTGCAGTGTACATCGAAGTTTGTCGGGAGGTGGGCGTATTGGTAGGTTCGCCTTTAGAGCATTGAAAGTTATGGTCTTCCAGTCTTTGGTGTTTTATGTCCTTCCACTCCTTGTCGTTGCTGACACCCCATATGTTCCGAGGATACATTCTCTGGTAAGGAAGCCATGCCAAAATGTGAGAATTGCTTGCACATTCGGTGATGCTAACTCTACATGTGTCACAAGAGTTTTTGCACTAACTGCTTAAGCGGGCAGTTTTAGAATACACCGACAGTGCGCACAAACACTTCCAGGTAGTACCTTTGGGAACACCAGCTACAGTTGTTTTTCCAGCCACATGTACTAGGTAATGCTTAGCAACTGGTTCCAAAAAGTGCTAAAATTCTGCATTAAGAACAATTTGCCTGAGAAGAGAGTTGAAATTGCTACCATTCATTTGCTGAAAGTTAATGTGGAGTGAGCTCTTTACTGAAAGCTCCTTTCAGAGCCCCTTGAAAATGGACAAATCGTATTATGAACAATTTTTCTGTGGACCAAAGTTTTCCAATGTAAAGTGCTTTGAGTCCATTGAGGTATATATATTCTTGTGCTAATATGGACAGCAGTTAGAACAAAATCTTGTCTATGAGACATCCTTTCTTTTTTTCTGTAAATAAAGATTGTAAATTGTGGGGTTTAAGCCTCAAAGCAACACATGGGTTATAAGAGACACTAGTGGAGGGCTTCTGATTAATTTAGACCACCAAGGGTTCTTTTAAAAACGTGCGCTGTCATCAGCCAGCACACAGGCATTTTTGTATATTGCTTTTACGAAATATGGCGGCCATGGCTGGGATTGAATCTGCTGTCATGGGACCTGCAGCTGAAGCCACTGTAAATAAGCAACCACTGTAGGTGGTTCTTTTTTCTGTGTTTTTGTGCTGCCTCTATCGATCTCATCCTATAGTATGTGTTTTGAGTGCAGCAAACCAGCGAAAGGCAGCGCAAAAGTGCAAATGCCCTGGTGATGATATCCTCTGGTTTTGGGGTCTTGTACATTACGATGGTAAGGTCAGTAGCTTCCACTATGTTGAAAGGTCTGTTCAGCAGCTGTCAGCCAGCTGGATACAGCTCCTGGCTAGTGGGATATGAACACACATGATGTGTAGTAGGACACACATCATCACACCATGAGGCTACATCATGCAGCTTCTGACTGCAATTCATTTTGTATGAATAATAGCGACCAGGATAATGTTCTTGGAGCTCCAAAAACGATGTCTAATTTCCAGTTAACTCGCCACTAAAAAAAAACCTATTTCTCAAAGTGTTTGTTCTAAATACTTATTTCTTCGTAGTTGGCTACTATGGATGACATGCTTTATGGGCACCTATGCTTGGAAACCAATGTGTCCATATTAATCAGGCACAACTAACATGAAGATTTATAAGCCAACCTGCTGCTTCTGTGCATAGCTACATAGCAATCTTGGGCGCATATTTATAGGATTTCACTTACCTAAGTGCAGCGTCATTGGTTACAGCACAACTGCTCGTTAATCCAGATGGCTGATCATGATAACAAGAAAGGTGATCAATTGCTATAAGAAAGATTGCTGGGCCAGTTGGTTCATGAATAGCACAATGAAAACAGCACGAAATATGGGACAAGAAAGTAACAAGACAGCGCTGTTTTCATTGTTAGTAAGAAAGGTGATGGCCAGTCTAATCATAACTACTTATGTGAGAAAGTTTCGAGTCCTTCCCTTATGTCTTGAACTTGACCATGAGCATAACGCATCTCAGTTTTCTCTTTAGCCTAAAATAATTTTCGCTACTTTTTCTCACTGCCATGTGATGTTTGTGACCACATTTTTTTTTTCTGTTTTCTTCCACAAGCATGGTTGCTTTAAGCATATGGGCTATTTTCTTTTTTTGCTGCTGGAGGTGTGCAAGAAGATCCAGCATGATTATCATTTTTGTTGAGCACAGTGGAGCATCAGTCTGGGAATTTGTCAATGTTTTACATTGTTCCCACAATTTAGTCAACAGAACTGTAATCAACGGCACTGCTATCGTGAACTTTCCTTGACCTACTTTGTATTTTTGAACAGGCAGCAACAAAATTTCAGTAAATTTTTCTCTTTGCATTTGGATACCAAGGCTATACTCCACAAGCAATCTACAAGAAATACAATTTTCTTACAAGCATTTTTATTTGTCAAAACTAAATCCGCTGCACAAGCAACTTTGCGCAATCTTCAGTTGTTTATTTTTTAGGCTATGTAAATGCCCGTGTCAACTCACAGGCAAGCCCTGCCCCACCCCATCAACAATGAAAGCATAGAAAGCTTTTAGAACAAGCACGACAACACTTCTCGCACACACACAAGCGTTCCTGCGTTATCTGTGCCACTTCAGATTTGGTGCTATAATTACTATGCTTAGCCATACTCCACTGCGTTAAATATCACACATTAAATGAGTCTTCAGGAGTTCTTGATGCCTCGCGCCCAATGCAATGTGTTTAAGTTACCACGCGGAGCACATGGGGCACGTAAGCCAACACACGGATGGGCAACCTTTCAGCAATGACTAAGTAGCTAAGCTGCAGTGTCTTACTGAAGCACCGCACAGAGTTCACTACGGGGCTGCCTAGATAAAACTCTTAACATGTCGTATCCTCAAAAGACCTTCCAGCTTTTTTTAGTTTGGGAACATTCCTTCTAATCCTCTATTTCCTACTAGCAGATTACGTTCATTGAATCCTTTGTGTCAGGAAGCCTATTACAAGTTTTTTTTTCTTTTGCACTAGAAGATATTACAGCTACTAGGAAGCTGGTTTGAGCCAAAATGTGCTCTCTCTCTCATTGAATGAAAAAAGAAATAGCCTTCTGACATGACCCCCCTTTTTTTTTTCCGCTTGTGTTTCTGCAAAAACACTGATTGTCAGACTACTAACAACAGGAAAATGAGATTGGAAAAGCAAAACATTCAACGACTGCAAAAAGATCAGGACTGCAGCCGAATTTGTCAGTGACGATACCTCCAATAACAAAGCTATCTCTGCATGTGTCCATAGTGTATTGCCCAATTTCATTATTTGGTCCAAACACTCAACAACTACTATTGCTTTGTTCTGTACAACCGTCTTGAGACGCTACAGGCATTTTCTTTGCCGCCTTTATCGGCATGAGACCATGTGGGGAAATTACAGAGGCAGGCCGAGACTGACTAGACGATACTTAGAATGCAAAGCTGCCAAATGATTCTGCTCTTTGGACACCTGAAGCACCGCAACGAAAATGAGCGCCTCGCTTGAAACAAACAGCAGAACTTCTCTCACCATGCATATCTGGTGATACCTCGTTTGAAAAAAAAAAAAAAAAGCGCAATGGTTAACTACGTGAAGCGCAACTGCTCCTGAGATTACATTAAAACAGAAGCAGCTTTGCCTTAAGTTAGCATAAATAATCATGAGCAAACCACACATAACAAATTGCCACGACTGCTGGCAGAGTGGCATGGCTCCCCTTGTCTTTTCTCTCCACTGTTTTTTGGGTTCTCAAACACCAGCATTTCAGGATGGCCATGACAGAGGGGGATTCAACATACAAAGCACGAAAGAAAATACAATATATATGTGTACAAGTCACCCTGCTGGACCTGTCGTGTTCCTTAAGTGCATAGCATATGGGCAATAAATTCGAGTAGCTGAGAACCTATGCTCAAGCTCTGTCCCATACTTTACACACCATTGACAAAACTGCTGATGCCCTGAAGCCTGCCCCTTCTGCTCACTTGCAGCATGCACTGAGAAACATCAATAGGAAAGATGAGGGTAGAATAATGATGGCCGTGTGGAAGCCATTTCAACACTGCTTTGGGTAGCAATAATGAGTCTATGCCCTTAGGCATCAAGACAGCATAGATGCTGTGCAAATAACTGCAGGAAAGAGGCAACCGATTGCCACTAGCTCTCGCTGCATTTTCTAGGGAAACGGTTGCGGCTAAGTGGGCCATGGATGGCATTTCGCATCTGCGTCAGAAGCAGCAGCCGCTGTCAAATAGCCATTCAGCTCACCTGATACAAGGCCTATGGCATTTTGAAGTCAAACTAAGCACAGGGCTGAATAATGCCAAAGTATGGCATTTAGGGTTAAGTAAAAGCATGAGCAAGGCTGTATAGCTTAAGCTTTTAAGCTTCGTAAAGTGTGATTACAGTGCTTAAAGTGCTGTTTGCCTGCATGCAGTAGTTTCCTAATCTTACAAAGATCTATTTAGGATCACAATGTCATAATACAGGTTATTTAGCAACCTATGTACTTTTCATGAGCAAAACAAATTTGTATCTCAACTAATCCAAAAGCGTGCGTGCCATGTGCTACCATGGACAGGCTTCATAAAAACCTTTAGCTAAAAATATTAGCCAAAAAAACATTGTAGCAGATAGACAGGGCTGCGACTTTTCTCATCCCTTTTCGCTTGAGAAGCCTATTATCCACATAGCAATGTGCAAAACATAAACCTACCACTTGCAACAAGTGGTCACTCTTTTAGTATGTGCTATGAAATGAGCATTTTTCTTAACTTCTGATAAGGTACCAGTGCAAAGAAAAAAAGATAAACAGTAGTACACATTTCTGTAAATTCTATACAACATAACAACCCTGTTTGAGAGACAGTTGCTTCTAAATAAAAGAAATGCAACCCATGAACAGCCGTACTAACATGCTTTTGTAACATGACACCATAAAGTTAATCCTTATATCCCACGGCACCAAAGCAGTGATTTTCAAACATTTCTGGATAAGAAAAGTGGTCAGCTACAGTACTCAATTATGGAATTATGACAGCGACTGAAAATTTCCTTCCTCTCACTACTCATGATTAGACAGAGATCTATTCTAGCCCCACTTTCCTATATTATACACTTTTTTTCTGAGCATCAAAGTTCTGATGCGAACTAAATGATGCAATACTCATTTCTTTTAGCCAAAGAGCAACATCCATGTGCGTCCTCACACTGAAAGAAAACAGAATCCAGCACACTGGCCTTGTATGAGGGCACCATGCTTCACTGATGACGTACGCCAGGTTATCCCCACCTAGCCCACTGCAACAAGTTTTAAAAGTTTGCAGGTGCAAGGCATCCCTCCTGAACAGCTATTACCCACATCTTGTCCAATCTTTACAAAATGCTGTCAGCTAGCCGAAGAACTTCCTTAACACAAGGAAAGATATTCACCACGTTCAACAAATTAGGCACAGTGCAAGAAGTGTGCAATGAATGAGTCTTTGAGGAAGCAACAAAGCGCTAAAATGGTGCGAGTAAACTGATCACAAACAAGAGTGCTCCAGGCCTTCCAAGAACTGGCCCACAGAGAAGCACCTATGCAAACCAACTCCCCAAATAAAGGCACAGAGAGCGCATTCCGGCAGGGGAAAACTACAGCAGGCCGCACACAAAGCTGCCACAGATAGCTTTGCATCTGCGCTGCCGCTCCATTTCGGCTGAGCCCCGCAGGACATCCACTGCTAATGCACACATTTTCACATGTCTCTAGCAGCAGCTGCCTGCATAAACATTCGGCAGGAGACAACCACTTGCTCACGGGGAAGGTTGTGTCCTTTGAGGCAATAAACACTGGGTAATCCTGACAACAAGCAGCAGAGCAACCAGACCGATGTTCCAGCCAGCGATGAAACAAAACTGTTCTCACAATGGAAGCTTGACAGCCCAATGCTCCTCTTGATTCCAGAGCTGTCACACTGCACCTGAGCCCAAGTGCAAACAATACCACGGAGCAAAGGAAAAGATGCGAGCAATGTGCGAGTCCTTGAGTCCCTTATAATATGAGGCCAGTATTACAGGGGCGTCTCTTTCTTGACGGGAAGCACGGCCCCTTTCATACCCTCCCTGTAGTTGGCTACTTTGCTGTGCAGCTGATCTGAGGTGGACCGCTTGCTCCCCTTGCAGTTGGGGTTGGTGACGATGCCGTTGCGCCTCGGCCGCGCGTCTACGGCCATCACCGGGGGATCTGGCAGCGGACCGCGGCGCGGCGGCACAACGACAGCTGGCGGCCAGTTGCAGCCCGGAGGACTGGACGGCGAGCGACCCTCGCTATTGAGGGGCGAAAGCACTCGACTTGCGCGGTGCCGCGAGCGTGTGCACTGCTGTATTTGCTGGGTGAAGCTGAGACTGGATGCACCGGGCTCCGCGGAAGAAGCGGCACTGACACCAACATTGTGCTGGGAACGAGCTGTCGAATCAGTTCGATTGCTCGATGACTTCGAGTCGGAACGGGTGGATGCAAGTGAGCGGCGTTTGTCACTTGTGGATTCCGGTGATTCTGGGCAGAAGAGAGGAGCAGCACATGGTGCGGTGGAGGCGGCAGAAGCGAGCGAGGAAGTGCTGACAGATCCTGCTGCCTGGGCCGAGCGACCCACAGCCAGGCTTTCTTCGAGAAGTCGAACAACGTTGAGGTGTCCGGCCTTGGTGGCGACGCGCAGCGGAGATCGGCCGCACTGGTCGGCATGGGAAGGATCGGCCCCATGCTCAAGCAGAGCACGCACAACTGCTTCATGGCCTTCCTGGGAGGCAATGCCCAGAGCTGTGGCACCTTCCACACAGATGTGGTCAACCTGCACATGAGAAAAAGTCGCATGCTTAACTTTTCGGCAGTGACTAACCCAATGAAATTGCATGACAGGCTTGAGTCCAAAACAGTGCTAGCTGAAGCCTCCAGCAGAATGAACGCGATACTTTTTTTTCGGTTGCCTACATCAGGCCATTTCACATTGTTTCATACAAATTCACGCTGCCCATAGCTTAATATGTGACGAAATGAACAGCAACATGCTGTAGCAGGCATTGGTAGTACCTACGTGCTCCTAGTTCCTGTTGGTAGCTGCCAACAGGCTCTAAGTTCGGCAGAGTGAGTTACTGTCCAGTCAAAGAAATTGTAGAAAGCACGCTAAAATTTATGTGCCTGCTCGGTTCCAAGTGCCGTCACTGTAACTGTTGACAGTGCAACTTCAACTGGGCAAGGTTGTAATGCACTGCTCAGTGGGACTTAAAGAGACATACACGAGACTTAAAGGGATTTCAAAGAGCAATCAATAAACGTCTCTCTTTCTCTATACCACACTTTGAGTGTGTAAAATTTGTGTTCCAAGTTTTGTTAATCCCTGCCTCTGCAATCGCCTTTGCTGTAATGCCTGCAAATGATAAGTTATCCAGCATGCTCTACCAACATGCAATACTAAAATACTGAGGCAGCTGGTGACCAACAAAATAACCTATGATCTGTTTTACAAGTAGGAGAACACACACCAGCTGAAAGCCCAGAATGGCCGCTATGCGACCGCAAGGTCAAGCATGGCAGGTGGCTCAGCAAAGGCCAAGCACGACAAAACAGCCAAGCTGAGAACAAGGTCAGCTGCGAAGCACTTAGACACTCAAAATGATATCCTTATGAAATCGACCCTAAGCCTACATACCTGAGCCCCTCGCTCCAGCAAGAGCCTGACCACGTGTGCCTGTCCCTGCCAGGCGGCCGACTGCAGGGCAGTGCGCTGATCCGCGTCTTCAGCATCAATCTCAGCTCCACGACTCAGCAGCAGATCGACCAAGTCCGCGTGTCCCTGCCAAGCGGCTACGTGCAATGGCGTGCGCCCCTCGAGGTCACCAATCTCGGGGTCGGCACCTCTGGCCAGGATGTAGTCAGCCATGTCGAGCCGGCCCTCCAACGCTAGCACGTACAAAGTGGAGCGCCCATCTGCGTCCTGGTAGTTGACGTCCGCATTGTAACTGAGCAGATTGTGCACCTGCAGAAAAGAAGTTGCAAGTGCTGAGCCAACGCTGCATAGACAGGCCACTGCAATAACTTAGGACGCGAGCTTCAAGGTCAGCATGCGGCTCAGTAAAACTGGATAAGCCTGTTTGTTCGCCACCACACTTGGTGAGGGCACTTGCCCTGTTCATCTGGAACAAATTAAAAACCTTGGCCTATTTCTATAATGACAGCTATCCCAAGTGTGAACTGCTGAACCGAGCAGCGTTATAGGTAAACATTGGTGAATTGTTCATGAGAGGCCTTTTAATTTTTGTTCTTTTCATGCAGCTTCCATAGTGTGCCACTTGTTCACACTGAAGAGCTCTCTTGACACATCACTTTCTCATTCTTCTCCACTTCAAGATCATTTAATCTACACTTATATTTTAGGAAGTCACTGGTGCCATTTTATCACATAACCTTAATGATGCTAGTTTGATTATATGGAGTTTAATGTCACAAAGCAACTCAAGACTTTGAGGGACGCCGTAGCAGAGAGCTCCGGATAATATCGACCACCAGGACGTCTTTAATGTGCGCTGACATCGCAGAGTACACAGGGCTCTAGCATTTCACCTCCATCGAAATGCGACTGCCGTGGCCAGGATCGAACCCGCGTCTTTCGGACCAGCAGCCGCGCACATTGGGCACTAAGCCACTACGGCGGCTAATGATGGTAGTCGCTGACACAATTAGCACCATCTTTATGGTTTATTACATGTATACACCCTGCCATGCCGCCATGTTTAGCAAACACCTAGATAAATGTCAATGCACTAGTAGGAAGTTAGAGGCCTTTTCTGGCTGAGAACAATGTGCCAATAAAAGCTAAAAGCATTGTGAGCTTACTACACTTGTTTGTGGTAAGGCTTCGACAAAAATATAAAAGCATAAAATTCAGTCTTTCGGCTGCAAAACAGGTCACAGAGTGTGAAAAAGAGCACAGGAACAATTCTACCTCAGCAAATTGTGCCACTGCAAAAGGTGTGACGGGTGTCTCAGCATGGGGCTAAGAATTTGTGCACACATCTCACTTACGTTGGACACACCAAAAGTGTATAATCTGAAGTGTGGTATGTGACAACAGTGCATCGCCAATTTTTGCCTTTCTCTGAAATATGAGTAGAAGCAAGCCGGCTAGTTGAGGCTTATGAGGCAGCGTTTGCACCCATCTCAGGAAGCTGTGGTAGAGGGATGCTGACTTAATGCGCTCAGCACATGAGAGCAAAAAGTTTTGGCTGTGAGTGGACTCAAAGGTACATTTCTTCACTATTGAAAGTGTGTTTCAGTGCCTACGGTCTTTCAGCGTGCGAAAGCAAAATTCTAGCTGTTATTAGACTCAAATGCCCATACCTTTGCTAATCATGGCGTATTTTACTGCTTTCAATCTTTCAGTGACTGCAGTGGACTGCAGATGGGCACTGCCTGTAGGCTGGTGACTATGCAGCAAGGTAGTGATATGATGTGCGATAAGTTTGCTCAGTGTAGAGCAATGACGGCACTAGCATAGCACTGTAAGCGGACAAAAGCAGTTGGAAAATTAAAGCCATCTTTTTGTCGCTGTGGCAGCCGTGCATTCTCTCTTTTGCAAAACGCATGCATGCAATCAAGATGCTGAGTGCACGCACGAGGCATGCACGAGAAAATGACAGTGCCTTGCTGACGAGAAGCTGTGCTCACCGTTTCTTTGTGCCCTTCAAGTGCAGCCACACGAAAGGCCGTGCGGCCATCGTGGGCCCTGTGATCCACCAGGGAAGGTGGGTGGCCCCCAAAGTCGAGCATGGCGCGCACAGCTGCCGTGTGTCCCTCCTGTGCGGCCAGGATGAGTGGTGTGCGCCCCTCGTTGTCCGTCTCCGAGGCCTGGGCACCGGCCTCCATGAGCAGCGTACACACCTCCGCATGGCCCTCCAGCGCAGCATAGTGCAGCGGAGTCCAACCCGCATTGTCCCTGTGCATCGTAGGCCTCGGTTAAGGTCACCGTACTAATATCAGTTAGTAAGGCTCAGCAAGTACGCCTTATGCCGTCACATGATGGTGATGAAGAGATGAATGGCAAGGCTTGAAGAATTTAGAAGCAAAGTGACTACAGGTGTGAGGTGAAAAGAAAAAAAAAGTGACAGTGGTGATGGCAATGATCTGAATTTCAAGTTATCAGGAAAAAACCTCAACTTGCATCTCGCTTCTACATCAGCAGGATATTACAGATTAATCTAGGAGTTTCTACATCCACCATGACAAAGGAACAATCTGATGCTCTCAATTGATAATGCTGTGCCTACAGTAGTGCAAAAAGAAAATAAGAATTGATATTAACCTACTTATCTGGTAAGCAAATGTACTGTTTCATGAATAGATAGCCACTACTGTATACAAATATTGCAAGGTAATTGAGAAGCATACAGTAAATGTCTGGACAAAACGAAAGCGACACAAACGGAGCATGTCTGACAACCTTGCCCAAGCACTTATGCTAGAGGTGCGCAAACATTTTTTTTTTTTTGGTTGGTTGCAAAGGAAATATGAAGAACTTGCTTTCTGACCAACAACTAGCGCAGCAGAAAATGACAGGAACATGAAGGTGACACAAGCAGAACATGTCTGCGCATGTCACTGTCATTTTCCGCCACATCAGTGTTTGTCCGACAGACACTGAGCTAGTTAGAAATGTATGTTCAGGCCAAGAACTCCCTGCAGTATCAGACCTAAGCAGAACTTGCTTCCGTATGTACTTGGAGACATTTTACTTTGGTAAATGTGAAAAAGAAAACAAAAATCTGCACAATGGCAGTGCCAGCGCTCGCTAGTAGCGGGGCATGCAAACAGAGGGCACAAGTGAGCCAAGGATGCAGATGAGGAGACAGTGGCAGAGTAGAACAGAGGTGATCCACTCTGCACCACTAGTTTAAAATTCTAAAATTGAAAAATGCTGAAAGTGCAACGCATCAGAGCTGTTGGTGACACTGTAATGCTCAGTGGAATCATGTAGCCCCTAGTGTACAATGTTTAGCTGTATGGCAGCACTATAATTTAATTATTGAGCACTAAACCTGATTTTTCCTGTGTGCTTCCAGTTTCTTGAGTTGAAAGCTTGCAGCAGATATTAAAAACAAACTGGTAGGAAAGACGGTGGCTGCTCTGCATGATCGTCTGCTGTTAGCTCAGCACAATATTGGTGAAACCATGATGACATCAGGGGCGAATTTAGGCCGAGGGTGAAAGAGGGGGCAGGAGACACGCCCTCCTCAGTGAGAAATTTGCTATGCAATACCATGAAAAACTTCACTTTTTCGATAAAGGAAGTCCCAGAGATTCATTGTGGAAATAGGACCACCTAAGCTAAGAGTCACCCATAAATCTCACCCTGGATAAAACCATAGTAAATTTTCAGCCGAATAATTTTATTATTACTATTATTATTAATACTGTCACCTTTGGCTGAACTGTGAGTTGAATTGTAATGCTTACACACTGCAGAAGCTAGACATAGTGGGGACTGCTTGCATGCACAACAAAGTATATTTTCACAGCAACGTCCTCATACCTGTGCAATTCATCGAGGCCTCGGTTGAGAAGTTGCTGCACCACTTCAACGCTACCCTGAGCAGCTGCGATGGACAACACCGTGCGTCCTTCAGCATCGATGCTGTCCACATAGGCGCCCCAGAAGAGGAGGAGGCCCACCACATCTGCGTGGCCCATGGACGCTGCTGCAAACAGTGGCGTCCGCCCACTGTGGTCCGCATGGTCCAAGTCGGCTTCCGCTGTGGCAACGAAACACACAGGAGTTCCCCAATATCGCACTGTCCCGACTGCACATATACAGTCACCCATATGGTTACTATTGCAAAGAGAGCACAACTCCACCTGAAGGCACACTGTCACAAAAATCTCAAAATATATAACAAGCTACTTTTCAGGCTCAGGTTCAATTAGAGCAAATATAAAAGGCTATTCTGTGTCCAATGTCCTGCCCATAAACTAATGGAAGATAGACGGATGGTGTAGCAAATGGGCACCCATTTCATATAAAAACTGCTGCTCAATTTTGATCACCTTGATGATAATACCTCGATGATCAGCTAGGCAAAGTAGCCTGTTTTTGTGAGGGGAAAATGAACCATTTTACAAAACTGCCAGCACGTGTATACATCGCAAGGCTTACACCAGCACACGGCCATGCACCTGAAATGGGGGCAATCATGCAGCATGTCCTTCAACACTGAAAGCAACTCTTGCAATTCTAGTTATGCTGTAATGGAGCAAATTATTGAGTCCCTAGAATCTTAGAAGACAGAGATTCCAATGATTTCTCCTATGAGTTCAGTGGCTCAGTGTCACACTCTAGCACCTCCTTGAATATTTTTATCCACAGTGATATGACTCAACTAGGTATGGTGTGTAGTATAATATCTAAACAGAACTAGAAATGTGTGAAAAGAACCAATCACAGCAGAGATGACAGGTGCAGCCATCTGCACCTGCCATCTGTGGGTGCAGGTGGCTAGGTTTGTTTGGGATGAAATAAGGACAACAGGTGTGAGAATGAGTAAAAGAGCAATGGCTCATTGATTCATAACTGATGCTTTGCTGTGAAATGCTCAAAGAAAACTTATGAAGTGTGATTGCTTAGGCATGCATGGGTATGGTGCAACACACAGATTCACCACAGATTAGAAGATGAGAAACTACGCCAGTGACCTGCTTTCTATTCAGCTCCCAGTATCTCTTCTCTGCACTTGTTACTCTACTTCTGTCTTTTACACTGGTAAATATGCACCATGACTTCATTGTGAAACAGCTTTGAAATTTTTTTTTCACTAGCAGCTTAGAGTTCGGCTGCAGACAGGCTGAGCTCATAGGCTGAGCCCATTACAGAGATTACTCTAGATCATTTGATTCCACCTCACAGGCCACCAAGAAAGCAATAAAATGAAGCAAAAAGGAGGAATGGGTATGCTAGAGGTCCATGCTCACCATCCAAAAGAAGCTCGCAGACCTCTCGATGACCCTCAAATGCAGCGACTAGCAGTGGCGTCATTCCTTCATTGTCAGCGTGGTCCACATTGGCTCCCCTCTCTAGGAGCAGGGCCACTACACCCACGTGGCCCTCAGAAGGCCGTACGCACAGTGCTGCCACTGAAAGTGCCGTGCGCCCATCGTTGTCAGCGTGGTTTGCCTCAGCTCCGCCATCGAGCAGGTGCTCCACAATCTCAGCATGGCCCATGTACGCCGCAGCAATCAAGGCTGTGCGGCCCTCACGGTCTGCACGGTTGACATCTGCTCCTTTCTCCAGCAGCCTTGTCACGATTTCCTCGTGACCACCCCAGGATGCGGCACGCAGTGCCGTCCGCTGTTCACCATCTGCCAAATCCACCTGCGCTCCGCCTTCCAGCAGAGCTTCTACAACCTGCAACCATTCAACCAAAGTGCTGCCAAGTGTGCTTCGAATGAAATTCAGGGTCTCGAATCTTGCATGCCATTGGCTGACACTGACATGCTTTCTACTGCTGATTGCACTTAAAGGGACACTGAGGAGAGCACTATTAATATTTTTTTTATAGTAAAATCCGATAGTTCGGCATGTCATGGCTTTGTTGCCACTTGGCCGGCAGCGAAAGATGCATTTATTTCTAAGAAATTTGGATTCGAAGTTGAAAAAGTTTTTCCCGCCGCTCTGATTCAAACTTGGGATTCTCCTGTGACGACACAGGACTAAGTGACGTGAAACATGATGTGCGCATGACGTACCGCAGACTCCGTGATTTCTGACGGCCAGCAGTGCGGCTATGGTGGCTAGCATAGTGCGGCCTAGCAGCAGCCGAAAAGAAAGCTACCGCCGGCCGCACGTTGAAGGCATCTATCGGCTATTGCGGGCGTCGCTACAGTCGCTTCGATTACGTTTGCACTGGCGTTTTGCCAGCGTTACGATGGATTTCGTTCTCGAAGTCGTCAACGAAGTTCTCGCAAATAGACACCTTTAGCATACCGTGTACCTTGTTACTGCTAGCGGAATACCGGGAGCCCGCCTACCGCCGGAAAACAGGCGCTGATTGGTCCCGATGCTTCAGGACCGCGCGTAGCTGCCGGGCACGTGGCGCCATCTGGCGAGGTCAAGGACATTTGCGCATGCATTGGCTGCGCCTCAGGGATTTGTGGCTTCTCGGGTCCTAGAGTTGCTAGAACCATTGGTTCTAGCAACTCTGTTTTGTCCTATGACGTCATCACGCTTGTACTTGCGAGTTTGGCCTGTGGCGGTGATACCTGTATTTTGGTTCTTGCTCTTTTCTACGTTACAAGAGCTTTGTTGTCAGTATGAGTGGCGTTTTTGTAATCAGGAGCTGGTATTCTGTCGATACAAGCCAACTTCAATTTTTCCTCAGTGTCCCTTTAATGTCAGCACAGCCTCTTTTTTTTCTTGCAATATTTTTTCTATTAAAACCCAGTTATTCTTCCACTTTGATGTTTTCCACACATTAAGGTAAGTGAATTGTGCATCTGAGCCAAGCTGAGGGCTTTAGTGGGCTATGGTAGCAGCTGTTATAATAAATGCCACACCAGCCTTGCTCAGCAGTACTAATGCTGTGATGTTGCAAGTGACATTACCTCCTGCTTACAGCATGCGAGGAATACAGTTGAACATCGATATAACGATGCAGATACTAAGATTATTGGCTGTTCTGAACTCTTCCCAAATATATTTACTAACATGCAATTTTTGCTCTATATATTGAATGCTGCTGGACATATAACAGATATATCAGACACCCCAGTGCCAAGTAGTGCCCACTCAGATGGCAGGCGGCAGTCTTCATTGCACTACACAGGCGACTGGTAGCGGCGCAACAAGCATTTGCACCAAGGTTCGAGCTTTAACCTCGCACAAGTTAGTGTTCTTATCTCGCACTTTCCAACAGCCTTACGAAAGATACAGCGGCGTGGAGGGTTGATAGCCACGCGGTCGGCACGTGTTCTCGCCTCTCACACCCATCGACAGTGCTCCAGAAGCAGCGGCATGGAAGGCTGCAGCCTTGCAGTAACTATGCTGCACTCGCTTCGACTGTCAAGGAGGCGATGAAAACCACTTTCTGCACAACACAGCTTTGATGAGAGGAAGCCACCTAGCTAGTGCTTGACCTGTCACAGGTGCGTGCTGATGATGCTGTGTGGGAAAGCCAACCTAACTGGCACTTGGCTTTTATGGCCTCCAGAAACTGTGCTAAAGCTTCGGAAAGGGTTTTCCCTCTTCTCTAGAGTTGGCTGAGTTGCCGTCTCTTCACTGACTGAATTAAATTTCCCTGCTTTTGCATATTTGGCTTGGAAGAAATTTTGTATTACAAATTTCGACTATAGTGAACTGTCCCACGATATTTACCTGTTTGCTATACTGCAACAATGAGGTTCACCTGTAGAAACAGTGTTTTTGGAAATAGCTTTCCAGAGAAATAATGCAGTCAGAGCATGAATAAAGTGTTTCAAAACAAAGGGACGCCGACCAGTAAAATGAAAAAATTGTATTGACGATTCGGCACCCAGAACGGGGGCCTTGTTCTGGGCGCCGAATCGTCAATACAATTTTTTCATTTTACTGGTCGGCGTCTCTTTGTTTTGAAATGTATCCCCCCGGCCAGACGGGATTCCGTCACACTCTCGACTTCATCAACCTTCGCCAGGCCCATGGCCAAGGAATCATCACCAAGATTAGATTGTGAACAAGGCCCCCTATCTGGGCGCCGAATCGTCAATACAATTTTTTCATTTTACTGGTCGGCGTCTCTTTGTTTTGAAATGTATCCCCCCGGCCAGACGGGATTCCGTCACACTCTCGACTTCATGAATAAAGTGTACTGAACATGGCCCAGAAAAACCGAGCTCCAACTTGATCAAGGAAATATGGGGTACATAAAGTTGTCGTTAGCGGCTGTATGCTACAAACCAAATGTGTCACACTTCACTGCTTTTCATTCAAGTCAGCCCATTTGACGGCCTAAAAGAAACCAAGAATGCCCGTCTCCATACAAGAGTTCTTGAAAACAACTGCAAAGCTGACAAAAGTGTACAAGCTATTTTATTGTCTGTGGAAATTAAAAAAGAACAATGACAAAAAAATGATAAAAGATACATTTATCCCACCTCACAAAACTCTCAAAGTAGGATGAGTTCTTTACCAGCTACACATCTGCATCTTTATATATTTGTGTCTCAAAGACATCTTTGCTGGTTTATTTTTCCCCATGCAGTTCATTAAACAATTTCAAATGAAGGCTAACCGACCACAGCAACCCTGCAACCCCGAGATGTAAGAGAGCCATACCTGCAAGTGTCCTGCCCAGGCTGAAGAGCGCAGTGGTGTCCAACCCTCATTGTCAGCATGGTCAGGGTTAGCACCGGCTTTGAGAAGCAGCAGCACCACATCAGCATGGCCTTGGCGAGCCGCTGCACGTAAAACGGACGATAAGTCAGCCAGCATGCAAAAAGAATTAACTGAGGCTGTGCCATGTACATGTAGAATTCACTGAAGCAGACTGTGACAATGAAGTTTCCATATTTTTCTACAAGCGTTTCCAAAGCAATACAAGTGCATGCCAACTATGAAAGATGCAGGCAATGACCCCAAACACAACAACCGGTTCTCTTAGCTCTTGGTATAAGTGCCATAGCAAAAGTGCAGACGAGTGCAGCGAAATCAAGTACAGTAGCCACCCGTTAAGACAAACTCTGTTAAGATGAATTCTCGGATAAGAAGAACAGTGTAAGCCTATTTGGCTGGTTTCCTACAGGGTTCACTGAAAGAAAGATCCAATTAAGTCAAACTGTTTCGCATGTCCTTTGGTTAATACGTTAATATGAACTTTCGCAGCGACTGCGAACCACAACGACCCCACGCAGCAGTACTCAGGGGGTACCTGCGCGGCAATGCCAAGAAAAATATATATATATATAAAACGCTTCTGCGCAAAAAAACGCAACCCCACAAGATGGCTTCCGCGCATCAGGAAGCTTTCTTGCCAGTGTGGAAAAGGCAGGGCACCATCGTGCCTGCGTTGGCACAGTGGTCAAATCTCGGCATCGAATGCGCGTCAAGTGCCACGCACTGTCTCCCCCAAACTAAAAGGTGCGTATGTTCAACGTGCACCTGCACGTTGATGCGGGCCTTAAAAACTACAGGGCCGCATTTTCAACCGATGCGGCGTCGCAACGCAAGTAATTGTGGAGCAGAGATGGCCAGATATTGGCGCCATGTTGCGCGCATTGCCTACGACAGATGGAAAGGCGCGTGCTGAGGAAGGAGCAAGAGACACATAGGGCTACCCTGCTGTGCACCGTTGAAGCACTTGGAGCAGGACACAAAGTACAAATAAAAACACACACACAAATAGCAGCCGCTGTAGGATACAGTGAGAAAACGACAGTCAAAAAAGAAAAACTGAAACAATGCTATTTTCAAGTAGGATAATGTGAGCACGTTTCATGCTCTCAGTCTTCAGCTCACTTCATGCATAGTACAATATATGCTCTATTTACAGTTATCCACTCTCTGAATTGCTATTTTATTCATTGATTTCATGCGACACATACATGAGCACACCCAGAATGCTCCCATATCTTATTTTTTAGGGGCACTTTTGTTAACCCCTTAACCGTTTTGGACGAGCTGCGCTCGTCCTTGCCAAGCCGTCCCCAAACCGTTTTGGACGACTGTAGCTCGTCCTCGCTGAATAGGTTCTTCCTTTCAGCGTTTCGGACGAGCAGCGCTCGTGTGGGGCTTGGATGGCATTTTACTCGACAGATGGCAGCACTGACCTGATAATTTTGTTTTCTTCTACCGCATAAACCTTTTTTTCGTATGGCAACCTGGGTTTTAAAAATGGCATCCGGCGGAGGCGATCTCGGAAAAGGCGCTTTTCTTCCTCGTCACCTTCTTCAAACGATGGTGATTCAGACACCGAAGTGTACATTGTTTCAGGGAGTGAGGACGATAGTGATGACATTGTGCTGATCAGCTCTTCCGATGAAGAAGAGGACAGCTCTGATGCAACATCGCGAGCGCACGTCAGTGGATGTAGATCGACGTCAGCAACATCCCTACGCGACCCCCTCGGCTTCCTTTTTTCGCAGCTCCCGGTTAGACCACTATAAGCTCACCTGATGACTTGCTTGAATATATTTATCGCTTATTACCTGCAGGAAGTTGGTTTTCAGTATTGCGAGAAATACTAAACTTCAATATGCTAATTTGACTTCATGTTTGCTTCAAATATTTTGTTAAAGATCGAATGCATGGTTTTTATTGCAATATTAATCGAAATCAGGAATAAAAAAAATAAGCAGTTTTGTTAAGAAATTCGTTGACATAACAAAACGGTGAAGGGGTTAAGATGAACTTCTGATAAGATACCCACAAATTTTCTGCTCTGTTCATCTTAAAGGGAGTATATTGTACTTGTCTCTTGATACATCAATGCGAGCAACTAATACCAGCCCCCCTGGTGAGTGCTCAAACTTCATGTTCTGGTGAAATACTTTTGATCTGGTTTGAGCCACACACTCCAGCAGATATGTTACCTTGGCTTCAGTGCTCTAGTAGCAAATAATACAAAAGTATGCTCTAGTAGCAAATAATACAAAAGTATGTGCCTTCTCCAAAAAAAAAAAATGAGTTTGATCAAAGCTATACTACACATGAACTGTGCAATAAAGTAGCAAAGCTGATATATTTACATTGATATTTATTTTTTACTGTGCAATCTGCAACAATATCAAGGGCGAAATTAATTCTACCCACCGTATGTTGCCATCTCTAGTTTCTGGCCTTCATTACTTTAAGTTTGTTAACTAGTCAATTTTTTTTAAAACAATGTTCATAAAACACAGTGATATAGTGCTGTTTTCCAACAACAAAATTTTGATGCTGTTGACTTCATTAGTCATTGCTTCCTTTTCCAACATAATACTGATTTCTTGTCAAAGAGGTGCCTTAGGAGACACTAATCAAATTCATCAAATAATCAGCCAATCACGCAGCAAAGCATTCACCTGACCAGGCGCAGCTACCATCAGTCTCGAGGGACTTCCCTGCATGTATTCTGTTTCCGTATGACTTCCTGGTTTATTCAAAGTTTGTTCTCAGTAAAAAATAATACACTCCCGATCTTGAGAAAAAATCTTAGGAAAAATCCTTCAAAATAGCTAAACTTTGCATCCCTTTAAACTCCACATCAGACAAAGCGACTCAGCATGCAATTTGGCCATGGATGCTTCAAATATCAACACACCCAGGTTGAGTGGTGTCTGGCCATTCCTGTCTGCCATTTCGAGAGAAGCTTTGGCCTCCAGAAGTCGCTCTACCAGAGCAGTGTCCCCCTCGTACGCGGCTGTGTGCAGCAACGTCCGCTGGTTGCCGTCCACGTCGTCGACTGACGCCCCGGAACCCAGCAGTGCGTCCAGGGGGTCGGGAGGAACCGAGGGCACAGGAGAGCCTCCCTCATCTGAGCCCGCCATGCTGGTGGATCCGCTGTCTGTTGGAAGCCTGGCACCGGCTTCCAATAGTAGCCTGAGAAAAATCAATTGTTGCAAAATTGTTATTAAAATGTTGAAAATCTCTACATCTCATTCATAACAATTAGCTGCTTAATGATGTTCGTCCTAAATAAGGTTCAGTAAGGTGCAGGTTTCAGCTAGCTAGTAATTAATTCGATAACGTTCTGTGATGTGCTACCACAGACAAGAACAAAAAGAAAAGGTCAGAGGACTAGCACTTGTCTCATGTCCGCATGAATTGTCTTTGGCTTTCGTGGTAATCTACAAAAACAAACATTATCAGAACCAAAGAAAGGTAGTCATCCTCGGCCAAGCCGGTACATATAATGCGCTGATGCAAAAGGACAAACCTAACATTGAAACTAAGGAAATAGAAATAAAAAGAGACATATATTATGGTGTGATAAAAAGAAAAAAAAAAAGAAGGTCCCAGCTTGTGCATAGATAAGGGACAGAAAGTACAGTGGGACAAGGCAAAGAGATTAAATATTAAAGTACACCAGCCTTTACAAAAGCTCAGGGATGGTTGGACAGATTGCAAATGCTGAAACAATGCTCAAAAGTTTTCTTTCCCATAAAGCACAAGCGGTAAATGGTATGCGGGGGTTTAATGTCCTAAAGAAACACGTGGGCTATGAGGGACGCCATAGCGGAGAGGTCCGGATTGATTGATTAGTTTTGATCACGTGGGGCTCTTTAATGTGAACTGCCATCGTGCACAGCACAGGTGCCTTGCGTTTCGCCTCCGTCAAAATGCAGCCAGGATTGAACGTGCGTCTTTGGGCTCAGCAGTCAAGCGGCCCAATCACTGATAACTTGCTGCAATAGGCCCATGCTTGTGGGCTCCACTTCAGGCTGATAAAAGCTCCATATCAATGAGGAAAAAGTGCGACAATATTTGAAAATGTGCTTCAGTGAAAGCAAGAAGCCATGGAAACTTGCAATCCACCTCTCTTATTACTCTGTTGTGCCTTTCCAATGCTAGAACACAAGCAGCTTTGACAAAGCTACACGCACATAAAATATCGCCTACAAGGCACCTTTAAAAGACTACAATGAGCATAATTTCGACTTCCTGTGATAACTCACTGAGTCAACTAGAGTGTACACCTGACAGAAAACACACATATGATTTTAAAGCAAAGGTGCACAGGTTTGAATGTACACAGTAGGAATGGAGTACACATGGTGACCCCAGAAGTAAAATACTATACCTATGACTATGCTGATATGGCTGATAAGCATGTCATGTCATGTGCAGTAAATTCCACATTTTTTTTAACCTCAAAGTTAATTATCAGAGCAGACTGGAGTTGTAGCTAGAAGAGGTGACTTGCCAAAAAATTCTGGCACGATTAAGAAACTCAGTCAGAAAAGAAAAGGCTCGACTTGTATGGATATGTACGAAATTATAAATGATATGCGCAAGATGCTACCAAAAACAACTGCCTACCAAGTGTGCATTAATCTGAATATGACAAATGCTTTATATATGACGCACCGAGGCAGCAACTGCATCTTTTTTTAGTTTGCCATTTTCAACAGGACTGACCCAACACACAGCAGAAAAAAATATACGAAATACATTTTCAGGATCTTCTGTGATTTCTGGCATTAAATTCTGACATCATTTATTTTTGTTGCTAAATGTGTGCTTTTCAGCAGAAGCCAACTATATTAGGTTTAGAAGTGTATTGGGAACAATGATCCTTGCAAGTCATCTGTGAACCAATATTTACTCTCCACGGTAAGTAGATTCCTGCTGATGAAAATAAGGTTCAGCCAAGCAACTCCACATTCATACTATTCCTTTCTACTTCATTACATACATGGTGCCTGCAAGAACCTCAACGGACATATATGCAAAGAGGTGTAGTTCCTCACATGCATAAACAAGGTCATTGAGTAACACAAACAAAATGTATACACAGATATTTGGACCGATAGCCAATGAGGCTAGTAAGCGGTCCAATACAAAATAACATATAGGACAGCAATCACAAACACACTGAAGAAAAACTAACTTTGTAGCCTTGCTTCCATTCCCAAAAAATGTTTCTTGCATGTCAGTTTGAAATTCCTAGCTTGCTTTATTTCAATTGTCTCGTACTTGGGGAATGTTAAAAGGATGTGAACGCACCAAGTCTATGTACACTGAAACACAAGACTATAAAAAAACTGCTATTTCCAACTTGGTTAAAGACAAGTATGACCACATCGCTCAAAGGGTGATTACAGTAATAATAACATCGTTCATCGTGCATTACAAACGTCGTAATAATATAAATAATAACAACTGTGATGATGATAATCTTTGTGCAGTCAGTTGGCACGAGGATAAGATGACGGTCGGTCTGAATATGCCGTCTCTTTGACGGAAGCACTGGCTATGATTCAATAGACAACAGAGTCAATACCTTGCAAGGCAGCTGATAAAACTGCCGACATGAGCTATGAAAACAAGGAAATCTTACCTCAGCACAGCTGGGTCTCTGGGTATCACCACACTGCCCACAGTGGGACAAAAGGCCCACTCCAGAGGCACACCCGAGTGGAGCAGCCACAGGGGCAGGTGGAAAGGCTCAATGGCCTCGCAGGGTGGCAGACGCAGCAAGTGGTGGGCCAGGTCCTGCACCTGCACAAAACACAATTCCACGACTGTCAATGATGAGCAGCAGTAAAAATAAACAACAGATATGAGTTTTGTGCATAGAGTTTAATTAAAGAATGTGTCTGGTGTTGATTATGCCACTAGGGACACAACGGGTCAGTTGATAGGAGCGACAGGGCTCGTAGCTGATAAGCTCGACATGACAAACCACAAAGAAATGAAATGCACACTGTACTTTGTACCTGCTTCCCATTTCCAAACAGCTACACATTCCATCGGTAAAAAAACAATTTGGTCTGGCTTCACATGAAGTGTTTCTGCAAACACTGACAAAACAAGTGGAATATGCGTGCATTTTATAAGGGAGCACACGGTGCATGTAAGCCTTTTTCTCGCACCATTGTTTTATGCAGTACCATGGAATAAAAGACAACACACTATCTTAACAAGTTGTAAGTTGTAACTAAATTATGCCACTGCACTTTATCAAGTCTGGTCATCCAGCAGTACCTCTCTTCCAACATGCCAACTCATAAAGCCTTCCTGGTGGACAATGCAGCACCTAGCATATCCACAGGAGACAGCAACATAAAGAAACAAAAAAAAAAGTTTATGCTGTGCTGCATAATGTGAGAACCTAATGATAGCTGTTATGCTGTGCCCTCTTGCATCATGCCCCTATGCCTCATCCCCTCCCACTGCGCTTTGTTGCAAGTGAGAACCCTCACGCTCCAAGCTGCGTAGCAGCCGGCGCTCCGTCCTGCTGCGCCGCGTCGCAGCTGTCAGATCCCTCCACGCTGCGCCTCTGTTCTCCTTACCCTTTCCCCTTCCTCTCCCTGCTGTTCCCCCTTCCTCTCACGCCCTACCTCCTCCCATACCTCTCCAGCGTGCGGACGTCTACGCCAACATCGCGGATCCGGGTGTCCGCGCACTAACAGCTATCACTGCAAAATAAAAGTTTGACAGACAGCAGAGGGCAATTAATGGCATGGAGCAAATGGAAAAAGGAAAGAAAACTAGGGGTATTGACTTTTTTCGCAATTTCTCGGACAGTTGTTGAACTGCATGGTGGGTCCTTATGACCAACACTGGGATGAGGCCCATACCCGCTACAGAAATTGACGACCGCTTCTGTACTACATGCAGGCAGTGACTCGCTTGCACTAGTAAGCTGCAAGCTATACACAACCAGCGAAAGTACAGCGCCAATCGCATTCACGACAAGCGTTGATTGCGAACAGCGTCCGTGACACTACCTGCGTGGGCGGCAGCTGCGCCCCGCGCAGGGTCTGCATCATGGCCAGCATGGCGTGGCCCTCGGCCGCGTGGCAGAGGTACTTCTGGGTGCAGTGCTTCACGTCCAGGAGCCACTCGGCGAAGCTGTGGTGGAAGAGCAGCAGGCATCCGTCGTCGCGCTCCACCAGCAGCCGCGCGAGCAGCGCCAGCCGCCGGCCGAACTCGTCGCGCGTCAGCATCTGGTTGCGCGTCCACAGGCACAGGAAGAGCTCGTCCGCGGTGAGCGGCTGGGCCGCCGCCAGCAGGACGTGCAGCACGGGTTGCACGCGACAGAACTGGCGCCGCTGCGCACGGGGAAGAGACGACGGTGTCAATCTCCCGAAGTTAGGCTTACCTGCAAGAACCCCGCGATGGCGCGTGGGAGGGTCGCGCGGACAAGCAGTATCTGAAGCCGATGCAACTAAACTAATGGGCGCAGTGACAAATGCCCCCGGAGGGAGTCCCTTCAACCGGTGGCGTCGACCTAGTGTCGTGACGTCTATCGCGGTAACCGCCTTGCACCTAACAGCTGCAAGGCGGTTGACCGCGATGTCACGACACTAGGTCGACGCCACCGGTTGAAAGGCATCCTTTCAGAAGCATTTGTCCTCTGCCCCCTGAATGGCCAGTCTACACGCTTGTGCTTCTATTGTGAAAGAAGCAATACGCGCGCGTATTGCTATCTTTACTGCGGGGTAACCGACCTAATTACAAAGCCAGTTCGAGAGGGAGAAAAGTGAGAAAGGGGGGTACGGTGGACTCATAAGTTGGTGGCCTAACGCAACTGGATTATTTCTGTGCACAACTAAATAAAATAAAACAATCGAAATTTAGTAATGGTCGCAAATAACAAAATTAGAAAAACTAATCCTAACTGGTCAAACTGATTTAAGGCACAATTTCCAGTTGATTCCAGTTGGTTCGCAGTCGGCTCCCAGTTGACTCAAACTAGAACTCAGCTGGAAACCACCTGTGCCAAAGCACACGCATCTGCACTATCTTCTAAGCCACGACATTATTTGAAATATTCTACACAAGCGTGACAGCAATACGCATTGGCATTAGCAACATTGCCGCAGAAACGCGGCAATGGAGCATACGTTGGCTATAAAATGCTAGCATTATGTAGAGTACAGGCTACCGAGCGTTCATGCCGCGTGCAAGACCTCAAAAGCGAGCCGATAATTTACAATACATTTTTAAACACCCACGCCTCCGCGCCTCGCGGCGACCAGCGGGGCCGATTCGAATCCGCGCGCAACGCGTCATGTCGCGCTCGTTACGTCAGCAGCGGTCTATCATTGGTTCGCCGTACTAACTTCCCCCCCCCCCCCCCCCCTTCACGGGGAATCCCCGCGCCGCTCGTGGGCAGCAGGCGTAGGGGCCGAATGAGTGGGGCTGTGGGAGGAGCTCCGACATTACAGCGCGCAAAAAGTGACCAGAGGAGAGGGAAAAACGCGAAAATTCAAATTTGGACTAAAAGTACTTCAGCTTCCACAAAACGCATTAAAAATTTCTTGCGGGTATTCGTGAAGCGACGTCCTTAAACATCCTAGGCATACAGCAACTTTATTAAGAGCCCCTTTCAGGCGGAGCTTAAGTCCGATTTCTCCGACCTTTGTCAAATCCTGCTTGACCTTGAAAACCGAGCCTCGAACCGAAATCGAAGTGCTTGGGCACCTAATTCGCATTTAACCTAACCACGCTAAAACGCCCGCCATTTTTAAACGGACATTGAATAAAGTTCCATTTAATTTTCGTTCCTCGTAAATCGACTGTTTGGCTGTTTGTGGCTGACCTGATGTTTGTTCGACATCAAAAGATGCATTTGCAGCTGAGAAATTTAGACTTAAAAAGGCACTTTTACCTGCCACTCGACTCAAATTAGCGACGCCAATAACGAAAAGGAATCCGTGATCACCGTTCTGACCTGAATGGCGCAGTAGCCTGGCTTCACAGATGCGTCACAAGAACGAATAGGTATCATAACGTCATCGCAATTTGCGGCGACCCCGAGCAGCCAACCTTATTTCATACTCGTGCAAGCGGAATCATTTTTCATTTCCTTCAAACGGTCGCCGACACACACACACACCAGAAGCATGCAAGCCGAGGTCGCACCCGTGTCTGACAACATTCTCGCCTCTACACTAAATCCCTCCGCTGATTTCGTATTTTGTTAAACGCACGGCAGATGGAAAAACAACCGCGTACAGCTGCGCTTTCGACCACGGCGCAATGACAAGCGCGTATCAGGGTTGACGGCTGACGTCATTCCGACGTGCTCTCTCAGCCTTTAGCTTGGGTTGCAACTCACAGCCCAGAAATGCTCGACACTTCCCATTAGCCTCTCCGGGATTAGATTTGCTTTACAAGGCCATAAGACTGATCCTAGAATATGCGAGCACTGTTTGGCATCCGCCAATCACACAAGATGAGCAGAAATTAGAGCGCGTACAGAAATATGGATGCTCGCTATGTGACTGCATATTCTATGCGAAAACCGGAAATTTTATGACTATGTGACCCCTCCCACCACGCGCACGCACGCACGCACGCGCACGCACACGCACACACACGCACACACACACACACACACACACACACACACGGCGCTGTGGGTTCTGAATAAATTCGCGTTATTTTTTTTTTAACCCTACCAAACACCAAACTCCAAATCAAAAGCTCGACAGAAACGTAACAGCCAGCTGCTGCCTAAGTCCTGCAACCTTTGCTTCGAACAGCTCTGGGCAGTTCATCTGAAAGTCGCAAGCGGCGAGAAATCTGCAGCCTTTGACCCAGTCAGAGCGCCAATACATGGGCCGCATATGTGTCACAACTCTTTACGCTGAAAGAGCTCTGGGTTCGCATCACTCACTTCGGACAATAGGTCCAGCGACCCGACCGGGAACCTGCAGCGGTGATACACTATCGGTGAGCATTCAGCGCGACACAAATATACACAATTCACTTCACGCCACGCTCACCTTCGCGTATGACTCAACGGAGCTTTTGGCGCGCGCGCGCGCGCTCGTCGTCGCTTTGGCGCCTGAATTCCCTCTTGGCACGTGCGCGGCGCAGCTGCCATGAAGCTGAGTGTACAGGCACTGACGAAAGTTTAAATGAGGAGCACTCCGCTGTTCGAACTGCATTCACGCGACTGTTTGCCACAGCACTACGGTGTGCTCATGTTGCGATTGCATAAACAGAACTAACTCCTCGCTTGAAAACTTCCCTGCCTCCGCTATGACGCGCACGAGCGCAGACTGAACGCTGCCTGTGCCGGTGCATGCGCAGTCACCGTTCCGCGATGCCGCGCAACCGGGTGCAAGGGACATATCAGTTTGAGGAGCACCACTAGAGAGACAGCGATGGCCCTGAAAAGGCGCCCTTCGGCACTGCTATTCATTCACCAGCGCGGTTTTCCATTTCCTCCCGCCATTAGAGAGACTTAGCATATCGGAGACGTACTAGCGGATATGTATACCGGTTTTACGTACGCCTGTTGCGCACGCGCAGTTGCATCGAGGGGCTTTAGTCTTACCAGGCCGCACACTCGCCACTGCGCATGCGCAACTCCCTCGCGTAAAACCGGTATACGTGTCCGCTAGTACGTCTCCGGTATGCTAAATCTCTATTTTGTACACCAAGAAGCCTTTGATCGAGACGCAGGTAACAAATGCAGGAGGCACTTGGCGCACTGTTTGACATCGACTGCGAGACTGTTTGTGCTCTACTAGTGCTTTATTTGACTACACACTTCGACTACACATTACAACTACAAACTTTGACTGCTTCTTTAGCACGACTCTCTCTCTCTGCTTTGGTGAGTTCGGTTGTACCATGGCTCTGTTCGCAGTAATGAGCTATGTAATGTGGTCACCCACGGACGCCTTACGCCCCCTGTCGGAGCGGACAACAACTATTTTTATTAGTAGTTGTCTGCTCCAAAAGGGGGCGTCAGGCATCCGTGGGTGACCTCATTATTTCGAATCCGCGCACTCTGAGGTCATAACCATTTCAATCAACCGAAAAACGTGACACCTCTGCTGACAACCTTCTGTCGACAACGATGAGGCCTTAAAGGCTTTCGCCTTAACCACCGCGAATGCCCCTTCCATCGTTATACTGCCCGGCGATTAACGCTGCGCTCGAATTCCGTACGTGTTACATGCGAACACTGCCTGCTGTCCCGCATTGAGTGACCGTTCAGTGCAAACAGTCCAGGGGCGAATTTGTGGGCGACTGTGTATTTCTTGAACTTCCGTCGTCCGAAAAAACGGGGGTTCCTTTTTTGTTATCCTATTCTATAGAAAATTTCTCCCTGAGGTACCTCCCATACCCTTCTTCTGAGCAGTGGCTAAGAGCTAGTGCCGGGCGTAGAACCTTTCCTGCCATCCCTTAACCTCATGCGGCCTCGAGCCACCCCAGAACAAAAAGTTAATGCCTCCTCTTCGAGCTATCCCTTTTATCTCAACGCTTCAACGAAGAATGCTTTCCATCATCATCTCCAAAGAGCGGCTTCCACAGAGCAATACAGGAGCAAACATCAGCCCGTAAGGGCGCGTGCGCATCAGCTTATTACCGATGGGAAAAGAAAATTGCGGGGGACACCTAAGCTCCGCCTTAAGGGTATGCCCACTATCCGGTGGGCAGGTTGTGATGTCGCCACAAGGTCACATGACCTAGGTGGCCCACCTGCATCCTACCTACCAGAGTCATGCTCGTGATTGTTCGCTCACAACGCCTGTCTGGGTAACGGAGGCAGTAACGGCGCGGTAAGTCCCGTTAGGCGTGGCCCTCCCCGTTAGGCTTAAGTGCAGGAGACTACTCGCCTGGAAGAGCCGCTGGCAGAGCCACAGGTAGAGTCCGTTGAGGGTGCCCGGGATGTGGCGGATCTCGCGCAGCGTGACCCACCGCTGGGCGACGCCGTCGAGCAGGCGCTCGAGGTAGAGCAGGCAGCCGTTGCTCTTGATGTGCAGCTGGTTGAGCGCCTCGGCCGTGTCGCGGGCGCCCAGCTGCTGGCGCAGGGGCTCCTCGCCGTCCAGCCGGGCGAGGATGTACTGCTGCATGTCGCGCACCACCGACGCCTTGCGCAGGTCGTCCAGGCTGATCTGCACACGCGAAAGGAGTTCCCCCTTCTCAAAGGCGCATCCTCTCGGTCGTGCTTGCAGCGACGTGTCTACTCAGCCGGAGGACCCGGGTTCGATCCCGGCCGCTGCGGTCGCGTTTCGACGGAGGCGAAACGTAAAAAGCGCCCGTGTGCCATGCGATGTCAGCGCAAGTTAAACAACCCTATAGGTTCAAATTATTCCGAAACCCTCCACTACGGCGTCCCTCATAGACCATATATGTCGCTTTGGGACGCTAAACCCCACAATTTACAATTTAGGCCGGAATTGCCAGATGTGGCGCCTATGGTACCAAGGTAGCAGGGTACCTGTGGTACCTGTGTACTTAGGTATCAAAAAACAGGCGCGCCGAAATCAAGTTTAGCGTACTCCTCGCTATTCTCTTGGCAGTGCTCAGTCAGATGCCACCCCCCGCTTGCTAGAAGAAAGTACCTTGAGCCCCTCCCGAAAAAAAATCCTGCCTACGTGACTGCCAGAAAAGTTGCAAATCACCTTTATGTGCTTCTAGCTTCTAGAGGTCGTAGAGCTCTCCTTTACACTCAATGACCGCTTCGCTTACAAAGTCTGCCAGATTCGTATATTTTACATGGCAGGCAAGACAGCGAAGCTACACACACACACAAAAAAAAATGATGCGCAAAGTATTGAAATTTTTTTCAGAGAATAGCTCAACCGCTTCTGTTTGGAACATAACTGGTTTTTTTTGTGAGGCTCCAGCGAAGGGTCTGAGCGATAAAATAGTCTCTTTAGGGTAGTAAAAGAGCACCGCGTCTATGGAAATGCAGCGTCAGCGGCGGCGGATGTTGAAGGAAGATGCGTTCATTTCAAGTTGGCTAACTGAATTTGTCCATCTATTACAGTAAGGTGCCTCACAGTAACCACGCGGGAACCCGAAGCGAGTCAACAGAAAACGGCGCATCAGTTGCGCGTGATCAAACCAAAGCCGCATGCGTCCGCAGCCTACTCTCGCATTCTCGAGCAACCAGTAATGCTGACGCTGAAATCGAAAGCAATCGCGAGGTTCTCCAACGAAGCTTCCTTCCGTATACAGAAAGCGCATGAACGACTCGTAACGCGGCCAGCTTGCGTTGCGCACCAGCCAGTTACACCGGGACACAGTGGCTACACACAGAACGAAGAAGCAACCGAAGAAACCCTTTCACGCAGACGCGGCCAGCTTGCGTTGCGCACCAGCCAGTTACACCGGGACACAGTGGCTACACACAGAACGAAGCAGCAACCGAAGAAACCCTTTCACGCAGGAAAAAAAAAAAAAAAGAAGCAAGAGAAACGGCAGAAACGGACCGCTAGAGTAGTGCGGCGAGCCAGCCATGCGGAACATGCGACATCTCAGAGGGGGAGAAAGAGAGAAAGAGAAAGAGAGACCCCCAGGCGTACGCTCCCGTTCAGCTTTCGCGTTCAAGGAGTGGAGACCACGGGAAAGAGATTGAGAGAAAGAGTTCCGTGTTTGTGTGTGTGCGCAGCGCGGGTCCCGTGCGCAGCGCGGGTCCCGTGCGTTGGAAAGCGCTGCGTAAGGGAAGCCTCATTACTTAGTACAACACGGAACGAGTCACGAGAAGGGATAGGCCCGCTTTTTTTTTTTTTTTTCGCGTGCGCCCCCTCCTCCATACGTATTTCGGCCTGGGGCAAGACCTCTTCACGAAACATCTGGAGCTCGCATCAGACGCGAGTTTCTGCTCTGCTCGGGGACCCGCTCCACCGCTCCTGACGCATCAAGTATAGACATACCGCGCTGCTGGCGCGATGGGCATCGAAAAAAAAAAAAAAAATCACGGGCGATCATACGAACTGATGTGGCGAAGCTACGACAGCAGGCGGCTTTTGCCTTTCGTTTTACATTGGGCGACTTCTCACTGCATCTTTGAATTTGATTTCGCCGTCACTTTTTCGCACTGCTTCTGAGTGGGCTTCTGGTGGGAGGTTGGCTTCTGGAGGGCATACAGAAGGGTGGAGGCCTACTGGAGGGTGCAGGTGTGTGGTGGGCTCCTTTCACGAGTTTCTGACGGGTGGAAGCCTTCTGCAAGGTGGAGCTTCATGAACGTGGAAGCTTCACTCCTTTGCTGTCACGTGCCAACGCCATGATTTTGCGGAATAGCGCTACTACTGCTGTCGCTGTAAAAATTGTGTAGAAACAGTGGCGTTTTGCGAGGTGCGTTTTCATGACACCGGACACAGGGGTCGCTTAAGTGACCGTGCACGAGATGCGACTGTTCGGCCCCCGGAATGGCACCGCGAGAGAAGGAGACCGCTGCTGCGCCTTCAAAGCGTCATAGGCGAAACGAAGAACGGGAACTATACATGGTGCAGATTGCGAAATCACCGTGTACCCCAGCAGTAATGGCCTGCCCATGCCTTCGTAGATTTGCTCACCGCCAAGTGAATTCCACCGTATGTACGAGAGCCCACCACACCCCTACTACTTGGGTAATGACACTACGTGTCAGCAAAAACGCAGCGAAGCTACGTTTCGCCTCTATAAGCAGGTACTGCAAAACTTCGCCTTATCTTTGTCCTTACATATACATTAGATTAAATACACCGATGCCCACAAAGCCTGGACCAGGTCAGAGCCATAATTCTAACTTCAAGCATTCGCTTCTGGAAAATCGTGTCGACGGACGGTTGTAGTGAAGTGCCCTGTACGCTAAAGAGTCAGGCCCGGGTTTTTTTATTTATTTATTTACACATACTGCAGTCATAGAGACCAAGCAGGGGGGCAACATTCAAAAGCAAAAATAATATCAAACACTACGCAAATCCAGCGTTCCGGCAACAATAAAAGAAGAAAACCAAACAGAGGGCAATGATATTGTTAAGTTTACACATACACAAAGACAGGTGCGCGACGCGTGCATACGCATAGAAAAGTGTTTCGGTCGAGATCCTACACAGACAGAAATTGACTATCGACTACGACGAACTGAACTGAGAAAATGCCGCATAGCGACGCTTGTCACCGACCCTCAACGGCCGTAAATCGGTAAATACGGCATTAACGCCAATCCAAGCACCCTGCGAATTCTCTCAGCACTCTGATCACGCTCTGATTCCGAGTGCGGCTCTCAGTTCAAGAGTTCGACGCACTGAAAAATAAACATAAAAAATGGAAGCAAATTTTTCCCTTATGCGGTGTGCGGAAAGATCCGATGAGAGGCGGACGGATCCGACGGAAGCAACTGTAGTATTAAAACGTAATTTAAATGATGCAATATTCGATAAACTCCTATAATTTTCCCGACAGGATTCGGCTGCTTCCGGGTTCACTATTCAGTAACGCGGAACGAGCCATCCTCCTCCATCGAAGCGCAAGTTAATATATTAAACAGGACCACGAACCAGCCAATATATACGCGACGGTCACGCTCAACAGCACAGTGAGTACACGCCTTTCGATTTCCGCGCCGTTTGCGGCGATATGCACTCAGTTGGCTAGCAATGCGACTCGTATCTGCGATAAACAACCAGCGTGGTATATAACAGGCCGTTCAAATTCTTAATCAATGGACGTCGAGCCTGGTTCCTTACTCTTTCAATCTTTACGCGCGTGCGCTGAGGTTGCCAACATGCATTCCTTAAACGGCAACTCTGGAGGATGTCTGAGCATTTTGAGTTGACGATCGCGTTATATTTCCTGGACCTCTCTCTCTTTGTTCCGACGAATAGTGGTTCAAAGAAATAAGGAAAACAATTAAAAAAAAGAAAAATCCAGGAAATCGACACAGGGTTCCGACCAAGAGCTCCGGTTCCGATCAAAGTACGACATCACGGACGCTATCACGAAACCTCTCGTGTGCGCCTTAGCTGCCTAAACTGGCGACTGTAAGTGACATCTTCGATGATTATTTTGTCTGACAAAACCAAGTCCGATTTTTTTTTTTCTTCAGCAAATGCAGAGCGAATATCGACGGATGTTCGAGGGGTGTGCAGCTCGTGACGTCACACAGGCCGCAAGGTTGTCCAAAGAAATCACTCCCGACTGAGGCCACTGAACGGGAAAATATATAACTAATTAGCGCTGAAACAAAACGTCGCCCGGCTGCGAAATTCACTACAACGGATCAGAAGACCCCGAGGAACCTACCCGGAAAATTTTAGTAGAGTGCATAGGGGTAAAAAAAACACACAGAGTCTAGTTAGTCCCTCTCTCCTACGCGGAAAATTTTAGAAGAATTTTAATACAATTTTAGTACAATTATAGTAGAAACCTCCACTACGGCGCCTTTTCCTCCCTCCCTCTCACCCCCTTCCCCAAAGGCGCGGTTCAAGTTTCCAGAGAGTGGGCCTTTCCTTTCCTCTTAACACCTCTCCCCTAACTCTCGCACACCCGGAGGTCACATAACCATCAATGTCGTCGTCGTCAGCAGCGCGAGTTCAGCCCACTGCAGGACAAAGGCCTTCCCCGACCACCTCCAATTAGTGCTACGGAATGTGCAGTCCTTTCACTCTCCCTTCTCTCTCGATCACTCAATTTAGATATTTATACAGACGGTTCATTACCGGCGCTTATCTCCGCGTGTCGGCCGCCAGTAATGAAATAGGTCCTCGACCGCTCGAAACAAAACAAACTGCGCGCGGCAAAGCTGTCCACGTGTTGCTGCACCGTTCGTCGAGAAGATCAACGAACTCCGCCGAAAGAGGAGGGATGCCGAGAGTGGAGGAGGCGATGCCGACGCAGCGGCGTGACCCTGCGCGCACCAGCACCGTGTCACGCGCCACTTCCGCGTCGCACGTCGCCCCTCTTGGGGGGGGGCGGGGGGGGGGGGTGCAGACAGAGAGGAGCGGTTTCAGCGACAGCGCAACCCCACACACGACGCGCATCCTGTTAACGGTTGGCGACGCAGTTAAGAACAAGTCACAGACCAAGAAGGAAGTAAACGGAAGTTCGAAGTGCGTTCGGTAGACACGCCCAAAGCGGTATAACAACAGGCTTAGCGATACTCCTCAAAGGGAAGTCATATTTATATCGATATATCTTGCTAATACATTGTGCAGCCAGCGAAAAAAGCTAGAGGACCACATATGGACATTTTAAATAAATGAGCTAAGGTCAGTCCCCTCTTCCGCTCCGCTGGCATCCATCCATAGGTGTCTGTGACAGCAGAGGCCCGGAGCATTTCATTGGTATACATCGTTCCGATTCACGGGCGAATGCCGGAAGATGTTTCGTCTCATGTTCGCTGCGCCCGCTATTTTTCGTCGCGCCGCTCATTTTCGCACGCACGCACACAAGAAGGCAACGTTAAAATAGATTTAATATAGCAGCATGAGTTTGAGAACATTCGAGCTGAAGTCGAGATGAGTGGCGGGAAACATAATGCGCCGAACATGGCGCACTCCCAAGGCGACAAAGCGGACGCTAATGGTAGCAGGGCGTAGACGAACACAGCAGAGAGGATAACGCTGAGCGATGACGTCATGCCATCGGTCGCGTTCCCGCGGCTGGCGCAGGGGTGGCTGGAAAGAGCAACGGCAGAAGCGTCCGTACGTCCAGCATTGCATGACATGCTGCTGGACAAGTTGGTTGGCATTCACTATTAGGCTGCGCTGACGGACAAAGGACAAGAAGTGGACACAACTGCGCTGAACTAACAGCTTTATTTTCGAAGACAACCGAACCACACCTTTTACACTATGACAAAGTTCACGAGCAAAAACGGCAGAGGTACGCATGTGCAAGGTTATACAAGGATAAAACAAGGCAAAACCATATGAGTCGCCAAATTTCTAAACGTCCCCCCCCCCCCCCACACACACACACACACAAAGATGAAATGGGGAGATAAGCGGGAAAAACCGACAATAAATGATTCGTGATAAAACATCTCTAGAAAAGTGAGAATGAAGGACAACAACGTTCAAGGCTAAACCGTGAGAATGAAAAAGTGTAACAATAAAATGAATTAAAATCCGACAAACGACACGGCTAAAAAGTGAGGGGGGTAGAAGCACTGAAACGATGAAAAATGAGAAACTGCGAAAAGCCTGCGAAATGCAAAACTTTGAAAGCGAGGAGTGTCACGCGTGTGAAAACCAACAGATAAAGCGGCCTAAGACGATGCAGGGGCAAAGTAATGGAGTAAACAACGCCCGAGGCGCATGTCACGAAAGGACTCCGACCCCTAACTAGTTTTGCACTCCGTAATCTCTTCCCTAAATCCACTGACACGCCTGCAAAGGCTATAGAGACGGTGCTGAGCAGAGAATCTTGCCCCTTTTGCCGATTCTTTTAAGATTACACAACACCCGGTGGGTGTATGAAATAACGGCCAGCTTTTTTTTTTGTTGTTGTTGTTGCTGCTGTGAATCCTCTCACCCTTGGAAGTGTGGTTTTTGTCTTGCTTAGGCCTTCACGTTTTTTTTTTTCGGCCACGGAGGACAGAAGTAACGCCGGGTACCCAGATTTAATCAGCCTCTATGCTTCGTGTTCGAAAGACTATACTCTGCGTTGCATGCGGCTGGGCTCTAGCTGCTACTGATGATGATGATGATGATGATGGATAGGTACGAAACACACTCTGCGCACACGTAATGCTCACATCGCTTCTCTCTACTTACAACACCCCTCCCCTTTCTTCGTTCTTCCTAGAGCGCTTGGCTTCGTCCGAACACGGTGGATCACCGGCGGGTTGAAACTCGGAAATTCAACACACTCGACAAATGATCAGAAGGCGTTTCCGTAGCCTTTTGATGACGGCGACCGCGAAGCTATGTTTTAGCCTCTCGCAAAACCGCGTGCACGCACTGCAGCCTCCGGCGGCAGCGGCAGGAAGCACGCATCCTCGACGCCACGGAGGAAGGCCGCCGGACATCCGCCGCCGACGGCGCGTCGCCAGACGACACGCTCCCCGAACGTGATGCCAGGCCGGACCCGTGCAAATGTACACCATCGGGCTACGATGAAATACGAGTGCGCTTTGTGCGTCATTACTCGACTTGGCGACGATGAGATGCCCGGAGACTTCTGGTCGAGCGTGGGTCCCGCCGGCTACTCGCGAGAACGAACGTGGGAACGTAACAGGCTGCGCGTGTTGCGATTTTCCTGTGAATTGTTCACGGTTAGTAATTCGGACTCGACACTGCGCTACGAATGCTCCACAACGCCCTACTCGAACCGCCCCCCCCCCCCCAAAAAAAAAAAAAAAAAAAAACGGACGACTTTCGATTGGCCGCGACAGGGCTCTGAGCCCCGGTCACAACATTTAGGGTTCCGAGATGCGACGCTGTAAATGCAACAACTAACAGCAACGGAAACAACGCGCAGGCATGAAAGCATGGCGCGGAAATTTCATAAAAAAAGATGGACATCGCCGCTACATGTCGAAAACAGAAATAACTAGAAGTCTCCACAGAACTTACTCTACGCTGTTCCCCGCCTATCCTAAAAGACACGGTCGCCAGCTGAAACAGGCATTTTTCTGCACAAGCGGGCTGCGCGAAGGCGCGCGACACCGGGTCTGCGGGAGAAAACAGTGATTTGTTCTGGTCCGTAGCGTGAGCCTACAGATCTGGGGCCTGCGCACTGTTTCTCTGTATGAGCTGCGCGATGCGGTGGCTGGTAACGCAATAAAGAAAAAAAAAAGGAGGTGGGGGAACGGGGGCACGAGGCGGAGACAGACAGCCGCTACCCGAACGGCGCCTCAAGTAGACCCGACCGACGTCGCCTCCTCGTCTGTCGCCCGCATTCGCCACGTGCATTCCATTCTGGCCGAGGACGGGTGAACACACACCGAACGCACAGTCCCAGATCCTCAGCCCAGAGCCAAAGACAAGCGCGGGCCGACAAAGCTGTCAGCCCCTGTCGCGTCGCGAGCTGCCTCCATCACAATGCGCGCGCGCGCCGGAGCGAGCGAGCATTTCGGTGTCTCTCCGACATCTCGAGGAGAGCTGGCACCACCGGGCTTGCCCCCCTCCTCCTCTTTTCTATCCATCTCGCGCGGCTGTCGCCGATGGGCAAGAGAAGAAGAAGAAAAGAAAAAACTTCGTCGAAGAAGTGGAACGGCGGTAATGTGAAAACGCGGAAACGGCACTGCCGACAGGGCGAACGAATCACGCAAACGCTTCATTTCTTTGCCTGGCTCGTTCCGCACTTGTTCGTCTCGGAGTATATGCATATCAACCGACCCACTTCAACACGCTTCCCTGGGACATTTATCAGACAAGGAAGCCGCAAGTGGAGGACGTTGGCGTAGATAAAATCCGGGCGACAAAGAGAGAAAAAGGGGCGAGATAACAAACTAGCAAGACATCTGCATTTCGCCTCGAATACCGCTTTCCCTGCAGAAACTCGAACAGGGCGCGCCATGGACCCGGCACCAAGAATGTCCGGCCTTTTTTTCAATGGAAGCACGCGGGCTCTAAATAAAGCAAACTAACCAACCACACATAAATCCAAGCCTTATAACCGCAACCGACAAAACGAAATCAAACGACAAAAACCTCTCAGACTAATCGCAATCCCCCATGATGAAGTGGTGATAGCGACCGCCCCTCCCACCTGAATCACACGATCACAGGTGGAACAATGTCGAGAGTTCCCACTCCGCAGCCCACACTCACAAGAATTCTAAGAGATAGTCCATAGACTGCGCATGGACTGTCCTAAAGACTGTCGAATCAATGTTTCAAAAGGACCGCCCTGCGTCGATAACATCCCCTCTGACCAGAAACTGTACGCAGGAGCTTCCGTTTACGACGGACCAAAACGGCGGCGGCACTTACTCCGCACAAGCCTGTATCCCGTATAACGCCATACCCATATACCTATACTAATTGCTGTGTACCCATATTCCCTCATATGCAGCTATGACTAAAGTTGCAGAGGCGCTCCGCCATGGCACTCGACTCGCACTGTGAGCACCCACTTGCGTGCATGGTGCAACAACATACATGACTATGCTTGGTTAATTCCGCCTGCAGAGCTCATAACAACCTTAACCCCACTCTCTAGGCAAGCACAATAGCGAGTTCGTGCACAAACAGAGCACTGCACGTGAAAATGCGTACAGAGCCCTAAAGAAGCTTTCGGATTTCACAGAGCTTCCGGGTCCCGAAAGATATGGACTCTTGCACACACAACACTGAGCAGAAACCAATGCGCGGGCCTACAACGGAAGCCGAGGGGCATCCGTTGCGCCCGAAGCCCCTTCATCCGTGCCCACATGCATTTTTGTTCCGGTACTCCCCAGTGCACAATGCATCAATGTGCGGCGACTAGTAGAAGTGAATGGAAGGCAGTGAGAGAGAATCCATTTCCGGCCTAGGCAAAGGTGGCGACCTTTCCGCCTCCACCTCCTCGGCCGAACGCAAGCCGCGAACACAAAGCCACCAAACCGGCACGCCAAGGTGGGTAAGTATACGCGCCACAACAAGTCTATATATAAATTCGCCTTTTGTTTTCCCTCAACATCGCGCGCGCGTTCGCGCGTTTTGTCGTCGTTCGCAGCACTCGTTTTTTTTTTTCTTCTTTCTCCGTTCTCTCTCTCTCTCTCGTTCCCGCAATCGCGTTATCGCCGGGCGTCGCGGGACGCGACAGCGGAGGTCCCTCGCGTGTTCTGTGCCGAGCTCGAAGAGCTGCAGCAGCCGCCTCCCACAGCGCGCCTAGACAGAGGGACCTCTTCCCAATCAATCACCGCTGCGCGACACATCGTACAATTGTCGCGTTCCGCAACCTCCATCGCCTGTCTCTCTTCCTCGCTCACTCCTCCCGTTTACCACCTCATCTCGTTTTACCTCCACCGCCTCTTCTCAGCGGTGGGCGTTTGCTCTTGCACGCTAAGCAGAGGCAGCGACGCGGCGCTCCCCGCGGTGAGCCGCGGAGGCACCGACCGCTGACGGCGGACAGGTTGCGCTTCCGCCATACCGCATCGTCCCGCGCACAGCGGATATTTCTCACTCAGCACGCGCCCGTGTGCATACATCTTCTTGCCTTCAGCAAAGCACGTCCCATTGCAAATAAGCCAAGAACGGTAGGGTAGGGTGAACGCACGAAGCCGAACAAACGATTGTACGTCAGCTGCCCGCACAGCTGTCATTTCTCCTCTCAGATGAGCCGATCAGTATTCCATCCGCCAGCCTTGAACTCAAGCTGAAAGTACATTGCCGCGCTACACCACTATGCCAGCCATGAGGCCTGGGAGGAGCGCTTGCGCTGCACGCCACCAGGCGGCGCCCGTGCACGAGATTTAAATGTCACTGCTTTTCTGTGTGACGTCATTAGTGCGAAAGAACTATTCCAGCCGTACCAACCCTGAGCAAGAATCTTGTGTGAAGCATCGGAGTAACTCGGGTAAGCTCGGGTTTCTGCAGGGGGCGGCAGAAAGCTAGGGAAAGGCGGATGAGATTAAGAAGTTTGCGGGGATACAGTGACCGCAGCTTTCAAAGGACAGGGTTAATTGGAGAGACATTGGAGAGGCCTTTGCCCTGCAGTGGGTGTGGTCAGGCTGATGATGATAAGTTCGGTACAGCGTCGGGCAAGCTGCAGCCAATGGGAGGAAGCTTGGAGGAGCGCCGCACCAGCTGCCCGCCGAGTGTGAGAGGGTGTGCCGATGAACAGCGAGAAATGCGGTTGCGTGCACATGCAGATGCAAGAAGAAGAGGCGAAGAATGAACACATGCTTTCGCACATCTGCTTGGTTTAACTGCGTTAAAACCCTACCACTTTTTTTGGTCGTCTCTCGTGCGCCAGTGGAGATTTCCCCATCTGCGCTGTTTTCTCTTCGAATGGCTATTTCGCTATTTAGGTGCCACATATAGAGCAGTTTCGGCGTACCTTTCTGAAGCCGGTGAACATGCGCGTGATGGTCTTGCTCTGCCTGCGCGCCGAGCAGACGAGCAGCAGCCACTGGGGGAAGAGCTGCTGGTGGGCGGCCAGCAGTTCGGCGATCGTGCGGCTGCCCCGGCCCCCTTCTGACGAAGAGGCCGCGTGCTGCCGCTGCTGCTGCTCGCGGCGCTGCTGGCCGTGGTGGTGGTGGTGGTGGTGATGGCCGCCTGCAGCTCCGGAACCGTTCACCTGCGACCACCAGGGAACAAAGTTTTTTTTTTGCAATTATCGGCCCATCAACCGGCATATTCGGACTGCCAGATGCAGTAGCACGTATCCCATATGCTATGATGGTGCCGACATTTGCATATAGTATAATTTTTTTTATTTAGATTCTCTGTTCAGGTTGCTACCTAGAAACTGGACTGCCCACAACCCGGTTGGCAGGTTGTGATGACGTCGAAAGGTCACGTGAGATCTATCGACCAATCATTAATTTAATTACACCTGCCACGGAGGGCAGGCTGCTCAAAATCCGGTGGCCAGGTTGCTGCCTGCCACGGTGGGCAGGCTGCGATGACGTCACAAGGTCACGTGACCCCTCTCGACCAACAACGAATTTCACGACACTGGCGGGGCTTTTGTGTGACGAAAACTCCAATGCCATCGCATTTAAAAGAGCACCGCGGCTGCGGAGCCGGGTCGTGGACGCACCTGCACCAGGAGCGACTCGTCCACGGAGTCCACGAGCAGGAGGCAGGGCTGCGCGGGCGGCTCGATCTCCAGCAGGGGAAAGAGCACGGCCTTCTTGAACGCCTCGTCCGGCCAGCGCGCGCAGGCGGCCGGCTCGAGCGCGGCGGCCGCCTCGGCGTCCCTCAGCCGGTCCTGGTATCCGCCCAGCAGGCCGTCCTCCTCGCGGCGGCACAGCTGCCGCACCATGCTCAGCACGAAGCCCGGCACGCCCAGGGTGCGCGTGTCGTGCGCCTGGCAGAAGTGGTGGGCGAGCACGCGCCGGCTGAGCGCGTGCTGGCGGGCCTCCGGGTCCGGGGTCGTGGGCCGAGCGATCTCCTGGAAGAAGGCCGTCTTGCCGCAGCCCGGCCCGCCCACCACGAGCGCGCCGCACGTCTTGGACGCCGGCCGCTGGTCCAGGCAGTGGGCCAGCTTGCCGAAGGCCCACTCCCGGCACAGGAACCTCCGCCGGCGGCTGTGGCACAGGCCGAGGCCGCCGCCTTCGTCGTCGTCATCGATGCTCGCCCTGGGCTGCTGCGGGTGCAGGGGCGGTGGTGAGCTCATGGCCGCGCTCGGCGAGGAACGGCTCCGCGCAGCTGCAGGCTCCTCGCGGACGCTGCTGTCCCGCTGCAGGTCGCCGGCGCCGCGCAGCTACGAACCCTCATCCTCTTGCTTCCTGCGGAGAACAGACGTGCACCGTCATTCAACACTAGTCGACTACGGGGCCCCCTACAGTCGAGGAACTCAAGTTCCGAGTCCTCCAATCAGATGGACAGCAGACAGCTACTACGCGGCCATACAACCTGCGCATCACAGCCCACAAAGCACACCAATGCATGGGAAACAGGGCTGCCGTGGAGAAAACGGAAATATAAATTATCCTTCTAAAGTTGTCTCCCCTCCAATAATTCCCCGCCGGCGACTCAAATATTCTGTACATAAATAAAGAAATAAGTAAATAACTGAACGCATTAGAACTAGTCCATGCAGATCTCCGCTGTCCGGCACGGCCACGGAAAGTGCGGCGGAGAATCTTGCAGCGACTCAGAAACGTCCTGTGGCTTCACAGCACTGCATGTACACTGCTTATGAGAGAGATTATGATGGAGGCCGGGAAAAAACACTAACACTACGAAAAGCTAAATTGCCTGAAACTTGTCATTCCAGTGATCCTGCGAGAATACACAAAGCGCACTGCGTATATGCTAGCTTTCAGTGTCCCGATTTTTGTTGCTGCAGTGGCCCTTCTCTCAAAGCTACACCCACGAGAGCGCAATCTGCTTCTCCGGTTAGGCTTCAAATCCCACTCGCTCCGCTCCTTCCATCACCCGCGTGCTCTGCACACGAATTTTAGAATCGCAGAGTTTTTTGCCGCGCAACTATATCTGCGTCCAGAAATCGCAATTGAGGCGGCGCTATCCTTTCCAGGAAAAGAAAATAACAGCGCAAACTTCTAGACACCGACAAAGAGCAGTGTAGACAAGAAAGCAAACCCGAGTAAACGATATCCCACGCGGCGGAAGCAGACAAGAGCAGACAATGTACTTGGGCGGTACATGTGATACGGACAAGAGATAACCGATGGCCTTTCCCACCTTCCGGCCGTTTTCCAAAGGCGCGGCCCCTCGATAACTGTCGTGACGAAAGGAATGGCACAGTAAGTTCGTTTCTATTCCACATTTAATTCCTTGGGCACTCACTCCACGCTCTTCATACTCTGCAGGAATATACAATTAATAACCGTGAAAGCAGCGATGGCCTAGTGGTTTGAGCATCCGCCTCGCATTCGGGAGGTGCAGGGTTCGATTCCAAGTGCCACCGAGTATGCACCGGTGACACAATGGGTACAAGCCCTCCCCTGACCTGGTGCTTCACTTCTTAAGATGAAATGCTTGAGAAATGGGTTTTTGACCCCCCCCCCCCCCCCCCCTCCCTTGAGAAGGCGAAAACACCTCGTGCCATGGCACTCTTTGGCCCCAGATGCCCTCGCGGCATAAAAATTCACAATAATCATCATCATCATTTCATACCTGTGGCTCGCATCCCGTCATTAGTTTCCTCATACGGCACGCGTACGGCTTACCGTCAGACGTAGCAGGAGGCTGCATAACATCGCATAACATTACTTGACGGCACATACGAACCCCGCCAGCCCCTGGGGAGGACGCCCAAGATATGCTCCGGATCTAAACGACAAAAGAACGGGGCATCTCTGTCCCCGACCAAACTGCGCATGCAATCGGGCGAGACGGAAGCTCACGCAGCGTTTTTCAGACACGTTCTCACACGCAGTGCACAGAGAACTATAGCCCCCCGTATTTTTCCCGCGGCGGGTTCTCGCGTTACGTGCGGGCACAGTACACTAGATGGTCCCGGCGAACAAGGGACCTCCGGTGTGCGCGCCTGCGCAGGCCAGCGAGCGACCAGGTTCATCAGTCCAGGGGCAGAGCAGCGACGACGGACGCCGCGCGGGCTTGGTGCGTCGTACTCGAGAGCAACGTCGTGCACGGCACATCGCTCACCGCACGCCGCCCCCAGCCTGCCGAAGCCGCGCGGGCTATTTCGGGAGCCGAACGCTGGCGCACCGAAGACGACCACGCCTACGCGCACCACACAGTCTTGAAGGCCCGAAAGGCAACGGCCACGAAACGCACGCCGGATGGGCACCGAGGCGATGGCGACGATGGCAATGATGAAAAAGCAGCAAGAGCATTTATTAATAAGCCGGATAACGCAAGGCACCACGTGACAGGAAAGTCCAATTAGTATCAACCCAAGACCTAAAGTACGCATTCCAAGCGCACAAGACAACATTTGTGTTCTCGCTGAACATTCTGCCTCGCAATACATATTGTGCCTATAGTTCTCAATTTCGCCCTGCGCGGCGCATAAACGAGGGATAATTTTGCCTTTCGGTGGCAACGGATGAATATCTATCACAAAAATGGGAGAGGAGGGGTGAGGCCACACTCCAGCGTGATCACGACATCGAGGCAGTATACGAACGAACTCGCATGAAGGTATACTTTCGCATCTGCGTTTTACGCACGCCACGACTATGACAATCCCGAACCGAAGGGAAAAATTATATTGTAGCGAAAGCTACATTGGCCCCGAACTTGCGATTTCGATGTGGCGGTGCTCCGAGGAGGCACAGAGACCGACATTTAGCCGTTGCCTAGCAATCGCCGCAGCTGGCGGACGCCGCGCCATCTGGCATGACGTCACACCGCTTGCCTCGTCGTTGCGCTCGCCTCCGCTCGCTTCGCCAGCTGTGTCCCATGCCTGACAACACGTCGGAGGATTGAAAAGGAGAGCTCGCGTGCGCCCCAACCACAGTTGAGGCGGCAGTATGGACGGCGACAACTCTGCTAAGCAGAAGGAGGCTTGGAATCGACATCGGAAAGAGATGAAGCGGAAACGAACCGCCCAGGAACCAGAAGAACAGCGCTGAACGACTGGCTAAACGCCGTGAATATGCAGCCGCGAGACGGGCACGTTTAACGTCCGATGTCTCGACCGCTAGCAGCAGCGACAGCAGCCGGAGGAGAGATCCGAGTCCTGCTTTCGCTACATATATCCTGGCATAGCCCAGCTAAGCCACTGCCAATTTTTTTTCCGAATCGTCCGCACATAACCATGCTCTCCGGGGTGCCCAGCGAATTCCTGGGGTCTTCACCATTCGTCGGGCACGAGCGCGGATTACAAAAGCACTCCCATAGCCGGAATGAAGCGTGTCCACCGACCACGCCGACGTTCAACGGTCCGCGGTTCGCGTGGAGTTGGACGGACAAACTTAGGCAATTAGTAGCCACCCATTAAAACGTAGCGCTAGCAGTTCTCACAGAACTAGTCAGTGAAACTACTAACATGTGTTTTCCCCAGACAATTATGGCAGTTGACTTTCCTCTCTGTCTAAAAAAAGCCCCAGTGAAAGGCGTTGGTAGAAAGCCATACGATGTACGGAGGGACCGAGTGTTCCCCAGCGCAGTGAGGACGGCAACGCACGGACCACACGCAGAACGACAAAGGAAGGCAGATAAAGAGCAGAGGAACAGCGAAGGCGCGGCCTTGTGCCGTAGCACACGAACGCTCCCCTCCACAGGAAACAATGCGCAGCGCCGCCTTCGCAAGAGCGCACACGCGAAGCGGCCGCTCCAACCACGACAGTCGCCGCTCGCTACCGCTGAAAGTAAGGATTCGAACAGGACGCGCCCACTCACGGCCAACACTGCGTTTCTTCTGGCTGGCCGGTGCCTGGCTATGCTGTCCAGATGGGCGTCCAGAGGGAGGGGGCCTGCCCCTCCCACCAGCTTGGAATTTCGGATATTTTTTATGCACTAGCAGAAAACAACTGCACAGCTTGATTAGCACTCTTAGGTGATAGTAACTTTTCGTATTTTGATGATTAAGTCTGATTCTTTTTTGGTGAATAAAATCCAATGTATGTTCTCCAAGCCTAGCACTAATTTGCTGTTTCTAATTTTTGTTTCATGTGCGTAGTTTGGACCACAAATAGTGCCTTTTTGGTGCTAACCTACCGCGTCCTTCATCCCTGGCCATCGTGTTCAACCCCCCCCCCCCCCCCCCCCCCCTCTACAAAAAGTTCTGCGGACGCCCTTGGCTCTCCACCCTTGCGAAATAGCGCGCTTTTGTGTGAAAGCACTTGATTCGCTTTGACTAACGAAACACCTCACAGGAGCCCTGTTACCGAACAGAAGTGCAGAATAAAGACGTACAAACAACGAAAGTCTACAGCGAAGCTGGCACTTCACCACGGGTAATGGCTGAAAGGTTGGTGGATGCAGTTTTTTTTAGTTATTTTTCATCGTTCCTTTTTTTTTTTTTAGTGCCGAAATGTCACAGTGCGGCACTCCTGACGTGTTAAGAGGTCAAAACGGGTCAGACACTCCAGAACACGCAGTCAACAGGGCCCAACACAAGCTACAAAGTTCGTAGGCACACAGCAAAGCTCCGATAAAACTCCTTCAAGGCCTCTCGAGGAGCCGAGGTAGGGCCCTAAACGAGGTACTCCACCGTTCAAACTTCCTCATGGTTACTCGCGAGACTAGAAAGAAAGACTAACACGGTCCCTGAAGCACCACCCCTCCCGCGCCTCTCCTACTCCGAGTGCCTTTCTCAAGCATGCAGCTCGGCTACATCGCTACAGTTCGTCAGTCGTGTTGGTACACTCGCGCAAAGCAGAGACACCGAACCCCTGTGTGCAACGCGACACGTGTTGTGTGTGTGGACTTCCTGCATGCACGTTTTACTTGTAACGTGCAACCCCCTCCTTTAACAAAAGAGCACAAGGAAAACGGTGGGACGCGCAAACAATAGTGGCCAAGCCGCCAAGCGTGATCTGTGCTCCACCTTTCGCCTTGCTTTTGACTGCTGTTGCCCGTACTGAGCGTGAGGATGCATATGAGGTAAGGTTTCGGTCACAGTGCACTCGCTTCCTACTGATCTTTGGACATGGTAGGGGCGAAAAGAAGCGCTCGAAAAGACGAGGACGCAGAAAGACGGACGCACATACACGACCGGTAGCTTTGCGTGTTTGTTTTAAACACACGAGGTTTCGATGTCCTTGCGAAGCGGAGTAATATTGATTCCTAGCGTGATTAAAACAGTTTGAACTCATAGCACTGGGTCAAACTGGGTGCGTCTGTCATTTTCTGCTTGCTCGCATGATCGAGAACTCCTTTTTAACCGCACCCCAGACAGTCCACATTACCGCTCATATATACATACTGTGCATATAAAAGGTTACACGGCCATGTGCAGCTTTGGCAATAACGGAGAATGAGCGGAGGTTCTTTTACAGGGGTCAAAAATACTTCGAATTCTATGAACGCTTCCAGAAAAAATTATTGCCGCCGCTGTTATAGAGATTCGTTTAACTCGCGATTTTGCAGTTACGCCAGTCTCCCCGAACATCATCACGCTCATCATGACGTCATCAGCTCTTGAGCGGGCGTAACGCCGCTCTCTTATCCGATTGTCTTTCCTCCCACCCATTCGCAGACGAGTCCTAAGAATGCCGTGTTTGCCAACGTCATCATTTTCATCGTCACAATACAAAGGCCCACTGAACTCCCGCTAATCAGAACTCCAAGCCAGACTCTCCGCGACGGCTTTGTCTCATTTTTTTTTTTATCATTTTACAATCCATTGTGTTATCCTAAAGGCGTAGTTCTTTTTCATGACGGGCGTGATCACGGACCGATCGGTCACGTGCCTATGACGCGCGGTCCGTCCGTACGCGCCGGCTGTCGTGCTTGAAGTGATAGCAGACGACGAAGATGTAAGCGGTTCTGTGCAGAGCCAGCGATCGCGATTACTCCAATGGCAACAACATAAAAGTTCTACGTCAAACCGTTGCAAAAAACGCCTTATTGCTGCTCCCACGCATGATCCCGGTACGTCTCAAAAGCCGAAAATCATACACAGCAACATGTAAGCGCGCTGGAACGCTAAATGAAAACAAGAAATAACATCAAACGACAAACGCACAGCCGCATAGCTCACACATGCGGTGCCGCCCGACAGGCTCTCACGGTAATTTCTATGCAACGCAGAGCGGACGAGAACACTGCACGTAAGCGAGACACAATGGCTTGAAATTACGCACTGGCGCGACAGCGGAACAGAAACGACTGTCGCGCTACACTGAGGAGCTCGTGAGATCTTTTTTTTTTTTTTTTTACGCGACCACGGGTGTAACACGCATGCCGATGTGCGATACACAAACATCGCACTTTCTATATAAGCCGCGTTTACATGAATGCGACGAAGTCTATACTCCAGTCCACTTTTTGAGGGAAAGAGCAGGTTCTGAGAAAGAAAGGCGTGACTCTTCCTCTACTCTCTTCCTCGACGTTTTCGCACTTTCCCTCGAAAAGTGGGCTGGAGTCGACTTTTGTCGCATTCATGTAAACGTGGCTATAGTCAGAACAGTGCGACGGTTGTTGGTGCGCGCTACGCGGCCGTCTCGCTTTCCTCCAGCCTTTTAGTGTGGTACCATTTATGTGGCATGTTTGCTTCCCTACAATGATGAGGAAGACACTACTATGCATGATTCACTGTAGGGTATTCGCGCACGGCAGCTAAATAATTTATAATCGATTTTTTTTTTCTGTCATGCTCTTTCGGTTTCAACAGCCGAACGATGGCTGTGACGTCAAAGTGTGGTCATACGTCACGTGAGGAAAAACTGCTATGTAATCGCCGCTTGATCGTGTTAATTCACTACAGCGCTGAAGCCAGCCTTCCTCGAAAGCCGGAATGATAGCGAATGTATAAGCAGCGATTATAATTTAGTTTCTTCATGCCTCACGTGATCTATAACCACACTTGGGCGACACAGTGATCGTTCGGCTGTTGAAACCGAAACCAAAACAGCACGAGAAAGAAATTCGATTATAAATTATTTAGAGGCCGTATGAGAATACGACACGGTAATTCATGTATAATAATGTCTTACGCATCATCACAAAGAAAACACCCACCCAAAAGTTATGCGTCTTCACTCGTTTAATAACAGGAGCAAATACGCGTGCATGAGCCCTCACTGACCCCGCAAGCGATGCAAGGTCCGCAAGGAGGGTAGAGAGAAGCATCTGAGCGGCTCTGACCGGAGTACACATGCACACGCTGATACGAGAGACCGCACGGAGCGCGCAGCAGCTATTTGCGGAGCCAGCGCGACCTTGGCGTTCTCGCCGCAGCGTCGAGTCGTCCGTACGATCCGTCGGTTGCGCCTCAGTGCAGCCAACATTGGCAGACCCCCCTGATTCCCCCCCCCCCCCCCCGCCCCCCTACCTCTCGGACATGCCGGTTGCTCGATGATACTCTCGCTTATAAACCGGCCGCCATCAATCAGCCCGTCATCGATCACGGTCCGCCCGACGCCAGGACCGGCGGCGCCCACGAAGAACCAAGCGAGGGGCAAGACAGGCGGACGCAGCACGCGTCTTCCTGAATCGCAGTCAGCTGCCGCACGCGGAAGCCTGGAAACGGTTTCCACTTCCGGTAGCCGGAGCCACCGACTGCCGTCAGGGCTGCTGCACCAACGAGGCGGCCGCCAGGGAAGGCGGAAGGCGGAAGCACGGGAAGCTCCGCAATAATCGCCTCCACATCCTGGAAAAGGCTCCGTCGTCCGGCGCTTCATGTATTTCTTTTTCTCGCGGAAGATGGCCGATGATGAGCACGACTGTCTATGGTGTGCGACGCCATATCATCATCACGTCCGCTACCAAGAAGCTTGCATACGCCCGTCTGACGCTGATATGAGCAGGACCCGAATCGCCGCACAAGCCCGCGCACGTCGCTGCCGCTGATGCAGGCCACAAAGAGGTCTCCCGACAAGGGTCGACATATCACAGACAGGCGTAGGCAGAAAGGATTATAGCCATATAGTCACATAGTTCCGTTCTATCAAAACTTCAGAAAGCATGCTTCGGGTGCCGCATGATAAAGCGGTGAAGCGTATACGTGTTCTTGCACACGGTGCTTCCCATTCACATGCCGGGGTATGTACGCGTTTAAACGTCGAGTGTTCCGTGGTATGTGCTTAGCGCCGCACGAGGGACATAGAGCGTGGGGTGGCACAGGTGTTTGATGAAGAGACAGGGGAAGCAGTTGGTGCGCAGCTGGCTAGGTCCAGTCTGCTCCCACGATAGTAGGCTAGTGTTTCGGTTTAGTTTTGCCCCCCCCCCAATCCCGAACCCTACTTTCCTTCTTGGGAGGCTGCGCTATCCTGCTCCACGGGACCAGCAATGGCTGGTCCAACCGGACAGCGGGATTGCAAAATCCCATTGAGCCCCGGAATAAGGGTCGCAACCAAGAGAATAGGCAGACAACCCAAACTCGTTCTATCTTTAACAGCGTTAAAGACCCCGTTACCCAGAAAATCCGGCGCCGGCGTTGTGAGCGAAAAATCACGATCGTGACACTGGCATGTGGTGCCCACAGGGCAGCCTAGGAGGCAGGTGGGCCACCTATAGGTCACGTGACCTTGCGGCTTAATCACAGCCTGTCCACCGGATAGTGAGCAAACTGCCCACCGTGGCAGGTGGCAGTTAAATTAATGATTGCTCGTTAGGGAAGAGCAGCCTGGGCCGCACAATTTGGCGGCCCATCCCTAAGAGCACCTGCCATCGCAGGGTGGTGGCGCATCGCTTAATTGCTGCACTTTAAAAGAGATAGACGTTGGGATAGCTGGTTTCTGACAAAGTATTCATATTTTTAGGGCAAACAAGACAGGGCACAAAAAGAAAGACAAACACGGGCGCCCGTGTTTGTTTTTCTTTCTCTGCCCTGTCGTGTTTGCGCTAAAAAGATGAACAGCTGCGTCACTGCGCCAGAAGGGGAATGTGGACTGCCAGGTACCTATGAATGTAAAGTATAGAGATTAAACTTCTGTATACACGGGAATCAACTCATTACGTTACCGCGTCATGCCCTTAAGGCGGAGCAGATTGTCCCCTCCAATTCTCCTTCCAACAGAAAACCAGCTCCGCTGGCACTCTCTCGTAGTGTGCGCCAACGTGCCACTTGCCTGGTCACTCCTCTCTTTGCTATGTCACCATCGTTACGTTTCCCGCAAGATCCTGTTACGTTACGAGCTCACATATGACTGCGAGAATCCGGCAGAAATGCGACCTACGCACGTTTAATTCCTACGTTGCACACACCTCCAAACCTGCGAGTCCTGCTCAGACATGCGGTTCATTTCCATCGACAGATGTGCGACCGACGCTGTGCCTGTAGTCTGGAGCTACCTCAGCTCTAAGCGAATGGTGACCCGGCGCGGCCAGCAACTCAGGCACGAAAGTCTACTACAAGGAAACCGGCGGGAAGCGGGACACAGGGCAGTGGACGACGCGGTCCGATCTAGCGCCCAACTATCGCGCTGCTCAATTACGGTGGCCACGCGTGATTGATGGCACGCAGGGTTCCGCCCCAATCTGACAGCTCAGGTGGCGCATTAACTCTACGGGTGGCGGCGTTTGTACAAGAAGCGACGGGCTGCCACGCCCCGCTCTGCTGTGATGCACAGCGCCTACAAAAGGAAGCTATTCAAACCGCTATACAGGCTGTGCTTCGCCACGCTGGAGCATTTCGACTGCGAGCAGCATGTAATGTAGGCACCTAACCGGTGAAAGAAAGAAAAGGAAAGAAAGAAAAGGAAAGAAAGAAAGAAAGAAAGAAAGAAAGAAAGAAAGAAAGAAAGAAAGAAAGAAAGAAAGAAAGAAAGAAAGAAAGAAAGAAAGAAAGAAAGAAAGAAAGAAAGAAAGAAAGAAAGAAAGAAAGAAAGAAAGTCGGACTTGTCCACTTCGCGGCGAATAGACGACATCGATGGCTGTGGGAGTCTTCCAGACATGCGCGAAGGCAGCGACCGAGGCTGCGATGAGCTTGTGCCCAGAAAATTTATCTGCCCACTGCGGTGTTGGTGCCACAATGGCGCCCTTCGGAAATACTTTCGGTGAAAGTAAACGCGGTCAAACATAATTGCGCTTTTGAAAAGACGGGACAAAACAGGGACGACACAAACTCTCGTGCGCAATGTTAACTACCAACTAGCCCAATTTGAAACGCTTTCTGAAGGGTCTACAGACGGCTACACATTTTCAGTCAACAGTTTTCAGTCTTTTCAGTGCAAGCTACGGTTCAAAGAACCCCTGAGAACACAGTGCGCTGCGCGGTCAATGAACGTAGGAAAACGAATCAGGTATAGCCAGACGGGAGACCCGAGGTAGCCGCGCCAGGTGCGGCCGAAGCGATGACGTCACCTGGCGCGCGGTGCCTGCGCGGCGCTCGAACACCCGCGTGCTCCAAATCATCAGCGAAGAAAAAGAGAAACAGAAAGGAAGAGGGGGGGGGGATCACGGTCGAATGCACGCGACCCTTCCATCCCTGCGAAGGACAACTAAGCTTCGTCTCTTTCTTTCCTTTGAACATGGAAAATTTGCAAGGCACTCATATCAGCCCTAGCAAGCTCTCCACTCGAGCCATCCCTGCCGCGCGCGTTGAACCTAACGGCGGAGAAGGAACGCAGCGAACGCCCAGATGGAGTCTCGTTGCGAGAGGAGTGCCCCACCTTCAGGGACAACCGATTAGCGTTCTTCCACGCCGCGTTCCCTCCATAGCACACGCACCAGCTCACCCTCGCGATACACAGCTCTGGTGTATCTTTCTATCTCGAGCCAAACGGAGCAGCAGCAGAAGAAGCAGCGGCGGCAAGAGGAGCCCGCGTGTGCATGGGGGAGGAAGGAGCGCGCTGGCTCGCTCCATCTTTCCCTTCTTCTCCTGAAACATATATCGCTCTCTGTCACAACGCGAAAAAAAGGAAACGGATTGGGGCACACGGGACGAGTGCGTCGCGAGTTCAACCACACGTACATAGCATTCCAGCTGCATAGCGCTGTCTTGGGACTCAAGCGGTACAACCTCATACACTGAAATCACCGCGCCGCGCACGGGAGATTTCATTCGGACGGACTAGCTCGCAAAGTGAAACTATGTTCGGATAATGCCCCGGTCCGCTTTCCGAGGCGAAGGTCGGACTTGCAGGCCAGGTTAGGTTGGGAAGAAACGAAAGGCGCGGTAACTGTCTCACGCTGGGGGAACCTGAGCCGTTCGCGAACTTGTAAAGGAGGCCCGTTCCAGGGACATGCCGTTGGTGAGGCCTCTTCGCTGCACCGAGCGAACGTTGTAGCCCATGTGGACGTGGCAATGGGTATGCATAATAGTGCGCCTGTTCCGATGCCTCATCAGTGCAAGCACTCGGCATTTACTTTGCGGCACGGAACATTCTTTTTCGTATCGAGCATTTGCAGAATATGAACAGCTGGGCCCTTTTCAACATCTTGGCTACATGGCGAGTCCGTGAAATAAACACACGAAAAAATTGGCAGAGGTTTAGCTCTGGTTAAACCTGGAGGATTGCGAAAGCAACGAGGAGAGAGAGGGAGAGAGGCGATGGAGAGCGCGCGGCAGCGGCGGCGGCCCCGGTAGCCCCGGCACGCTAGCTATGCGCCGCTACTGCGCATGCGCAACTGGCGAGCGCGGCGGCGGTGCGCCAGCTGTACGCCGTGTGACGTCACTGCTCCTCGCGCATGCGCAGTATGGCCTGTCCTCAGCTCCGCGAAATGGCTCCGCGACTCGCTTAGTGTTGCTTTCGTGACATCTCGCAGTTCGGTACTCGGGGTAGCGATGCAGAAGCTCGGTGGCTCCCTAATACAAACCCGATCTAGTTTATAGCGGCAGCCTTCACACCAGCGGGGAGTGCGCAGGAATAGAACGGTTTAACCTGCATATCCTGCAGCGCGAGAAACAGCGTACACATTCCGAAAAGAAAGAAAAGATACAAAAATTAAAATGGCATGACGAGGTTCTTTTTTTTCTTTTTTTAGGGAAACGCCAGCGCGACTGGGACGTTGCCGCATCCTCTGCAGGCGTCCGCAGCCTATATCGAGCGATGTTTGTGTGTGCACGCACTATTGCGTACACAGCGCCGGCAGGCAGACAAGAATAATTAGGCCGCGCGCTCTAGCGGCCAAACCATTCTTCCCCCAGAAATGCCGGCCCTGCTTCCTGGCGCAAGCGAGGCCTGTTTGTTTTCTCGCGGACGACCGCGCTGCCGTGCAAAGAACGGCAACCCGCTGCGTCGGCTCCAACAGCCTCGGTCGGGCTGGTCAAAGAGCACAGCCACCGTGCCCTTCGCCGGTCCAACCTACTCACATTTTTGTTTAGTATTTTTCTCTAGTTTAGCCTCCCTTCTTTCGTCGTCTTTCGCACGAGTCCAAGGTCGCCGGATAGTCAACTGCTCGCTTACTTGTTTTACCACGCGCCGTTCGGAAATCGCCAAGCGCCATCAATCGGGGCGCGCCAACTTCCGCCTCGAGATTCGACACGTTCTTCAGCCGCGGCGAGCGCAGCTTTTTTTTAGAAGAATGCGCCAAAGGACGAAAAATAATAAGCGGGCGGGTCGGGCTGAGGGTTCCGTTCCGGCATGCAAGTCCATGCATGCGTCACATCAGGCAGTGCGTATCGAGGCCAAGCTTCATCGCACTGACGCTGTCGCTGCTGCTCCAACCATCAAAGGTGCTACGGTGGCGTCACCTTGCCGAGTCCGCTGCGTCACCGCGATATGCTGTCGGGCGTATGCTTAATGGAGAATTCGATGGCGGGGCGAGATGGCTATATACACTGCGGGAGGAATACGGATGAGCCCGTCGGAACAGGGGGGGTATTAGGGAATTGGGAGAGGCCTTCGTATTGCAGCTGGCACAAAGAGGTTGTCGATGACGACATCAACGGCTGCAGTGCGTCGGCAGTAAGGGGACGGTAACGAGACTTTGGTCAGTAGCGAGCGGTGATAGGGCAAGGTGAGACATCTGTACACGTTGATGAGTTTGTTTGTTTGTTTTTGTTTTTCGGCTTCTACGGCGCCTGCGGAGACTTACAAGTGCCAGCAAAATATGTGAGGCTACACGCGGTAATTTTTTATAACGCTTACAGGGTTTTATTTTTAAAAATCTATGTTAGATACATTGATACGGTGTGTGCAGGTTTGTGTCTGGTTAGCAAGGAGGACATTATGTACGTGATAGAGTTCTATTACCAGACGACTAATTCACTAAAATTAACCAATCTACTGTTATTTTTGATTTCAGGGGGCTAGAATATATTGCGAAATTGAAGGCCGTCGCATCGAAGGTAAGCCCCGTTTTTAACTTTTCTTAATCGGCAACGGGGTTCGAAACAACGAACGTCAAAAATACGCATTTGAAAGTTCTTCGAGATGGCTTTCCCGCTGTACACACGAGTAAAATGGCAACGCTCGCATTTTTAGTGCAGCAAATACAGACGCCGTTCATGTATTTTATGACGTAGAAACAGTTCACGTGATTTCGGCGACAATACTATGCGCAACAATACCATTTTTTTTTTAACGTTCAACGCGAGAAGTAACTCAACGACCTTTTAAATGCGCATTTTTGGCGTTGAGTATTTCGAAGCAAACTGCCAATTCAGAAAATTTAAAGACTAGATCACCTCATCCGTCGACGGTCTTCAAATTCGCAATATAACCTCGCCCCCTGAAATCAAAAATAAAAACGTTGATTAGTTAGTTTCACTTAATTTATCGCGTAATTATTGAGGTTCACCATGTCTGTAATGTCCCTCTTGCTGTACAATCCACCTGCACAAACCACACAGACGTGATGCCACAGTTCTTGAAATAAAAATCTGTTAGCCGTAGCAAAAAAAAAAAAAAAAAACCGGTATAAGGCAACGAAAAAGACTAAGATAGGTAGGCGCGTGCGGCCTGGACGCCTGCCAAAGGCCACGTAACAGGAGATGCAAAGAAACGACCTCCGGCTGAAGGAGCGCTTTTCGCGGCCAGGCAACAGGAAAGAGGACTGCGCAAAGCCCAAAGCGGCGAGCGCATCGCGCGGATCCCTTGGAAAACGAGATCTGCAAATGCGCCCGCATTAACTCATGCCGATCTGAAATTCACTTCAAACTGAAATCGCAAGCATATACCGTATTGTGCGTTTTTATCGTAAAGACTTTCAAAATTTTTCTTACCTCAACCGCTGGCTCCTTTGCGGTGAAACTGCACACAGAGCTTGCGTATTATGGTAACTTTTGTATCGTAGCAAGTTTTACAACGGTACTTACTTAGTTGAGCCGTGCATCATGCAAAAGCGCAATCGTGTGCGTCGAGATCGGCGTACCGAAGCCCAAAACACCGAGTTTTTGCTGAAGGGCGGCAGTAGCGCCATCTGTCTTCCACAACGAAATTAAACAAGGAGAACACAGCTCAGGACTTCGCGACGTCGTCCTCCGACGCTTTAGGAGAGCCACGAAAGCAGACGATATAAGCTGAATTGAATAAAATCATTGGACGAAAAAAAGACGTCAAACAATATTCTTTTAATGGCAAAGCATCGTTAAAATAGTTGATTCTGGCATTTTTTCCGCTCAGTTCGCCGAAAATGTTCGAAGCGCTTCAGTTGAAGCAGACGAAAAGGCCCCCGCGCTCCTTGCAACGCTCTCCTTGTGACGCTTTTCATTGCAGACGACAGATGGCGCTACTGCCGCCCTTCAGCAAAAAAACGGTGTTTTGGGCTTCGGTACGCCGATCTCGACGCACACGATTGCGCTTTTGCATCATGCACGGCTCAACTAAGTAAGTACCGTTGTAAAACTTGCTACGATACAAAAGTTACCATAATACGCAAGCTCTGTGTGCAGTTTCACCGCGAACGAGCCAGCGGTTGAGGTAAGAAAAATTTTGAAAGTCTTTACAATAAAAACGCACAATACGGTATAGTCGGATACAACTGAGGTCTGCAGTGAAGCTCCGCCCACATTCAGCCTCCGCGCACAGAATTCCTCCACGACGAAAAGTAGTCCGCTGCTTAAACGTTTCTTGTTGCCTAAAGAAGAAGCTTATCGCAAGAAAAAAAATGATGAGCTCTAGAATTTCGATACGTGGATTGTTTCATACAGTCAAACATTAAAAAGATAATTTCGTTTACTGTTGCGTTTGGCCAGCGGAGTAATACAGGACGTCGCGGACCGCGGATCAGAGTTAGTAGCTGCTGTTTTTTTTTTTTAAGTTGTATCCCACTATAGATGCAAGGGTGCATACGCCGCAGTAAGCCTCGAACTGGAAGAATGGCAACAGCAGTTCGCGTCCACATGAGCGTAGCAAAAGCACTTCTAAAAAGGAACAACTCTGACATCATTCTCAAATCTTCGCTTCCCAACAGCGTACACTTGTCCCGGAGCGAGCCTCAAAACCGGTTGCGGAGGCAGTGTCAGCAGCTAGAGCAAGGGCTAGCAGATAGGAGAGGAAGACAATGCTTTCGCGTTAGTGACACGCGCTCAAAATGTGGCTGGCCCCGGTGGGCGCCCAAGAAATAAATGAAGAAAAAGAACAGACGACGAGAGCCTTTAGCTCTTGTCGCCACGTAGCAGAGCTAGCAAGGAAAGCCCAGGGACCCACCGAGGTGTCCTCGCTGTGGAGAACATCCCTCCCTCTGCCATATGGTGGGGCAATGCTATTCCTGATCCCCCCGTCCACCCTTCAACCAACCAGCACCTCCTGGGAGGAGCGGCTGACCGACCCCAGGGCCACATTGGCCAGCAATGGCTGGTAGAACGTGCGGTGGCAGTGGACGCAACATGTGAGGTCCCGGACTACGGACACCACCAGGGGGTACTTCATTTCGAGTCAATAAAGATGTTTTAACTACTACTACTACAAGCAGCCGCCAAGCCTAGCGTGCTGTTCGTGCACGCTGTGTTTCGGCCAAACCAAAAATTTTTCAGCGCAGCCGAATAACAAAGAAGAAACATTCACACCCTTGGTACAGCCCGGAACCGAACTGAAAACCTCTCCGCTTCAATTATAGCCGCGCGATTATGCCACGCCCACGAGCCCATCATGATGCTTTTTTGTTGTTAAAGAACCTCAGGTGGTCGCAATTTCCGGAGCCCTTCACTACGGCGTCCCTCATAGCCCGAGTCGCTTTGGGACGTTAAACCCCCATAAACGATAAACCTGTATATTGTTTCCATATCACACCAAAGCCGGAGTGGCAATATGATAACGTTGCCCGTGAAGTATGAGGTGCGTATCGAAAGATAAAACAAAAAGCCCCGCACTTGCCTACAGCGATGACAGTGCAATGGGTGAGCATAATGAATGGCGAAATCAATCAATAGATCGATCGATCAATCAATTAATCAATCAATCAATCAATCAATCAATTTCAGCAATTTCATGCAAATGTTAGCTTCCAGCTACGTGGACGTTAACTTTTTCTTTTCAGTTATATGCTGGAACTTTCCCTCCCTCCATCCTTTTCCTCACGGCACGGGTGAGGTGATTGGCGAGTCATTTACTGCGCATTTCAACTAATTTCACTTCTTCCAGACGTATACATAACGCTGGAGTGGTTCCCTGGACGAAAAGATGTTCATCCAAAGCTTGGCAATAGGCGCAGGTCCCCCGATTTACAGCAGCTACAGTTTCGACGACCAGTTTAGAAAGCCCAAAAATAAAACCAATTTCTTCCGTCGCCTGCCTCAGCGTAAACACACGTGCTAAGTTGTGCACGTGACAGGCCCCTCGGTGCCCCATGGAGGGGATTCTTTATATGCGTCCGCAAGCTCCCCCGTGCGTGCCTCCCGCACCCATTCCTCTTCAGGGTTTTGCGCAACAGGTTGACAAACGAAGACCGGGAAACGACAAAGATCCCACGCCCGCTCCCAGCGGCGTATCAGGTTGCCCCGCCAATCCCCTAGCGTAGCGCGCGCCGAACGACGGCGGCTAGGGTGCAGCCGGCACGCTCTCCTTTTCTCGATAGCGGGGACCCGATGAACGACGGCGCTCGGGACGGTGGCGCCGCAGAAGAATCCGCGAAGAGCGGTGCGTCGAGCACTGCGCACCACGATGGACACGGAGAGATAGAGAAAGGAATTTTAATGAGGAAAAAGGTGGAGAGGTCGGCCGGTGGTAACATGTCCCTGGCCTGCTACTTCACACAGGGGAAAGGGAAGGGGAGGAAAGGGAAAGTGCGAATGAAGGTTGATGATGGCATAATACAATGAGTTTAACGGGTGATGTCGACACACACACACAAACACTGGCTAGCACTCGCATCGCGGTGAGTAGACGCACATAAAACTGGTGTCTGCAACACAAACACCGACACGTCTTTAACCATGTAGGTAGTGCACAGGCGGTCACAGACTAGTACCCAGGCCTGTTTCACACAAAAAGTTGAGCACGGTCTTTGTCACACGCTCCCAATCAGAACGTCTCGCCCTGGCGCCCAGAAGAGTTTCCTCGGAGAGAGGGCGAGAGTCCAGTTGTTTCACGGTCGCCTCCAATGTTCTTCTTTCAGCAGTATAGTTCGGGCACTCGCAAAGAAGGTGTCAGTTACAACTCGTCCGACTGGCCGAAGCCGCCGCCGAGAGTCAGGACCTTTCGGCCGTCGTCTAGGCGGGTAGCCCTCTGGCTACCCTCTTTCTGTTGGTCAATAAAAGTTTTCCTATCCTATCCTATCCAATAGTCTCTGGAGTGCGGCACTGTACGCAATTTGGGTTACTTTCGATGCCGATCTTGTGAAGATAGTGTTTGGTGTAGGCAACGCCAAGCCGTAACCGGTGGAGTAAAGTCCCATGACGCCGCACCACCATAGGCAGATGAAATCTAGAGAAGTGTCAAGCTTAGAGACGCGGTCCTGTTGGTGGTTCGAATCATTCCAGTGCGACTGCATTGCGGCCTGCATTAAATGCGCCAACAAGGCTCCAATGTCTGATCTAGAAAAGGCTATCTCAATGAAAGCACCATCACTATGTGCCAGCCGAGCCTCGGCGTCAGCACGAGAATGGCCCTAATACCTCTATCACTTCTTCCAAAGACTGTCTAGAAAAACAAAAACAAAAACAAAAAGATCTCCCACAGGGATGCAAATTTTTACGTATATTTTTGTGCGGCAAACAAAACACGATCGTCATGGCAGGGACAATTCTGTCGACGCTCCTTCAAACTTAACCCTTTGGAATGAGCTGCACAGTACGACTGAAGACGAGCCCACCGCACCCACACCAAGGTGACATACTACAACAGGCTGACGGTGGGCTGTTTAGAACAGCTATAGTATAGTCACGGCTAGATTGGTGGAGGATGCAGCTAGCCGGAGAAAAAGCAGCTACAAAAAGCAGCGTATAGACGAAACCCGTCGCGCATAACCACAGACTTCAGTTTCGGCAAACGCGTTCGGATTCAAACTTGTCACACCTTTGTGTTTTGCCACTGCCAAGCCGAGCTTCGTCCTTCCTTCAGTTACATCGCGTGAAATAAGTGCAAACGGACATGGGAAGCCTTTCACTGGGAAAAGAAGGGTGCAGTAACGCTATCACTTTAGGTGGGCGCCTCAAGCACGCCGTCAGGGAAGGATGAAGTAAGCAGTTCTGTAGGGCTCCTGATTAATTTCGACCACCTGGGAGTTCCTTACAACGTGCACTGACACTGCACAGTACACGGGCGCCTTGCATTTCACCTCCATCAAAACGCGGCCGACGCGGGCGGGATCCGACCCCGTGACCTCCGCGACCTCGACGCTCGGCTGCCGAACGCCACAGCCACTGAGTCACCGCGGGGGGTGAAGAGTGTCACGGCTGCGGCGGCAGGCTGCGTCGGCGACCGTCATCGGAGGAGGGAATCCTCGACACCCGAACAGCAGTACCGCTAAGGACCTTAGCCATCACGAGGCGCCAGTTGTTCAGAGCACGACAATGATCCCAGCGAGCAGACACCCCCGAAACGGCGTTTCATCGCGCGTGTTGCGACACGCGTGCCACGCAGGGCTCTCGGCGTTTCAACACTGCGCGCGCTGATGCGCAGGGAGACAACTGAACAACGAGGCGGACAAGCAGCTGCAGCCGGGCAGCGGCGAGCGCTCTAAAGGATGCTGCGCTCGATTCGTCGGAGGGAACAAGGCCCGACGGCGCCGCTGAGACGACTCTCGCCATAAAGGAGGACCGGACAAGGACAACTGCCACATTTAGGCTCGCATAACTCGACCCATTTTACCAAAATTACCGAACGCGAAGTGCGGGGTACATACACATACATAGGTTGACTGCTACATGGTCGGGTACACTTTTGTAACCCGGACAATCGCGATTAAGTTTCACTCTAGAATATATATATATATATATATATATATATATATATATATATATATATATATATATATTTTCCTTTTGCGACTGCTCACAGCAATACATACAGGTGAATTCGCAAAAGCATTCCACTGATGGCGGTGACGCCTACTGCAGCACCAAACATGGACCAAAAAACGCCTCCCCTCAAAATGGTACCACTTTTGTGCAGCACACATGCCACCGACAAACTGCCCTTACATTGTCTGGTTTCTTCCCCTTATTCCTGCCATAAGAGTCAAAAGAAAGAGGGGAGGGAGTCAGCGTAAAACGAGCAGACGACGGTCGTCCGCGCCCACGACGCTTGCAGGAGCGTCTCAGCTTAGTTGGGTGCAGCGCAGAAAAGGCCGCCCATCTCCGTCAGTGCCGACTGATTGCGCGGCCTTTGGATTGCCAGCAGCTGCCTGTGGACCCCCTACCCCCTTACCACAAACAAAAGCGTGCACAGAAAGTTACCCACTGAGGCGTTTCACATTTTTGTGTACGTCGGAATGGGCACACACAATTTCAGGCTCACGCAGGGGCGGAGGTGCGCTGAGCGGTCTATTCGCATCTCACTTTAGCTTTCGCAACCAGAAACAAAAACACAGCAGCGCACAACGCTACTGGCGCTGAGTAATCAGAGTGGGCAGTCGGCTGCAGAAAGAAGGCCACGCCAAGCGCTGCTCACTGCCGCAACAACAGGGCTGCAGACGCACACAGACAGCTAGCTTGAAAAACGAGGACTCCTGCAAACTGAATACAGTCGCGCCGCGTATAACTAGCAACACCCCAGATGTTTCTCCACGTAGCAGCAGCCGAGACCAGTGACGGCGAAAACGTTTTGAAAGGTATTCGCTTCCGTAGAGCCGACCGATCAATTATCCAAACAAAATTTCAGCGCGAACAAAATCATTTCTCAATAGTAGCACATGAAGCAACAAAGAAAGCGTTCGAATATGTTCTTGTTCGTGCCGAAACGCTTTCCACTCGAAAGGGTGGTAGGGCTGTGCTGCAATGCATTCTTTTTACAAATAAACGTTTCTTCTCTCTCTCGGCTGCCATAAAGCGCAAGCAAACCGCACCACGATCGTCGCCAGTGCGTTGCAGTTCATACTGAGCGCGACTGAACATATCCGTCTAAAGCTTATGTAAACCATCGTCACTTCGATCCCCTAACGATGGCTACTGTACGCTAAAAACAGACTTTCTTTTTTTCTTAGGCTCCCTACGCGCCGTGAGGTGGTAAAAAACAGACTTTCTTTTTTTCTTAGGCTCCCTACACGCCGTGAGGTGGTAATGCTTAGGCAGTGGTGAAGACGATAATGATGATGGTTGTGCAGAGTGCGGCGTAAAGTCCCCCAGTGCGGCGTAGGGTGCCAGCGCTGGCATCGAGACACCCTAGTGCGGCGGACGTCACGACGCCACCTGGTTGGTTGGTTTGGTTTATGGGGTTTAACGTCCCGAAGCGACTCAGGCTATGAGAGACGACATAGTGAAGGGCTCCGGAAATTTCGACCACCTGGGGTTCTTTCACGTGCACTGACATCGCACAGTACATGGGCCTCTGGAATTTCGCCTCCATCGAAATTCGATCGCCGTGGCCGGGATCGAATCCGCGTCTTTCGGGTCAGCAGCCGAACACTATAACCACTGAGCCACCGCGGCGGCCCATCTAGTGCTAGGCACGAGGAACCTAGCGGCCTTGTTTCTCAAGTTAAGACTATAGCGGAATGTCTGTGGACCACACGGACGGAGACCATGGCTGTGTCCAGGCCAACGCAGCCATGGCAACAGCTTTGTATACGCGGTCACGGCAGTCACTCGACAGATACGGCTAGCCCGTCACAACGAAGCCAGAGATGCAGGCCATCTAAGAAATAGTACTGCATGCAAGCGGCCGGAAACCAAACGAACCAAGCGAGCGACAGCTCGCGGGAGAGCGTGCCACCCATTTCCGAAACGCCGACGAACTCATGAACCATACAGAGGTGCAACAAGCAATGACAGCTTCAGATCAGCTTAACTCTTCCACCGCAGCCCCGAATTCCCAAAGCAGGCCACAGCTACGCAGAATTTCGACGAATCAATCAATACGTCGTGCTGTCGATATCACTTCAATCGGGGCAGACTCACCTGCGCTCCTTCATGGCCCAACCGTCCGCTGCGCCGAGGATACGCTACACCCCACGGGTCCGACAATTTACGCCGTCTCGATCACTCACTCATACGATTTCGACCGCATCGCCTACGCAGGCGAGATCTCACGAAGTTCGCTTGTGTCTCTGATTTTCGCTCCTCGAAACCTGTGGAACGCCGAAGCACGAACCACACAGCAAAGCCACGCGGGATAAGACACTGCACGGCGCCGCTTCTACGGGGTAACTTCATTCTTGCGAACAGCAAGCCCAATAAGTAGGTAAACGGACAACTCGTTCGCTGATTCATGCGTGACAGAGCCAGGGAAATGCACGCAGCCCGTTCGTCAGCCCGCTTACGGCGACGGTACTTGAAGATTAGAGCCGCGGCTCGGAACGCGACAAACGTCTCACCGTCGTATCATCGCTTCGTTCAGCAGCACGTAAGAGTAAAGCGAATCGATAAAAGCATCCGTGTATATGCGTCACAAAAATGATAACGGATGCGTGGCCGAAGGATACAATTCACGAAGACCACGCAAAAATTTAACGTTTTGGAAAATCAAAAGAGGAAGTCAGAAACCGACGATTACCGGTGTTCTTACGGGTCCGCGGCTAAATCCGGCAAATTCTTAGACCAGGCAACGGTGAAGGCAACTTTTTTACGCAGCCCCAATCAGGCATCGGCCTCTATAAATTCCGCGGGACTGCTAAATAATATCAGGCTAATGAAAGCACAGCGAAGATAAAATAACAAAAGAAGCAAACGACAAAAATAAAACGGCGGGAGATACGCGAAAACAATGGCGAGCAAACCGGCATGGATTCGTATCCGCAACGCGTCGATGACGCTGACACCCCGCGCCAAGCCCACGCCGGAGCGAGCGATAAGAATCGTGATGTCACTCAGCGAGGCCCGTCCAGGAAGTAATCTTATCGCGACGGGCTCTTTCCTCCGTCCAGACCAGATAATGAAGCTCAGGCGCCACGCGGCTCCGAGGTCGAACAGCTGTTAGAGGTCACCGACCGTCACCAAAGGCTCGCCAATGCGTGGAAGACGAGCTCACGGAACGGGTCTGTTTATGGTTACTCCAAATAAATACCCGCGGGTTCAAAAGCACAAACAGAAAACCACATCTATCCCCACTGCTGGGAATCAACTGCAGAAGCAAAGAATCCTCGAACGGCAGTGAGCAACCCCTGATGCCATGGCAACTGTCCTTGAAAAAAAAAATTGTTTTCTGAAGAAATGAAAGGCGCAGAAACTACCTCACTTCTCGGAGCACACTTAGAGCAATGTCTGACTGGTTAGTGCCTGACTGGTTAGTGTGACGTGGCCGGCCCGGCAGCACGTGAAGATACGTCGATCGGTGAAGACGAAAGGCGCAGAAACACTTCTTGGCGGACACCTCAACCGCACCGTGAGTGAAAGAAAGAAATTAAAAAGAAAGAGGAAATGAAGTGCCGTAGTGGAGGGCTCCGGAACAATTTTGACCCCCTGGGGATCTTTAACGTGCGCTGATATCGCGCGGCAAGCGGGCGCCCTGTGCGCCTCCATCGAAATGCGGCCGCAGAGAACGAGTTGGTATTGTATGTCATCTTCGTTGTGCAACCCCTCAACGAACAAGAACTAGCCGCTTCAGCGTGCAGTCAAAGAACGCCTCTCCCTGGATGCACAGCCGACAGGAAATGCCACCGTTCCTCTCTCTCCCTCTCCACACAGTGCGATAATATGCAAGCACGCACGCACGCACGCACACGCCCGGCGCACGCACAAAAGAGAAGGGACGGTCGACGCGATATGAACTTTTGAAACGCGTCCGGCCCTCAAACCTTCATCGCTGAAAACTGCTGTGACAATGAATTCTACTGCCTTCCTGGCAAAGACGAAACCCAGCCAGAGAGCTTATTAGTCAGGGTGGACAGTCTTCGACGACGATGGAAAAGGCCATCGGCACGCTTCCGCTTTCCTTGGCCACCGAGGCTCCCCGAGTGGAAGCAGTCCCACAGGCGCCATCGACACTTGGGTGGCCTTTGTCAAGAGCACGATCTGACGGTGGGTCTCATCATGGAAGAGTGACTGTCGAAGAATCTGCCGCACATCCATATGTAGCCCATTACCGTTCACGACTACAGGACACTGAATCTGGCACCTCAGAATCTCTGAAGCTCAGTGGCCCTTAGCGCGGCCTTGGAGATTCCGTCCAAGTCTAATGGTGCTTGACGAGGGCTGTTGGAGAGCACTGGTGTCTTTCAAGGACGCACAAAAGAATTCGATGCCAGGCATGGGGCAGTCGCCCATTTTGTCCAAAATGTTCCACGACGCGCATTTGCAGGTGCGCTCCATATTTTTGAGCACTTCAAGAAACACAGCAAAGGGTGCTTATCTGCGCTGAGCCAACGGTACGCACGCCATTTGCAGCACTCGACGAACGGCCACAAGTGCCAACCATATCGCTCCTGAAGCACCACTTCAACCTTCAGGAAATCAAGCGTGAACAGCGCGATTTATTACACGTCAGCTAACTAATTCGTCTCTTATTCATTCAGTAAACGTCTTTCTGCAAACACTATGCGGAAACGAAAAACAGCAGTCAGTGACTAAGGTCAGACAAACTATCAGAACCCGCAAGAATAGTTCCTTGATGACAATGCACACAAACAATGCACGCAAGCCACCCCGCCCACCACACAACCACCTATGGTTACACCCATTTCTGTCCCACTTCCGCCGCAAATCGCCGGTCCCCACTTTTGAAATCGTGGGAAGTTCGGAACAAATTTTCCGCCGTCGAAAAACGCGCCTCCGAAAAAGAAGTGGGGCGATTTAGCTCCGCCTACGTACACGTCCTGCAACAGTACAGCCGATCGTTCTCATAATTAAGACGCTGGAGTATGTCGTCTGCACTTTCTCACTCGGCGCCCTCTTTCGCCATCAACACCCCCCCCCTTCCCGTCATCGAAGGAACGTTGCGAGTGCCTCAGAAGCGAAAGCAGGGTAGCGGGGGGTGAGGGGTTGCGGCGGCAAGGAATAAAAAGCGAGCGGCGCGGAACTGCGTTTCAGGGTCATTAATTGCGGCAGATTGAATGCGTGCTTCCCCCTTCCCGCCTTTTCTTGTAGCGCATCCTCTCTCCACGGCCGCCAGTGCTGGGAGGGAGAGGTGAGAGAGAGAGAGAGAGAGAGAGAGAGAGAGAGAGAGAGCTTTGACGGCCGCGACCAGCATCTGTAATGAGCCCGCTAACACTTCCGCACACACATCCGGAGGTGCGAGGGGAACCCGGCTGCTGCTGCGGCGTCGTCCGCTTGTCGCAACGCTGCGGCTGAGACACACACAGCTTCCTTCGCCTTGGACAAGCGAAGCGAGAACGCGTCCCCTTCAAGGTCGCCGAGCTAACCTCATGCGCGCAGATCCGCTTCTTGCGCTGCCGCCGCTTTTCCGAGGCTTTTACATAACGTCGCCGCCAGCAGCAGCAGCAGGAGGAATAAAAGAGGACGGGGAGGGAGGGGATACGGGGCGGCAGAAGAGCCAGGAGCAGACTCCCCATCTCCGGCGGCTTTGAAATCTGATCACGGCGCACTCCGCGCTGGTACAGTATGTACAGTGCCAAAAGTAATCCTGAATTCAGGCGGACAGTAAAACAACAAAAGGTCAGACGAAGAAAAGGTCGCGGGTCAGGAGCGGAGAGCCAGTTGGTATCTCCCGTGAAATGAGGCCAATAAGCCACTCACTAAAACAAAAAGCAACAAATAAAGAAAAGACTACAAATAAATAGCATGTGTTCTCCATTGGAGAACTTAATTTTATGATCGTCATGCCGAGGTTTACTCGCGGTCTGCAATGGTCACAACAAATGAGAAGCGTTTTTCCCCACGTTCGAAACGGAATGGTGGACATCGGTGCAATAATAATTCCTCGCTAAACTCACGATGCACCCTAGCCGATATCTCCAAAGGAGACTTGCGGCTGTCAAGATTTCTTTTTTTTTTTAATGGTAGGTATTCTACGCACTGTACTTTAAGGACTAAAGATTGCAAGAAATGAAGACACTGCTCTAGAATCACTGCACAAAGAGCTTTACAGGAGTGACCTTGAAACCGTTTAGAGCTTGAGGCCATCAAGGGGCTTACAGCGGAAAGAGCGACTTACCAGCTCGCATGGCGCGCACCATGGTTCAAAAGCTGTGCTAAACAGAGCAGAGCGTTCACGCTTTCAGCGTGTGTCCAATTTAGGCCACGTAAAACTGCTGTCGCGTGAATCATCCACCTCTCTTTCACCGCCGTTATGAACCAGACAGGGCAATCAATAGCTGGACGGCCGGCCAGTACCGACTGACCGCCCGGAAAGAATTACGCAAAACTTAGCGCGCCCGTTCATTTTCCTCAGGATGTGGAAAGTTTAATAAATGACCACCACAGACGCACGCCAGTCACGATTGATTTCCCAGTTACCTGTCTCCAAACGGCACAGGAATTATTTAATATCATTAAATTCCCGAGCAGCTGCTCCGTATTCGTCATGGCTACGGGGTTCGTGAAACAAACTCGCCAATTCTGGTCGCCGAGAGAGCAGATCAAGGCGAAAGATTACACTCGCGAAAAAATTACGCAAAAAAAGAAAAAAAAAAACAGCACTTGTAGGCGAAGCGCCTTTACAGGCGAGTACTTTTCTGCGACCTCCAGAGCCAAGTGGGTCAATTTCGCCGCCTCGACCGCCTATGCTCCTCTTCATAACTGACAAGCAACGGACGGTTCCCCGATGTTCAATTTTCCCTGCAGTCTCTTATGCAGCTGCAGCTTACTGCGGCACGAAAAATGAATACATTTTACGCTTTCCTAAAACATACTTGATCAGTAATGAGGGTGACGGTGCGCGTAACACCACCTGTCCATTTCGGCGATGACAAGAAAAGCCAAGCTGAAAATCTGTATATGTTATCAGGAAACGTCGCAACGCTGACCCAGACTGCATCGTAACTGGCAGCCGATCGAAATTATATCTGACAGGCCAAGCGGTGATCAGCTTAATGACAGCAGTGAATGCGGTCAGTAGACTTCGGAGCCAAACCCAGCGCGGCGACAGGGCTGCCAAGCTTTTTATCGCCCTTTGAGCAGCTCGCATCGGAGCAGCCCATCTGATAGCGCCCAGCCGACCACGCCAAAATTCTTTTCCGGACTTGCACGAGTACTGCGATGTGCATCCCAGGCAGCGCACAGGCCGAACACCGACTTCGCGCATCCGGAGCAAGCGCGGCGTCTGATCCGCATACGTCTCCGTGCAGCCAGCAGCAGATCCCATGCCTTATGAAAGCGGCGCGCGCAGACATCTGAGGCACAAAAACTTTACGAAGCTCTGATGTTTACACAGCGAAGGAGAGGCTAGAGCCCCAGCTTTCTCGCCGTTACCATCACTCGTGACCGGTACCGGAGACACTGGTGACGGTTGATCTCGTTTTGATTGAGCAGCTGCAGCGGAGTGCACTACAATGGGCTGCAAACAGCGTCTCAGCCCAGACAGCCGCAGCGCTAATTACTGTGCAAAGATGCTCGCGTTTGACAGCCTCGGAGCGTGTGAGGCACTCGAAAGATTCGGGATCCTGCAGGAGACCAACGGAAGCCCTAACTTACTTTTTATACCGCTGAATGGTCATAGGGAACGTCCCGAAGGGGCATGGAGCCGTCGGCGCGGAGAGTATCGTCGCGGAGGGCTGTAAGCTTTCGCCATGTAGCACACATTCGCACGGTACGTCACTGCGATGGGCACCGCCGCATCGAGCTCACTTTCCGTCGTGCCATATCCGGAGATGTTCTGTCACTGCTCACACCGACGATTTGACAGGAGCTGGCAGTGAAACTGCGCCCGTATCTTTTCTTTCTTTTTCCTTCGCCCAACGCACGCAAACACATAAAACAGTCCTCAGGATACACACACACACACGCGAAGATGCTCGACGGCACGGCCAACACAGGCGCCACTCGCGAGTCGAGCCGCTACTCCAGGCAACGACAAAAGCGCCGGGCAAGTGAGTGGCGCCATCTACTAAGCTGTGTAAAAAATAAAGCATTCATTGTTGCTTGCTTTCGTAACGATATATGGCGGAGCTGTCGGGTTCATTTTGCAGCTGCAACCATGTGGCTGCAACCATAGTTTTTCTCAGTATTATATAGAGGGAAAGCTGACGCCACCGTCTATGCGACTTTCTTAAAAAGCACTTCATCCCATAGAGTTAATATAACCAACTCATCTACCGCGGGAATGCCGGGAAGGCGCGGTTTCGTGTTTGGCTTGAAAGCGTAGATCTTGGAGGAAGGAGCTCGAGCATTTATCCTTCCTCCATGGCGTAGATTGTAGTTGCGCCGCGATGCTCCGCTCTGTGCGCAGATTAAGTTATATCGATACTGCGTTTTTCAGTTCAGTAGATCTAACGCAAGTGTATGGCTGGTATGGAACCATTCACAGCATTTTTTCAAGGTTTGCCAACGAGAAGAGACGTATTTTTACGGCTAAATCCACGTTTTATACCCAAAGCCAAGTAATACCCGTGCCACACGGACAGATTTAATGCCATTAAGTGCTTACTGCCTTAAGTTTTAATGGCATTCGTGCGGTGCCACATGCATAAATTTAATGGCATTAGCCTTACTGCCATTCGCGACCTACTGAGTTCGCCACAACTTATTCGCCCGTGCAATGTGTACTCTCGTTCCCATTCCACACGCAGAAAAGCCTGCAGCTTTGTCAGTTACAACTGCCTAGCCCACTATAAAATGGTTAATTCTTAACTTTCAGCCAGATGAGGCACCTAAACCGCATTTTTGATGCGAAGAGTGCCATTTTAACCAGCCTTATTGACTGGTACTCTCGACTTATGTGCTGACATGCGAGTTTATGGCTACTTTTTCGACTTGTAAAGCAGGAACAGCCGTATTTTCTGGAAAATCGTTTTTACATTACATTTGAACACCATTCCCGATATATTCTGCTCATTAGAAATGTTTATATTAAGATGAAACTTTTGACTACCTTGCAAGCGTTATCGTCATCATCACTTTCGATAATGGCATTAAAAGTGGACGTGTAGCACCAACTCCGAAAATAATGGCATTAACAAACTTAAGCCCCCAAAGCTGATCTAGGGACTTTAGTTATAACATAGAAGGACGATGGTTGTATTAAGAAACTATGCTTGTGCGCTCGCTGCACGCCTTACCGATGACGTCATTGGCGAGCAGACGACGTCGCGCGCTGCTCGGGTGCCGCGGGCCGCCTCCGCGCAACCTGCCTTCGCGCTACCGCCGTACACTATCGATGGAGGCGAAATTCTAGAGGCCCGTGTACAGCGCGATATCAGGACACGTTAAGAACCACAGGTGGTCTAAGTTTCCGGAGCCCTTCACTACGGCCTCTCTCATAGCCAGAGTCGCTTTGGGACGTTAGACCCCCATAAACCAAACCAAACCATCCTCCTCCGCTTTCCTCGTCGCGCTCTCGTCGCTATCGCCGTCTTTTATCCTCCGCGCTCGGTTACGTTATAGTGTACTAGTAACTCGCCAACGACGGCGAGGCACAAAGCTCAACCCAGGAATGGGCGCCGAAAAGCTGCGCTCTACACATATGCATACACTGAGCACTGTTACACCACCGGACAATGCCGAACACTGGACGGAGCGCTGGAACGGGAGGTGGCGGAATTCAGCTCGCTACCGGAACGGTTGCGGCCCAGGTTTATCGAGCCCTGCATTATGAGATGGAGGGCTGGCTCAAATTATACGATATAGAGGTAGCGTTTTCGCATCCTTCTGAACGGAGGGGTGTGACGGCACCCTCTGATAGCCAGCGAGTCTGGACCCAGACAACGCAAAGACTTCCTGAGTGTGGCCTCAGGATGTCCGCGCCAGGATGTTCAGTCGTCTTCAGGTTTTCTAGCTGTAATTCGTCCTCAAGCAGTCCAACTGGGATCCATTGAGCATACTCAGGAAGTATTGAGGATCATGTTTAAGGATGTTTTCAATATCAATCGATTTTTTTTTTCATGGGAGTGCTGTATTCAGAGCTAATGTAAGCGAATTACCAGAATAAGCAAAAAGAACGGGTTTACCAAGGGCCGCAGAGATTAAGTAGCTCTCTAAAGTTCAGTTCGGCTGTCTGAATGAAAAAGATGAGAGGTCCGAAAATCTAAACAGCCTCACCATCACCCGCGCGGTGGATCAGTGGGCGCTCGTCGACTGAGCCCCGAGTACCCGGGTTCGAACCCGACCGCGGCGGCCGCGTTTCGATGGAGGCGAAACGCAAGAGGCGCCCGTACGTGTGCTGCGCGATGTCAGTGCACGTTAATGATCCCCAGGTGGTCGAAATTATTCCGGAGATGATGATGATGATGATGTCCTTGGGCTGAATGGCACATACCCACGGCGGGGGATTGGCCAGGGTGCATAGCGGAACCTCCACTACGGCACCTCTTTCTCTCTTTCTTCTTTCACTCCTACCTTCCTCCATTCCCTTACGGCGCGGTTCAGGTGTCCGCCGAGATATGTGAGACAGATACTGCGCCATTTCCTTTCCTCAAAAACCAATTTACCAATTTTACCTAACACCATCAAAAGCATATGCGATGCATAAGAACAGGCGTAAAAGCAAAAATACCTTACGATATCTTCTCAAGGCATGTCATTTCTGGGGTGCCAACGGTTTCCTTCATTAGATAATTATCGTACGCACATATCGTTTAATAAACCTGCAGTTTTTAATAAATGAGTTCCAAGTGCGAGAAATAAAGCTGGCTTGATCTCAGTTCGGTACAGAACACCAAACATCCTGAGGACGTCCTCAAATGGCCAAAACGTCCTCATCTCGAACGAGACATTCTGAGTACTTTTTGGGTGCATTAAGGCCAAATGTCCTCATGATGATGTCCTCAGTTTGTAGTTCACGGGACAACTCCAGGACGAAAATTTCTCAAATGTCCTACAAACGTCTTGTCGAAGGACACTATTGTGGTGTTGAACTATGATAAAACCAGCTTTATCTCTCGAACTCGGCTTTCATTCTGTAAAAACTACAGGTTTATTAAAAGATACTTGTGTACAGTAGAGATGTAATGTAGGAAACCATTGTGGCTGAAAATATTACGTGTGTTCTGGAGATATCTTAAGATATTTTGGTTTTCAAACCTGGTCTTATGTACTGCATGCTTCTGATGGGGTTGGAAATGGAAATTGGAAATTGGTTTTTTTGAGGAAAGGAAATGGCGCAGTATCTGTCTCACATATATCGGCGGACACCTGAACCGCGCCGTAAGAGAAGGGAGGAAGGTAGGAGTGAGAGAAGAAAGTGAGAAAGAGGTGCCGTAGTGGAGGTCTCCGGAATAATTTCGACCACCTGGGGATCCTTAACGTGCACTGACATCGCACAGCACACGGGCGCCTCTTGCGTTTCGCCTCCATCGAAACGCGGCTGTTCAGAATTTTTGGGCGAATTGTCGGATTGGCTTTTCACTGAGGCAGCAGAATTCAACTCCTGAGAGTTATATAGTCATCGCTGTAGGTAAATATTATGCGAAGCATACTACTTTAGCTACCACTTCAGCCCTTCACCGTGGTTATGCGCCTCCAAATCACGTGATACATGACGTCACACCACGTGACATGATGACGTCACGACAGTGCAGAAACGGGGGCCCACATATGACATGGTCGAGAGTGCCCCTCTCCCCGCACGTTATGCAATATTGGTCTTTCTCCTCTTTGGAGATTGTTATGTATACCCAGAAGGGGCTTATATGATTCCCCCCTTGCAATCTTCTCCACGCAATTGCCTCCTCTTTTGCGAGGGAACGGTCGGGCGGCGGATAGACCCTCCTGCTCAGCTTATTATGTTCTCGACCATGTCATATGGGAATGTGCTGGAAGCCCGGGCGCCGAGCAAAAGATAGAAGATAGAGAAGCCTGGGAGACCTTGCTGCGGAGCGAGGACCCCGCTAAGCAGCAACAAGCCATCCGCCTGGCGGCTGAGGCCGTGAAGAGATGTGTCTTCACCAGACCTTAGTTTGCGAGGCTCCTAAGTAGGGCTCCCTTAGGCCTGCGTGCCGGGGGGTCCAAAAAGGAGTCTCATTTCGGTGGAAATAAACGTTTTGATGATGATGATGATGACGGGGGCCCACCTCGCGCCGTCGCTGAGGTTGTGCGCCTCCGAATCACGTGATACATGACGTCACACCACGTGACACGATGACGTCACGACAGTGGAGAAACGGGGGCCCACCTCGCGCCGTCGCTGTGGTTGTGCGCCTCCAAATTACGCGACACGATGATGCTTCGCATTCTCCAGGCTTAACCAAGTTAAGCCTCAGCCATTTTTTTTTCATGGAAAATATTCCTGTAACTGCCAACAAATGGGGAACGGACCAGTCACTTGTTTAGTATGCGAAACATTTGCAAAATTTGTTTGCTAGAATCCAGGCCAAAAGAAGCACATACAAAGCTGTTTCACAACCCCTGTGCACACTGCCTACAATAATTAAGCAAACCATGACACATTATCTGGGCTACATCGTCATCTGATGTCCTGAAAACAGACAGAAAAGGTCCTCCAGAGAAAATTTGAGGATGTCACGAGGACGTACTGGGGCCGGACAACAGGACTAAAGAGGACCTTTTGAGTATTAGAAGACGTCCTCAGGACAACACAATGTCCTCAAAAATTAATCCTCAGGTCTCCTGAGGATGTAGTTGTGTTATCTGGTACTATACTTCGATAGGATGATTGCAGGACGTTTGATGAATTTTCAACCTCGAGCCGTCCAGCAAAGTACAAACTGAAGAAATCGTCATGAGGACATTTAGCCGTCGATGCACTCAAAAGGTACTCAGGATGTCCTGTTCGTGATCTGGAGGACGTTCTGATCATTTGAGGACGTCCTCAGGACGTTTGGTGTTGTCTGAGGAGTCGGCAGGTTGGATCGCTTCACCGCAGAATGCGTGCGGATCGGCAGTAGCAGACACCTCTACCTGAATTCTGATTCGGACAGCCACAAAGGAAAGGCGCAAAGCCTACAAGCCTTATGGTATTTCTATACTGGGTGTTTTTTTTTTAGGTCCAAAATTTAAAAAAAGGTAAATTGCTTTAGATTTATTTTAGCACTGTGGCTATACTGGAGGCTACGGTGGGCGCCAGGCAAGAGGAAAACTGCTTTAGTTAGTTCGCTGATTAACTAAATATGTTAATAAACTTTTCTAAATTTTATTTTAGGGGTTATGTTGTATTCGCAGAATTGGAGATCGTGCTCTAAACAGTCCAACCGAGAAAAAACAATTTTAATTAAAAATTTTTCACGCACGTTACGAGCCGCGAAAAAGTCACCCTGGTAGGCATCTTCACACCGTAACTCAGCGGCGGTGAGCGCCTCTGACGTAGATCGCTCCGCCCTGCGCCTTGCGTCACACGGCTGAAGCCCGGACGGGCGGCCTGCGCTATCGCTCCGCGGCCTCACGGAATGCCGCGTTGGAACAAAAACGCATTGACACAAAGCGCAGGGCGGAGCGAACTACGTCACAGGTGCTCACAGACGCTGTGCTACAGTGTGAAGCTACCCGGGGTTTCTCTCGCTTCGTAACGCGCGCAAAAAATTCTTTCATAATTTTTTTCTTGGTTGGACTGTTTGGAAGACGATCTCCATTTCTGCTAATACAACATATCCCCTAAAATAAAAATTATAAAAGTTAATTAACGTATTCAGTTAATCAGCGAACTAATTAAAGTAGTTTTCCTCTTACCTGGCGCCCGCCGTAGCCCTCAGTACAGCCCCAGGGTTAAAATAAATCTAAAAATATTTACCTTTCTTTAAAAATTTTGGACCTTCTAAAAAAATTCGCTGTGGCTTAGCTTGGTCAAGCCCGGTAATTGCGAAAGCAATATCCATACCTATGCCATGGTACAGCTAGCTGGTGGTGGCGCTTGTGGTGATGAATCGGTTATACAATCCAATCTAATCCATTCCAATCCTATCCAATGTAATCTACTGTAATATAATCTAATCCAATCCAGTCCAATTTAATGTAATCCAATCTAATGCAATCAAGGTCAAATGAAGGTCAATGGTGGTCACCGCCGCGGCACGGCAAAGGCGTGAAAGTGCAAGTAGTATTGCTTTCGCAATAAAACACCCGGTATATAGTACTACTAGGGTGACCATCTAAGTCACGACTGCTATCTCTTCAGGTGGTGAGCACGTTCAGTTGCCGGAAGTAACACGTGACCTGCTAACGGCGCGTTAGTGCGAGCACCCACCAAGGCTCGCACATGAAGTCCCTCATTTACGGGCAGGGACCTCCCATGGCGAGGCTCACACCCGCAGGTGAAAGCCCGCTGGCTCGTACCACGGAGCATATCCAGGGGAGGCTCGACGCAACCCTTAATTATTACATATGGAGGATTCATATAGCTGTGTGATGTGCGCGCACTATGGCTGACGCGCTGTACTCTTGCCTCCCACCACCGGTTTCGAAGAAACGCTCGACCCGGCTAAGAAGCACCGTCACTGTCCCTAAAGCATCTGCGAGAGCGAGAGCGGCCAGCGGCTGAGGGTTTGTTGTGTGATGCGCCGCAAGGTGGAAAAAAGCCGCCGCGAGCTGCTGTCTTCCTCCATCCTCTGACAGAGCGAGGCCCACTGCCGGCCAAGTGCAGACGCCAAACGGCCGGCAGCGCGGCAGAGGTCAGACAACAAACGCACAACTGCTAAATGTACTAAAGAATGTCCGGCGTCGTCGTTGGCGACCGTTTGAAGCCTCAACCGGTCACGTGACCTTGTGACGTCATCACAACCGGCCCAGCAGACCACCGCGGCAAGGGGCACTTAAATTAATGACTGATCGCGACAGGTTACCCGGGAAGAGCAACCTGGGCTCGCAAGCCCCACCGGTGGCAAAATCTGCCATCTCCAAGGCAGTGACCCCCGTGCCAGGAGTGGTACGAGGACTACAAGCGATATCTATGAATGTAAAGACTAGAATTACCAATTCCGCATACATGGGCATTAACGCTATAGCATCATGCCCTTAAAAGGACACTGAAGCACTTTGTGAAAATCGGGATGGCAGCGGCGGGATTACAACAAAGTATTTCCAGCAAAGGATGAAGCAGCACAAAGCTGACGTCAAAGTGAGTGAAGCGCAGTGGCCAAGAACTGCGAGGCATGTGACCACAGGATAGACTGAAGGAACTATTGTGCTGGAGGCCAAGCCAAATCCGGGCACAAGGCTGCATGTTGCTTCAGTAATGGCGAGTTCAGCAGACACCGAGAAATAGTAATCGCTTGGAATCCTTCCCCAATTCCTAGATCTACAGTTTAAGTTTATAGTGACCTGGCGGTCAAAAGCCAAGCTACAACTCGCCATAGCCACACCTTGACGAAGAAACTGAGTGAGGTCTCGAAACATTGATCGTGCTTTCTTATAAGACCTTGGTTGGCGTTCATTTCTTCCTTAAATCGGCATCTCAAATGAGATAGACCTCTGTCGAACGTCATTTTAATCATGTAGCTATGATTATATACTGACGAGGGAGACACAACGGGTGGAAAAACGCCATGCCACATATGAATAGCTTCGATGCTTGCTTGCTTGGACGCGTTGAACCAAACCCTGTCCAGCACACCCCAGGAGGTCTTGCCACACCTGTGTTTACGAGAGCGACACATGCCTGAGCCTCTATAAAGCTTCTGCAGGGGCTCCATGGGCATGTTTCTTATTTTAGCAGAGGCTCTTCTTGGCAATGGCGACACGCATCTCATATGTGGGTAAATAATTTTTGACAGAAATTCTTGGAGATCACATTAAGGACAAGCTCTGCATGCAGCCGCTCTGACGAAAGTGCTTCATGCAAAGTACACCTGCATTAGTCAGCTTGAAATTCTCCCTCATCACAGCAGTGACCAACTCTGCTGTGAGATTTCGAACTTGTGTAAAACAGTGGAAGACGACACAGTTGCGGCTGTAGCTGTTTGTGCGCCCGAATGCAGAACAGTACCTAGTGTTGTAACCACTATGTAACCATCATACCGAGATCACCATGACCACTTTTGTTCACTAGTTACCCACACTACTGTGACAGGAACAGCCCGAAGCCTCTCAAGGAAGATAACACTGTTGCCTAGCAGCTGATGAAATAATTTTTAGTAGTTCAGAATGATTTCATATTCTTAACAAACAAATGCATGCATGATCTGAAATGAACGTTATCTTGACAGCCATGAAAAGAGTGGTATGTTTGAAGGCCAGGCAAGCAGCATGAAATTGGCTATGAAAAAAAGTTTTTTGTTGTTCCTATGGTCTTTTTAGACCATGGGACTGTATCAATGTTATGCACCATCAGAAGCTCACTACTCATAAACAGGGATTAATGAAAGAAAGAGTACTGCCGCTATCACTTAACATGACATTTTATTTGCACTCATAGGACGGCAATTTTTTTCAGGATAGAAAAGGTTTCCTTTTTACACTTAAAAGACATACTCGTTTAGGAAGTACAGGTTAAAATTGAAAAATAAACCAGCAGCAGGGTTACACATTCACTCATGATAATGTACAGCAATAATGCAATTTTTTAATCACAGCATTGTTAACAAAACAAATAATTTACATGATTATCACATATGACGGGCTTATAGTGGTCGGCCACTGCAAACCTAGTTGATGGAAAACTTGCATGAATGTCGGCAGAATGCCCGAGTGTGAGTGTCTTGCATCCTGCAGTTTTCGAGAAGATTCTGGAGGTTTCTTGCCAGCATGTAAATGGTACCCATTTTCCCCAGTTCTTTGGCTACCTGTTGCACTTCACAGCAGAGGGAGAGCGACAGGGGCTCTTTGCTAGAAAACCATGTGTGGCAAGCTGCTGAGACCACCGCCTCCCATGCCGCCGCCACACCCACCAGACGGTGGAGAAGGTCCGCCTTCAAAAGAGTCGCCAGCATTGCCGGTCTTGAAGGACCAGCGGGCACGCTTGCTTTTAGCTTCCTGCTCCTGCAAGCAGCAGTCGCATGAAAGGTAGTTACTTACACTGTTTCCAACCAAGTCTTCATTATGTAGCACTGCCTTAGGCTTTAACCTTTTGCTCCACGAAAATGGCATGAACTTAAAGGTGCACTGAAGAGGAATCTGAACTTGTCTTTTTGCCATGGGAACTCGATCTACACGTTCCGAGCTTTCTTAGAAACTGCGATTTACTGCCCTGTGTGGCCGATTTCCCCAATTAAATCGAATTAACGTCCGGCTCCCACCTTTTTTTTTTTTAATACTGCCTCGTACGGTGGGCGGAGTCGACCAACGCGTGGAGCGCCTTTCACCCAGTCCCGTGGCGGCTTGCCGCTCTGCCATCGGCGGAGTAATGCGTAGTAGTCCGTAGTAGCAAATAGTCCGCGCTTATTTTTATTTCTTCGGGCTTATTTTGCGGCTATATTATCTGCGAATGAAACTATTCATGGAAACCTAAAAAACAAAATAAAGCGAAAGCAAAGCCTCCACGGGACTGGGTGAAAGGCGCTCCACGCGTTGGTCGACTCCGCCCACCGTACGAGGCGGAATTCAAAAAGAACGGCGGGAGCCGGACGTTAATTCGTTTTAATTGGGGAAATCGGCCACACAGGGCAATAAGTCACTGTTTCTAAGAATGCTAGGAGCGTGTGGATCGAGTTCCCGCGGCAAAAAGACATGTTCAGAATCCTCTTCAGTGCACCTTTAGCAAATGAGAAAAAAAGTAATGCAGAAAAGTGATAGTACTGATACACTAACAGAGCCAAGGGAAGTTATGCTGAATGTGCACAACAAAACATCCTGTATGTGCAACATTCACAAAATCATTATAGTTACAACAAAACAGCATCATAACAGAGATGGTGATGCTAATAAGTGGATTGTAACATCTTGAGGCTGTACTGTGACTACAAATGGTGCTGCAGACGAGGGCTAAGGATTAATCTTGGCTCCTTGGGACTCATTCATGTTCAATGACATCGCACAGCAAGCAGACATTCTTGGATTTAAACCCCATTAAAATGCAGCTGCCACGGACAGAATTCAATCCTGTGATCTTGAGCTTAGCACCGGAACACAACAGCCACTGCACCGATTGTATGATGGTGGTACATAATCCCTAAAGACACTACCTTCCCCAAGCACTGATCGTGTTTGGCCGGGATGGGTGGCTGAGGTTAGTGCAAGCCAGGGGTAATTGGAGAGCATTGAAAGAGGCCCTCATCATGCAGTGACATGACCTTGGTGTTAGTGATGATCATGTATTTCCAGGCACTGGTTTCCATGAGGAATAAAATTAACATTCACAGGTATGTGCAGACACTTACAATAAAGCTGGTGGACTGTTTAATAAGTGGTCCCACAGTTAAGTACAGCACAGGATGTTTGCATTTCATGCCACTAGGCAGCATCACCGCCAGCACCTTTATTGGCACCCATTTGTACTGCTGAATTTCACTGGTCATCTGCTTTTTCTTATGGAAATGGGTAGAGTAAAAGCTTGCTAAATTGATCCCCGTTAATTTGAAAATTCAGATAATTCAAACTGCTGGCTCAGTCCCGGCCAACGCCCGTGTAAGTCTACGGTGTCGGACGCTCACTAATTTGGATGCTACAAGTCTTGCACCGGTTAATTCGAACGGGCTCCTGAAGGGAGGCTGTGTTCAGGTACTATCAGTGCAGCAAGAGATTGTTGAAATAGCCCTACTCAAGACCTGAGCTCCAAGCTGCAGAGACTTCGTGCAAATCTTTCATGCGCGATGGCAGGCGTGACGACGAACGGGCAGCCCCGAATCCGAGGACATTGTGACTGCTTAGTTTCATTTTCGCTTTTCTCAGCTTCACGCCAGCCTGAAATGACAGTGGTTCGACCAGCCAGCATCAGCCAGCAGTCAGCCAGCCAATCTAACCGAGCTAAGAACTGTTTCGGATGCTGATAGACCCATCACTGGTGTTTTGTGCTACTTCAGCGTCGCTTGCGTCCGCATGGTGGAGTTTGAGGGCTTAATTAAAAAAAAAAACAACTGTTTTGAGGTTAGATTTTGCATGACAGCACTGCCTCTAATTGGCTCACTCAAGGTATCAGCTTCAGTAATTCAATGCTTCAAAACAGATGTGGAGGTTTTCGAGCATAATATGGGTAATATGCACTTTTCAGGCTGGTACCTTTCATCAGAAAGGGTCAACATTGTTTCAGTTACGTGACAAGTTTGAGATGAGTGAAGATGACAGCGGACGCACTAGTGGTCAGAAATTTGTTTTGGAGTGGGCACCAGCATACGAAAGTGGGGAAAACAACTAGCACTGCTACTCAGAGGTGTAATGGTTCATAACAGTGAAAAAAGCCTAAGAAAACATAAAGTGTGCTAGTCTTGAGTGATCAAGTTTATGAAGACGATGATCGTCACACAGCTAGGAGGGCAATTACAGGCTTACAAAAGTCTATTCATTTGTAAATGAATGAGCATTTCAGAGCACACACTACTCCATCTGCCCATCGCTGTGTGAATGAACATATTAAGGGAGCAATCCGCAACACCAAGACGCTATAATGGCGGTCGACCGTGCAAGTGCAGGTCTGCATGAACGTATAGAGCCAAAGCTAGATGCCAAGTTTTGTGTTGTGCTGGGTTTCATAGCGCATAAGCATCTAAGGCTGTCATGCTCCAAAGATGATAAGATTTATTCTGCGAGCAATGCATTAAGCTATTCCACCGGCGAACTGGTCATAAATGTTTTTGAAGCATTTTTTACCTCCAATTCAAATCTTTTCATACGATGAAAGGACAGCGGTGCAAATACCTACCACTTTTGACCCCTTGTTATGAAGACAGTTGAAAACCAGTGGTTGAAATGACTTCAAGTTAATGTCAGTCAGTTTATAGAATCATCCTAAGGCCAATTTTATTAAGGGTTGACGTGCACACCTCGTACGTATGCTTCAGTCCAGGTCTGAACAGAGTCCCGTCGCCCGCTGGTGCGGCACTGACACTCCATATTCAGGAGAGCCTGATTTGTCTGGTTCTCCGTCATCACCGGCCATTGCAGGTGACTACGCACGATGGGCCATCGAAATGCGACCTGTGTTGTCAAGATTTGCTCCACGCATTCTCCCCATCCTCCCTTGCGTTGTGTTACGTGATTTAACTCTTTGGGTGGCCGTGCGGCATGTGATTGGTCTTAGCTGTGCCGTCACACATGTACAGTCTTTGTGCATGCGGCTCTGCGGGTCCACTTCCAGGTGCTGAGGCAAGGCTTTAGGTTGTACTGAGGCCTGGAGATTAGTGCAGTGTTCTGTAATGCAGTTTACTGTGTAATAAACACGCGTGCTGAAGAATAATGGCATCTTCCTTCCTTCGGAGCGAGAGCGCAGACGCATGGTAAAAGCTGGCTGTGCGTTCGGTTTGCTTTGGCCCGAACCCGCGTTATGCAGGCAAGGTGCCACTTTACACACTTGCGCAGGTAAACCCCACAAGCAGCGGAAACTCAGCAGCATCAACAAAAATGTCTACCTGCAGTTAAATATATGCCAGAGACCCCGGTCTCACCTCGAAGTACTTGACGTTGTCAATGTCAACCATATCTTGGAGGCTTGAGTGCAGCAAGTCTCCTGGTGCGGCATCCTGGTAGGCCAGGCCACTGTCCATCTGCCTGTAGAACAGCACGTATGCTGTGTCCTGAGAGAACCGCCCAGTCAACCCCTGCAGGCTGGCATACGATGAGGCTGACACCCGGCTGTCATTGAACAAGTACCACCGCTTGCACAGTGGATCAGGGGCCCCTGACCGATAGGCTGACTTGCGAGGGGACAGTGACTCCTGGGTGTCAGTTTGAGCACGTCGCGAGCAGCAGGTATGAAAGGGAAGAAAAGACAGGCCACATTACAGAATAATCCTTTCCAAGGGCATTGCTTTTAGCACACACCTACTGGCTACAGCAGCAGAAGTGGACATTGTGTAAGGAATTTCTGAGTGGACACGCTTCCTGTCAACATCAATTTGATGCCTGTCACCCACAGCATCGACACACAGAAAAACACAGCAGTTTCCTGCCGGCTCCTATCAAAACAATCCAACAGTTGCCTTTCTGAGAACAACGAATGATCCTACAGTGACCCTTTCAACAGGAACAGCACTCTCATTGCTACTGTAGTTCATAGGACGCACATAAAGTAAAAGGCAGACTTGATGCCCTCTCTCCTTTCAGAAACACTGACAGACTTCTTGCTGCACTGCTTCGTCTACTGAACATGAAAGTACAGAACAGCAGCTGTGTGCAGGTACCGGCAAAACTGTACTCTGCTCTCTTGTCCCGCACTTTCATCTCATGTGTGGCAAGTAGGATTCTCCAAGTTGTGCTTCCAACTAGCAGCAAAAAGACTCGCAGCTCCAGTGTACTCTCCTCTGCCCCCACCCCTCTTCTCCAAATGGAAGCAGCATCACTGAGACATCATTGCCAACATGTTCGCAGATTGGCTAAGAGGTGCTAGAAGCTGAACAAAGAAATATCATGCCTGGTCACAGTGAAGTGTGATGTACAAGGTTGATGCTTTGCAAAAAAAAAAAAAGAAGGCCCTATTAAGTGCACAGTGGCCACTGACCTGGCTGGAGTAGCGGGCATAGGTATAGTAGTGGCCGCGGTCAGCCGACGTGCCTGAATGAACCACAACAGCATAGAGAACATAGGTGGCCTGCTGTTGGCTGCTCAGGCCACAGTTGGAAGGCAGCTTCAATGTCTGAGGGAAGGCCACCTCCCGAAGGATCTTGGCCCGGGTACCCGTGGCTCCATCGTACGAGAAGCGCATCAGCGTCAGCATCAGGTGCTGTGGGGGCTCGGCTAGGGCAACAGTGCGGCGGGCGTCCCTGAGCGTGCCACACACACTGCAGTGGTACCTGCAACATGAAGGGCGCAGAACACAAAATCTTGAAAATGGCCATGTGGACGGCAAAGATGGCGGCAGCCATTTCAATCAGAATTGTTCACGTAAGGAAACTACTCTCTCTGCCCCCCCCCAGAGGTGTCGCCATCACCGGCTTATTTCGTGAGTAAACTGTAGTGCATCGACTAAGTTTTTTTTTGTCACAGATCCCCGAGGCGAGGCTACGCTGACACTCACTTCCAAATGTTGATCAAGGAGTCATTTTCAGTGTAGATGTCACGAATTTAAATCGAGTGGTGGAAAAATTTTTAAACACAATTTTCTCAGCAATACCATATAAACTCGTGTGAGCCACACTTTTTAATTTAAATTTGGGTGAGAATTTTGGAGGTGCAGCACATATATGAATTTTAAAAAACGTGCAACCGTATTTTCGGTTCTCAACTAAAAATAAGGGGTGCAGCCCATACACCGGTGCGGCCCTTACACAAGATTATACGGCAAAAGCGTCTTTTGATCCTGGGAAAACATCAACATATCAAGCAAGAGCCATAGGATCGACTTTTCCCAAGAGCAAGAATGGCTGCCGTTGTCCTCAATGTGCCATGTGCAGCCACTCTGAAACATGCTCTATGGTCCATTTCACTACCACTCCCTTAGCACAGCATAACGCAAGATACCTGCATCCCATTCCAGAAGGTGCTATCAATGTGTGTGCTTTCATACAAGCCCCTGTCCATGCGACACTTTTCTGGTTGTCTGCTTGCAACTGTGCCAGACAACAAGTTTTCACTCTTGCATATTCTCACTCCATGACAAACTGAGTAAGCGTGCACCTGTTCTCGCCTTCCATGCTCTCAGGTGCAAAGTAGTTCTCCAGCATGTCCTCCAAGGAGAGTGCCTTGGGAGCATCTTCAACAACGTCCTTCTGGCCCTCTGCCGCGCCCATCTTGGTGGTAGACCTTGTCTGGTATGCTTTGCCATCAGTGCCACCTGCTCCCCGGGGCACTGAGCCCACAGGGAAGGCCACATGGAGGTCTGTGATGGCCTCTTCATTCTTGCTCTCACCCTGGTTTCACATGAGAAAGGGCGAGGAGGAGGAGGAGGGGGGGAGTAATGAAATGTACACATGGTTACAATTTTCCAAAATTGTAGGCAAAGTTTGCAGGTACAGGAACTGCAGTACTCACTTTTTTGTATGTATGCAGCAACATGAAGCGCGAAATACAAGCACATTTTTCCACGTGAATCATAGATTGGTGCCATCACGCGACATGTAACGGGAATGCAACATTCCCATTACATGCCACTATCATTACGGGCACAACAACAACAAAAAAAAGAAATGAAAAAGGTTTGGTTTATGGTTTGGTTGGTTTGGTTTATGGGGTTTAACGTCCCAAAGCGACTAAGGCTATGAGAGACGCCGTAGTGAAGGGCTCCGGAAATTTCGACCACCTGGGGTTCTTTAACGTGCACTGACATCGTACAGTACAGAAATGAAAAAGGCCCCAGATACATTTCACACACCAAGGCTGAAAGGCCTATGAATGTGCCATGGGGTGCAACAGGCTTTTTGAAGGGCATGACAAACACCACAAATGGCTTGCCTCATCTTTTCAGCTCTTAGTTCATACATGCCCGGAACAAGCAGTTTCAAGTAGTACAATGCAGATGGCAGCCGTTCAAGTGATTTTAATGCCCGAAACTGACCACACTGTCTCTATCATTTAATTTTTCCTGCGCACCTTCTACGCTCACCAGTGATAGTGGTAGTACCCGCAAGGGCAAGCATGCATCAGGTCTGTCGTGCCACAAGGAAGCAAGGTGCACACACATTAGGGAAGCATGCAGGTCAGGCTATGCAGACAGGTGCAGACAGGTGCCGAGCCACAGATAGTAGCATATGGGAAGTTTTCACCAGGAGGAAAAAAAGCCAATAAAAGATGCCAGCTACGCTGCAAGTGGAGTGAGATAAGACAGTGTTGCACAGCTACCCTGCTGGGCACCTTCAAAGCACTCAGAGCAGAATGGAAAGCAAAAATCAGAGTTAAAACATACACACAAAGAGCAGCCACTGTGGGATAGAGTGAGAAAAAGAGGGATGATGAAAAAGAAAACGAGACCAATACCTTTTTCAAGTAGAACAATGTGAGCTCCTTTTATGCTCTCAGTCTTCAGCTCACTTCATGTGTAGTGCAATAAACGCTCTATTTGCAATTATCCTCTCTCTGAAGGGCTATTTTACTCATTGTTTAGTGTAACAGATATAAAGATGCACCCTAGATGCCAGTCTACAGTGCGATGTCAGTGCCCGCTAAAGAACCTCAGATAGTCGAAATTTCCAGAGCCCTCCGCAACAGCGTCCCTCATAGCCTGGGTCGCATTGGGATGTTAAACCCCCATAAACCATAAACCAAACATCTAGCATGCCCATATATCTTTTTCAGGGCACTTCTATTAAGACGAACTACTGATAAGCCAAATTTTCTGATTCCTTCAAGTTCGTGTAAAGGGAACTACTGTTTTTGTAATTCAAATAATTCAAGAATTCAAGTCAAATTATTCAATTGATACCTATTTGATTCAAAATCAAAATTCAACTACAACAGATTCCCTGTAGAAGCAGCTGTTTTAAACTCTTGACAATTTTCAGGGTTTTAAACAGCTTTCCATTGAACCCCTTGTTTTAAATGGTTCACCTCTGCAAAGGTAAAACTGCAATGCAGGCATTGTCACAAGGCTTTGACTGACAAACTGACTGTACTGTAGACTCCCTTTAAAAAGAACTTTATGGGATCAGAAAATTTATTTGTCTTAGAAGTTCGTTCTAACAGAAGTACCCTAAAAAAGAAAGACACGTGAGCATGCTAGGTGTGTTCATACATATGTTGCAGTTAAGCATGGACATAACAAAACTGAAAAAAGTCTGGGATTTTTCGTTACATCCAGGTTTTCGTTACATGCAGTTTTCGTGACGAGACTCGAAAGGACAACGCAGAACAGAAACCAAATTAAGAAATAAATGCAGCTGAAATCACCTTGAAAATGTTCACAAAAAACCTTATTGCTCAAGTCATAAAATACAAAGAAACGTTTCCTGATCGCAGTGATATCCACCACCATCTCCGCTGCGGCTTGCACAACGCCATTATGAGTGGGTTGGGGAGTGGGGAAGGAGGGAGACAGCGGCCGATCTAGAGGAGAGCGCGAGCGGCGCGACCAGCCATGGAGGCACCTGCTTCTTTCCACATATTCCCTCTCTCGGTCTGCCCGCTGTTGTTGGCACAGGAAACAAACTCTTTGCCTTGCATTGCCAGCACACTCCGCCATCCCCACTCCCAACCTGTAAGAGCTATTGGTGCCTGAATCACGAGAACAGCCAAGCAACGGTGATGGACCCATGCTGCTTGTGCCGTGTCTTTTTCTCTATATCCTTTTATTTTTCACTGCTTTTGAGCATGAAATGTTGTAGTGCCATGTGCTATGACATTCCAAAGGCAAAAGCAGCGAAGATGTGCCGATGGCACTGGAGCACGTACGGCATGTTGTGTCAACTGCGGTCGTTCGCTGCGATCGCAGACATTCCTCTCAAGAAAATTAGTGCTTTGCAGTCATGAAACTTTCAGCCAAAATTCATGTCAGTACAAGCTAACAGATAGTTGGCCTAGAGACTTCGTTATGTCAAGGTCAACTGCCGCAACCTTTATTTACATGGAAGTCTCAAAACACATGCTTCAATGGGGGCGGCGCTGGGGAATTGAGAAATTTCGTAATATCAAGGAATTTGCTATACAGAGGTTCATTATATCCAGATTGAAAACAATGAGTAAAACAGCCTTTCAGAGAAACAATAATTGCAAATAGAGCATTTGTTGCACAGTGCATGATGTGAGCTGAAGATTGAGGGCATGAAGCAAGCTCAGCTCATCCTACTGGACTAGTTCACTTTTTCACCTTCTCCTTTTTCTCATTCCATGCAATGTAGGCAGCACAACGCATTCAGACATCGGGTAGAGGTGCTTGAGAAGCAAAGCATATCAAGGAACTTACATTGCAGGTTAAGCAGTGATACGTTGTGCAGATCACTCCACCAAAGATCTCCTGGATCAAGGTCCGATTGGGTAAGCCCGGCCCATCCAGCTGAGAGACACTTAGCTGGAAGCCTCGGCTTTTCTGCTCTTCATGGGATGAGTCCACCAGGTAGCGGAGGAACTCGGAGCAATCTTGCTGCTCACCCAGCTCGAACCAGGGTGGCTTAGACTTGCGGAGAAAGGTTTCGGGGCACACTGCTGGCCGCTGCATCAAGGAATGGGGCCATACAAAATGGAAGGCACAACTACATATAAGGCCATATAAAGCCTCCCTAGCATGCGCTACCAGTATGCTCAATGTAGATGCCTCTGCATGCAATGGAGTTGTTGGCATTAAAAATAGAAGCTCTTAAGAACTATGGGGCAGAATGTGAGGTGTTCGTCCAGCAAACTCTGCCTAATACAGCTGCTGCAGGTGACGTTCAATGAGGCAGCCAATATAGGTGATACAATAAAAGCTCATTAATTCAAACTTGAAGGAACAAAAAAAAATGTTCAAATTATCCAAAAGTTAAAATTATCAAATGATCCCGAAAAAAACTGGTCAAGAACTGCTTGCATCACAGTAAATTAATCTGGTAAAAGACTGGGCGACAGCTGCTCAATTTAAAGATGGGAATAGCACAATAATAACTGCTTTTCACGTTTCCATCAATGCTTTATTGCATGCAATGCGTCTGGAAAGTAGAAGCAGAACTGCTCCACAATCGTAAGGGCCTCCCCAGCTACCTTCACGATGCAACGTGGTGGAGCGCCACTGCTACAGCGTCACTCCCTTCACAAGTGGCACTGCTGCGTATGAGGAGGCTTCATTGCACAAATTGCGAGTGGCGTGTGATGAGCGCCCAGTTTCAGTGCACTGGAAAAATGGAACCACACGGACGGAAGCGAAGGAAACACTATGTGGCACCGAAACGGGAAGAAAAGGGGAAGGGACGGGAGAAAACACCAGCTATGTGCCAATCAGCGCCCGAAACGTCGGTTGGCTGGCTGATGCTGGCTGCAAGCAGCCATCCTTGTGGGCTGGCATGAGGCTCAGAAAAGTGAAACTGAAACTAGATGGTCGGACTGCTCTAGGAGACGGAGCCGCACATTTACTGTTGCATCTGCCATTACACACTGCACACTGTTGCTTAGTTACAGTGGCAGTTGCCATGTCTTTCTTTCATTTTTTGCCCTGATGTGCATTGCATATCAGGGCAAATTCTGTGCCATTCAAAAAAACCCTTCGGTTGTTAGTAGTGCCTGTATCTGTCATTTGTTCTCTTTCCTTATGCCTAACCTGGTTTTGCTTTATGCTCCGCAAAAGTAAAAATCAACTTTCCAAATTATCCGTCCTTTTGATACCTAACAGCCCAAAATGCCAACCGCAAGTGTTCAAAAGCAGAGGTCACTTATGCAGTCAACATGCAGTATATTCACCACGTGATCCGCAGTGTGACCCACCTGTGACAGTGCCAGGAAGGCAAACAGCTCCTGCAGGCTCTTCAGGATTGTGCCTTGTGGTATGGTGTCGGTCTGCAGCAGCTGGTTCCTCAGGCTGAAAAACAGGGGCACCGTTGCATTTACTGGACTACACAACTACACAAGGCTATTGCTAAACAGAGCTATCATTGCAAGACTTGCATGTCAGACAGCTTTTTTTCAACTTGCACGCAGTGACTTGTCTGTCTTGCTCTCAGGGCAGCTTGGTTTACGAGTTATAGCAATGCGAGGGTTGCTGTATGGCCCCCTGCCCTAAAGCCCATGCCACGGTGCCAGTTCAGTGGACATACTTGGATGAGGCTGCACAGAAGGGTGGCAGGGTCAAGGTTAGGGTGGGTGGGAGGACGAGCGCAAGAGAGCAAGAGCGGCAACATAGGCCGGTTTGAGTGAGTCAGCAGACACGACGTTGTCACAAGCGTTGATGTCTAGCTTGAATGTCTTGGTTATACGATGGAGTATCATAGGCCATTGTGAGGAGCGAAAAGACAAGGTAATGCCAGACGGAAGACATGGCTGCAATAGTTCAGATCCTGGTTAACAAACACGGACCGGGAACTGCAATCAGCAGGAAGGACAGGAGTAAGGTTCTGAAAAGTAGTGCGCACGTTCCAGATGCAGGTGGATGCGTCATAGATCTAGACTCCCTTGCCATAGCTCTGACAGATCTGGTGACCCAGAAGTGAAATTTTATTGCACTCCACATGCTGCGAGACCTGGTGCCAACCCTTCTTCACTGATTGGCACTGCACATGAAGCAAATTGTGGCCTGCAGCCAGAGTACAACGCAAGGGGCTCTACAAGGGCTTCACCCTGGGTGCTCTATAAACTTTGCGCAGGATGAAAATGGTGTCCAGTTGGGTGGGAAAGTTGACAGGCCTGAGAATGTGCCCTGTAAGGGTTTGATAAAGGTGTTCTATTGAAAGAGGGGATGTGGAACATAGCACAACTCTCCCCGTTGCTTTTCTTCCCCCCTAAAAAGGGCAAATTTCTCATTCTTTTCCAAAAAAACAAAAAGCCTTTACTTTCAACAGCGGTCGCTTTGGGCACACACTGCTTGCCAGGCTTGCCGACAGAAACTGGGGAGTGAAGCAGATTACACTAAGACGTCGCAGTATCGCCCTCAACGCTACCTGTGGCAAACCAAGACTAGTACCAATGCCCAAAAAGTGTCCTTCGGATTGAATGCATTGAGTGTGCACAATGACAGTACTATCTGACAAAAATCGATGCGACCAGTGCTATGCGCAATGTGCCTGCACGTGTTCTAAGAGCTCCCCTTACCGTGAGGTCATGTAGAGTGCCTGGAGGACACTGTTGGCGTAGCACGTGTTCCCCAGGTTGACAAGCCCAACCAGCTCAGCCTCCCGGCGCACCAGCAAGGGTGCCTCACCCACGATGCCTCCAATGTAGCGCTCTCCAGCAGAGCCCAGACGGTAGTGGCTCAGCAGCTGCTGCATCTCTTCTGTGGCTGGTGCCACCGCTGACACATCCTGCATCGACAAAGTGGCGGACTGTATTGACAAGGCAGTGGACTAAAGCGACACAGCCGTGACATATCCTGAATAGATGAAGCAGTGGACTAAATTGACAAAGCCCTGACATATCCTCCATTCACAAAGTGGTGGACTGAATCGAAGCACGAACCACTAGGCCTTGCCATCCTTACAAGACTGGCCGCGTCAAAATAGTACCCTAGATAGGACATCATTCCCACTGGAAGCTGCAACCCCCGGCCCATAAACCCCAAAACCAAATTTGCCACAGACAAAGCGGTCGCCATAACAGTCAATACGCTTCTGCCTTCTTTAGTGCTTCTGAAAGCTTTTGAGAAGGTCCCTGATCTCTGAGAAAACATTTTTATTAATGAAGTCACAATTATGCAATCTTCAGGGAACGTGTGTTTTTTTGTGCTGATTCTAAATATGTCATTTAATTTCAGGAAAAACAACTCCTTGCACACTTATGCAATGTCTTATCAAGTCTTTTGCCTCTCGTAACTATCATAACTTTCACCTGTGATAACATCAAAGCAGTTCATAACCTTATCTTTGTATTTCTGTGGTTTCTCATGAGTGCTTGCTTTGAAATGTTTTTGAGATTCTCTGTTGCTAGGGCCCCCTGAATTATTCTGACACTCTAATTCTTTTGTGGGTTTCTTCAACTGTGTGAAAATATTCAAAATCCCAAGCCTTACTATAAAGCTGCAAAATCTTACTGGTACTTCCGCCTGAACTCACTCAAAATTTGGCCCTCATTGACTGATCAAACAAGGCGCCAGTTCACACAGCAAAAAAAGCATTAGTAATAATAAGACCAGAAAATTTTCCCATCATGCCCTGCCACTTAACCAAGTCACAAAATGCACATTACCTGTAAATGCCATTAAAAACTATATACTCTCTAGCAGAGACAAAGCCAGAAGTTTCTTAAAAATCCAGTACGCAGTGCGGCCATTGTTTCCAAGAGATGTACTGATCTGTAAGCTGCGTTGGTATGTCAACAGAAGAACGGCAGATTGGGCATGTTGGTGATCCATAATAAGCTTTTTTTCAACATCACAAGACAGCAGGACACAGAACAAAAGACAATCACAGTGCCATGTTTGCTGCTCTTGTCCTATGTCCTGTTGCCTAGTGGCACTGAAAAAAAGCTCGGCATGTCAGCAGCTAGTTCACGAATGCACCCTGAGATCTCTCCATGACACCCGACGATGATGGGTTTGTTCTTGTTTCCAGTTACTGTGTAAACTTGTGCAAGGGCTGCACTTTTTTTTTTTTTTAAATCGGGTGTGAATTTTGAAGGTGCAGCTGATACGCAAATTAAAGAAAACAAACACATAACCGTTTTTTCTCAATTATCTAGCCCAAAACAGGGAGTGCAGACAATACAGGGGTGCAGCCCTTACATGAGATTATATGGTAATTAATTTACAAACTATCTCCCCAGACATGTGTCTTACCTTGAGTGTGTCCAGCACAGGGTCATAGAGGTCGGGAAACCCTGAGTGCAGGAACATCATGGTGTAAGAGAGGCTCGCCAGCTCCTGAAGAACCTCTTCGTTGTTCTCCTTGCGCAATTCTTTCACAAATGCTGGCAAATGGGGTAGGACCTGCCAGGTTCCATCAGCAGCAAGGCAGATGGAAACAGAAGGGGGATGGGGAAAAAAAAAACACACAAAAGACCTCAATCAGCACGATGAACAAAAGCAAAGCAACCCAAACCTAAAAAACAGGGTCTTTAACTACCTCATTCCCCTACATGGAGTCCACAGAAGCCTGTCATTCAGATTCAAGCCAAGGACTGGCTACAGTGGACACATGCTTGACCTTAACTAGTTTCACAGTCTGGCTAACCCAACTGTACGTAAAGAGGCTAACCTAACTGTACGTAAACAGGCCAGACTGCACTGAAGCATCAACCCGCCTTTTATTGATCAGACCATTAAAATAATATTGCAGCCCCATCAAATCTGAGTAACTAAATGTCAACCACATATATTACATAGTAATCATAAGAAAAGATTTTTAACTGCACACAGGGATGTAAAGATGCAGCTTGTGCTGCCCAAGAAAAGTACTGGGTCTGAAAAAAACAAGAAAACAATAACTGCTCCATTTTAGTTTCCCTGCAACTAAGCTTTACTATGTCCCAGTGGTCAGTGCCATCTCCTGATTAGTGCTTGACTTTGCACCAGATATGTGCCAAATCCTCTACTATGCATTCCTGCCAACTGGCTAACAGCACATAATTTTCTGCCTGCTTTTGCACAAGCAAGAACAGAACCAGTGAGTAAGGCAAGACCGCCCATACACTGCGTAAAAATGCTTGTTCGCTATTATATCTATGTCCATGCCCACATATTCTATGGATACTGAAACAGTGGTGAGATACACAGCAATCATATTGATGACCATGACTTGCTAGATAAAGCTCAGGAAAGACTCGCCTGTATGTGACGCTTTCTGGTGAGATTGTTTGCCGATTTATGTGCCTACCTGAACAAACCACAAGCTCCTCAGCGCAAGAAAAACCTCACTCAATTTTCCCTACCATTACGGAGCCTGAAACAGTGCTCGAATATCCTAAGCCGAAACCCCCGCATGGCACGTAGAGCATGCATCAATGATCCACATCGGATGCATAACCTAATTACAAATAATGAGACAGGAACCAAAAGGCAGGAAAGAGGCATTGCTACCCCTACTAAAGCTAGTATAACTGTAAACAATCCAGCTAGAGCAAATCGTAAATTTAAACATAGGACAAATTGCCACTTTAATTTGCATCCATTACAAAAACGGGAAAGTGCTACCTCTGGTTACGTCTGCCACAACGAAGTTTTTCAGCAACACAATTCCAAGGTACATGAAACCAGTTGTTCCTTGCAGTGGCCAGTGGTCTAGCTCTTTTGCAACCCTTCATAACTGTGACAATTATCGAAGAATGCTATTCAACCTTACAATATAATTTCAGTGCTTAATGAGGAAGCTACTTCCTGTGACAAAAACTGACAATCAACATTTGTGAATCCAGCAAATTACAGCATCAGGACTGTGGCACCACAGAAAAAAAAAAATCAGCGCAATCTAGTAAACATGAAGGCTCTTTTCACTTAACTGAGAGTTTTTGAGAGTTTGAAAAGCAAAACAGAGGAGAAAAGTTACCTCAAAAGAGAAAAGCTCTACACTCTTGGCCCTTCCATAACCCCTTAAAGAGTACCAACATTAGCAGGTGGTAATTTTGCATTTTGTTGTTCCACCACATTTTGATACTTGCTGAATGCCAGATATTGCTCTTTTCTTGTTTTTTTTTTCCTCTGTTACTCATGTTAGATGTTTCTTTTACATTCATATTTGAATTTTTGCCACACCCTATGTAATACCCTCGTGAAGAGGGCCTTTAGGGGTATCTTGAAATAAATAAATAAATGACTTTGATGTTCACTGTGTTAGGCTGGTGCGGGCACCAGGACGCACCTTGTGGAAGAGAGTGGGCGACTGCTGGTACGACAACAGCATGAAGGTCAGAACCGGAAATGCGCACTTGCGGGTCAGTGGTTGCAGAGCTCTGGAGAACACCTGCGAGAGACAACACACAAGAGTTACATGAAAAATACTGCAATTGATGAGATGGCAGTAAAAAAAAATTCATGTCCAGCAAAAGCATGTTGCATACCCAAGCTTTGAAGAAAAGAGCACAATACTGGCAATGCTACGCAGGTATAGATGAGCGGGATGAACAATCACCATACTGAATGGCACTTATAAAAGTGTGGCATAAGCTAGGAAAATGAGCAAGCTAAAGACAGCGAGGAGCGACTTTTCAAATAGGCTACTTCATAAGATGATACGCAACACGTGAGAGTTCCAGAAAACCATCACCAAGAGTGTTTTCAATAAATGCAGCAGAATCTGAAATGTGGTGGCCTGCAACTTGGTTGTACAAAATGCGGAGAAAATTTTTGTCAAAATTTTCAGCCCGTTCTTGTTTAGCAAATAAGCCACAAAACCTTACTCTGCTGCCAAAGATATGTCGTCACACTTAAGTGCAGGCATTAATTAGAAGCATGAAGAAAAACCACAAAGAGCTAAGAAAGAAAGCAGCATTTAACAACTGAAATCCAAATTGTCCTCATCCAAGAGCTGGACTGGAACCTCTATAGTAGCTGTACACAGCTGGAAGTGGTGTGATATAGAGTAGAGAAATTGAACTCTGAGAAAAACCACTTAGTCTGTGGCACCGTGTTAATATCTGTATATGCCTGGCTGCACTTGTGCTCACACCTTGGCTCTGACACCGAGTAGCCACAGCCTGCCCAAGCATGACACTATCCTTGCCTTGCAGTACAACACCTTTTTCACTCTCCAGACAAGCCTTCTGCCTTTAACGCCGAGTGAAAATGACAAGAGGCATGAGCAGCAGCTACAGAGGCTCACCATGTCGACGGAGGACTCGAAAAGGTCACGTATGGCAGAAAAGCGGCCTGTGGTGACAAATCCGCGAAGAGCGGCCATCACCCAGAGGTGCATAGAGCCCATGCCAGGCCAGGCCAAGCACTGCAGCAGCCTGTGTGATGCCAGCACCAGAGGCTCCACGTCTGCTGAGCCACTCAGGGTGCGGTTCATGGAGCTAGTGGCCGTTGACACCAGGGACACAGGCAGCAACTGCACAACCAAACACCTTTCTCATAACTAGACACCGGATTTTAGGCAAATGCATATTTTTTTCAACGCTTTGTAGGCGCACCATTTTTACATATCAGCACGAATTAGGTGTTGACAATACGTTTAATACTCTTTTTATAGTGCCTATAAATGCCTATTTTGGGTGTCAGTGCCTATAAACGCCTATTTCCGACGTCGGTGCCTAAAAATGCCCTATTTTACAGAAAAGGGGCCTGAAATACGCTGTGGTTTTGCTTTCAGATTCTGTTTGCTTTCGAATCCATTTCGGTTTTGAGTAGAACTCACATGTAGCAACATTAGATGACCTCGTCAGTTGGCTGTGGTGAACATTGCACCTACGCCGGCTGTGTACACAATACCAACCACGTCAGCCAAAAATATCGAAGCGACTTTTTTCCTATTTTCTGCCATTTTATCGTGGCAGTTTGTTGATGACTTTGGCTGTTAAAGTGGTAGTTGACCAGATGGCAACACATTTCGGAAAGTATACGAAGTAAGCTATAGGTTCGTCCAAATAATTTCCAGTTGGCTCGAATTGAAACCAACTGTAAAATATTCCATAAACCTGCTGGAAACACTTTAACTGATTTTTTTCTGAAGAAGATTTTTTTCTTTATGAAGAACTCGGAAAGCACTTCAAGGACGTTAATGAACTTATTGCTTCAGTCAAGGGTGTGTTTTTGAAAGCGCTTTCTCATGTGTGCGTGTTTAAAAAGCAGGTGCCGGAAGTGCCTCTCCCGCCGGAGCCTATCATCACACGTTGGGGAACGTGGCTGGAAGCCGTTGAATACTACAACTACCACCTTTTTGACCTGAAGACCGTCATAAACAATTTCTCAGGTGATGAGAGTGCTCTAGTCAGGAGGGCTCAAGCTGCCCTCTCTCAGGACAACCTCCAAGGAGACCTCGCCTACTTGTGCGCTAACTTCACTTTTCTTGCGAGCACTATAAAAAAAATGGAATGTGGGGGTGTAATGCTCACTACCAACATTGGACTAATTGAGAATGTGCAGCAATGAATCGCCGCTCTTCCTCACGGAGAAGTTGCCAAGAAAATCTGCGCAAAGTTGCAGTCCGTCTTGGACAAAAACGAGGGGTTCTCTGTCCTCAAGCAAATTTCAGGAGTACTTACCGGTGAACATTATATGATACTGAACAGTGTAAAGCCATCAAATGTTCCTAAGTACAAGCACGCTCCTGTAACATCCGTTGATGTTGAGCGTTCCTTTTCAGCATACGAGCTTGTTCTTACTGATAAGAGGCGTAAATTTGAGTCCATCAACCTGGAGATGGTGCTTGTCTGCTACTGCTTCCATAACTTTAATAGTGATTTCTAGATGGATAATGTTTATTTTAGCATGGATCCTCATGGATGCACATAGGCCCGTGCAGAACTATGATACTTTTCGGCATATTCCGCATCATGCAGCACTGTGTGTAACATTTTCTAGCATCTCGTATTTATGGTTTCCAGACCCTTCTAATGGCAAGCACAATTTGATAGTTGCGTGGCTCCAGATATGTGAAGCCACAAACTATAAAACACTGTTCAATTCCTGTGTGAGCGAAGCCTTAACTCATTTGTCAGATGCTTTGAATTTACAATGTTTCTATCAATTTCTAAATGCATGGCCTCCTGTTAAGGTGTTCACTGTTTCTACTTTTGTACACGACAAGTGAATTTTGTTTCGAGGTATACCAAAGTGTTTTAAAACGGTTGGTAACCGTCCCTTTTGCTCTGCTGAAGCATGTGTATTGTGCGACAGGTTGCGCGACAGCCTTAAAAAAATAGTTTCTAATGTTCGCACCTTGCTTAAGGTCCCAAATCATTCCTGCTGTTTTATTTTACGGCAGATACTGCGCGCTGAAGTTCGGAACTGTGTGCACTTTTGATAAAGTTTATAGTGCCTATTTTTCTCCGTTAGGTGCCTAAAATGCATCTTTAGCCGCCTATTTATGGTGCCTAAAACGTGCTTTTTAGTGCCTAAAAATCCAGCCTCTACTCATAACAGTACCTCAGAAACAACAAAAACTGCCACATACAGACATAAGGAAGGGGGACTTCATCAATGGTGTGAGTGTGAGAAGGCAACCAGATGTTTTGAAAACAAAAAAGGCCATGATAGAAGCAGATGGGAAAAATCTGCACATTTCAGTGACAACAAGATTAGTATGCAGACTGCTAATGAAATTTCTCACCTCCACAATGGCGGCTAGTGGAGAGGCGAACCTGTCCTCACTGCTGGTGAGGATGGCCGAAACCACCTCGAGAGTCTTGCGCAGTGCTGGTTCGGACAGGGTCCAGACAGACTGCACAAAAAAGAACTACAGTCATCACAAGTATTCCCCCATGCCAAGTATTCCCCCATGCATGTAGGTCTAGTTACTTGCATAATGAACACACTTTGTTTTCTTTTTTGTATTTCCGATGCCAATATAAGATACCAAACCAAAATTGGTTTCCAATACTGATACTCCAATACTGTGTCGGCAATACTTCTATACATTGCTGAAATAGCCAATATTAATAACGCTGGTATTATGAACCACTCACTCACTCAGAGACTGAAAGGAAAGGAAAGTAAGGAAGGCACAAGGCCACTGTGGAGGGGGGGAAACGAGGAAAGGAGGAAAGAGTGTTAGTCAAGGTCTGAGTCAGTGTACTGTCCATTTTGGTACAGCTGGACGCGATCAGAGGGGCTTTAATTGGCTGGTTGGTTGGTTGGTTTATGGGGTTTAACGTCCCAAAGCGACTAAGGCTATGAGAGACGCCGTAGTGGAGGGCTCCGGAAATTTCGACCACCTGGGGTTCTTTAACGTGCACTGACATCGCACAGTACACGGGCCTCGAATTTCTCCTCCAAAGAAATTCAACCGCCGCGGCCGGGATCGAACCCGCGTCTTTCGGGACAGCAGCCGAGCACCATAACCACTGAGCCACCGCAGCGGCGTGGGCTTTAATTGGCACCCCTACACCATCTTGATCAGGCCACTTTGGCTCCCATAGGCAGCAAATACAAGCTGTGTGCCAGTATCCATGAGCAACATGTTATCGTAATCTGTGGTCAGCAGGGACAGTATGTCCATTCTACCGGTTTCAAATGCAATACATTGCCAGAGTAAATGGGCAAGGCCTGCACAGCAGTGGAGCCCACAGTGCGAGCACGTTTTGTGCAAGACCCGCATCGCATGTTCCCAAGAGGTCTTCATTAATAAGGTTCATGCTGACTCGGCATATACCCCATGTACTCTGGTGAAATGGCAACGGCCCTCTATGTGAAGTGTAGCAGCATTAACACTTCTGTAAATTATTATACCTTGATAAAAACGGCCACGCTGTTGACGTCCTTGATGTAAGACTTGAGGTCCTGTGCTTGTGTAGGGCAGGGTGCAGACACCACGCAGTATGTAAGGATGGAGCATAGCTTTCCAAGCTGGTCCTTCTGCAAATCACACAAGGCACCAAAGCTACACCAGTGCTAAGCTTGGACAGGCTTTAAAGGAACCCACAGACCACAATTTCGACTGCATTTCTAATTTATTTAAAATTTAATGCCTTCTTTCAATCACCGTTAATGCCAACAATACTAAAGAATAACAATTAATTGCTAGCAAAATTTTCACAGCAAGGTTTAGGTTGGGGGTTTACCAACTGGGTTCTGTAGAAAGCTTGCATTCCTTGGAGGACTTTTTGGGTTCCTAAATCCATGCATCTCAGCACCCCCCCTCCTCACCTTTCCATCAACGCCATTCATTTTGGGACTGACCGTACTGTAATCACTTAAAGGAGTCCATTTCACTGTACATGCATTATTAACTGAATTTGGGCATTTTTTGAGGGGCTGTGCATATGCATGCTCCGTTTGCAATGCACATTGGACTGCCAGGAAGGCACGATACACAGGGTACCTGGACAACCTTTGAAAGCTGTTGTGGTTCACCGAAGCCGTGAAAATTGAGGATCCCTAGTCTAGGTCTCTGAAAGTACCAGACCTATTTGAATGAATAGCGGCATTGTGTCACCAGATATAAGCAGTAATATTAAGAGCTGCTAAAGATAGGTCTCTGCGACAAGCACAGAGGAGGAAAATGCACTGCGTGAGGCTTGAAAGGCACCGAGAAATATGCAATGTGCAATGTGCCTGTGTTTCTCAAGACCTTGTAGCCACGATTAGATGCACTGCCCCTGAATATCAATGTCACAGTCGGCACCTATCTTCAGGAAACTAAAGCTCCTCGGCAGGAACAGTAAGACAATGAAAATATAAATTCTGAGTCCTGTTTTCAAGCAGTGAAGTTAATATAATTCCAAGCACAGAGGATGGCAATGAAACGAGTGTGGCTAGGAAGACACCAAGAAATATCAATGCGTAATGTGTCTGTGTTCCTCAAGGCCTTGTGGCCTTGATTAGATACATTACCCCTGACTATCAATGTCACACTTGGCACCTCTCTCCAGGAAATCTAAACTAAAGCTGCTCAGACAATGAAAATATCAATCTTGTGTTCTGTTTTCAAGCAATGACGTTAATATAATTTTAAGCAGGAAAACAGCGCTGTAATTACGCTTCACAAAAATGATGTGACCCAGGCAAGCAAAAACATTATTGGAGGGCCAGCCACTCTGGGCCAACAGAACCAACCTTGGGCATACACTGTGGGAAGCGCTCCAGGAGGGACACCATGGCACATGTCACCGAGAGGGAGCCAGTGCACTCGTCCAGGTAGCCAATGCAGTAAGTCTGCACCACGCAGCACATCTTGGGGAACGTGGGGTCATCCTCCATGTGCGACAACACCACTGACAACAGCTGAAGCATCCTGCAGCCACGCAGACAACCAACAGCCGATATTTGATATATTAATAAAGCTGACATTACTGCAGTTGCAATGTCATCATGATATGCTATGCACAATATTTATGTGCTAATTTCATCAACAGATATTGCAGCCATGTGGGTGGAAAAATGTAGTTATACTATGCAGAGAGAAAAAAACAGCGCAGGAACAGGGACACAAGAAAAGAAGACGACGCGACAGGCGCTGACTAGCAACTGAAGGTTTATTGCACGGAACAAGAAAAAAAAAATATACTCTACAAACAACCAGGAGCACGCATGATCGAGGCCAACAACACTGATTAGATGTTACAATCAGCCATGATCTTCCAGCCAAGATCATGGCTGGAAGATCATGGCCAAGATCATGGCTGATTGTAACATTTAATCAGTGCTGTTGGCATAGATCATGCGTGCTCCTGGTTGTCTGTAGAGTATATTTTTTTTTCGTGTTCCGTGCAATAAACCTTCAGTTGCTAGTCAGCGCCTGTCCCGTCGTCTTCTTTTCTTGTGTCCCTGTTCCTGCGCTGTTTTTTTCTCAAGATGTACCAACTCGCTCAACTCGCCGTTTTACTGAAGTTTTATACTATACAAAACTGTCAAAATCAAAATCAAAAAGTTTGTCAAAAGCCAATAAACTACTATTTAAGGAATAAAGTAAGCCAGCCAACCATATTACCATTATGGTTACACTAATAGTAGTTAACTCCCATCAAGGAAAAAAACAATCAAGATTATGTGCAGGCAGAAAGGTAGCATAATTTGCTTGCAATTCTAGTAACATACTCTTTATGCAGAGGGTCAACAAAAGATCTCATAAAATGCCATTTAAACAAAGTATTCTGAAGAGTCAGTTCAGAATGCATGTGCCATATATGGCCTCACAGATCTACAACTCAAAGTATGACTTGCTATTTTAAAGAATACAGCATAAGTCTTGTTATGTATGAATTCTTCTGACAGTATTTGTGCCAGTCATTTACGTCTGCTAACAGTGGCACTGAGCAGTAATTCTTCCTCTGGAAAGGAATAGCTGACAAAAGGTGAGCTCAGCCTCAGCCCACATTACAGTCAGTAATAGCATAGCCATAAGCATGAAGTTGAGATGAGTGCAAACAGACAGCCAGTCGAAATGAATATCTCTAAGAAAGCCAATGCTCACCAGCTAGCAACACACGAAGCTCCATTTTGCCACGAGCTGCCTTTTGGACACCCCGTAAGATCCAAACTAATTTTGCTAGTGAGACCTAGTTGACGACCTCCTGACCACACATCCTTTAGTTTGGCTCTCATCAATTACTGATAAAGCTAGGCTTTGAATGTCTTATGGGTGGATTTAAAGAGCAGCTTCATACCACTCTTTTACGAAGCGAATAACTTCCTGCAAAATGCAAACATTTTTCGCAATGAAATACCTCGTTTACACTGGTTTCCCTTTCCTGCTGCCTTCAGTAAAAATGCCCAGATACAAATGTCAGGCACCACTTCAATTAACAAATGATGAGTTTCTTATATCCTGAATTTAATCCAAACATTTTACTCATCCAGATACTTACTCTAACAACTCACAAATGCTACTGATTTTTTGTAATCATAAAGGTCTAACCAAAATGAATTACCCAACAAAATATGCTGGTGGTGATAAATACCCTGCTTGCTTGTGTGCTCACACTGATAATTATAGTGATTGCTGAATATGAATGCTGCATATTTTATTCACTCTTCCTTTATAGTATCAAGCCATCTTTATTACAATTTTCTGAATGAATGAATCAAAGAACAAGAGAGAGCTACCTAGAAAGTGAATTTCAGTCTGACTGGTTGCACACTAATAAACTGTAAAAAACAACTCCAATAATGAGGTTTCCTATGCGAAGTAATGGTGCGCTAATAAAAACACCTTAAAGCATGACAGCCAACCGACAACTGTTTTGGGTGGTTATTAAACACAATGTTACAGTACCACAGAATAAAGAGCATGTCACACGTAGGTAATAACCTTCAATGCATCTACATCCCCATGTGCTTTGGTGCCAAAGCCAAAAAAGGTACAATGGCAACAAAGCAACCAAGCCTCAACAGTGATGATGAAACAGCCTATAGAACATTGGCAGTGAGTACAGAAGGAATGCTAGATACACAGCAATGAACATGTTGCACTGCATACTTGTCTTTATGCATGACTTCTTCAGATGTAAGTGCTGTTCTCAAGTGATTCTGGGTGATAAACTTTGCCAGTACAGCTTTATGATGCTTGCACCACGCCGTAAACACCTGCAAATAAATGAGAAGCTTCAGCATATATTGTCAACAAAGTGACCCCATTTTATGCAACATTTTATTGCTTGTAAAACTACAAGCACTGCTACGAGCACCACAACATATATCATTAGACATTCCTGCCTACAAGCAGCTCAGTGATGCTTGAGGTGAACCCAAACCAATGCGCTGGTGCCTTTTATGTACAGAGTCAATTATAAGAAATGTAAACGCTGGAGTGGCAGCCTTTAAGTCTTTATGGCTGGTCAACTGTCAGATGCATAAGATTTAGGAATGTTTAGAGGACTGAAGTTTTCTCAAATTAACAGGTCTGGCAATGATGAGATGGCATTTTTTTGCATATTCTGTGCTTTCAGAGCCTGAGCACTGCACTGACTTTTTTGCATTTCTGAGCCATGAAAATCATCAACTGGAAATAACTGGTATCAACCGGTTTAAGATGGAATCAATTAAGAACTGGTTCACAATCCAGTTAGACCAGATAGAGCCAGTCAGAATATTTTGACCTGAGACTCTTGTCCAGCCTAGTACCAAGATACAGCAGCATGCAGCCGTTCACAACAAACACGCACACAGAAAAAAACGGGTGACTGCGAACCTTCATAATGGTGCTCCTTACAGGGCTGGCCGACAAATGCAACAAAGCATAAAAAATGCGGCTGCGGTTCAGCTGGCGGTAAGCAGTACAACCAAGTTCAATCCTGGGCTGCGGTACAACTTTTGGCAGTCAAATTCAGTACCCAAGGCGTTGGATTATTGTTTTTCATACGCGCGCCAGAAGGGCTCACAACACACCATCATCACACCATTCTACGGGACAGACTACGCGTATGTGCCATGCTAGAAGTACAAGGCAGCTCGCAGAAAAAGCTGAAGCAAGATTTAGCATGAAACCCTGATCCGCGCAAAACTGTAGAAATGACGGTGAGTCGGTGACACAGCTTAGAGAGCTTGGTTTAACAATCAAGCTAAAACAAAGCTTGGGATCGGCTATGTTTATACGGCGACTTACCTGAATTCCGCCGTTCTGAAGAAAACCCGTGTCACCCCTGATGGCGAGGTCCCAAGATGCTTCAAGGAGCGACTGACAGTCGTTTGAGTCAATTGGATTCGAGGCAGCTGGAATCAGCTTGTTTTCGATAAGATTTCGTTTTACTTCATCCGGAGAGTCGGATTTCACGATTGCTTGAAGAATATGATGCATCTTGGAAACGTACTTTCGTGCCTGGTGACACGATCAGCAAGTATACGAGGGGAGTTAAGAAAGATGGGCAGCTTCTGATGTGAACACAAACTGGACAATCATCCCTCAACTCTAAATCGACCTTTCACGGCGTTCAACACCACTCAGCATCATTTATACGGTAAGTATCCCTTTAGACACTTTCGTTCATTTTCTATCTTTTGCTGAATCTTTTTGGACATAACTCACATGGCTAAACCTACACAGACGTGCAGCTACTATTCGATAATTGCAAAAAAACGCCTAGTTGCACGATCGCCACAGTCAGCTTGCGACACAGGCATCCATGACTCGCAGCCACTCGCAGCATACATTTATGCTTGGCTTGGCTTGCAGTTGCCTTGGCTGCTGACGCAAGACTAACGCAAGTGGCTGACTTTGGTTTTCTGTGTAGTTTTCTGTATTATTATTAAGTGACGACATAATACATATTGTTAATAACGCTTATGTATTTATGAAAATAATTTTATAGACACTTCACGTAAAATAGACAATACAAATGTAAAGAGAAAGAAAACAAACAGACTACAGATATCATCATCACCGGCACATCTTCGTTTTCTATGTATTTTACTTTTTTTCTTTATCAACCATTACAATGACAATACGCTCTCGTTATCTGCAGTACATACTAGCGGCATGTATCATCAGCAGTGCTGAAAGTATTGCACAAAGCATAGCTGAAAGTATTGCACAGCGACGAGCGACCGGCAAAGCTGCGACGCACGGATGCGTCTTTCTGGGGACAACCTGGCCCAACCTGCCAGCTGCACGTGCGCTCCCATAAACAAGCTGAGCCAATCGCCTCTGCAAGCTGGAACAAGGAGCGTTTCGGTCAATACTATACGAAACGGTGATAATGCTGAAGCACAAAGGGAGGGAAGCGTGGAAACTTTATCGTCTTTGCGACAAGCTGCATGGCAACAGAAAATGTATTTGTCCACTCTTGTACAGGACAACCCTGATTAAATGAGAACAGGGTACGTTTCCGTGCAAACAATGTTACGCGTTATAAGGTAGCAAATTTCTCATTGTGAAACAGAACACGCACCTCTGCTTTCCTGACGGCGTTTAGCTCCGCGCAACTCCTCCTCAGGGAGGTCGGCCTGTGGTGGAGCCGCGACGGGGACTATGTGAAGTGGACTATGGACAATCACTTCACCAGCAGCCTATGCGAGTACCTCGCCGAAACTGGTCTACACTCCTAACTTTCTGTAACCTACATTCCACTCCCCCTTTTCTCAACTTATGCCTCAAGGCAGACTTCTCGAATAAAAAAAAAACTACACAACAATGCAATAACATAGAGATAATCTTAAATGCTGCACAATGAATTTTTATTGACAGATAATGCGCAAAAAAATTATTCTCAGTTGGGCACACGAAAATAAAATATGGCAACTCTGTGCTGAAAGCACAAGACCTGAGTCACACAGATTTAACTCGGTATTTGCATTAGGAGTTATGTGGTCCACCTTGCATATATATAGGGTTTTTCTTCTATTCAGATTGAGCAATATACTGCAGTACCTTGTGCAAAATGTAGCATCACTGTGCTCATAATTTTGATGGAATGGCCTGCACAAGAAATACTGTCTAACGTGCAAAAGAATTCACACAGTTTATGTAGACACCAGGAGCTGGACCTCTCGTTGGTCATAAGCCCTTCAGCATGGTGCAAATATCACATATGGCATTCACCAAAGTCCACCATGCCTACAAGTGGCACTGGCAGCATAGATTCGAAATGTGCTCCTCTGGTGTACAGGCGAGAGCCACTGGAGTAATTAAGAATTTGCATTGCTACGACTATTCAACGCTCAAACAATGTCTCTGTCCAGGCCCAAAGACTGGCTTATCTGTTGTAGATAGTTGTGCTTTAGGGGCAGTAAGTACTGCCGTTCATCAGGCACTTTGTCACAGTGACGATGTGTCTCATTAAGCATCCTAGCCGCCAAGGCTGTCACAGTCCGCACACCTTCACCAATTGGAGTGACTACACTGGACACTTTTGGACTTCTCACAGGAGTTGTCCTTAATTGGCGAATAATCGGCAGTATGTGCCCCTCTGTTGTAAAGATGTACTTGGCAAAATGCTTGTTCAGGGGATTGTCAACGTCAAACAGCAGGTAGAGATACTTGCAAGTTTCACTGAGAAAGAAACTCTCCATGCGGTCCTCCAGAGACTTGTCCTGAACATTATGTATAGTGGCATAGCCGCATGCCGCCTTGGTGTAATTATTAAGGCTTTGCAGGATGTCTCTGCCAACGTGAAGGTAAAATGGGTTCTTGGTGGCCCGATACAAGAGGTATGTGGATTCGATAAGTTCGGGTCTCAGCGGGTAGAAAGACAGGTCTGGTGAGACCTTCTGCCAGTTGAAGCGCTCGGGGAGTGCACCAAATCGCCTCCAAATGGCATAGAAAAGCGCATGGCTGCAGATGGCTTCTTCGATGTCACCAAGCAGAACCTGGATGCCCGAGAAGGAGGCCTGCAGGGAATCGATCCAAAGCGTCGACGTGGATCCATCCTGCATGTTGACATTGACATAGAGCGGGTGTTCCCCACAGCCCTCATTGCATGAGACCCGGCCCTTGCGCATGTACTGCTTAATGACGCTGTAGCTCTCGTTGAACATGCGGAAGTCCTCCATGTCGCCAAACAGGATGTACGTCTTGAGCAGGTACTCGTAGAAGGAGTCGAGGCCCGCGCCGATGCCGCTCATCTTGCCGACCCATTCGCCCGTGTTGACGTCCACGATGTTTCCGAGCAGCCCCGTGTCCTTGGCCCTCAGCTCCCAGAGGGCTCGTGTGGCGCGCCGGGCGGCCTCCTCGTACGCGCTGTCGTCCAGCAGGCGGCTCAGCACGCCAAACTCGAGCAGGAGCGAGCCCGCGCCCGCAGTGCATGTATGCGTCGAGACACCGCGGGGAACACCGTGCCGCAGGTTGACCCGAGGGTACGGGATGCCCGTCCGCGTGTTGTCGAAGGCCGGCAGCAGGCGCGAGGCGAGGTCCTTGGACAGCTGCAGCAGCTCGTCCTGATAGCCCGGCGGGCGGAGGTCTCCGAATGGCTGCTGTTCGTCTGTGATCAGAAGATGCGCCGACAGCAGAGCTCCAAGCAGCCGAATATTGGCTTCAAACACCTGCACCACGTTGTCCTTGTCGAAGGAGACGTGCTCTAGGATGAGCCGCACGGCGTTCCTAAACTCGCTCACGTTTCCCATCACGGCCAGCGTGTCAAGGGAGTCGATCAGCGTCAGCGAGTAGTCACCAAGAACGTCGTTGATGTTGATGTTCGAAGGGTTTTCGTAGTCAGGGCCCCGGCCTGTGCAATATATTGGGTTTAGTTCGTCCTTAGGGAATGCGTACTTCATGTAACTGTCGTATCCGAACTGGAACATACGCTTGGCTTCCTCGGCCATGCTGAGACGCAGCTTCTCCGGGAAACTGCCGTACTTGCGGTCGTAGAAACCCGGCTTGTAGAAAAACACATCATAGCTGGCAGTCCACGGAGGCAGTGCCACGAAGACGGTTACCATTATCGCAGTGCGCAATACCAGGCCCATGACGGCGGAGATCAACCGCTGACAGCGACGCGTCTCGCAGCAAGGGTGTCCCGCCGCTGTGTCGTCATCCCGCCGATGCGCTACGTGGACGGCTCAGAACACAACACATGGGGCGCAGCCATCAGCTCGACCACAGCGTGCGGACGCAGTGCTGCTCGACTTGACATGCCACTCAAGCAGCCGCGGACCAGACACGCCTTGCTTCGACTTCTAGCTGCGGTCGTCCCCAGCTACGTGCCCTCGGCGAGCCGTTCACGCGTCCGCGTAGACCCCGCACCAGACCGACCACCCCAGATCACGAACTTCTCGCCCACCCTTTCCTTTCGAATTGCGACCGGCTTGTCTCGGATAGCAATGGCTGTCTCTAAAATGCAGGTAGTTTAGTTTTGGTTTCGAAATTACTACTCGCGTTTTTTTTTCTTTGTTGCTTCAGTCGCTGCGTTAGGCTCCAGCGCAGGAATAGCGGCTAAAAATGGTTTAGACGTGTATTTGTTAAATATTCAAACAGCCATTTAAGTAGACAATATGGTGAGTTGGTTATATTAACTCCATGTAATAGACACTGTCCACTGTTGTTATATATTTATTTTTTAGAATATTTAGAGAGGTTCACTAATTGCATAAATACATCCTGCGCATGCTGTATAGCTTTCCTTTGTAGCCGTAAGGCTGTGCGTGGGTGGATGCCAGAAGGTAATTACTCCCTTATTTACAGATCAGCTCCACCAAGGGGGATTCCCCTAAACATCTAACTGACCAGCACTACTCATGGCTTGAAGTTTTTCTTTACCAACTGAACTTCACACAAGCTGACTGGCTCATGGACAGTTTTCAAGCATACTCTGCAGGCAATGTTCGAAACGAGCACTTTTTGCAGCGCGTATTCGAGTAAAATGCTGCACACTGTGTTGCAAGCCCACACCAACAACTGCAGTTTCTCTGGAAAACACAGACCTAGCACAATTCATCGATCCTCCTCAACCACCCAGCATCATTTAGCTTGCTTAGTAAACAAGTGTATCTCCACACTCTATTTTTGTAATAATGTAGCTACCAATACCATCATCATCAGCCTGACTATGCCCACTCCAGGGCAAAGGCCTCTCCTATGTCTCTCCAATTAACTCTGTCCCTACACCATCAATCTAGATGTTTGATGAGGAAGAACCCACATTCAAATGCTATGCATTCAACTTTTCTGGCAAGCTTACACAAACAGCTGTGCAATGAAATAGTGAAGAGAAGATAAGATGTGGTATCACATATTTATTTACACATGAGGCCCATACATATAAGTGCACCTGCAGCATTGAAGATATATTTTACATCCATCATTCTAATTCAGAAAAACACACAGACACATAACAAAGAAAACAAAGTTCTCTTCTGAGATGGTCAAAAAAAAAAAATATAAGGTCACACGTCTTCTTGCTTGCATTCTGGGGTCCTTGAATTTACATCACCCTGTATGCATAGAAATCATTCAGGGCTTCACAGAGGTTCACATTGCACACCAAAGTCACAATGTAACAAAGGAACAAGAGTGCCAGTGGGTAGAGAAAAATCTGTGTATTCTTCAGGATAGGAAGAGCTGAAATAAAAATAAAATGATATCATAAGAATTGACTATTTGCATGATGTGCTCTAAAATAAGCACCTCACACATGCCACAAGAAGTTCAGCACAGCACATGCCAGTAAGCCTGTTCTCCCTAGGGCATAAAAGCACAGACATCAGTGTAGAGTCAGCTGGTGACCTCATGCGATTACAATTTTTTAGTGTCAAACATTGGACCCAAGATGGCACAAGCAATAAATATGAGGCGAGGTCAATGCAAAAGCCTTGAGAGATTCTTATTTCTGCACTTAAACTTGGCAAGAACTGCTTTTAACATCCTGTCTGGTTGTCAGTGCAAAAGAAATTTGTAATCAACACTCCAGGAGTTCTGGCTACAACTGCATGTCTTCTATGGCACAGCTAAGGAAATTCATAAGCGTGATCCTAACATGACCACAACTGCACAAAAGGACTTGCTACAGCCCAAGATGGCCTGGCATTCGCCAAATACATCTGGATCAGTTCAACATAATAAACAAAATAACCAAACAACATGGCAATGAACAAAACCTTCAGATACTTTTAGTTTTCCAAACTTGGAGATTTAAATAGAATGGTATGCTAAAAAACAAAAACTAGTAAACATAGCTAAAAGAGCACAGGTCACAATAAACATACCTTGAGGTCTGAAATTTAAGCAGGCAGAAATATTAAACCTATGTGACCCTACATTATCACTGCTGAAGGGGCCAGAAGTCTACGAACATCGCAGTTTTCAACCAAGCTTTCCTTGAAGCCAATGCACCTCACACACACATCACTTTACGAGTTCTCTGGTTACCGAAGAGAAAAAATGTATGCCGTGTCTATTAAAATAGTGTTCAACCCCACCTCCGGGCTCGTAACTGAGAAATTAGTAGCCTTGAAGGTACTTCACTTCAGACGTTAAAACAGCACAATAGTAGTGGGGGCAAGGTGAAAAATAGGATGCATGGCTGGCGACTTCAAAATTGCATTCCTGCACAACAAACTGTGTATTGTGGATTACATAGGGGCTGAGGGATTGCCAGGAAGTAAATCATTTTTTCATGCTTTTTCCTGGTGCTTTTCATTTATTACAAAATGCCACCGAATCAAACACTTAGGTACAACAGGGCACTATTTTTGTTGCGAGAATGGTTATGACCTCTTCTGCAAAGCATGAGTTGATTTTCATGGGAGGAAGGATAATCTTGTGCTTCTAAGCCATGCTTTCTGGCTTGGGTTTTAGATGCCAGAGGTAGACTGAGCTTTCATCGCCAGTAACCAACCACCCATAAAAGCAGCTCTTATTAGCATCCACCATTGCTGAAGTTTAGAGAAAACTTTTCTCAATTTTTTTTTTCACTTGATTGGTGATTGTTTCATACACCCAAAGTGAACAGAACATTGACACGCAAAATAAGTGCAACTTTATTTTTTCGGATCCAATACTGCCAGCTAGTTCTGCAGCAACCTGAAGAATGCAAATGTCTGATGGTCAAATCCATATCTTCCCTCTGTGACATATTCCTTTGTTCACTTAGTGACTTCGGTTGGATGACCAGCCATTCGGTCACATTCCAAAAAGTATTTTTTGTGCCTAAACAGAGCTGTGCACCATTTAATGACAACACATGAAAGCACATTATCCCTATACATATAGGTCAAGCATCAATCAATGCTTTCCAACAATGATACTTTGTTCATTAGAAATTCTATCATGGCACGATGTTTGCTGATCTATTCCACTTCAGCCATCAGTATGCAGCAACCTTATATGTGACACAATCCGAAACCAAATTAAAGAAGTGAGCCACATGACTCGTAACAATTACCTAGAAGGTTTATGAAACTTACATGCAACATTAATACTACACTGCAACACTGTCGGTCAACAGCATCAAACTCAAGCTCAGAACTTATTGACTGCACCTTGTGAAAGCCAACTTGCTTTGAAGTTGCCTCCTTGTCAGCTTATAATCCAGATAAATTTTACATCGGACATTTGTAGCATTGTTATGAAACCACCTAACTGCTAAATGGGCTGATTTCAGTAAAATGGAACATGGTTCATAGTTCTGAATGCCACAATAAACAAATAAATAAATATCTGCAAAACACCTGCCTTACCGCTGTAGCCGAGGAATGTTATGTATATGTAGTATCCCAGCGCAATCAGCCACAGGGTGTTACCAAAGACGAGAGAGATGTGGTGAGAGAGAACTGCGCAAAAACAAGAGATGGTTACTATGCACACTAGCTTATGCAAACAAAAAAAGACAAGAGACTACCTCACATCAGCTAGTCTACAAATCCTACACCAAAAAAAGAAAAGAGAACAATCTCTAATAGCACACCAGCTAATTAATTTTTGCACCTATTCTGAGCGTTTACGTGTGCTCATACCTGGTGATAACTTGAATACCATATATCCCTTACATTTACTCCGAATAGTGCATTTTAATGATGTCTAAAGCCCTTTAACAGAACACATTAAAAAATAAAAGAAGCAAACTTGCTATACTTACGCCGTGAGAAGAACAACTGGAAGACGTGCAGAACCACAAGTGGAGGAAAGAACGCATTCAGGTGCACATCAAATGCATAGCCCCATTCAACGTCCTCAGTACGACACGTGGGCTTCAACAGATACTTGTTACTGATGACCCTGAGCAGGTGAGAAAAAAAAAAGGACATTCACAGTGAAACAATGGTGACTGACCAAATAAGCGACAATTGTGGCTAATTGGCACATCATGATGAATCGCACAGCACTAACTTGGACATATTTGGACGAAGGTCAGTGACTACGCTAGTCCTGTTGCGTAGTCACTGTCCCTCGTCCAAATTTGTCCAAGTTGGCGCCGTCTGATTCAACAAGGTAACACTAGCATGTGAACAGCTGACCTAACCCCCCTCAATTAAAGCTTTCATGAGGTAAAGGCAAGTATTATGAATTCATGGTTATCCCACACCATGCTGGCAGTATATGTATGCCTTGACCAGGAACAAACTGCAACAAATAAGCATGTGTCACAGGCAAATTTTATCCTATTAAGTGCACTTCTGAACTCTCAATTATGCCTCTGCAATCATAGCTTAAACTTTTCTTCACATAAAAAAACGCCAATTTTTGTTGATTCTTGATATATTTCATTTCAAAAACTGCAATGAATAATTTATACTCTGGTATATCAAACTGAATTTTTCTGTTAGGACTTTTATTAAATAACTGTCAGGTTATCAGTGATCAGATTTGAGATAACTATCTGCAGAATTAGGAACCAAACAGGAAGCAATGTACACAAACGGAAAAAGTTGAGAGATACTAAGTTGTGCTACAGCAATATACAAAGAAGCGTGTCATGCCCCAGCTAATGCCTTTAAGTAGCTTATAGAAAATTTATTCCCCTTTTCAGGTAGACCATGAACTTAGTGTTTTTGGTGCTTCTGCCAAGTATACAGCAAAGCGATTGCTTGTGACGATGAAGTGTAGGTATACCACACACGTAATGCACAAAACAGGAGGCTCCCGTGTGCCTCGTTTTTGCTTTTTTTTCAACACTGCTGAAATTTCCTCTCAACCTGCCTTTCTTTTTGTGCTTATGATGCAATGAATCAAAGAAAATGTGTGGCTACTCTTATGATTTAAGATGTGCTGGAGATTTAAAATATTATAGATTCAAGATGGTAAGCTGGTCTATCTCGACATATATTTTTCACACTGCAATTGCATTTCCATTTCCATGAACTAAAAAAGATGGGGGAAGAAGCATATATGCAGGAACATAATGGCAAAAAGTATCAGCTAAACATGCAAGCTGAAGCAATGAAACAATAATTTAAAAGACAAACAATAGATAGTATAGGAACACAAATTCATTATACAGAGGTACATAAAGTGCAAATAAAACAGAAACATACAATTTGAAGCAGCGATTAAAGTAACGTCACGTCTGATCAACAGGTGTGGTTAGGTGAGGCCATGATATCAATAGCAAGTTTATTCTAATAAATTATTGCCAGTGAGATCAGAAAACTGACGTAATAAGTCTCATCACAGTATATCTGTTTTTGCAAGAAATAACCCTATAATGGTAAAACAGAATACTCTAAAAACCTCAGCAGCCATAAGCCAATGAGGATGCATGCAGTAATCTAGGCCACTACTATGCACGGCAAGAAGCATCCAAAAAATTATGCAACCCATTTGTTGCCAAGAAGTTGAGGCTCTTAAAAAGCAAAACATTGCAAACATAATGCAAAAATTATTTAACATTTTTACTGACATTTTTCTTCACATACAGCTTCACATACTGGCATCGGCTCTTACCACAAAACAGTGGCCACAAGTATGCCCATGCCTATGCAGTCAATGAAGATGACCCACAGAAGAAACTTGAGGAAGCCCAAAAAGTTGATGTGAAGGATTAGCACAAATCCCACTGATGAGGCTGCAGTAAAGAAGAAAGCAAAACAGACCACAATTAGCATGCGGCTTCGCCCACAACAATGCTGAAAATGGTGGAACTTGAAACGAGCAAACACACAATGTGATGTCGTACCCACAAGCCACAGCCCTAGCAACACCAGGAATGCAGGGTCATCCCTGGCAAATTGGTCCTTCGTCTCTGCAAAAATTCCAAACATCGACTTAACATACTAATAATACAAAAGCATATGCCTGAGAGCCAGGGAAAATCAATGCTCACGTTTTCTGTACTGAAAGTTGCGATACCTGCAAAAAAAAGCAGACAAAGAAGAGTGAATGAGGGAGGGCCTTATTAAAACATACGAAGGAAGCGAACACTCACCAAAACCAAGAAGCAAAGAGGAATGTTTTTATTTGAAAAAAATAAAAATAAGATTTGTGGTGTTGATCAATGGGAAATTAACAGTGTAATTATTTTATCGCTGGAAGATAAATGACTAGAAAAAAGAAGAAAAAATAACCACTTGCTGCCGGTGGAATCAAAACTCATGACCTCTGAATTTTGCGTCTGGTGCTCTACCAACTGAGCTATTGATTGATTTATGGGGTTTAACGTCCCAAAGCGACTAAGGCTATGAGAGACGCCGTAGTGGAGGGCTCCAGAAATTTCGACCACCAGGGGTTCTTTAACGTGCACTGACATCGCACAGTACACGGGCCTCGAATTTCTCCTCCAAAGAAATTCAACCGCCGCGGCCGGGATCGAACCCGCGTCTTTCGGGACAGCAGCCGAGCACCATAGCCACTGAGCCACCGCGGCGGCTTCCAACTGAGCTATGACGGCAGCTATCATCATCTACTTTTGAGGGTATATATGCTGCGTCTGACCTAACCTATGGAGTGTTCACCAGCGTCATCTTCATCTATAGCAGCAAACTTTCTAAGCAATTATCGTTCAGCGATAAAATAATACAGCTATTATTTTCCCATTGATCAACACAACAAACAAATTATAGAAAGAAAATAGAAAGATTCTCCATATGCTCCTTGGTTTTCATGACTGTTGACTTCCTCTGCAAGAAAAAGAATACATCAACGCTTCAGCAAACTCACTCCGTGCCAGTGATCATACATGAAAACGGCTTCCCTTCATTATGGCAACAATGGTACAGAGCAAATTGAAAAAAAAAACTGCTGCAGCAAATTGAAAATTGCCGAGTACTATATATAACAACTCTTTTTGCAGAGGCCACGCACAGGCACCATTACATCAATTGCCTGTCACTTTTCCTTTGAACATTGACAATTTTTGGTACAAAATTTGCACCTTCTTGAGTTCATTAAAAGGAAAAAAAGGAAGGGCCATTGCCATGGCTTATTTTAGTCGTTCAGTGCTTCACCGTGTTTGGATAATGAAAAGTAATAAAAATGCAAGAAATATTTCCAGGCAGACAATTTTTACATATTATGAACGTAACCAGATATGTGACGTAACCGAGGCGAAATGAGAACCAAGTGGCATCCGCCTTGGTGATCCAACAGGCAAAGTCAGCTTCAATGCTCACACTTTCTGCGGCGAAATGAACAGGTAGAGCATCTGCCACATGGCAAACTGAAAGTCCATGTGCCGCACGTGTATCAGGCGCCTGAGAAACTTGGAACCCTTGTCCTTAGCACTGCGTTTCTCGAGATGGTTGGGCGTGGGCGATGGCAACGGCGAGCTCGTGTAGCGAACGCCGGTTGATGAGCCACCCATTTTGTCTTTCGAAGTTCTTGGGTCCTGCAAAGAGCAGCCAAGCACGAGACATCAACGCGATAATCTCTGCAACGCTAGTTCGGAGCAAGGACAGACATTTCCGCGTCCAGAACTTTCGCAAGATTTTGCCGCAAAAAAAAAAAGAGAAAGAAATCGGAAAGTATTAATGTATTTATAAAAACCACACGTCCACATTTTCGCTGAGTGACTGCCGCTAAACTTGACAATTTTAAATAAAGCGGGCAGGCGCTAGGCGAGACTGGTTTAGGAGCGCCCAGATGTGTCAGCATCGCAATGATGGCACCAGTTAGCTTTGCACTGCGGCGAGAGACAGCGGGAAGATCATAACCCAAGAAAGCATTTTAGAGATTTAAAATCAAGTGAAGCAATATTTGTACACCCTGAGGGCTACAATAGAGCGCACAGTGACATGAGCTCGATCGGTAGGCGTCAATACTGCGTTACTGCAAGCAAGAGCCGTGCGCTGCAGGCACCATGCTAGCAAACACATTTCCAGACGTTTACAAACCACCGTACCATTATAAGACAATGTTCACAGTGAACATCTCTGTCCGTAACGGCTTGGAAACAAAAGCAGGGTGAACTCTACAAAACTCGAACACCGCAACCACAGAGTAGTACACATCAACACCGCACATCCCCAAATCCGAAAGCACACAAATAAAACGAATTGCCGTGTACATGGTTGCCATAGGCGTTTTTATTTCCACTACTAACATCGACTAACTCGTCCAAGACCTTTCAAAGTGTTATAGTTAGCACCACAATGTTGATAATTAAAGTAAAACATTATACTATAAAAGGTTGTTTTATTTTATAGGAATTCATAATTACTAAAAATATACAATTTGTTTTTATTGAACAGGTTGGTTGCCGTCCTGTCCACGTGTGGCGCATGCTATGCGCCGTGCGCTGAAAGAGGCGGACGATCCTACAAGCGCTGCTGGAATACGTTCGGTTGTGGCGTAGAAGCATCAAAGCAGTACTTTTGAAGAAGCCAGATATATCGTAACGCAATTTTTGTATTAATCAAAATACGCTTGGTTATATTAGCTTCAAATGGACGACCTTCCAGCCGATCATGATGTGGTCGTCATAGGAACAGGTGCGTCCGCTCGGTCGATGCGAAGCGCAGAGAATGGAGCTTTTGACAGTTTAATTTTAATGCCATTATTAAGACGCTCGGCTTGTTTAGGGACATAGTTCGCAGTGTTACAACATTGTATTTAGTTCCGGGCAAGTTCTCAGTAGCGGATCGTGTGTTTTTTAATGCTCACAGTACTGTAAAACGAAACGTGGCAAAGCGAAAGCAATGTTTTGACAAGCTCTTGTTCTCAAAGAGCGGCAAGCAACAAGCATAAATGTCTTCGAGATATATTTTTTTTTGCTAATTTTTACTGTCTGTTGCAGGTATGCCAGAGTCAATTGTGGCTGCTGCAGTGGCAAGAATTGGACAGAGAGTTCTGCATCTGGATAAGTACGCGCTCATATCACTTACTTTAGTTTTTTTTTTTTGTGTCGCACTTCGAGAAAGCCAGTGGTCGTAAATGCGTTGACGGATTTCTGATGTTTTAAATCACAGAGAAGCTCATTATGGCAGCCTATGGGCTAGCTACAACTTCAGCAGCCTGCGGGAATGGATGATTGCTCAGGTACGTAAGTCTTTGTGCATACATTCGCGCAGAGCCCTCGCAGCTTTTGCAACGTATTTTAGATATAATTATCTCGTGGTATGAAAACATAACTGGAAGGTACATTACTGAGATGTACGGAATAAACACGGCTCGCAGATACTTTAGGTTTATGTGTGTACGCATAATGTTCGTAATGTATTATAAAAAGTTTTTGCAATGTCTCCACATTTCCGAATTATCTTTTGCAGAATGTACCAGCTCCATCTGAGCCGTCGGCACAAGTTCCATTAGGTCCTGGTGAAAGACTTATGGTCACTGCACAAAGCCATTCAGCAGTCACAAATGTACAAGAGATCATTAATGTGTAAGTTCATTGACATAAATGCTATACAAATTGAGGTTATGCGCTTGGAATGAAAACAGTGTATGCACCACCACATATTCTGGCGCTGTTGAAGCAGCACCCTCAAGAGCCTGCGAGTCCCATCTATTTGGAAATGTCATTATGCTTTGGCAGATATAAGACTGTGGCCAAGGAACATGTCTATGAAAAACATTTTTCTTAGCAGCCTCATTAATAGCATAGTTTCAGGGGCGGTATTGTCACATTTCTCAACCGTGCCCTCTCCAAGATAGTTTCTCTCAGACACCGCATGACTAATATCGGAAAGTTAAATTTTCCTTCCTCCCCTTGTTTACAGGAACAAAGGCACACGAGAGGCTAATGTTGTACAGCTTATCTTTGCCATGCCTTTTGTTCGCTTTGACATGCCTCCTGGAGGCCATGGGTCACAATTGTGTATAGACGTTTGCACTATGCTAAAAAGTATGACTATCACAATAGCAGCAATAAAAAGAAAGAAAATGAATTAAATGAAAGAGTGACACTGGACGCATTACTTGCAAAGGAAGAAATGTTCTAGAACGTGAAGCTAAAGCAGTTGCTTTCTGCATTGAATGACTAACGACACTGCGAAAAGGCATAGGTGCAGTGCACAGGTCACCACGCACCAGGGCAGCATGGCATCTTTAATTCAGGATGGTAGACCAGCAAAAATCTCGATGCTCTTTAATAGTGTATCTTTTGTCACTAGTGAAAGTAGGAGATTAACTACAGTGATATCTTTTGTCACTGGTGAAAGTTAGCTAAGGTGTGAAGTGTAAGCAAATTTTGGTTTTTATTCTTTTCTTTTGCATCTCACATGGCTGTAATAGTTTATTAAGACATCTTTAACTACCTACTCTATGGCTTGTGCTTGCCAAACCCTTTCAGTACACTTCAATACCCTTTCAACCAAACCCTTTCAAATACACTTGAGCTGTACACTCTTAACAAAAATTCGCAGCACCCACTGTTGGAGCCCTTTCCTTGGACACACTTCAACCTGTACAACAAAAATGATGAGGTGTGAAAGAACTTTAGCTCTCACAGGCACTGCTCTTGAAATCAACTAAAGAGAATGGTTGAGTGCACTTAGCAGCATGGAAACATGGTTTGCTTTCAAAGTCAGCTAGCTTGAATTAGTGCTAGTGCACTTATTGAGTGGCACTGCGGCAGTACAGGAGTGCTAACATTTGGTTTGAAAAAAAAAAAAAAACAAAAAAAAAACTGTAGGTTCCCTTTACACATTCTCCAGAATTTATTTTCAGTGATGTTGCTCACAAGGCTAGCAGAAATGGTTTCTGTTCTTGATTCATTGCCACAGCTGAGCTCACATTGAATAATTATAGAGGCCCGTGTACTGCGCTATCTCAGTGCACGTTAAAGAACCCCAGGTGGTTGAAATTTCCGAAGCCCTTCACTATGGCGTCCCTCATAGCCTGAGTTGCTTTGGGACGTTAAACCCCATGAACCAAACCGCATTAAATAGTAGAACTGTTTAAGAAGGTAATAAAAAGGTAATAATTTTTTCTTTTAGCATGTGAGTATTCTTTGGAGATAAAAATTTTCATGACATATATGTGCCTGTTTTACTGAGTAGCCTGGTTCAACTTAGTGCTTTGTGCATGTTGTGTTTTGGCAAGGCACTGTCTTCATAATGTGTTCAACTCATGCAGGCCTGAGAAGCTGCCCGACAGCCCTTTGCCTAGCCCCGAGCCAGCCCTTGTGCAGCAGCTGCAGACAGCGTCTGCTGATGAAGTCTCTAGGGCCGTCGAAGAACCAGCGCGATCGGTGTCGATGGAGAGCGCCACTGACGAGGTGGCTGCCAACTGCCCTTGCCCCCTCTCTGCTGGGAGCACTGAACATTCCATTGGGACTGCTGAGTTGAGTTTGCATGGTAGTGATGGACCCCCAACGGCCGCAGGGAGCGATGAAGTCAGTGGTGCCTATCACACTGTGGCTAGCGAAGGTGCCGGGAGCTCTGTGGATGCAACCTATGGAAGTGCGACACAGCACACAGAAGGTGTGTCCGATGGTGTTATTGAGGAGCTCCATGAACAACCTGCTGGACCAAGTGGTGGCAACATGTCGGGGAGTCCCGAGGAAAAGGAGCCTGTCAAGGTCAAGGAGCAGTGGTCTTTAGAGAAGCTGGTGAACTTGTCACGGAAGTTTAACTTAGATCTTGCTCCAAAGGTGAGCAGGCCAATTTTGTGCTTGGTTGTGAAGTCCAGTTTATTTTTGCGCTGCATTAGCATGCTGTGGGAACCTAGAGGTTGTGTTGAGGGAGTTAACTGAAGCGGTCCTGCTTTGGTGCTTTTGTAGTACTTCTGATGTGGGCAGCTTGCGGACTCTGTAAGCATAGTTTGAACATTGCGGAGAAGAATGCAAGGCAATATGGCCGTGATAACCACACTGAAGTGGTCTTCTTCATACATTCCATGGAACTTGTGAAGAGATTTGAAAAAGTGTGCACAGTTTGCACTGACACTTTTCTTTTCCCTATATGATGGCATGATATGTAAGTAACAATGATTATCATATGGTGCCATCACTTGAGTGCATATTGCCTCAGTGTCATTCATGCTCTAGTGCCCAAGGGATCGCTGAAGTGGCATTCTGACGAAAGGCTGTATTTGTATCATGACTGCCTCTAATAGCATCGGTGTTGCTTTCTTAAAACGCCTGCGTAGTGCACTAGAACTGGCCAATTATGCATCTTGGGCTGGTGCCACCTGCTGTTTGTAATCATTCAAGCAAATTTTTGGATTGGACCTGGCCCAATAAGTCCTTTCGTTGCCTTCAGTGGTGGCATTTCTTCTCTTGTGAAAATTCGTCCTGTTTAAAAAAATAATAGAAAGAAAAATTTTGCCAGTGCTGAAGGTTGCTTTTTTTGTCTTTAATTGTTTGGAAGACACTGGCCAGAGAGAATCAGCAGATTGTCACGTGATGGCTTAAAAGCGAAGAACCTGCTAGCTAAAGTCAGGTGAACTTTCATTTAAAACACCTCTTCTTTGTGTTCCTTCGCGCGCTTTCTCATGGCCATGCAGGGGAAACATGGAGAGGAAATTGTTTGGCACAATGCTAAGGTATATAACAGGTGCTTCAAGCAGCATGATATGAAGTGCATTCTGGGATTAGTAGCATCTGGTCACTGGAAGCACAACCTTTCCAGTACTTTTGTTGCATCCCTTACGGCGGTATTTTTTTACGCGTGGCTTCTGTTGAAGCATGTGCTGATAATAGCTTTCTCGGTGACCTGCATTGCTCCAACGCCATCCTAGAATGTAATACAGGAAGGTTGTGTTCTATGCACTAGAGCCACCAACACATGCAGCCCATGTAGTGTCGTATTTATGCATAGCATTATCTGGTGGTCTGCATTTATACTTGTTCCAGTGGAAAGTTCATGGCTGTCTCACTCTCTGTGCTTTCCAGCTTCTGTTCAGCAGGGGCCCACTTGTGGAGCTGCTCATCTCATCCAACATTGCCCGCTACGCTGAATTCAAGGCCCTGACGCGCATTCTAACGTTGCACAACGGAGGCCTGCAGCAGGTGCCCTGCTCACGTGCTGACGTGTTCACTTCCAAAAATGTGACCGTTGTCGAGAAGCGCATGCTCATGAAGTTTCTCACTTTCTGCAAGGAGTTTGAGCAGCACGCTGAAGAGTACAGAGGCGAGTTGGACTTCTCCGCAGTTCCTTTTCATTAATTCATTGCGTATATTTTTCTTCCCTTGCATGGATTTGATGTTCCTGACTGTTCCACGCTTCCTTCTTCAGCTGAGTTTACAGTGTACAGAACCAGGTTCTAATTAAAAAATAAAAAAAGGAAAGCTGTATTCTGCGACATTCAGACATTCAACCCATTGCATCCCCTCGTTGTTTCTCTTATTTTCGGTGATGCTTGCTGCCTTGTTAACGTTTGCTGTCTACATAGCCGGTGTAGTATTGTCATTGCTGCACCCAGTTCAAGCAGTTTTGAATGTTTGCTTTGGAAAGAATACTGTTTTTTTGTTCTGCCTCAGTGTTCTTAGTTTTATGTGTATATTATGTTGCAAAAAGCAGGCAGCTATTTGTTAACTCCGTAAGTGAGTGTCACGTTGCCCTGTTGTCCGAGCGTTCTCATTTGGTAGGACTGCAGAGCATTCATCTGTGTGCGTGGTGTGATGTGCAGCCTGTTGGACAAGAAACGAACAAGCGTTGTGTACTTTTCTCTCTTCAGTGTTGCTGGCATTCAAACACTCTGCGGACATTGCCAGTAATTATTGAAATCAGCTTTTAGTTGGCGCATTTATCTTTAACACGCACTTCCTCCTCAGCCTTCATGCACATGCTTTAGTGCTGGTAGGCATTTGTACTGTGCATCTGGAAGCTTAAAAGCAGCAAGGCAGGCACGGGAGCATCCACATCTACAGAGTGAACACGTTGACCTAGTAACTTTGGGAGCTAGCTGCTGTGCGCATTTTTTTTGTTTTTCCTATTGTCGGCACACAAACTGAGATGGAGCTTTTTTTTTTATGCTTTAACAGGCTTTGAAGGCAGGCCCTTCTTGGAGTTCCTCCAGTCAAAGCAGCTGAGCAAGAATGTCGAGCACTATGTACTGCATGCCATTGCCATGGTGGACGGTACAACACCAACACTTCAGGCAAGCTCTCAGAAACAGCCCTGACATAGGAGTGTGTGCAGTGCCTGAATCCTAATGTTTACTGAGGTGTGGTGACAGGGTGGCAGTATAGCAGATAGCAAACTTGCCACTGGCATGAGCATAATTACCTGGCCAAGTAATGTCACGTGAAGGCCAATAAATTGGAACATTTGCTTTGTTTTTTATGATTGCATAGCATATTTGGCCTTTTTTTTAAAGGCCCCATTGTTTGCTGATACTTGTGAAAAGGAGTCAGTTGTTCTAATGACCTGATAGTGAACATGCAGACAAAAGTCATTCTTTTCTTCATGAGTGCTGAAACTTGGCCTGTCAGTTTGTGTATATGCTATGACCAGATATTTTGCCTAAATACTAACTACCAGTTTGTCCTAGGGCTTGAACTTAATTAAGGAAACACTATTTATGCATTTTACGATGAGTTTCAGTTGTGACATATTTTGAGGAGTGCTACGTCTAAGAATTACCTTTTAAAATTTTCATTAGTTGGACTTGGAGTGATTTGTGTATAGTGTGGGGCATACACACAAGACCTTACAAAGAAATTAACAAAGCAACCGAAGAAAAACCATTTTACATTGGTGCTTTCAGTGTCCAGAAAGAAAAAACAAAAACAGGTGGCATTGAGTTATTCAAGGCACTAAGAATAATGCTACATAGAATTTTTATCACTCATCTCCTTTACAAGCTGGAATAGCATGTACCAGGTTTTCATTGAGGGACATGCTGTACCTCCATCCAAATTCTCAAACACGAGTTTCCATGAAAGCAAGCATTTTTAAGTTGTTTTTTTTTTCATGAACAATTTTGATTGTTATTCTTTAATAGAGGCATGTGTCAGGAAGAATCAGGAAGAAGCGTAGGGGAGGGGTACCACTATGCAAAGATAGTGAGTGCAAGAAAATGGTGCCGCTACGGTGGCTCAGTGGTTATGGCACTCGGCTGCTGACCTGAAAGAGGTGGGTTTGATCCCAGCCCCGGCGTTCGAATTTCGATGGAGGCGAAATTCTAGAGGCGCATGTACTGTGTGATATTAGTGCATGCTAAAGAACCCCAGGTGGTCGAAATTTCCAGAGCTTTTCACTGCGGCGTCCCTCATAGCGTGAGTCGCTTTGGGACGTTAAACCCCATAAACCAAACCAAACCAAACCAAACCTTAGAAGTGGTGCTTTCAGAGTAATTCTGCTTTCTTGTTTGCTTTTTATGGCCGGAGCAGGCCCTGAAATCTGTCCAGAAATTTCTCGAGTCACTGGGGAGGTATGGCAACAGTCCATTCCTGGCTTCTCTCTATGGGAGTGGAGAGCTGCCGCAGTGCTTCTGCAGGTGAGCTCATCTTTTTTTTTTTCTGAGGTTAATAAGATTGGAGTCTTGTGTTGCAGCAGCCAAATCTAGACTGTCTAGTGTCCTTTATGAAATTCTGTAAACTGGTTTTACTTGGGCATCTGTTCTGTTGACTGTGGAAATTTACGCTAACCAGTGTGAACATATACTGGTTGAGTTTGAAATGTGCATTGCAGGCTGTGTGCTGTTTATGGAGGCATCTACCACCTCCAGAGGGGACCTAGTGCCATCTTGCTGAATGAAGAAGGTGCTTGCATAGGAATTGTATCCAATGGCAGGCGATTCAACTGCAGGTAAAAGCCCAACAACTGTACCGTCCCACTTTGTTATACTACTCCAGAATGGCCTTCTAATGAAGGGCAAGCAGTAGTTGCAGGTTTTCTCATTCATATTTCATTCAGCGTTTAATTCATGTCTTCAGGATTTTTTTGTTTTTTGCAGTAAAAATGTCATGAATAAAATGCTCTGATGCTTGCAGTAGTTGAAAAAGTAAAGTGGACATGTGATATTTCCTGATTGTGTATATTTCCTTTTGACTCTAGCTCTGAGGTAACAGATATATCAGTTTTATGGAGACCAGAGCTTTTGTAAAATAGCAGTTTGCATAAAATGAGAAACTAGCAGCAGCTTCGCTCTTGCTTTACCAATGCTCGCCAACGTACATCCTTTTCTGAGCGCAGTTGGACGAAGCTCATCCACTCATTACCACTGTCTTTTAGAGGAGTCTTATTGATCTCACCTCTACCACACAATGAGCAAGAGTTGTCATTAGGGAATAAGGACAAAGTCTGGTTCAAGTGTTTTGATCAAAAATTTGTTCCGATAATCTATTAACATCACTCATGCTAGCTTCGTGCACTTGTTTTTTTTATGGTGCAAAAGCTCAAGTCTGGCACGATTCCATTTGACATAGAAAAAACAGGCTGGAGTATTTTGTGTCCTCACTCATGAAATGTAGCAGTTAGTGTGGTGGGTGCTTGTCCTGTTTAAATCATAATTGCATACGCTTATGCAATGGGTGTTCTCTCTCATTGAAATACGATGTTAATGGGACGAAATGCAAATTAAAGTAAACCAGAGGTTTTAAATGATGAAATTTCACTGTAATTCAAAAGTGCTTGAAATTGTGTTCATATATATAATTGAAATGGGCAGTAAGAACTGTGTCATCAGAGTATTTATGGCACACCCAGTAGAGAAGCCACATTTATGAGTTCTGTTGTTCAGGCTAGATTGCCCTGCTCACAGAGCAGCCACCCCACACAATACTGGTTGTTATCAGTCATCACTTTGCAAGACGAGGCTGCAGAGTGCATCGAAGAACTGATAGTAGATTATGCACAGAAACCAAAAGTTCACTCTACATGTTTCTCACTTTTGGGCGCCAAAATTTGCAGCTGTGTTTTAAGTCATTTCGGTGAGTCGCATTTGCAAGGAGTCTTCAAATCGCCGCACTGAGTGCACTTTTTGTGGCTTCAAAAGTTCATGGCTGCCTAATAATGATTGTGTGAAGTCCTCCATTTGCCAGCCTTGCACTAATTTTAGGTACGGAAATCATAACATATTTTCAAGTCTCATTACGATATCTACCAGCTTTTTACAGTGAGCATTGAAGAAATTGATATGTTTGCACTGTGTGTGTGGGCATAGCACACAGGAGCAACTGATATGCAAAGTTTTGTTTGTACATGCAAGACAGTCATTAGATTGAGATAATGAAGTGCACATTATGTGCAGGTGGGTTGTTATGGGAGCCAGCTATGCCCCAGCCGAGATTGCTCCATCCAGGGACATAAAAAGGTAATGGTTCTGTTTCTAGCACGGAGGAAGATGCAATATTTTGATAGCAGCAGTGTGAGTTGTCTTGTCGTGAGAAATCTTCATTCTTTGCAGAGTGTCACGAGCCATCATCATCTCTGATGCGTCACTTCACTCTGCAGAAAAAGAACAGGTATAGCCACAGCAGAATTGTTGCCTTGCCTACCACAAAATCAGGATGCAAGCAGTTAGCACTAAAAAAAAATTATGTAGCTTTGACCTCTGGATGTTTTCTTTTTTTTAAACAAATTGCAGTAGAAAAGGGTGCAGGTGCATTGGCACCTGACACATGGATTGAGATGGTGGAGTGTAGGTTGAAGTGCTCTTCTTGGGTAAATTTGAATCTGATGCATGAACTGATGATATGCAAATAAAGAACTACGCGGGCTATCTTAACTACATTCTTAAAACAAATGTGATAGCAATTAGGTTGCATGCTATGGTGTCTACAATGAGGGTCTTATGTTGTTCTTGATTTTTCCGCCAAAACTATGGTTGGAACCGGTTCCATTGCCCTTATTTGGTATGCATAAGACATCACCTTCAAGAATGTTCCAGTACCTTCTGTTGGATTATCATATAAGATTATACTAATCTGACCCACCAATCCACTTTATTCACATGCTAATCCTAACCTTAATCCATTTTCTGAAGTGGGCCTGCTTCCAAAATTTTGGGGGTTTTCAGATTTTTAAATTTGGCGGCACTGACGACGTGATGACTTTCTCACAGTCGGGAATTTCGCGACAGAGAAACTGAAAAATTTTTGTGAGATGACAATGTAAATGTTATCGCACTAATAAAAAGTTTAATGATCAGCGGAAAGTGATGTTAATAATCTTGTGGAGTGCTGCTGCTGTGGTGGGAAGATCTGTTGAAAAAGTGTTGGGGATGTAGTCGTCACCTTGAGCGAGCCAGACAAGTGAAAGAATGCTAGTGCAAAGCTAATGCGCAAGGAAGGTGATGCCATCTGAGAAATCATAGACCCATTAGTCTATTGCATGCGAGATATTTACACCAAGGTAATTTCTGATTGAGTCATGGTAACACTGGGCGCCCTTCAAGTGGCAAACGGCTTTCAGAAGGAGAACTCAACAATGGACAACACTTACAGATTGCATGCACATCTGCAGATAGATTGCCCGTGCCTCTGGTGTAAAAACACATCGTTGCTCTGCAGTAGATCATCAGTGCATCACTTAAGAATTATATTATCATGCCAGGATTAGAAATCAGAACCAGACAAGTCATTTGGTTTGCAGAAGAATTGCACATAAGATAATTTAAATGTGGAAATTCTAGAGCAAAAGGCTGAACAGGGGGCTGCTCTCAAGTAGTTATGCATACAAAAAATCAATATTACAACAGCGCCATGGTGAATTCAGAATCAAAAATAGAACGTCAGGTAATATATGTGCACAAGTAGTAGTTGACAACACATCATATTACATCACATCACAATATTTGCTGCTGGCAAATTTCCACTTTGCAGTGTAAAATCCATGGCAGTAGCACCGATATTGTGGTTATAGTATGATTAGACATGATTTACAATGTCCCAGGCCTGGGACAAGAAATTGAGGATGAGGGTTGAGGGGGGACGAGGGTCTTAAAACAGACCTTTTTATTTTTGGCTAAAATGTCATGAAATTTTGCACACAGATGCGTTTTTCTCTTCTGATTTCAAAAATGTAGTCATAATTGAGCTTGTGGTCTCAGATCAAAAGTTATCTTAAATTCTAGAGTGTAATTACGTAATTTCTTACGCAGCTTTAATGAACTTTCTCAATGCATTTTGTTGCTTTTAATTATATGAATTGATAGCCAGCAAATTCCCATACCCAATGACATTCTTACATTTTTGGTTTAGGCCACGTATAAATAGCAATTTACAATTAGCTTAACGAGTTGCCGTGTAAAATAGTGTGAACTCTTACTCTCGACATAGTATGTCAGGATGACATGCCTTTAGAGAAAAACGAAGAATGTCATCGGGTATGGAAACTCTCTGGCTATCAATTCATGTAAATAAAAGCAACAAATTGCAATGATAAAGTTCATTAAATCTGCGTAAGAAATTACCTAATTACATTCTAGACTTCGCAAGATCTAAGACCACCACCTCAATTATGATTGCATATTTGGAATCAGAAGAGAAAAATGCATCTGTGTGCAGAATTTCATGAGATTCTAGCCATAAATAAAAAAGTTAGTTTTAAGACCCTCGTCCCCCCTTAAGCCAGGAGAGCTGGCAGAGTTCTTTGCCGCTGATCATGCCTTTACTCTGCCAGATTACCCTGCTGAGGTTGCCTCAAAGTGAGCAGCTGCCATGCTCGGTACTGGTCCAGGAGCAAGGACCTGGCATGATGGTCTGCCCACCTGGACTCTGTGAGTTATGTGACTATTCACAGTAGAATTTGTGTCATTGCTAAGAACATGTGTAGGCATCGCGCACTTTGTGTTCGGCACCTCTTCACTTCAGTCAGCATTGCACTGCATAATTTCTGGGAAAGAAATGGACAGCCCATGCGCACATCTTCTTTTATTTTGTATTGTCCATTTATATCTGTTGTAGGTCTTTGTTGACACACAAATTATGCAGACTGTCGTTTACTGAAGCCGACATTATCATGAATGGTCCACAATGAACATTTCTTAGGTACCTCAGTACATCCGGAACGAAATGCACAGGGCTTGTACTTCTCTTTTAATTTTGCCTTTCTTGTTCTGCTGTGTTCTTCTGTTAGCATGTGCCAAGCCACTTCCTTCCCCAACTTTACCGGGGCCTTATTGGGCTGCAACTTTGGCTCTTGTTAGTGCGAGTTAAATGGGGAATGGGTGCATGGCACCAATTTTTTTTGTGTGTGAGCGCGCTCTAGAGCAGTCCTTATGAAAAAAACAAACAGACAAACAAAAACTAAAAAACCCCATGCAGGCCAAATGTAAGCAAGAAAGGCAGAAATATCAGTGTTTCATCAAAATGTTAACCTTAACCCTCCTTACTCACGCAACCAGAAGTGACATCTTTGGTATTCTTTTACGTTTGAATGTTTTCATCGACTTAATGTCTCGTTGTGAATAAGCCTTCAGCGAAGGAGCCAAGATGGCAACAGTTTTAGCCTTCTTTTATTTCTGGCTAGCATGTTTTTCTTCATTTCTTGAAGTTCACAAGCTGCAAAGGTGCACTAAAACAGGGGTAATACTTTGAAATGCTCAGCTTTTGTGCATAACTTGTAGCAGGACTGTCATTACCACCATTGAGGTCCGGTTGGACAGAATAAATTTTACCTTTGCTGATGCAGTTTTAATGTCGTTGAATTCTGAAAGTATTCAAAGCACCTCACCTACGCTATGGCTTCTTATAAGAATAGCATGTCAGCTGTTAAGTGCAGCTGGCTGCAACATTATTATGCAACATGAAGTCTCAGTTGTTCATTACAGGTGTTGGAATCAAATCTTCCCTTTGCCTTTTGAAAGTTCTATCTTTATCTACAGTTACTGTTGCGGTGTAAAGCTTGTAGCAACCACATCAACCGCAGAAGATCCATTTGGTGTCCATTGTGCATCCTTTTGAAACTGTATATACTCTGAAAATTTTGAAACTCTGTATATACTCTGAAAATTTAAAAATTACCGCATGTCATGCAGTGACTGCCATTGAGGCACTAGGGAGTAACTTCTCCGAATGTCCCAGGTGTGCACTAGAGTGGTATCCTGTAATGGCTTGGGAAATTGGGCTGTAGCAGCTACAGAACAGGCTTGCTTCTAAATCTGCTTGCATGAAGTGTAGACATAATAAGAATATAGACTTGAATTATAGTTCCGGGGGTCTGCATTGCCAATAATTTTGCTGAGACGGACGCTGTCAGAACCAGTTGAAAGCATTATACCCACTTTGGCTGTAGAAATATATTTGCCGTTACTTACATACCATCCACATTTGAGACACAACGTGAACAGGCGGGAAAAAATTCACTACTGAAATCAAAACTACATATTCTTAGTGTTATTGAACCTGTTGCAAACTACACACTTATTGGTGCTGCCATTTTTACGAGATATTTTTACGAGCACCATCACGCATGAACTGGTAGAAATGTCCTACGATGAATTTGATGAAAAGTGCATCAACCCATTTTGTCCTCCTCTTTCATTTTGCAGTTGTTGTTCATCTGACATGTAGCAGTATTCAGGACACTGCCGAGAAAGATCTGGAGCCCGCTGTGAAAATTCTTTTCAACACATCTCAGTCACCTGAAGGTACAGGAAAGATTTTTGTCATAGGCTGAAATATAACGGCAGTGTGCTGTTCTAAAGCACTGGTCGTGGTGGCATTGCACTGTGCAGAGACCTTGACCAACGTGTTTGGATATTTTGTTTGTGCAGACGAGGACAGCTGCAAGCCAAAGGCATTGTACGTGCTGTATTTCAATGTTGAAGACACCACGCAAGCTCCACTGAATGGGAACTGTCCTCCTGGCCTAATACTTGTGTCATCTCCTGGCCCTTACTTGGACTATGAGCACGCAGTCAATGAGGCTAGTACCTTTGTTTTTCACTGTATGGGCCGCCATTCTCGTGTCTTGGGCTGCTTTCGCTTTAGTGTTATTAGTGAATTTTGTTTCATCTACCATTGCATACTCATGCAGTATATATAAAAAAAAAACTGACATGTAAACTTTCTTTTGTGCCGTAGTCAGTTCATGCTGCATGAAGGAAAGAAATTTGCCACGTCATCCTAGGGCCAGTTACAATTGGCCTCACGCCATGTGAAAACATGCTTTGTTCCCTCCACAATTTCAGGACTGGCAGCCTTCAGAGGCATCATCCTCAGCTGCATTTCCTCTTAGTCCATAGTAAAAAAAATAAGTAATGAAAGCCACAGTTTGAAGTTGATGCTAGTGCTCTTGAAAAGGATAGTTAGCCTTGAAAATTTTGAGGAAACAAACAAACCTTGTGCCCAGCAAGTCTTAATAATGCATCACTCGGCTTGATTAATGTGTTATGTTCAACTTTGCAGGCAAGAGAGGTTTTTCGCACCATGTATCCCAACGAGGAGTTCCTGCCACGTGCCCCGGACCCAGAGGAGATTCTCCTAGAACATGAAAATAATCCTGGAGACCACGGGGAAGAAGAAGCTGCGGGTGAAGTAACAGAAGAAAAAGAAGAGACCAAAGATGAAGCTGCAGGCAACGAATCAGCTGGCAGCAGTGAATGTGTAAAACCTACGGATGCAAGCAAAGCGGAAGCAGAGAAAAAGGGAGATGAGCCAGAAAGCGGCAAAGGTGATGACATCAATGCATCCAAACGTGCTTTGGCCACGCCTAACCCTGGTGGTGCTTCTTCATCTGGAGATTCGTGAAGCTAAGCATGCAGAACTATTCCATTTGGGCTTTCAGTGTCAGTTGCATACATGTAAATCTTTTTTGAATTAAAATGGTGCTGCTTAGTCTTGCCTTTTCGCTTCCTCACTGAAAATGCCAGTTCTGGAGGACAAAAAGCTGGGCGAGTTTGTTAGTATTCACAATGCAACAGCGCATACTTTGTCTCATCCTTCTGCACTGTTGCAGTATGAATGCTACAGTTATCTGTCGTGTTAGAAGACAAAGTGTATAATAAAAACAGGCATCTTCAAACATTGTGTGTTTGCAACATAGCCAGGTATTCGAATTGACTACAGAAGCTGTGTTGCTGCACTTCTGCAATCTTGTCTCGGACGACTACCCAGTGATGCATGAGGGAGAATTCATTTAGCACCGCCCTCTTATTGCAGAGCACCATTAATGAAAGGAGGCTGCTTTTTGTGGCCTTCAGAAGCCTGCATTTAGCAAAGAACTGCAGTTGCCTGCTTTAACAGAAGATTCATAGCATCAAGTCCAGAGTTTAGGTTGCTATGCATTGAAGATCTTTGGACCATATTAAATGGATACTACAAATTGAAAGTTGGCCTTCATTGGTAGGTTACCATGTTCTATTTATATAGAGGCTACTTTCTTTGGAAATGAGGCTTTTATAAGCAATAAAAAGCCATAAAATGAAACACTGGTATTGCCACCAAAACTGCAGCGACATCAAGACCATTTTTCATGTGAAACCCAGGGGATAGGTTGTACAGCCATTTACTTCCAAATGATGATCGCGTAGTGCTTTTCAGTCTTGATGTAAATTGAATGGTGGGAAAATTTTTAAATCCTATTTTCTTGGCAATGGCAATAAATCCTTCTTTTGCTGCCAAACTAAAGTCAACATAGCCAGAAAGAGTTTGGTATTTACCAAGGGCAAAATTGGATGTAATCTTCCTCAGCGTCCGGCTGCCGTGGTGGCTCTGTGGTTGAAATTTCCGGAGTCCTTCACTATGCGTCCCTTATAGCCTGAGTAGCTTGTGGACGTTAAACCCCCATAAGCCATAGACGATCTTCCTCAGTATCCCTTCAACAGTCCAATCTACCTGAACAGTTAGTCAAGACCAGACATAGCGAACCTGGATAATCGAATTATTGTTCGTGTTGAGCAGTCTGAACATTCCTTTGAAAATGCCATGCAAAAGTGTGGCACCATTGTTCACGTATATCGAACTCTCGTTCAGTGGAACATTTGTGTGCCGTACTCCTTAAGTACCGTTTCTCCTTGTGGCGCACTTTGAACCCTTTTCACATGTGGAGGCTGATCGACTGCGCAGCCTTGTGTAGTGCTGGCACTGAGAAACCGCATGATGAGGTGAACGTGAGGAGTATTTGAGGGCGAACTGTGGTTTCTTGTACTCATTTTCCATGCACTACCGTAACACCTTACAATTTTACTGCTTGCATTTCAGTTCCCTTGTTCGCATGTCACTTGACGCTGACAGCAGGTCTTGCTGCACATGAAGTACAGCACAGGATATTGAGAGTGGTTACAAATGGTAACACACGGGAGAACAAAATATTAGTACTTCCAGCTTACTGTCCTGAGCTGTGGTGGGCACACAGCCCGGTATTATGTTTACAAGTGCAAGCACTTCAGTGAGAAACACACAGAGAGGTGAAAAGATGAAATTAGGAACATCAGGAACATATGTTAAGCATGTAAGTTCTCAGAGCTGTTCTTGGGCATCACGAGACTTCATCTTGTCATGCATGCTAGCATAGCTTGCGAACTTTTCAGTTACATTTATTGGTGCCATGGTTACTAAATGCTCCAATTTGTAATATGCCGCTTGTGCCAAAAACAGGCTCACTCAAACAGTAGGTTCAGAAACCATCAAACTTTCGCAGGCATGCATTTGCCACTCTGCAGTTAAAACTAAACTACACTAAGCCATATAAATAGATTTATTGAAAACACTGACTTGCAAGATGCAAAAAAAAACAGCAGACCTTTTTATTTTCCCCAAAGCTATTTATTTTCTGAAGAAATACACATTCCACTTGGCAGTGAGACTGTGGCATTTGAAATGGTGCCTGACAGCATTTCTTATCAAGGCGCATCCTTGCACAAGCACATGGGTGTATTCTGACCAAGCCGCTAAGCAGCAACCATTAAAATCACCCAGAAGTTTTGATCACTGATGAAAAATGAGTTTAGTACTAAAAAAAGTTGCACAGAAGAGGCCGAAGAGAAATGGAGCATCATAACTTGCCCTTAGACACAGCCCTGAGTCATACTCAAGCACACAAATATATTACCAGGTGTCTCAGCGAAATAACACGGACTGTTCTAGTCGCATGAAACCAACTAAGGGTTGCTTAGAGTCTCATGACCTAGTCGCAGAATTTTTAAGGTTCTTCAAAGTTAATTTGTTGTTAAGCCTAATTAGGTAACTTTTTAATTACTGACTTGAACAATGAGTCAATGGAAAAGTTGTAGATAACTTTGAAAAACAGCAGATTGAAACGTTTGCACCGAAGTACTGTTTACATAAAGTAGTTTTTTTACCGGCCTTAAACCATAACTTGCACAATAAAAAAAGGCTTCCTTATGACAACAGTGTCACTCAACTTCCCAAGAGGAAAGTTAAAAAAAGAACAAAACAAAGAACAAAATCCGTTTTTTTCTGAAGTGCTGTCCCTGATGAGCCTTTGCGTGAACATTGGGGCAGAGACGTTAGCCAGCAGCTGGTCACATGATAGCTCTCTTTTAATGCCAATAAATAAAGCTAGGTAATTTGTACCATTATGGAAACAGCGCTGCTAGCAGTTTTTCGAGGCGATCTACAACTTGTTTATTGACACCTTGTTCCTCAAGTCAATAATTAAAAAGTTAGCTGATTAGGCTTAACTAATTACCTTTGAAGAACGAAAAAATATTGCAGACTAGGCCATGCAACCTGAACAACCTTCAGCTGGTTTTAATGGGGCTAGGACACTTCATCTTTTTTAAAAGCTTGGTTACATTTAGCTGGGACACCTGGTGTATATTTGACTAGATGTGGCCTGGCTCTGTCACCACTCCAGCAAGATTTATGAATGCATAGGCAAACTTCGCATTACATGAATGCGTGATAAAACCAAGCCAACCGTAGCCATAGCCTTCAGCTGATACTATCACAATGTAAGACCCTAAACAGTGCAAAACGGCAAGCACTTCAACAAGACTAAGACCAAGATAAAGAATGGCATGATCGCTGAAAGATCCTATATCGCTTCTGCAATCTTTTCTGTGCCCTGTCAGTTTGTGCAGATGCATGTCGATATCACACTGCAATGCACTCCTGTCTACCACAAGCCCAGCAGTTTTACCGTGCAAGCTGTTGATAGACTTTGCCCCAGTTTGACAGCACAGGCTGTCTGCAGATGGATAGAAACCACTCCCTTCTGGAAGCTTCCAAATTCATCCCTTCTATATACGGCTCACAAAAATTACGCAGAAGCAACCAGATGGCAACTGAGCTGTTATGAGTACCTCAACATAGATCGGAGAAAGTGGGCTAGAGCCACTGCCGATGGCTGTGGTAGCCCAGCTTCCTGCGAAGTCTCGCAAGCAGCAGAAAGCAACTTTTCGTGTAGTATCCTCAATGACAGGGCACAGCTGCTTCTTGAATGTCCATCCACTAAGTACTGAAATCTGGAAGCAGAATCTCACTACTGATTTGAGTTGAGTACGTCAAACACATAAACACCATCCCCGCCACCCCCCACTCATTCTCCCTACCTCCACTCCCGCACCCCGCTTCTGAAAGTTCTCTCTTCCCCCATGCCCATGCTGAACATCCACTTTATGGACATCCACATCCATCTAATGCTGAACACCCACTTTATGGACTACTAACTGTCCTCGAGTTTTCTGATCTTTCAGTTAAATGGTTGGCACAATTTTGTAATGCCTGTTTAGGCCACAAGTGTAGTAACATGGTAGTGGTTTGAGCATCCAATTTGTATGAATGGGGTTCAATCCTCAGTCCTGCAGGGTACCCACCACTTTTTCAGCGGATACAAGCTGTCGCCTGGCCTGATTCTTGACTTCTCTGGGGTGAAAAGCCTCGAAAAACGTATTTTTGAGCACACCTCGTGCAGACCAAACATGTTAGCCATGGCGCTCTTTGGCTAAGCTATTCTTGAGCCAATAAAATCAAATCATCAATACTATTTACTATGTTGTGTGACACAAAAAAAAACAGCCAGACACATCATTTTGCAACGCAAAATGTGAGCAAAGGCTCATATTTCATGACTTCAATACTGCTCACATTTCTGTAAATCCTCTTTTAATACTGAACTTCCATAGTAAAACACAGATCACATAAGAAAAGTTAAGCAATTAAATAGTAGAGCAGTTATGGATTTTATGAGAACAGGATTCAAATCAAACAAAATGACAAATTTGACGCAAGAGACATCTGAAACAGCAGCCTAAAGACACATGTAATTTCATCAACAACCAATGCATGCCCTAGCTCTTACATGCCTTCAGAGATGGGGGTCGGAAAGGTCTTTGGGCCATGAGATATTCAGATTACTGCACTACAGGTTTATAGATAGCATTTCCAAGGCCTAAGAAAATATCTTGGTACTTTGTACCAACTTTGGCTGTCTAAAAAAAAAAAAAAAGTGCAGAAGGTTCCTGCTGATAAAATTCAAGACTGAGCAAAAGACCCAGTCCCTTGCTAGCACTATAATATACATCGACATAGGCTGCCACAAGTTAAAAGATACAAAAAATAAGGTAAGAAATAAATCTTGTGTGATGTGCTTACCATACGCACTTTAACATACATTTCTAGCCATGCACAAGATCTACTATATATCCCTCACAGTTAGCAGTACTGTGCACCTCAAGTACAAAGCAGCTCAAGGCACACACTATGGTCTCTCAGGCTGTACACATCACAATCGCAAGCTCTCCTGCTGACTGCAGCGAACAAAAAGTGAAGCTAGTAATGCTGTCACGCAAGGCCAGCATCCCTTGCCATGGCAAGAAAGAGGCCATCTTCTTTCTCAAGCAGCTCATTGGGCGAGCCTTCTTCCACTATTTCTCCGGCAGAGAGTACCAGAATCCTACAAAGTTGAAAAAGAAAAAAAAAATGTTAGAAGTTATGCCTGAAAACATGACTCTCAAAAGGACCACACCTTTGCATTAAAAAAGAATTTTTTCAATGCAGCCTGTCAGGAATAAAAGGCTCAGACATGCTGCATGGCTTTGCACGCATGAAGCACATCAGGCAGGAGTTCCCATACAGGATTCCAGACACGCCCAGATCGATGCATAAATCGTCATTTCAATGTCGCCCTGTGCGGCTACGGTGCTATGCTACTAGAGAAGGTTCATGTTAAATGCTTGGCCATGGTGGCAGTATGCAGCAAATGACAAAAGCAGCAATTTGCTAAAGCTTGGATGCAGAGCAAAAAATCCCAGGCATTCCGAATTGAGGGCCCCCCATAAGGTGCCCAACATAAAAATTACTGGAACTTCTTTCTCTCTCTCTCTCTTTTTCTTTCGTTCATCACTTATATGTTATTTTTTCAGACAGTCCTTTGTGCAAAAAGGAAAAAGGGATAGCTGCACTGTACTCTGGAATGAACTTTTGGTAGCTTACCTGCACTGGCTGCTGAAGATGTTATACAAAAAATACAAACAGCTGTGGACACCAAGCAATGGAGATGCGTGCAGTGTGCATGCTAGCACAAAACTGCAATCAGTATTTAATCAACCAAATGACCGGCATAAGCAGGAGCATGTTTTTACCCTGTAGGCAGTAGCCACATCTAGTGGCAGATCGAAAGGTCAGCATGGCTGCACGCTCCCATGACTCATAATTGAGCAGGTGTTCTCAACTCTAAGCTAGCCCCATATTAAAAGCTGGCCTCCCACGATAGCACGCCAATCCAAGCTTACCCAAAACTCTGAACAAACACTGAGAAATGCTGTCAAAAAGACTCTGTAGGGCACATGAACATGCTGTGTTTCTCTCCACAAGACAGCGTGGTGCCACTGATGTGCAATGGAGAATGCACTTCTACCCCACTCTGTTTCATTCAGGGAAAGGGACAATTGCTAATCTAGAAGGGGGACTCAAAAAGGTCACTTACGTAAGGAGGCCCTTTCTTTCACCTCAGCTTTTTCTATCGTGCCCCAAAGGCAGCCATAGGTCAAACGACGACGCAGTAAGCTTCCCTCTCGATTCTACTCATTAAGCAAATGCTCACCGTACTAGTGCTATTTTCATGCCAGGGTAATAAGCGTGCTTCTCACATGTCCTACGTTAGCCTATTTTAACGGAACTTGCCACGGCTGTGATATGGTACGCCACAGCTTGGGGACACGCATTTGCACATGAGCTATGCCTACACATAATGGGCATAGAAGGTTGCCTTCCAGGTCAGCCACGAACAGTATGACTGGATAACTGAAGAGAAAAAAAGTGAGGGCTTCCTAAAAATGTCATCAAAACAATCTTTTGAAGGGCTGCTCTTGCAGTGTGCTGCAAACAAAATCAGAACTGAAATCAAAGAACTCGACTGCTCAAACTACTCCGCCGCCTTGACACACGTGTGGAAGCTCTAAGCTTTTCCTCCTTGTTAAATAACCAAGTAGGTAGCAAGACCACCAGTGCGGTGATGTTGTGAGGCTCGCTCACCTATCACAATCCATGATTGTGTGCAGCCTGTGGGCAATGGTGATGACCGTTGTGTCCTTAAACTCCCGATGAATGGTTTCTTTAACCAGATGGTCTGTGGCCAGGTCCACAGATGAAGTTGCTTCGTCCAGCACAAGTACCTTGCACTTCCGCAAAAGAGCGCGAGTGAGGCACACCAGCTGCTTCTGGCCAGCACTGCATGCAGGTTAAATAAATTGATGAACAAAACAGTACAATTACGGAAGTCTTTCTATGCAAGGCGCATGATATGAAGGGGTGCAACACAGAAATGTCAAACATGCTGCCTGCACAGTACACCACACCACTGGCAAAGAAAAAGAAAAATTTATTTCAGAACCTTTCAAACATGCAGTCCCTGTCAAATTACGTTGATGCTTCATACTGCTATTTGAGTTCTTGAACAACTGTCAATTTAAATGTTAATGAGGTTAGACTATACCCATATCAACAGTACGGCAGACCTAAAAACAAGTGTGCAGAAGACAAGCAACAGTTGTTAAGCATGTAATACGATTATCCAAACTGTAGAGAGCTTCACAACCACTCTTTAGCAGCTTATCAGTATGCAGGCCCATCTGGATTCTTGTGGGCCAGCAGTTGGGCAAAGTAGTTTGTGGTTGCAACAAACGATGATGTCTGTTGCCTCGCAGAAAACCGCCTGGACAACAATCACTGCAAAAAGCTCCCAGATATTTATGGCAGTGATAGATTTAGCTTGGTTCCACCTCCACTACAGTGCCAACTGCTAGGCCTACACGGGCCAGGCCCATCTGCAAAGCAATTCTATGGGCCAGCAGGCTAATACGGCAGTTTACTCCTCTCAGTTACAAATACTACACTGCCAGTGCCATTCATCGAGGAGAAAGATCCTTTTGAACAACAGCCAATTTAAATGTCAATGAGGTTAGACTATACCCAGATCAACAGTATGGCAGACCTAAAAACAAGCGTGCAGAAGACAAGCACTGCTACTGCTTGTCACTGCTACTGCTATAACATATCTCATTTAAGTTGGCAAACATTTCTGGCACAAGTGCCCAGTAGCTGACAGTTAATTGTCCATTAAGCAAAGTCACTACGTGCCTAAGACAGATTGTCTTCAGTGTGCTGGTGTGCCAGCACACTGAAGACAAACAAAAGTGGCACTGGAGCTCATGCGCACCTTAGGTTCTCGCCACCCTCAAGAACTTCATAGTCCAGGCCAGCATCCTGCATGGCAACAAAGTCCTTGAGGTGCGCTTGCTCCAGAGCCTGCCACAGGGCTTCATCAGAGTACTCCGAGCAGGGATCCAGATTCCACCGCAGGGTTCCCGCAAACAGCACTGGATCCTGCAAAGCACCACAGACTGGCCATGACAATGGGCTGGCTATCTGCACATAGTTGGGCAACTGGCTTATGGTTTAAAATTTACATCCTTCACCCACCACCAATATAAACAGCTGAGCCAAAGCCATTGATGTAGTATTCATCTATTGAGAGTGATGACTAGGAAATGATTGTAGCTCTGTTTACTTTTAGCTTACCACACCTTCGGGCAAATCAGTTATCACGTAATCAAAGAGGCCTGGTTTTGTATCCTTCTTCTCAGCTCTGGTGGGCTGATGACTGGTTTACGATGACTGTCTTCTCTCTCTCTCTCATGAGCAAGACCAGTAATGTCGTGTCTTCTGCAAGTGTTGATCAACATTGGACGATCACTATGGGTGTGAAAGAATTTGTCTTTATCTACCAAGCCCTCTCCTCTGAGTATTTCTTTCATATTACCCCACATGTGTATAGTGTGGCAATGACTAGCAACAATGTGGAATGTGTGGCTACTGGTGAAAGGCGAACTCTTCCCACGTGATGCACAGCAGCAGCTTAGCCATGTAAAAGCAGGTGTGCTCTTTGTGCATGCTCGCCGACCTGGGGGATGATGGTCATCTTGGACCGGAGATCATGCAGACCAATCTTGGCAATGTCCACACAGTCCACGTCTATAGTGCCAGTCTTGGGCTCAATGATTCGAAAGAGGGCCAGTGCTAGTGTGGATTTGCCAGCACCTGTCCTGCCAACAAGCCCAATCTGAAAGCATCCAGAAATATTCTCAATGTCAGGGCATCCTTTTCTCTGCTCTGCTTTCACATAAGCATAAGATTCTAAAATTAAGTTTTTGAGTATGGTATGCACAGGTATTGGCGGTAATTTATTCATTAAAGGTTCCCCTCATTATTATAAATCCTAGGCAGATCACCACTCAACATGGATCTAGCATTCAGCTGCTTAAAAGTCAAAGGTAGCCAGAATGGGATTTTTACCAGGAAACACTGCAACATTATTTTAATTTGAGTGAGATAAGAAAGTGAGTTAAGTAATATGTTAATAAAGAGAGCATGATAAATGAAAAAACAAAGAATTATTTCAATCCAAAATCATTTGTTGGAAACTGTGCCAACTTTCACGTCCAGTTTACAGCCATGCATGCAATTTTGCAGCAGCGTTTAAGAAAATGGAGGACAGGGCATTAAATATGGTAACTTTTAAATTGCACCTTTAAATGTGAAAAGAAAGCACACTATTCACTATTTTATACACATTCTCCTTAGATTAAACGACAGCACCTTCTGAAGCCACCAGCCTTGAAAATTTGTCAAAACTTTTCATACTGGCGTCATGCAGCAGAGCACCAGAGCTACTTAAATTCACTAACCACAGCTTCGTGCTTTAATGGCTTTTAACGCAACCTAAAAGAGTGAAATGGTCTGCTAAGTCATGTAGATGATGTCATCAATATTTACCAAACAATAGAAACCTGTACTTGATCAAATTGTACTGCAGATGATATATAAAAATGCTTATGACAATATAAGCCAGACTACACTGTGTTTTACTTCAAGTCACAAGTAGGCTACTGCAGAACTTTGAGCTAAACATTGAAAGTGGAAGAATAACAACTGCTTGCATTCGAGCTAGGTGGTTTAACACTGTGAGCATTATTAAGAACGAATATACCAGTAATGGCACACAGCACTTTTCAAGCACTCTACACAGTGAGCAGCAAAACTGGGCCCCACCTTCTGGCCGTCATATGCTTTGATGTTGATTCCTTTAAGGACCATCTCAAGATCATCCCTGTACGCTGCACTGTAGTTGGAGTAGAGGACATCCCCTCTCGAAGGCCACTCAGCAGCAGGCTGCGTCTCTGCATTTCTCCATGGAGCCTGCACTCAGCAATGAGCGCCAAATGGCCACACAGTCAACTGGGATGATACGAGCAGGCTGAATGAAGCAATGTGACAGCAGTTAGAAGCACAAAGAGCAGACAGCATGGCACCCAAGGTACAACTCTCAACAAGCCCCTCAGTCTCAATAATGGTGTTCCCCTGCACAACAAACCTGGGGCACAAGCTTACATGCGGACATTCCACGAACAAAACCCCTCTGTGCACAGAGAAACAAACAAACAAAAAAACAATCTTCTTTACTATAATCTAACATGTAAGCACGCTCCCTAAGCCCACTCCCCATTTTAAACCTTAAAAGCAGCCGCAACACTCCAAGACTCTCACAGCAAAGGGAGCATGAAGTTTTTGCTTTCCTGAAATCCATCTGCCAGCCGAATATCGACAGTGGAAGAACTCCACAGAAGAAAAGAAAAGGAAGAGGAGGGAGGGGGGGGGGGGGGGGGAAGCAGCCATGCAGCTTAGTAACTAAAAGTTGTCTGGTTTTAGTGACAGTGCCAACTCGGAAGTCACTGAAGCAAAATTGCAAGCAGCAAATGCTTACCCCACAGTAAAGGGGAACAAAATTTTCTCAAAAAGGAATTTGCATATAGCAGCAGCAAAGGAAACAGATACCAAGAACATACCAAGTATTTTGCTATGATTCCTCTTTTACACTGAGGCATAAAAGGTGTGAAGCTGAATCTGAAAGTGGTTTGCTTATATATTCGCTCACCCCTCATGAACAATATATGCCCTCAGTGGCACTGCCTCAATGCTTATCTGGGACATGTATTAAGAAGACACTAGTTTAATGATTCACACGTGATGGAACAGTGGAAGAGTAACTTGTTTTTGCTTTGTTTATAAAACTAAATATCACAGCTAAACAGGTAGCTCTTGCTTGAATGAACGAGTTGTTGCACAAACTTGCAGGCTTCAACCACTGGCAACCACTGGAAATGCCACACAGTGTAGAGTTGATTTTACAAAAATTGCCAATACCAGCAACAAGTTTCCATGGCAGCCACACCAACTGTCCCATGTCTAGTTGCCTTTGTCAAAGGTTCACTTCCACTAAAATCTTCCTAGTGCTGGAAACCAGTTAGGTCCAGTGATTAGACATAGCAGTTGTATGTACTATGTGTGTTACGCCTATCACCTAAGCTCATCATCATCATCAGCCTGACTACGCCCACTGCAGGGCAAAGGCCTCTCCCATGTCTCTCCAATTAAACCTGTCCTTCGCCAGCCGCGGCCACCATATTCCCACAAATTTCTTAATCTCATCCGCCCACCTAATTTTCTGCCATCCCCTGCTACGCTTGCCTTCTCTTGGAATCCACTCCGTTACCCTTAAAGATGCACTGAAGAGGATTCTGAACTTGTCTTTTTGCCGCGGGAACTCGATCTACACGTTCCTAGCATTCTTAGAAACTGCAACTCATTGCCGTGTATGGCCGATTTTCCTAATTAAATCGAATTAACGTCCGGCTCCCGCCCCTTTTTTTAATTCTCCCTCGAACGATGGGCGGAGTCGACCAACGCGTGAAGTTCCTTGCAGCCAGCTCCGTGGAGGCTTTGCTTTCGCTTTATTTTGTTTTTTAGGTTCCCATGAATAAATAGTTTCATTCGCAGATAATATAGCCGCAAAATAAGCCCGCAGAAATAAAAATATGCGCGGACTATTTGCTACTACGGACTACTATGTATTATTCCGCCGATGGCAGAGCGGCAAGCCGCCACGGGACTGGGTGAAAGGCACTCCACGCGTTGGTCGACTCCGCCCGCCGTACGAGAGAGAATTAAAAAAAAAGGGGCGGGAGCCGGATGTTAATTCAATTTAATTTGGGAAATCGGCTATACAGGGCAATAAGTCGCAGTTTCTAAGAATGCTAGGAACGTGTAGATAGAGTTCCCGCGGCAAAAAGACAAGTTCAGATTCCTCTTCAGTGCACCTTTAAGGACCAGCGGTTATCTTGCCTTCGCATTACATGCTTTGCCCAAGCCCACCTCTTCCTCTTGATTTCAACTAAGATATCATTAACGCGCGTTTGTTCTCTCACCCACTCCGCCCGCTTCCGATCTCTTAACGTTACACCTATCATTTTTCTTTCCATAGCTCGCTGCGTTGTCCTTAACTTAAGCTGAACCCTCTTTGTTTGCCTCCACGTTTCTGCCCCATAGGTGAGTACCGGTAAGATACACCTGTTGTATACTTTTCCCTTGAGGGATATTGGTAAACTGCCATTCATGATCTGAGATAACCTGCCATATGCACTCCACCCCATTCTTATTCTTCTAGTTATTTCCCTCTCATGATCTGGATCAGCTGTCACTACCTGCCCTAAATATACATATTCTCTTACTACTTCCAGCACCTGGCAACCAATTGCGAACTGCAGTTCCCTTGCTAGGCTGTTGAACATTACTTTGGTTTTCTGCATGTTAATTTTTAGCCCCACCATTCTGCTCTGGCTGCCCAATTCATTGATCATTCATTGATTCATTGACTGGTGTACTTCACCTAAGCTCAGTGGTGCTCAAAGCCTGCCATTAGAGCAGCTTATTACAGCATCTACTTTTGTGCAGTGCTTTTGTGTATGAGCTACCAATATGGCATTACATTAACAATGTATTATACTGTGAGCAATGTGCGAAACTGGAGGTTCATTGCTTGTACAGGCTGCACCTCCGACAGGCACACCTGCCGCCAAAGTTTCTGGAATGCAATGTCGTCGAAGAAAGCGCACTTCTTAGCACCTAGGGCACACTGCTTGAAATTTATCAGTGCACTAAATAATTTGCACACTCAGAATTAGGCTTCATATATCTATTCCAGGCTGCATGGAAATACAGTGATAAAATTAAAATTTTCTCTAACATTGCGTTTTACAACCTTTTGACAGCGGGTGTATATAGAAGTTAAATGACCGCCTGTGCCTATAATGAAGCTGATGTTTTGTTAATTGCATCAGTACAGTAAGCACAATTGCACTCATCACCTACATATATCCATTCAATGAAGCCACTGCAGTGGCTCAGTGGTTATGGTGCTGGGCTGCTGACCTGAAAGATGCGGGTTTGATCCCGGCCGCGGTGGTCGCATTTCAATGGAGGCGAAGTGCTAGAGGCCATATACTGCGCAATGTCTGTGCGTGATAAAAAATCCGAGGCGGTTGAAACTACCCGAAGCACTCCACTACAGCGTCCCTCATGGCCTAAGTTGCTTTGGGATGTTAAACCATCTCAATGCTGCCACTGCTTTCAACCAAATCAGTAATTACAGCAGCCATATAGTCTCTAACATATGCTTCAGCAAGAGAGCCAATAGATCAAATCAGCCCGTTATTTTTTGTCTTTTAAGAAACAGGTACTCTTGGCTGCCATTTGGTTTTCTGTCAATGCCCTTCATGGAACTGCTCACTGCGGCATCGAGAAGCATCACCTTTTCTTCCATACACTGGCAATGACCTGGACAACAGTTCAAGCACATACCTCTTCAGCAAGTCCAATGTACTCCTTGATCCTCTCCACTGCAACCAAGCTAGTCTCGAGCAGGGCAAACATTCGGAATGTGTACGATGCCGCATTTGACACCTGTAATGAACAGCATGTCATTATGATGCCCATCATGAGACAAAACCACCCTAAACATTCGTGTCAGGGCTAAACTCATGGAGGGGCCTGCTCCCACCAACTTGTCAGATGATAATTTGGAAAACAAAACCAAAAAAAATTTGTCAGAGACAGTTCAGACTGCTTACGTGTGGGAATGCAAAAACATAGTCATTTGCAGGGGCGCAGCGCACTGTTTGATATTTCAAATGACCACCGAAATTGGAGTTTGATACACTGCACAAGTTTCCTATGCCTTTATACATGATTTTCATGGGGTAATATGTGCATTCGATACAGCCAATAATTTGAAATATCCGGGCTCGACTGTATTACCACTTCAGTTGCCATGGTAAGGTTCTTAAAAAAATTGGAGGACGCTTAAGCTTTGCCTTGAAGAGCTGAATGCGACAGCGTGTTGCAGGTGGTGGTGATGTAAATGAACACATTTTTTCAATTGTTTCAATTAATTATTTGATCAATTATACACTAATTTTTTTAATTACCATCATCAAGCACAGGCTTTTCATTCTGAGCATTTTGACACATTTGAACCCCTCTTTTTCCAATTTTTTCATTTCTTTAATTAATCAATACATAAATTAATTGCAACAATTTCATTAACTCGTCACCGCCTATGACACACCAATCAATCATCAATCACTAAAACTATGAATTACCATGATACGACTTTTTTTATGCAACCCCTGATTATTTCCGACAGGCGGTGCCAACTACTGCTGTGCGGAAGGCTTTTTGACCACACGAGCTGTATATGCAGTTGCGTAATAAGAAACAGAGGAGGGATTGACTTATCGCATTGTGATCAATTGTGCATACAAGGTGCAGCCTGATAAAATACAAGTCTCTTCAAAACGAGAAGTATTACTGACCTCCAGTGTGTAGGACAGCACAAGGCCCACCATGCCAGGGCTGAGTGAGCCCCTCCCAGTGACGGTCAACAACGATGCACCCAGGGACACCACAAGTGCCATGGTGTTGGCAATGACCAGCCTGCAGCTGTTTGAAACACAAGCAGTTTCTTCACCCACTCACAGAAATTCATCACAACGTACAGTTTTTATGGTGATGGAAAAAAAAAAGCCATTCTCTCAACGTCCTTTAAAATCAAGAAAGCCTGCTGTAGACTCAACAACTGAGTTAATCTTCTGCGCTTCAAGTAGACTGCCATCATGAGGCCATGCTTAAAATGTGTGAGCAGACTTCGGGCAAAAGCGCAAGAAAAAAAAAAAAAACATGCGCAAGTGAATGGTGCAAGCAGCTCTCTCACCAGTCTAGGGCCATGGAATGGTAGCAGCAGTTAATGTTGATGTCCACGTGACGCTCCAGAGTGTTGATGAACTGCTTGGTGACACCAAAAGCTCGCACTGACACCACACCAGCGATGGACTCACTGATGTGTGACAGGATGGGAGAACGTGTGACTGACCTTAGTCGCTGGACGTGCCGAAATGCTGGCAGCGACACTATCTGTGTAGAAGGCAAATGAGAGAAGCCAACCCTCTTTCATGCGATATCAATGAGGTTTCTGCACCCCTCAATCCTACATACATTTTTGTTTTTATGCTGTTGCCTTTAAGACATAACTACACAGTAAAACTCTGTTGCAAAAGATTGATATTAACTGATTGATTGATCAATTGGATTGATTATTTTTATATGCCAAAGCAACACTGTCAGAGATAAGGAATGCGGAAGTAGAGAGCTCTAGGTTATTTCAATGAATCTAAGGGAATCATATTCCCTTAGAATCAGTAAACTCGTACAAGTACCTTGGTGTGCACATCACTTCCACTCTCACTTGGTCTTTACATATCACATACATAGTTAACAATGCCAATCGTATACTTGGCTACATCCACCGCAACTTCGCCAGAGCTCCTTCATCCCTCAAACCGCTATTGTACAAGACATTAATCCGTCCAAAACTAGAATACGCCGCATCCATCTGGGACCCTCATCATGAATACCTTATTCATTGACTAGAAAATGGTCCAACATAACGCAGCCCGCTTCATTCTCTCCAACTATAACAGGACCGCTAGCATATCTTCAATGAAATCAAGCCTTAATCTGCCATCCTTAGCTTCACGTCCCAAAATATTTCGTATCTGCCTTTTTTCATAAGATGTTTCATCATCCACGCCTGTCCATCCATCACCTATCCATCATCCATCACCTATCATCAAGATTAGATCATGCCTACAAAGTCGGTGTCCCATTTTGCAGAACTAACGCTTTCTTTCAGTTGTTTTTACCTCGAACAGCAGCAGAGTGTAATCACCTTCCCGCACCAACAGCTAGCATCAAAGATTACCACCTTTTCAAGAACGCCTTAGCTAACATTGTATGATTATTAGACACATCTGGAACTTTTTTGATAATAGCCCCATTTCGTTTATTGTATTGTTTTGTTTTTTCCTGTAACCACTCCCCTCTCTAATGCCAATGGCCCTGAGGGTATATGAAATAAATAAATAAATAAATGACCTAGAGTTCTTTAAGACACATGTGCTGGCATCATACAGCACATGGGTGTTTATGCAATATATATCTTTATTCAAATGCAGGCACTGCAGTCAGCAACGAACCTGTGACCTGAATGCCACAGCCACTGATCCACTGCAGTAGGCGTGAGAGCCTGCTTACACATGGCAAGAATGATATAATTCAAGTCCCCATTACAGGCTGGTAGAACTTTATATACAGAAGACTCCTTCTAAGACACACATGATGAGACCTTGCTTGCCATATAGAAGCACCAGAAATATCAAGTTGTGTGTGTGTGGTGAAAATTAACATGCAGAAAACCAAACTAATGTTCAACAGTCTCGCAAGGAAACAGCAGTTCACAATTGGTAGTGAGGTGCTGAAAGTGGTAAGGGAATATGTCTACTTAGGGTAGGTAGTGGCCGCTGATCCAAATCATGCGAGGGAAATAACTAGAAGAATAAGAATGAGCTGAAGCACATGTGGCAGGTTCTCTCAGATCATGAATGGAAGTTTACAATATCCCTCAAGAAAAAAAGTGTATAACAGCTGCATCTTACTGGTACTCACCTATGGAGCAAAAACGTGGAGGCTAATGAAAAGGGTTCGGTTTAAGTTAAGGACAATGAAGCGAAATAAGGAAAGAAAAATTATAGGTACGTGTAACGTGAAGAGACAGGAAGCAAGCAGAATGGCTGAGGGAACAAACGTGGGTTAATGACATCCTAGTCGAAATCAAGAGGAAGAAATGGGCTTGGCAAGGCATGTATTGCGGAGGCAAGATAACCGCTGGTCCTTACGGGCAACGGAGTGGATTCCAACAGAAGGCAAGCCTAGCAGGGGGTGGCAGAAAGTTAGGTGGACGGATGAGATTAAGAAGTTTGTGGGGATATGGTGGTTGCAACTGCCAAAGGACAGGTTTAATTGGAGAGACATGGGAGAGGCCTTTGCAGTGGGTGTAGTCAGGCTGATGATGATGATGGTGGTGGTGGTGGTGATGGCCCCTCACCCCGGATACTATTTTAGAAGGAAAAGAAGTCAAGAAGGTGGGTGCCAACAGGCCCTTACCAGATTCTGGCTGCAGCAGCCACATTTTGACCCAGAAAAAATGCGAAAACACCTGTATGCTGTGCAATGTTAGTGCAAGTTAGAAAGCCTCAGGTGGTCAAAGTTAATCTGGACCCTTCACTGCAGTGCTCTCCCTCTTCCTCTTTTCACCCCGTCCTTCTTCTTCCCTTTCCTCACAGCACTGTTCAGGTGTCCACCAAGAGTGAGGCAGTTACTGCCCCTTTTCTATCCTCACAGCCTCACCACTACCACAAAGCCACGTTTATAGGCCCACACAACATAACAAAAACGCACATAACAAAAAGGCACACATAAAAAAGGCAAGAGATGCACAGCAACCATGAACTGTGGCTCCTCACCGTAATGCTTGCAAAAAGGCACACAGCAATGATGACCACAATTGTGAAGTAAGGCGACATGATGCAGATGAGGATCAGCAGCTGCATTCCCCAGACAATGTTGCACATGGTCAGGTTGGCATTGATCGGTATCTCCTTGTCGACTGACTCAATATCACGGCTGAACCTACGGGGCAGAGCAGCATAATGAACTGATTTCACTCAATGTTTGCTATGCCGCTTTCCCCACAAGGCATGACAGGAGAGCCAGAATAGGACAACAATAGTGACAAACAACTGTGCCACACTGCTACACTGCATGAAGCACACCGTAATTTTAGGAGCCTTTTCTCAAAATTTGTAAAATCGGAACACTTCAATCTGTCCTCTAGCATGTTCTGCAGTAGCACTGCCATCAAGTTTAATGTACAGTGCCCCCATGTTTAACTATAATACAGCTGATCCCACTTATAACAAGCCCAACGGTCCTGTGGATAGTGTTCATAGCATACCGAAGTTTGTAATAAGTGGACTTGCCAAGACTGTTGTGATGTCTGTTTCTTCAAAACAGACCCTATCAAGCTGCTTTCTAAGCTCCCTAGCATGGTCATGTGCTCCTGACAGATACTTGCTGCAGACAAGCTGCTTTAGGAACATGGTAGTACCAATAGTGATTGAGGCGTTCACGGCAACTGCTGGTAGGTGGGCATCCTTGTCTGCGATCCTCGATAAAGATGCAGCAGTGAAGCTACCACAGTGCTGCCTTTGTGCTGCCTGCACGCGGCAGTACAGATGCAATGTACAGGCAACGCATGCCACGTGTGGGCCAACAATGTATATCTCATGACTGACATTCAAACTTCTCAAATCACCGTCATTGCTTGATCACTGGCCATGTGAGTATTTCCACATTATGCTTACCACACTTCTACTTAACACGCTTTGCCCAGCTGGCACACATGCGCACACACCAATTGACCTTCTAGACTGATGGAGGAGCGCACTTGGCCGGCAGTTAACTGCAGTTGCAATGCCACTTTTATTACTGTTTTCGTTGGGAGTGGGAGTGGGGGGGGGGGGGGGGGGTGAAACTTCCTTGTGTGGGTGAGCACGGGAGCTGGAAGACGTTTTTCAGCCTCCGCGCTTGGGGGAAGCGTACATTTTTTGATTATGGGGGCGAGTTTATGGCACCTCCGTGTTTGTTATAACCAAGCGGTGCAGCCACGGTTGTTCACTGTATCTGGGACCCAGTGCCAGAGCCCTAATACATATTTTGATGTTAGATTCACTCTCACTTGTAATAAAAGAGTGTTCACTGTAACTCTGGCTGATATAAGTGGGCTCAACTGTATATTTACCCCTCGTGATCTGTTCATTACATAGCATAATATTTGTTGCATTTTCGAAACTCTGTCAAGGAAAGCAACAATCTTCAGAGGCACAGCAAAAATTATTTGCATACTGTTTCATGTGAAAAAAAAACCTTTATATCAGCGCAGGTACCTTGTTAATAATGCATGTAGCTGATGAATAGGTACCCTACTAGATAGACCAAAAAGGTCACACAAAAAAATGTTTTTGCCAAAGAAATGGTAATTTCATATTGCACTGTTTATTAAAACACCAGTGCTGCAACAATATTCTGCTTCTTCAAAACACAGCAAATTTCACATCAATGCAGCAGGCCTGGGAGTAGAATGTTCCTGCTGTGTGCAGTACATTTAGATAGCGGCTATTGCTTAGCCAGGGGCACAGCTTCGTCCTCAGTTGCAGTATGCCAACAATGGAGTAGAGCTGGCAAGTATGATACTGGAGACATCAAAACACAGTTTTGGGACATACCTGTTGACGATCCTACCCATTGGTGTAGTGTCAAAGAAGGATAGCGGTGAACGCATGATGCTGTGCAACAGCTGGTTGTGAAACCAAACAGCTGCTCGTAGCGTGCCAACAACGAAGATAATCCAGAAGACAAAGTTGAAGACCACATAAGAGACGAGAAACAATCCATAGCCGATGAGGTAGAAATGCTTCCGCGATGCGTCTGCATCCTGGGACCACTTGCTCAGCCAAGCCGCAGAACCATACTGAGTGCAAGCAAAAAAAAAAAAGTGACATGCTTGATCTGAGCATATTTTTCAGTCAATCATTTGAGCACCAGATACGGCATAAAGAAAAAAAGTAAAGAAACAAAACTGTGCACAGCAACCCTCTCAGGTGACCAAAGAACAGTGACCAATTCAAAAGGTAGTGCGAAAAAGATATCTTCAGAAATGAAGCTCCGTTTAGAAAACAGATGGTCAAGGAAATTTTCTTTAATTTACCCCAGAAAATAGTTTATGAAAGCATACCAGTTCCATTATGGGCAACAATGTATTTGTGACATCACAAGCTTTGTCAGTGCATTGATACCCACTCCCTGCCAGCTGAACAAGAATTCTTAAGCTTGTATTTGGTCACCTAGTAAAACATGCTGCGGGGCTAGTTGGTTATGCATTTTCTTTCGTTTGAGTCAGCGCCCGTCCTGTCATGTCCTCTGTGTATTCCTCCTAAAAGTTAGCGCTGCTTAAATTTGAAAGAGAGAAAATTGTATTTGGTCATTTCAGGCATTTCGTTAAAAGAGTCACTACTATTTGCAGTCGCTGCTTCAGCCATTCTACAAGCATCCGAGAGAGAGAGAGAGAGAGATAATTTTTTAGAAAGTTTCCCAGATGTTCAAACTATTTCATTGTGGATATTGAAAAAACAAAATGAGTAAAGTCTGGAAAAAAGTTGGAAAAAAATTAGGGACAGTATTTTTGTGGCAATGTATCATTTAAAACTGCAAAAATGTTCAACAGTATTTAAGAGTACAGTAGTCCTTGAAACGTGGCTTTGTGCACAGTGACAGTCTGCATCCCAAGCTCTTTGCTTGGGATGAAGAGTTGTGCTGTACACACATGACATCTTCACTCTGTGCAGCTATCTTGGGCAGAGGTCTGGAAGCTCAGTATACCAGGAAAGCAATAATACCCCACGAGATCTGTTATAAACAAACTAGGGACATCGCCAATAGTGATGGAAATCAACTTTCCCCAGCCTCTACAAGAGAGGGCCAATAAAGATAAAAACCAACTTTCATGTGCCTCCACTGCGATCATGCAGAGAAACCAAAACCCTGAAAGAGTGTCACTGCGAACCGTGCAATGCGCTAAGGGTATGAAGCTAGAAATCAGTTCTCTTTTCCTCCGCAAGAAGGTAGCATAAGCAATTTTCTAACACTTCCTTTAAGTCCTAGGAGATTGCAGCGCCTCCCAGTGAGTTGCAGGAAGGGAGGTGTTTCATCGAAGCTCTCGTCAATCTCCTGGTGTCCCCCATACATTGAAGAATGGCTCTTTGGGTGGTGGTCTGTTGGGGTCTTGGGGTCCGCCTTCCGAGATACTAAGATCTCATCTCTGATCTCAAAGAAGGTGTTGTGGACTCAAGTTCAATTAAGCATTCAGTCCAAATGTTTAGAAGTATTGGGCAAAGCCCCACCTCTTTCCACGTAGCCAAATTTTTATTTCAATTTGTTGCTGATTTTTGCTGTTTTAAAATGTTTTACTTAGCATTTTGAAAAATAATTTAATGCAATCAGGTGAGTGGATGCTAAGAAATACAGTCAACTAAAAATGTTCCAGACTTCAAAGTTGCGCTTTAAAACAGCCACTGGAGGACCGTAACATGTGGACAGCAACAGTGAGCACACACACATACCTCACTTCCAAAAGTAAGGCAGCAGGTTATGAATGCTGGAATGAGAAAGTGCCACCCAACTTTCTTGAAGTATGCACCATAGACGCGGCGGCCCACCTGCAATTCCAGAAAAATACACGAGGCATTGATCATGCACTGAATCAAGCATATCAAAAGCACTACCAAATGGTTTAGCAAGGTTGTGCAGGTATTTGAAATCAATACAGAACTTTCTTTTACTGTTCTAATGCGGCAACAACTACAAATTCATCACTGGCAAGTGCCTATTGCTAACATCGTTATCAAAAGATGGCAGTCATGAGTAAGAGCTCGTTAATTCAAACTTCAAGGAACTGGAAAAAAATTGTTCTAATAATCGAATTCACAAGAAAAATGGTCTAAAACTGCCTGCATCATGGCAAATATACTTAGTGAAGGACAGCACTGGGTGCCTGCTTTTGAGATAAGAACAGTGCGGCAATGACTATTTTACAGGTTTTCGTCAATGCTTTATTGCATGCATACTGTCGGGAACATCGAAACAGAACTGCTCCAAAATCACAACGACCTCCCCAGCATCCTTTACAGTGCGACGTGGTGGAGCTCCATTGTTACAGAGTCGCACCCACCATTAAAGGGAGCGTCGTATGTGAGAAGGCTTCACCGCATGAACAGCCAACGACATATTATGAGCTCAGTAAAGAGAAACCAAAACTAAGCGGTTGGACCGTTCTCGGAGACTGGGAAGTCCATGTGTCATCATGTCATCATGCCTGCCTTTGTATGCCATTGTCAGAGGTGTGTGAACATGCCATGAAATTCAGGTTCTGAGAAGGGCTATTTCGATAATCTCTTGCCATGCCAGTCATACATGGATGCATCTTCCTTTTGGGAGCCCTTTTTAATTAACCAATGAGAGACCTGAGGCATCTGAATCTGCGAGTGTACGATGCCCCACACTTACATGGGCACTGGCTGGGGGGACCAAGCTCCCAATTCCTATTATCCAGAATACTGAATTAATGGAGGTCGTATTAAAGAGCTGTTACTGCATATGACAAGCTGCTAAAGTTGCGAATTGCTAAACCGAAGCAATATGCACAAAAATAAATAAATATGTAAAATACATGCAGTGCAAGACTGTTATGCAGAAACAATGTGCCTGTAGCAAAAACATTAAATAATCACCGCCTGGCTAAAAAAAAGTGCTTAAAATTATTCAGCAAACTAACCAGCAATTTCTGTAGGCAGCTGAATGAACTACCGTATTTACCCGAATGTAACGCGAGTTTTTTTACCATAAACAGACGTGAAAAGCCACCCCCCGCGTTACATTCGAATACTAGGTATAAAAATGTTAAGAAAGGCACCAAACACTCATTATTAGGCTCGCTTAATGTGCCGCATTTACGTGCGTGTCGATTGACCTGCTCCTTCAAAGTCGAGCGCTCCAAATTCAGCGGTCAACCAATACGCGAACCACGCCAGGACGAGTCGTGAATGCAGTGCAAACGCGAAAAAAGCAGGGCAGACGACACCAACGAGAGCGCCAGCAACGAGTCACCTTGAAACATGGAGGGAAAAAATGAGGGAGCGCGACGCCAAGCGGCCAGCCTTCGCAAGCCAAGCGCTTGTGCACGGCCGGTCTCTAGGGGGAGCAAGACCAGCTGTGGCTCGCGAAGCCGATTCCTCTCCCGTTTTTTCGCTCTCCCAGTCAATTCCTCTCCCGCACACTATCAAGCTCTATGCGCTATCACGTGGCGTGGTCACGGGAGGACCGACTTTCTCTTTTTTAGTGCATTTTTACTTCTTACGACTGGCTTCAAAACATCGCCGGTGACGTAGCGGTCCGTTTGGGCCACGTGATAGTACCACGTGACCTACGCCACCGATTCCTCAGGCAGCGCATAGCCGCATGGTCTGTGTTTCGACACGTTTCCAAAATGGCGTGCTCTCGCGCTCAGTATACCGCTGGCTTCAAGCGCAGCGCTATTCTACTCGCCGAAAAAGTCGGTAACTCAGCGGCCGCAAGAAGCCTGGACATCAACGAATCGACGATAAGGGGATGGAGGAAGCATCGCCAGGAGTTGTTCAATTCCAACAGTCAAAGGAAAGGTTTCTGTGGGCCCAAGAAAGGCCGCTTCCCGGATTTGGAGCGTCGTCTTGCGGACGTTGTTGATCTTGCGCGTTCGCAAAGTCGACCCTCGCGTTACAATCGTGTTCTTTTTTTTTCCCGGTTTCGCCCTCGCAAAGTCGACCCTCGCGTTACAATTGGGGTCGCGTTACATTCGGGTAAATACGGTAAAATATCAGTTAGCTGTTAAGCGAAGTGAAACCACAAATAAATATAGTTTGCACATGCATATCGCATGTGCAAACTATGCCTAAAAAAAAATTGTACTACTACAACTTTAATCTGTGCATCACTTTTAAGTAAGTTTTTTCCATGTTTTCCCTGGCAGTTCTTTGGAAAACATGTGAATGAGGTTTTTCGGTACATGTGAGCGCTATGTTAACATGGCTATAAAAATGAAGAAAATCCATATCTTACATATCCAGTGCATACAGTTTCTTCTTCCGTTAGGTTGCATTTGTCCGCCATTGATCGGCCTGTTGGCTGATCTCCTTGTCTGCAAATATGCGTGAAATAAACAATGTAAAACGGATGAGAAAAATACCATAGGCCCCTGCAAAAATGTATATGCTTACACAAGAGAATGGTAATCTTACTTTTTAAATTCAATAATGACTTGCCTCTCTGAAAAGGCATTTGCCATTACAATAAAAAAGGTCAGAAGTTTCACAAAAAACTAAAAAGTACTATTTAACAACTTGTCCACATGCAAAGATACAGTAGAGCCTTATTATTATGATCCCGAGTATTGCATTTTCCCCACTTCGTTATCGTGAGCCAGTGGCAAAGGTCACAGGTCGCAAGCTTGCCTTTGTCAGCAGTGTTGCTTGTGCTTCATGCTACTCTATGAGATTCTTTGACTATGATTAAGATGCCCTGTTTCTGTATTGAAAATTTGTTTGCAAGATACAATTTTAACAGATCTCTCAAATTTTTACACTCTATTACTAGTACACTACAAATTGCAGTACTGTGCTTATTTTGAAATGCTGCAAGTAATTTTTCCATTTTTAATATTTTTTAACAAGGGCTCCTGCTTACCATGAAAGCCCCTCAGCTATAATTTACAGAAGAGTAAGGAGGATGTACTTCTAGCACATTTATTCACACACAGCATATTATGATGAAGCAATAGTAATAGGGCCTACAAAAGACGCTATTATATAGTGCTCCATATTATAAGTAGCAAGTCAGCAGAAACCTTGTAGCATCAAACGCATTTCATGTTGACATGATTTCAGGCATTACACACACATATAATGTCTACCGAGAACAAAATTAACCCTTAGAGAGGAAAGGAAAAACTGATGCTTTGCACAAATGTAGAACACTGTAAGCATTCTTGAGGGGCAGCTTGCATATGTTCCACATTCATTCTAACTTTACACTTCAGTGGCTAATTGCTAAACAAAGATTTGACAATATTAGAACCAATTGTGAATATATTACTATTAATTAGTCATTGTAGTTAGATTGGCTATATGTATGTGCTGATTAATACTAATTATGAAGGCCATCAGGTGTGCCTCTGTATGCCAAGCTTAAAGCACCCGTAGGCAAAAGCAAGAAAATGGTAATAAGATGAAACTTATGATTGATTTATTGATTTATTGGGGTTTAACGTCCCAAAGCAACTCAAGCTATGAGGGACGCCGTAGTGAAGGGCTCCGGAAATTTCGACCACCTGTGGTTCTTTAACATGCACTGACATCACACAGTACACGGGCCTCTAGAATTTCGCCTCCATCGAAATTCAGCCGCCGCAGCTGGGATCGAACAAGATGAAATTTATATTGGGGTGAAGGCACAGAAGCGAGGTGTTATTGCATGAAGCATACTTGTCCTTGGTGCCGTTGCTGTTGGCAGCAGCCAGGCTGTTGCTGCTCGGATGTGCTTTGACGTGCTGTTGCAGAAACGCTGCAAACTCGCTGCCTTCCCTAGCCACAAGGTCCTCGTATGTGCCCTGTTCCTGCACCACACCCTGGTTGAGCAGCACAATCCAGTCCACTTGGGGCAGGTACGTTACCGAGTGCGTCACCAGGATCCTCGTCTGCAGAATGAGCAAAGCATGCACATTAGGAAGAGACATCCTCTCAGTATTACGGTATCATGTCTTCGTCCTTTTGCTGCCTTGGTGCACATGACATGAGCGACACAAACCTACACAGGCAGAGAAAAAAAAAAATCTGTACATCACAACAAACTCCTCATTTCCTTACCTTCGTCTGCTTTCGAGCAGCTAGAGGCATTCAACTTTAGTGCTGAGAGACCATACCATGCTCAGTACTTAATACTGTGCACCCAACACAAATCTCGGGAAGTATGTAGTAATGAGAAATTATGCTCAACAAGAGGAACACGGAAACAAGTGTCATGCAACCTGGAAAAATGACATTCCCAGACATGAAGCTGTAAAGTTATGGCAAGCAGAAGCTGCTTTTCTTTTTGCCCAATGCTATAAATTTCCATTATTATTTTTGGTACTTAATATTGTTTTGACATTCAGCTCTTCTTACAACTAAACTACATCTCACATTGCTTCAATTTTTTTTTTTTTTTTGAGCGGATCTTCCTAATTCATGTGCTGCTGATGCCAGTGCAACATGACAAAGGTGATGCTAGTTTTTGCAGGTGGAAATGAATGCCCAGCTTTCAAAAACACTACAGTTATTACATTAACTACACATGACGTGTAACAACCACCTGAATGACTAGACAGCTGAACTAACCACAATTCAAAACTAAATGTGTTTGTGCTTTACTATAATACGGTATAAGGCTCCAATTAGAAATGGCGGGGTGCTACTACTTTCTCTTTGAGGCAATAAATGTATAAAATGAGTATGCCATCTCTGACACCAACAGGGTAACTAGGAACAGGAACAAGCACTGTCAGTGCCTCACGAATGAGGTTAAAAAACAAAGGTGCCACCTTTGACTTCAGGATTCCAGCTGGTCCCACAACATGCTCAAACAGATGGGCTGCAACGTGTACATCCACAGCACTGAAGGGGTCATCCAGAAGGTAGACATCGGCGTTGTGGTACACTGCCCTCGCCAGACTAAGGCGCAGCTTTTGGCCCCCACTCAAGTTGATACCCTGAAACAGATACCAGTTATTATCATCCATTAACGAACGATACATCCACTGAGAGGCACTGAAGGCAAGCCCATTATGTGCTTCATTAATGCAGCCTCATCCAATAAGTATTCAAAGTGCACAACTTGTTCGAATGAGGCAAAGTACGAACTGAAGGATTCTGTTGAAATTTGGGACAGGTACCCCGTACAGAATAGCACATGGCAACAGTATTGAAGGTTCACGATGATGTATTAGCTCACAGCGTGGCTGCACTTAGTAGCCACTTCATCTTAAGAAGCACAATTTCAGATCAAATGTTTTAGGGGAAACCCCCAAGGTGGAGTAGATTTGTAATAAGGGAGTAATTACTCATTGGCATGCACCCGAGCGCAGCCATACGGCTACAAAGGAAAGCTATACAGCTTTCTCAGAAACTTCGTAGTTAAAGAAAAATTCGTCCTGGTCCGTGGATCGAACCCAGGACCACCGCTTCACCGGAGCAGTCGCTCTACCAATTGAGCTAACCAGGACGGCAAGCTTATGGTAGGGCGAGAGCGAATTGATCAATAACTCGAAGTGGGAACTGTGTTGGTCAAATGTGGATGCCAATGAGTAATTACTAACTTATTACAATTTCAGATCGTACACAAAAATGAAGTGCACAAAAAGGTACTTTTACCTGAGCATGATATGCCATGAATATGACATTTTTTATAAAAATAAACAAACAATAAACATATTAAGACTACTGAAGAAAGTGATGACCATCATTTGAACTTGTCAGTGCATATTGCATACAAGCCAACAATGCAGACAGCAATCAAAAATGCTTCCAAGCATCAAGAGCAACCACCTTCATACAAAAGTTGCTCACAGAAAAACAATGAACTAACGAACATCACGACTAAAACACTGCTTGCTATGCAGATGAGCACCACAATAACGAAAGCAACAAGAAAAACTTGCACAGCTGAATACAGCAGAACCTCGCTGAAAAGTTCTTTTTTTAAAATCGCGGGGAAAAGTGCATTATCCGGGAAAAACTATTATCCAACGACTAAGAGCCTGAAAAACGTGACTCAAGAATGAAACAAAAAAACGTTTACCGACACTTTCACTCACTAAAAAAACTGTCAGCGATTTTTGGCGCAAAGCCTGAAGACTCTTCATGTGCTTGAGGACTTTCCATCTGCATTTGTGTTGCCCTAAGCGTGAAAGAAATTTGGCAACGTATCCGAATCTGACCACGGTAAGGTCGAAAGTAGCTGGAGCCTTTTCACTATCAATGCTGAATACATCAGCTCATCACTCTTATTCACTGCAGAGAAGCAATAATGCTGGTAGCGAGTGCTGTGCTTTGCCAAAGCCCAAAGGCGTCAGATACATAGGAATGCCTCGGCCTCCTTCCTATGAAGAAAAGGCACAGGAATGCCAGGCTTTGAGGTAGTTTTGTTCATACATTTTTACTCAATTTTCTGTAAGCTGTGGTCATGTTTTCGAATTACATTCATGTGTTTTCTTTTCCCCCTGTTGTGCCTGCAAAAGAGACTCTTGCATTCAATCTTGGTCACGGCTACATTTGGGTAAATATGATATTTTCTTGCCTCCAGCACCTACTGTCACGAGAGAAAAGCTTGTATAAAAGCGAAGTCTTTTTTTTTGTTTTCAAAAATTTCATTGTTACAGGGTTCAATGCAGCACCAGATTTTGGAAAAAAAAAAAAAAAAAAACATAGGGCTAAGAGCAACAGTGACAAGGAGAGAAACGGTACCTTTTCACCAATCTCAGTGCTCTCCCCCCCAGGCAGCATTTCCAAGTCCGGCAGAAGGGCACAACCTTCAACCACCTGCTTGTAGCGATCTTCATCTAGTGGGTTCGTGAACACAATGTTACCCTTGACTGTCGCATTCTGAATCCAGCACTGCTGTGGAACATAGGCTATCCGGCCCTGAAGCACAAGCATTGACAAAGCAGAGACAATACTTTTAAAATGCTATTTGAAAAATATGAAACAAAACACAATATGCAAAAAAAAAAAAAAGACAAGCTCTCTACATCATTTGATGCACTTTCTCCATCCCAAGTGTTCCCTTATGAACTGTCAGTGTGAGCTGATTGACACAAAATGTGCAGCAAAGTGCTTGCAGTACTGTTTTACTCAATTCATCTCCTTCCTTTAAACATTGCTCTTCAAGCCTGTAACATGACTCGATTTGAGGAACAAGACAAGCAAGAATAGAAAAATGAATGCTTGTCTGTTTCACATACTTATGATATTGTTTAACTCTAAGAACACTGTTAAATGGTAATTTGATGCAATCACATCATCGTACATATGCGAAAATAGTTTAGTGTGTGACAATGCAGCAAGTTTTAACATATATTTGCAGACTGCCCCTGTGCAAGGCTTTAAATAAAGGGCAATCATTACATGCCTACACTCAGCTCTTGCAGGGCTTTGGGAGATCATCTAAATTGTGAAACTGGCCTCTATTAAAAACCAGTTGCAAATGTTGACAACTGGGTAGCCATATGAATACAGGGAATGCTCACTCGAAGAATATAAACAGGAACTAACCTGAACATCAATGGAACCCGACATTTTCTCCAGCGTCCCCAGGATAGCAGAGAGCAGAGACGATTTCCCAGAGCCAACAGACCCCACAACAGCAACAAGGCTGCCCGTTTTGAAATTGAGTGATATGTTTCTTAAGACAGGTGATTCTTGCCTTGACCATGACAGGGTTGCATTCTTGAGTGTGACTGAATCTCCTATAAGAGGTCAATAACGAGATGAATCATCAAACATCAAAGCCAAACATCATTGTGAAATTGGAGCAGACATAATCAAAATACATCTCGCTTTTAGACCAGAAGGCTTCCCAGTATTTCTCTCAAGAAAGATAAAGACCATAAAAGCTGAGCCCGAAGAACTGCTAACACACGGCTAAAAGAAAAACTCGTCTACAGAAGCCACAAATCACACAGGTTGCATGTCCACAGATGGTTATGTTATAAATCAGTAGGGTAACACAGCTATACTCTATTCTCATTCATTCATCGTTAACCATTAACAAAAAAATTAATTAAAAATTAGATTTCAAAGTACACTTCCAGAAAATGTCTAAAATATTGCGATAAATCTACTCTGTCTACATGCTACACTTCCCCTAAAACAAAAGTAACACAAGAGAAGAAACAGAAGGGGGCAACTACCTTGTTCTGGGTTCCCACCAACTGCTTCCAGGTCAAGTTCAGCTTCGTTCAGAAATCTCGCCAGACGTCCCATAGAGACTAGAAACTGTATTGGCAAGGGCAGGGTGTGAGAAAGAGCATGCACATCCAGAAATTAAGTGCTGAGTAATGGCACTGATGGTTACAGCACAAATGCCAAAATGTATGTTCCCCATCCTTTGCACACCAGGACATATTAAGTCAATGAAACGGAAATACTACAAGCAAAATCCTTTGCCACCAGTGTTGTGCATGCAACTGAGAAATGAAGAAAGATCAAGTTCTGAGCACACGTGAGAAATTGCATGGCACTGCACCACAACGAAAAACTTAAAAAATCCATTCTAGATTTATCCCCTCCGTGGTTTGATTGATTAGTGGAAATACTTTGTCATACCATTAATACCAGCCTATTTAAAATGCACTATAGAATAAAATTAAAATGCATTGTAATAAACGAAATGCTGGCAGCATCAAAGTACATATGGCAATAGTGCCACCTGTTAAACGGCATTACACCTGATGGATGGAATGTTATCTGCACTCAAACATCCTGCTGGATGAGGAACCCAGTAGATGACTCAACATGTATTGCAAAAGTGCAGTGTGCAACCTGTGCATTGTTTTTTTCCCAACCCACAGTGTCAACATCAGCCATATGATAAGATCCCTGCCTTTTCGTCACACATGTGTACAAGTGATGGCACATTCGGGCTTATGTTGCTATATAAAAGCTGAAATTTAAGATGGCACATGAATCCTGCTGCCAGCTGCCAAATTGGTGCAAAGTACTCAAACAACAACAGGTCTGAAGGGCACTCTGAGGATTCTGATTGCTCTTTCGATAAAGCATGCAACAATTGCTCGGTTACATACCCTGATAAACTTGGAAATGACGTCAGGCAGGATGCCCATGGGGAAACGCATCAGGCTGAAGAGAGAGAGCGAGACAAAGGCAATCTCTGGTGTGAGCCTCTTAGTTGGGTTAACCGCCAGGAAAGTGCCGAAAGATGCCAGTGCAGCCTGGGGGCAAAACACGGAACACGCAAGTTTAGTACAGACAAAGGCATTGAGGACTAGGAATGTAACTAAAGCACTTACAGGATGCGGTAGACAAGCAAAACACTCATAGCTCGCATGCAACTTTGCGAAAGGGATGCAAGCTGCGTGCCTTAAAAGTGTTTTACCACATGAGTGAGGCTACAAGCAGTTTTACTGTTCCTGCTCCAAAACAGATGATTAGGTGGCAAATGATAAATGGCACTAAAAAAACTGGTGCATCCTTGAATCAGCAGTGAATAGAGACGCAAGAAATAAAGGAGAGGTAAAAATGTCAGGACACTGTTTGCTGTTTGCTTTGTGCCGTACTGGCACAGAAAGAAATCAAGCAATTTGCTTGTGTAGGAAACCAGCAATTCCTAGTGCCAGGGGAAGAACGTACCAGGTACGGAGCACAAGTCCACAGAAAACCAAACACAGAGTCAAGTAGTGAGAACTTCTTCAGGTAAGACACCTCTTGAAGCCGTGTCTGCTGCACCCGTTCCATGAACGGGATCTCCCAGCCGCTCAATTTCAGAACCTGGGGAAAGGCAGATTTTCAGCCACACACTGAGGACCCTGAAGAAAATGCAGAATGCAGCTGCATTGTAAGGCTACTTGGGATTTAAAGCAGTAAATCAACAAAATGGGCTCAAACCAAATCCACAGCAAATCAAAGACAGATGCAGTGCAGACTGCATAAGCAGTAAATCGACCATAACTGCAAAAAAAAAAAAATGCTTCAAAGGAAATGGCTTCAGCAGTACTTGCTTCCATTTCCTTTCATCCTTTAATTTTACCACGGTGCCTCAAATATCATTCCCTTCAAAAACTGTACTCTTAGCAACAATTGATCACAAAACCCCAGGCACACAGACAGAACAATAAACCAGCACGGGGATGTGGCCACAACAATGACAGACAAGTAGCTGGAACATGAGTGAGAGGTCTTCAGATTTCATCCTGTCCTCATACAGTTTGGTTCTCTGTTATTTTAAACACACCTGCTAGCCAAAATAGGTGCTTAGGGAAGAGAGATCAAATGAAGTAGACACCTTAAAACTTCACAAATGAAATACAGCTTTTTGTTGCGTACCTAAAAGGGCCCTCTAGTAAGCATCAAATGAGATGCAACTGCAGCAAAAGCACGGAGTAAGCTTTTTGCTGTTAGGAATGCCTCTTTACAGTTTTCATGAAAATCGTTGAAGGTTTGACATCAGCGATGCCGTCAAGTACTAATCTTCTGCCTACTGATGCTGCGTGGAGAAGGAAGAAAGCAAAATATGTAGCTGCCTCTACACAATTTCTATACTTGCAGTTTCTTGGCTTTTGATAGCCCCATACTAAGGCACAGCTTCACAAGTTCACTGTGTAGTCGGCCACCGGTGAGTCACATTGTGCATTCATAGGGTGCGGCAATGAATACCGAGTTATGCGATGAATCCATGGGTTCGTTCTGATTTATCAAGGAGCCTGTGAAAAATACAGGTGCCATTTATTGGCAGTTTCAGGAAGTTGGCGTTGCCATGGCTACCTGTGCATTGCAGGCATGCATTGTCACAACGCACCCAAGAAAATGAAAGGTAGCCCACCGGTGGGCCCCACCGCACAGGGATTAGTGCTCCAAAGATTGCCGCTGCAGTAAATGTGTTAACAAGATTCATTGCTAGTTTACATGATGCTTTCAGAAACCTGAAACCAGAACCAGAGCGAAATTTTAGTTTCCGAGATATATTGGAACCATTCTTTTGCTCAAAATGTCCACCACAGAAAACTGCATTGCCAAATGCAAGTCTCTCCTTTAGCTTACTGGTGAAAGTTACTGCCTTTGTCTAGCAGTGGATCCCTATGCATGAACAGAATTAGAGTGAATTCTTTTTTTAAGGCGGAAGCCTTTAATGCCTCATCGTTGTAAGCAGAAGTTGTCGACAGAAATGTCACGCTTTTCAATTGGTCGAAATGGTCGTGATGTCACAGTGTGCGAATTTCAAACGGGGCCAATTGTACCTTGGCTAGTAACCATGCAACCAATTAAAGGGATCGTATAGTGATGCTCCAACTAAGTGGAACTGAGTTTAGTTCATTGCTTAATTAACCGATTAGCCTAATTAAGCTTTCTAGTCAGACCAGATAAATAAATAAAACCGAGAAAAAATTTCGTCGAGTTCGGGAATCGAACCAGGGTCTCTGGAGTGTGAGACGAGCACGGTAACCACTATGCCATGCCAGCTCAATGGTTTGGAACGAACAAAGGCGCAACAAAGGCGCGTCTGTTCACTCCCATCTTCCTTCCTTCCCTTAAGGCGAGGTTCAGGTGTCCACCGAGATATGCGAGACAGATACATTTCCTTTCCTCAAAAACTAATTTACCGACAAGCAAGACGTAGAGCTGAACAGGAGAAGGCGTTCTGTGAACTCCCTGGCAGCCTTGGAAGACGCTATCGCGTTTCACACTCAGAGGCGAAGCTTAACATCGTAACCACATATCAGTGACACTACCAGCAACACCGTGCTGAAGGCTTTCGCCTCTCCGCGCTTTAGGTCAACAAAGCGCCCCCTGAATTCTTTTTTTTTTTCTAAATAGCATCTGCAAATCTATCTATGCTTCCCTTTTAAGGTTGTGTTGCAGCACTCTTGTGGACGTGAACTACAGCTTTTACGTTAGCTCTTGCACAGTTAACATCCACAAAAACCTAGGAATGGTGATCTACTACACCTGCTACAATGCAACCCTTGCTTCATGCACTTGCAACTCCCAGAAAATTAAAAAAAAAGCCCCAGAACACACAAAAGCAAAGTAAGCGCAAATGAAATACCTTAATTCCATTCAGAATTTCACTGATTTGACGTAGGCGCTTGTCCTTCAAAGCCATTTGCTTCTCCTGTTTCGCAGGAAAAAACAAAAATAATGCAGAGTATCTTGAACATCACATGTATAGTTCCGTACTAAATAATCATTCAATTTATACCCATGAAAGTGCACCCATATGAGAAATACAGAGTAGCTCTTGCTGTTCTGCTGCTGCGTGCATCAGTAAATATCGCACAATCACCAATTAAGATGGCACCAACGACATCACCTCTCTCGAAGCAATTCAAAATTAAGCACCATATTCACTCTACATCCAGAGCAGCTGACTGCCCAGTTTGCAGTAGAGAGAGAGAGAGAGAGAAAAGGACGGAAAGGCATGGAGGTTAACCAGGCGATGCCCAGTTGGCTACCCTACACCTGGGGAGGGGAACAAAGGGGAAAAAAGGAAAAAGAGCGGCAAGGAAATGAGTCTTCTAAGTGACCAGCGACCACTATGTCACAGGAACAGAGGGCGCACACTGAAAACTTAAAGATTATAGGTGGGAATGCAACCCCGAGTCCCTTAGGAAATTCAGGAGCGTTTGCAGTAGCAGTTATAAAGAAACTATGCTGCATCAGTGAACAATGATTATTAGCCTCTTTGCAACTTGAAAGATGATTTGAAAGTCGCGTTCCCTCTTATGGTGAGCGCACGCTGTTTTCTTGCATAAACCCCAACTGCGCAACAATTATTATACTCTTTCGTCAGTGGGAAGGCACGCTCAGCTTGCCCACCTGGAAGTGGTCACAGAGGGTGGCGACGTAGGTGGTTGCCAGCACAGCGATGAACATGATGCCCACGGTGGCCAGACACGAGGCGCCCAGGTAGCGCCACAGCAGCCAGAGGGTGAGCGCAATGCGCAAAGGAACTGTCCACACCTGGGTGCTCAGCGTCAGGAACGTGCTCACTTCTTCCACATCGACTGACATGAGGTTCATCACATCGCCAGCCATGTACTGGCGTCGGGCACTCGGTGCTAACCGGAACACCTGCAACCAGTGGTCCCAGCTGTGAACCAGTGCGCGAACAGAGCTTCAAGACTAGCTCAGTGTTGTTAGGCACACAGTGAGCCCCAGTGCATCTTGGGACAAAACAACAAGGCTGCTTGTGCATTTATGACTGCGAAGTACCCGATTCCCCACACATTCCTGACAGCCGATCAGACAAAGCTAAAGTTGGTGTTGTGACTGGCCCGTGCACTGCACGATCAAAACAGCCAAGGAAGCAAAAGATCATGTAACATGCAATCACAAACCGATCTCACATAAGGGAACACAAGAGCCCCACCTCAAATCTAATGCCTGATGTATTACTGGCAATTTACGGCAATGCTCTACAGTGCTTTCCGCTTTGACTGCAGATGTAGAAATCAGGTGCAATGATCTCAAAAAGAAAATAATAACAAGAAGGAAAACAACCTATGCAAGCTCACTGCTTATTCATGGCTAATGAGGTTGCATGTTGTCAAAAGCTTTTTTATGCAAAAATTAAGAGCACAGCCAAACCTCTTGTGCAATCTATTTGAAAGGGTTCAAGTATATTATTTCCAGCACAGAGCATTCAAAGTTATAAGAAGAGGCTTTTACAACTTGCTTTTACCCTCAATGGATAAATTACATGTACTAATTCAACTGCACAACACCCTCTTATTTTCAAAGGAAGAATAACAAAAAGCAAAAAGCAAAGCTTGCATAAAGTGGTCCAGACAGAAAATATGGTGCAATCACAGATTTTACTGAGCAAGCAGTATGAGTGCCATAAGACTAAAATGCCGCCATGTGTCTCTGCGAGAACGCTGAGTGAAGCTCCCAGTGCCGGTGCTTGCAGTGAGCCAAGTGTGAGCCAGTGAGCCACAGAGAGCACATGCTAGGGGTGCTGCTCGCATATGCGCTGCCTGAAAACATCCACAAATGCCCATACATTTTGCAGACAAAAACTGACAGCGCTTGCGACATGCTGCGGATGATCGCCAGGAACTCTGGAGATGGCAGTGTCATCTCTTCGCGCTGGTAACACTTCATATTTGACCCATAGAATAGCTCAACACACGAATACATGCGCTTTGCCAAAGCCACAGAGAGCGTGCATCTGCATAAGTGTTATAAGTATGGTCATAAGGAAAGGCATGGTAGCAGTCCAACAATGGGTGGGCACTTGGACTGTACCATGAAGGAATTTCGGAAGAGGCAAAAGGGGCATAGATTTAAAAATTTAATAATGACTTCACTACCTGTTGTTGACTTTCGTAATTTATGCGACAAATGTGAACATTGAAGTATATTTTGGGAACATCATAAAGGAAATTATTTTACAGAAGTGAAATCACATTACAAAATGGTCCTAAAGGCCTTATAAACAAAATTAAACTATCTGCCAAGCTGTGGGTTTTTAAAGCTAAACTTCACCTTTTTACAATATATGTGCAACCAGCACTTCTAACTTGCAAGCACCGTATCCTACATTTTATGCTAAACTATGTTTTCCAAGGGTAAGCAATTGCTACTGTGATCCCTGTGAAATTTTTTCAACCCTCACTTTCAATAGCAAGCCATTAGAAAGAAGACTATACTATTTCCAGAAGAAAATGTAAACCCAAGAGCACACAAATATGGGGCTAACTTAATAAATTATACAGTCAGTCATCCTGCCAAGATTTTTAAACCAAGGGTTTTATTGCATAACAGCCTTAAGTTAAAGCTTTAAAGTGCATGTCATAAAATTGCCAACATTCCAGACAGGAAGGTGCCCAACTAAGACATTCCCTCACTTCCACTAAAATGTGTCGCCTAGAAAAAACAAGACACAGAAAAAAAAAGCCCTAGTACCTTTCTGTACAAGGCAGCAACCAGAGATGACTGAGCTCTGAAGGCTCCGAACTCTGTGAAGTAGACAGCGTGAGCATCTAGCACACCAGAGAGAAAGAGGAAGCCAGCATAGCCAAAGGCATAGACGTAGCCATGCCAAGTATACTCATTACTCTGCACAAAGGTCAAGATGAGGCTGCAAGAAAAAAAAAGAAAAGACAATAATCAGTCAGGCATGTCCCTCTCTAAAGACACCTTTGCACTGAAGGCTGGAGAAAAAAACTGACTACTGTAAAATACCGGGCATTTGTCCATGCTCAAAAAAGTGCCCTTTTTGTTAAGATTTTGAATTTTGCCAGAAAACCGAACAAGCGCCCATGCGAGTATGTCACATGTCCAATAAAAATTCAAAAACACGACAAAAGCACATCACGTGCCTATTGTGCAGTATCTCCATGGTGCTTGTTGTGAAGGGAGCGGTGGGGGGGAATGCGACAATGAGATCATTCAGAAGATACGCAGAAGCTTTAATCACCCAGTTTTTCTTGTCTTATAATTAGGGGTGTGCGAATATTCGAAATTTCGAAAATAAATCGAATATGTTTTATATTCGATGCATTTTCGTATTTGAGAAATTGGTGCTCCAGAATTTCCAAATATTCAGAAATTTTCAATTATTCTCCAGCGATCATATACCATGCTGACTTTCATAAATTCGACCACGGCAAAGCTCCAATACCTGGGAAAATTAGCCACCGATCAAGTTTAACGTGACAGGAAGACAGTACAAATGCGTCCCCAGCCAAAACCAACCAACCCTTTCAAAACCAACCCTTTCTTTCTGAAGTTCTGGGAGTGGACAATATGTAACGGCTAATATGCATAGCATTATTTTCTGCTGTAAAATGTTTTCACGGATATTTTTGTGCTTTAACCATGTTAACGAAGCATTTCACATCATAAAAAAGAAATGAACCATTCTGGTACCCTTTTCTTTTTTAGTGAGCCCTAATGGCTTAAGAGGTTTAAGTAGGTCGTGTTACATAAATTGTAAGTTAGCATTGCCAAACATCTTTAGTCATTAGAAAAAAGCGAAAATGTTTGGTTTGGTTTGGTTTATGGGGTTTAACGTCCCAAAGCGACTAAGGCTATGAGAGACGCCGTAATGGAGGGCTCCGGAAATTTCGACCATCTGGGGTTCTTTAACGTGCACTGACATCGCACACTACACGGGCCTCTAGAATTTCTCCTCCAAAGAAATTCCAGCCGCCGCGGCCGGGATCGAACCCGCGTCTTTCGGGTCAGCAGCCGAGCACCATAGCCACTGAGCCACCGCGGCGGCCCCAAAAATGTTTGTTCTGGGGTTTCTAAACCAGGTGTGCTATTCACAGTGGACATACAACAAGTGCCTACCTCAACATTAATGGCGGCAGGAAGCTGACAAACACACCCACAGTCTCCAGGACAGTCGATGCAAGCACATGAAACCAGCACACTCTGAAGACAACCCAGTATAACGATGGCTGTTTTGCCTGAGGCTGTCTTGTCCGTACGGCTGAGCCATGTTCATCCACAAGTGTTCTTGATCAGCATGCAAGAAAGGAAAGGAAACAGCAATACGTCAGACAAGGCAGCATGAACTATTTTTACACAAGCAACTTGCTCGAACAGAAGCTAGACCTTTATCAAGCTAATCAAGCTCCAGCAAAAAAAAAAAAAAAAAAGCAATAGCGAATACCTGAAGTTTACTTAAATAAAACAAGACAAAATAAAATCAATGAAACCAAAGCAACATCACTTTCAGGCACCCCAGTGCAAACTGACGTTTATTATACTCAATGTCTAGTGCAACAACCTTGAACAGTGCTATTGCTGTGGTAGCGATTTTAAGTAACATGACATTCTATTGTTATAAAGTTCATGAAGTGACTGAACACATCAGCTGCTTCCAGGGATCATGTTTCAACAAAATTCTTGTGTTTCTTGTCATTAGCTTAAAGGGTTTTGCAACAATTCATTTTTTATGCTCCTTCTCCTATAAAATGAAAGTTTTCTACTGAAGCTCATAATAATTAAAAACTCCCAAGTCTAGCCAGTGTGCACACATTATAGGATACCTAAATAGTATGCTGGTTGCTTCAAACGCTTGTCATTGCTACAGCCAGGACTCATAAGGAGAGAGCAGGTAAACGGCCCCTAGTGATACAGTTATAACATCTGATTTTAAAACTGCTGACGTCAAAGTTCATGAAATTAGTTTCAAGGCTTACCGTGACATTACAAAACTACAACAAAAATAGATATTCAACAGTGTTTCTATCTTCACTCCAGTCAGTGAGAAGACGAATATTGAAGCCCCTGCTGGCTCCCTGAGGCTTACCAGAATGAGTTCCAAGGGGAACATGCAACTAGTAACCAAGGCTGCAACTGCCCCAATAAGCACATATTAGCTGTAGCTCACATATCAAGCACCCAGCTCAGGCAGCAAGGTTGTGCACTCTTTGTGGACATATATGAACTAGAATTCCTATAAAAAAGTTTTCTTCCAGTAAAGTCCTGAGAAAATTCAAGTAACCTCAGCTTGCTGGGCATAAGCAGGAAATCATTTTGAGGGGAGAAGAGGGTCTTAGAAATAAATTTTTAATAATGAAGTCACAACTATGAAATCTTAAGGGAACAAGCAATTTTGCATGCTGATTCCAAATATGTAATTTAATTTTATGTTGGAAGGGTTTGGAAGAAATTCTACTGCAGGGAACTTGTTAGATTGCATGCCATTGGTTTCTCTTGACATCAAGCTATGCAATAAGGGTGTAATTATCATCATGCCTGTTATAGCAGGTGAGTTATGGGATTTTGAAACCATCAGTTCCTTCCCGTTTGTGAAGTGGCAAATACAAAACCCTGTAACTCAACTTCTATGATAGGTAGGATAATAATTTTGCCTTTATTGCACAGTTTGATGTAAAGACAAGCCAATGGCATGTGTCCTAGCAAGTTTCCTGGAGCAAAATCTATTGAAAGTTATTGGCAGAAAGTTACATAACATATTATATAAGTGTACAAGGACTTGTTTTACATAAAATTAAATTACTTATTTAGAAACAACATGCAAAAATACACATTTCTTCAAGATGCCATTATTGTGGCTTCATTAACAAAAATTTTTTTAAGACCAGCCTCCCCCCTTAAATGATTTTAGCTCGATGAGAACCCTCTAAATTTAATTAGTTATAGCTTTTCAAAACGTTTTACCTGAGCTGCTGTGGCCTTTTGAAAGCTGCACGGTGGAATGCCTTAAACACAGTGGCACACTTTAAGTCGGTGCAAAGTCGAAGTAACGTGGTCACATCCAACTTGTCATGATAGCCAAGCAACACAATCCTGCAAAATCAAAGCGTAAATTGGAGAGAGATTTCCCAGCTATTTTTTGCAGCTGGAGACCACTTCAAACGAAAGGTGGGTTCTCATAGAGTCAAGCCCACTTATTATGAACCTGGCAGTTATGAGGATTGAGTTCATTATATCCGGTGTTGGTATAGTAAGTGGAGTCCCCCATATTACAGCCAAAGATACTAAGTAAAAGTGGAATTTATATCATTCAAAGATTGTATTGGACACTTAAGGGTATGCATAGCATTAACTGGTTAATGCCAATATGTGCAGAATTGGTCATTCACTACATTCATAGCGCTATCCCTGGGGCTTTCTTCATAACAAGAACTAATCATGTAGTGGCCCCTCGGCAGAGTGTGTTGTGACTCTTGAGTTCAAGGTCCGCGTCGTGCCGAAGCTGGGACTGAAACGGCGGCGCTCAGCATAAAAGAAAAGCTGGAGATCATTTGTGCTATCCAACATGGCTTGTAGAAATCGGCGCTAGCACGCGAAAGAGATGTACCGCTGACAACTGTGTGTGGCATTTGGAACGCCAGGGAAAAATTGCTCGGCAGTGCTGCTAAGACTGCGAAAAGATGTTGGGTAAAAGGTTCGACTTTTTCGGATGTAGAGGAAGCGCTGGTGCAGTGGCTAAAAGCAGCTCGGTCAAAAAACCTGCCTGTTAGTGGACCCTTTTTTGTTGAGAAAGCCCTGGTTTTCGCCTTGCAGCTGAACTACAATGACTTCATGTGAAGCAGTGGCTGGCTGGCAAGGTTTAAGGCGAGGCATGGCATCAGCACAAGGACAGTAGCTGAAGAGGGTGCCGCAGCCAACATGGATGCCGCAGAAGACTAAAAGAATGGTCAGCTGGGACAAATTTTAACGAACTACGGATCTGATCATATTTTTAACATTCATTTTTAGCATTCATTATATCTGAGGCTGTTATAAGTGGACTCAACTGTGCATTTAGAGTGAGGAAAGAAAAGAATACAGAAGTCTCTTTTGGAGTACAATAAATAATCCTCTACGCTCTTCAAGCAGCTCGAAGAAATAAACACAGGTTTTGTGGAGTAAATGCATCCATGCCACAGTTATATGCATTGCGCCAACATCTCATCTGTGTCATTCCTGTGTCCTTATTTTGCATGGATTTCTTCATGAGCACACTGGTCACAACAAAATTGCTGCATCTGCAGCACTAACATACAGCAGTAGCCTGTAAATGATCACAGCAAAAACAACAAAGGTAAAAAAAAAAATCTGACTACTCACTGAAATCTAAATGCACAGACATTAGGCATTTGAGACATACGAGACATTTTAATGCTGGCAATGTTCATGATATAGTTTGGGTATCCCTTCAAGAATGTATTTTACAGTTCAAACACACATATACTTGTGCGCAAACATGGATGTAATGCTCACACACATATATGCTCACATGTGTGTGAGCATGTGGATGTAATGCTCACACACACAGAACGCAAGGTAGTGTTCTCGGGCCGCACCTCTTCCTGATATTTTGCAATGATATAGTTAATGTGATCCACGATCCCGTGAAAATTCGTCTCTCCGCCGACGACTGCGTTATCTTTAATGAAATTCTGGTACCCGAAGACCAGCACGCACTTAATGTTGAACTAATTAACATTCTAGAATGGTGCCAGGAGTGGGGCATGCTCCTAAACTCAGAAAAATCTGTCTTGCTTCGCATAACCAGGAAAAAATACCCGCTTCAGTACACTTACTCTGTCCAGGACTGCAGTTTAACCAAAGTGAAGGAATATAAATATCTCGGCATTACACTAAATAACCGCCTCAGCTGGAACACACATATTCTTAACATCTCCTCTTCAGCCTTTCGCAAACTATGCCTGCTCAGACACAAGCTTAAAGATGCTCCCGCTCATGTTAAACTTCTCGCATACACAACTCTTATAAGGCCTAGGCTTGAATATGCTTGCACAGTGTGGGACCCCCATACGATGTGCAATATTAATGCTCTTGAAAAAATTCAGAGACGGGCAGTGCGTTTTATTTATTCCAAATTTGGTCGCACCGATTCGGTATCTGATTTAATGGCAGAAAATGGTATTGTCACTCTCCAAGCAAGAAGAAAATTCCTCAGTCTTAAATTTTTATTTCTTTTACTTAATCACAAACTCGCACTTGATCCTAGCCCTTACGTTCGCCCTCTTACCACTAGGCAGACACGCCACTCTCATGCTCTCTCTTTAACGCCTCACTTTGCAAGGACTAACCTATGCAAATTCTCCTTTTTCCCTAATACAATTGCAGATTGGAATAGTTTGCCTGCTTCTTCCCTCCAATCTTTAGATATGCTGGAATTAAGTATTTAATAGCTATGAAATGTTGCCTCCTGTCAGTTCCTTGGTGTCGGTTTTGACTGTGTCAGTTTTTTTTTTGTGCTTATATTTTATGTGCAGCGTTTCAACTGGACTACGCAATGTGTTGATGTGTTTTGTAACTTGTGCTGTCATGCTTTTTTTTTATTATTTTTTTAATTTTGTGTAAACATATGCCACTCCTGCTTGGGCGCTCAGCCTGCAGTATGTTCAAAATAAATAATAAATAATAAAATATGCATGTAAAGACAATAAAAAAAAGGCTTATCCACAAACAGATAAGCAATAAATGCTTACCGCCACATGTAGGCAAAGAATATTCTGGGAATGACAGTCCACTCCTTGAGGACACAATAGTGCTGAGTAAAAAGTCATGAACAAGAACTTTAATACACGGGAAGCACAAAAACAAAACACACAGCACTGCAGTCAAGGCATTAATGATGAACAGTGAGTAACTCCAGATAACTGCCATTTGGAAAATGCAAGAACAGATTTTTAAATTTTGAAGGCCTCTACAAACCTCCACATGAGATAAAATTCATGCCCACAGTAACCTGAGAGGAATGTACTCTTGTGCTCACCAAGTGAGCTATGAGATGATTACTAGTCGACTGAAATTTAGAAGTTTGTTATCTGGCAACTCTGATTACATGCAACTCCTAAACGATAAAACTTCTGTAAATTGCAATTTTAGAAGTTTGAGCTCTACAACTACTTGGTATGTTGAGTAGCATTAGTAGGCAAGTTGACGTTCAATAACTTTCAGAAACACTGCACAAGACGACGAAGAAGAAATGTTTTTGGAACCGCACCTGCACTAGTCCTGCACACATTCTCGTAGTAGTGCTTCTTGTAGTGGTACTTGTAGCTGCATATTTCTCAGAAACATCAAAAGAACGTGTACAGGACAACAGTTTAATATAACTCAAGAATGTAGCAGCAAATACCCCCCGAAAGCAGGCCCTCCAGCGAATGACATCAACCAAATGCCGTGACATTGTGTTTAATCCCATTTCACGGAGGCACCTGCCAGTCACCTGCAATTTCACACTGGGGGGATCAACTACTATGTCATGAGAGCCAGCCAAAGCCACTGGCGAGTACTTGAGTAGTATCCGACTATAGAGCAAATGCAGTTCCAAAACCCTTTCTTCTACATGTCCTCTTGTGTAACATTTCTGAAAAACATGCTGACTAATTGCAGGATGGAACCTCAGCTTGCTGGTAGAGCACTTAAGAAAACTCCTCTTTTTCAGCGTAGACTAGAATGAGCCCAGCACAAAGAGGGCTCTTGCTGACTGTACCATTGCAAACTTACCACGTCTGCATCGAGAGCTGTGTAAGGGGGAGGCTCTTCAGACAGGCTGGTCAAAACTAGCTGAATTACTGTCAGTGGAACTAGGCAGAAATCGCAGAACACGCCAATGTTTTGATCATTCTGTAAAAAAAAAGCAAAAAAAAAAAGTCAAAAAGAAGGGCTTGGCAGTTAGGCTGGATAACAGCACCTGAAAACTGAACGCTCAACTACAGTATGAAGTTCGGCTAGTTGGTGTAACGTAGGCAAACTAACATAGCATGACTACAAGTGTTTGATTCTTTTCGCTTTCATTTCTTCCTTTCCTTATAAATTATTTTCTACTTTCATTTTTTGCACAGGTACATTCGTAGGTAGAGAAAGAAAATGATCTTAGTTGATAGTCACCACTTCTGTTGTTTCTTCTTTTCTCTGTAGGCTGTTTTCAAATATGCTGAACACCAAAGCTGCTGCATTTGTTATAAGTATACATATACAATCATGACATTTATTAACTGCAAGCATACGTAAAATCTATCCTGGGCAAATGGAAGTGCAGATGTATAATAATAATAATTGGGCAAGTGCAAATAGTAATCTTTCTGTCTGAAGTGAATTTGAAGTGAAAAATTTTTTTCAAATAATTTCGAAGTGAATATTTTGAATACTTCTGGCACATAAAAAAGGTTGAATAGCACAATAGGCATTTTAAAAATAATGTATTTTTTGAACTCACTAGGCCATTACATGAAAAAAAAAAGACAATGCATTAAAGCTTGTGGGGACGCACTCGTCCCCTGTGGTTAGCTTCCCCGCAATGCACTCCCCTTAGTTGTGTTAACTTCAACTAACAGGGGAGGGCACTGGCATCGCAGCGACACGAGCGCCACGAATGGTGTGTTTGCTGTGCGCACGTGGGGGAGAGCCGGGCCTCTTCTGCTCGGGACCGGGGAAGCACGTGGACGTTCACGCACAAGGCTCCGCTCTTCGCCGGCGGGCGACCTCGTGTGGAAACATGTTCCCGTCAGCTTGTCCCGTCTGGCCTCGGAGCTTCCCTCTTGCCCTAGCGTGGGCGAACGCTCGCTCGTAACCGTGCTGGTGAGTCGGACGTCCTTGATTCCTCAGCATATTTTGTTGCTAGCTGGCGTTATTTTAGTTATAGCAATAAACGCCTTGTTTGTGTCAGCCAGTGTGTCGTTCCTTTGTTCCCTCAGAGCAAGGCCCGCTGTGGTCGGCGTTGTCATGCCGGGAAACACGCCCGGATTCCAATTCTGCCGGCCGCTAACTTTCTCCTGCGAGCGTCCCTTTTGACAAGCCCTGGTGCTGCGCCGCAAGGCACGCGCCCTAACGCTCCCTGACAAGCCACGATGCTGCGCCGTACGGCAGCGGAGTCCTAGGAGAAGCATCTGCAAGCAACATGCCTGGACCTGTCGCAAGAGGCCAGACAGCGAGGCGCCAGATTCCTTCTCTCCCGGACGCCACCGCGCGCGGCAAAATTTGAAGCGGTTGGCCCGCGCGATCGCTGATTGGTCCTTTCGGACTGCCGTCGAGTGCTGCCTTTGGATTGGCCAGTTCTGAGGGGCCACCGTTCCTCAGGCTATAAAAGCCCCAACGCTGCAGCTTGGAGGTGTGTGACGGAGTGACGGAGTGACCGAGTGACCGACCCACCGTGAGTCGAGTGCTGCTCACGAGTGGAGTCGGATGGTGTGACGTGCTGGTGTCTCGCTGATCGTCGCTGTGCGAGAACAGTCGCGTTGTATAGCTCTCGGCCCCCGTGCCGATGTTGAACTATATTATGCCCTGTACATAATGTATAAAGCATTTTCTTAGTCTCACCGACGCCTGACTCAGAGTCTTCGCTACCGCTAAGAGAGCTGGCAACGCTCAGTCACAAAACGGGTGGCGAGCGCAACGGGACCACCTCTATGGCACAACATTGGATGGCAGCTATGGGATCGACCGACATCAGCTACCTCGGCGCGGTGAGTGCCTGAAGTTTTCCTCAAACGCCAGACTTTCTTTAACACAGGTTATAGTAGCTTAGAGAAAGAATTGGTGTAGCATTGCGTTAACCTTGTGTGTTTCAAGCCTAGGAAGAGTGTTTTGAAAACCAAGGGATGCTGAAGGGGTAAACAAGGCAGTGTGTGAAATTCTTGCGCGTACCGAACTAGTAGCGATATAGTAGTATACGGCAAGTAGTTTCTAAAAGGGCAAACAGCAAGAGGCAGTGTGAACGATGGAGAGTTACAAGGTTAAAGAACTTCTCCAAATTTGTGAGGAGTTGGGCATTGATTTGGGCTCAACAAAAAGAAAGAAAGCGATCCTTGAGGTCATGAGGACTGTGGACGTGACGGCTGAGGAGGCCGAAGAGGCCTGGGCTGATATCAATGAAAGGCGTGAACGGGAGGAAAAGAGAGAAAATGAACGTCGCGAGGAGGAGATGCGGGAGCGCCAGGCGCTTAGAGAGCACGAGGTTAAAATGAAAGAGCTGGAGCTCCGAAAAACCTCGCCAGCGCCCAGTCTTGCTTCTATGACGGTTCCCTCTAACGCTCCAAAAATACGCGACCAACTGCCGCCCTTTGTAGTCGGCGAGGATATGGCTAAATACCTCGTTAAATTTGAGCATGTGTGCGAACGGAATGACATTGAGCGATCCCTCTGGGCACAGAATCTGTTAGCCTTGCTTCCCGGGGAGGCATCTGACGTGATAACTTGCTTATCGAAAGAGGCGTTTGAGAGCTACAGTGATGTGAAGGAGGTGCTATTGCGAAAGTACAAACTGTCGCCCGAAGCTTTCCGGCAGAGGTTCCGGTATGCACAGAAGGGCAGGGAGTCACATGTTGACTTCGCGTTTCGTCTAAAAGCCGACCTGGTTGAATGGCTGAAAGGCGAAGAGGTTTACGACGACCGCGATAAAGTCGTCGAATGCATCGCGTTAGAACAGTTCTACCGTTGCATTGATGAGGATGTCAAGCTCTGGCTGCAAGATAGGCTAAAGGAGGTTAAGCTAGACAAGGCAGCAGAATTAGCTGGAGAGTATTACCTCCGCCGCAGCTTGCACAGCAGGGCAGTGCGTGTAGAAAAAGCAGATAAGAGAGACGGGTTTTCAAGGAAGCCCGACGAACGGAAGCAAATCAAGCGTCGCGAGTTTCGGAAAGACGAGTCCCTTACCAAAGAAACTGCGAAGGAAGGGCAGAATGCATCTCAGAATGCTAGCGATGGTCCCAAGCAGCGAAACGATGCGACGCGTTCTTTTGAAAAACGGAAGCCGTTAATCTGCTACAACTGCAAAAAGCAAGGGCACATCGCGGCGAACTGCCAAGAGAAAGTTGCTTTTGCAACGATACGGGAAACAAACAAAAACATGCGACTGTTGGAGCCATACATGCAGGAAATTAAAGTAAACGGCAAGAAGTGCAGAGCACTTCGGGACTCGGCAGCAACTATGGACGTCGTCCACCCGTCTTTCGTCTCCTCTAGTGACTTTACAGGAGAATGCGCTTGGATACGGCAAGTGGCCGAGGATGAGAGTGTCTGCTTACCGATCGCAGCGGTCATCATTGAAGGAGAGTTTGGAAAACTTAACACAGAAGCCGCTGTGTCTGCCGCCCTTCCGGAGCACTTTCCCTACCTGTTCTCAAATAGCTCGGAGCAGATGCTGAAGGATCAGGGCAAATCATTCTTTGCCGACGTGGCGTACATGGCCCTCACGCGATCCAAAGCGCGCCAACTGTCGAGGGAACTGGACTTTGAGTCGGTGAACGAACAGCGGTGCGGCACGCGGAGCGATCAAGGTAACTTGAGTGGCGGGCAGACACGGGAGATGCAGAGCTCGGAGACTGGCTTGGGAGAGCGTGGTTTGGACGAGACTGAGAGTGATACGTGCACTGCTAGCCGCGATCTAGACACGACGCCGCAGTTAGGCGACACGGGCTCCATACTCGCTCCGGTTTCTGCCGGCTGGCAGGAGCTGGCCGCAGTTGAAAAGGAAACGCTCATTCGCGAGCAGCAGCAAGATTGCTCAATAGCCGATCTGATGAAGAGCGTCAAACTGGGAGTGGAGAAAAAGAGGGTTTCATTTTACGAGAGATCTGGCTTATTGTATCGCTGCTACACCGATAAGCAGGGACGCAAATATGAGCAGATTTTGATCCCTCGAAAATATCGCTGTCAGTTACTGGAACTCGCGCACGAAAATGCGTGGGCAGGGCATCTTGGCTTAAAAAAAGACCAAGGCTAGATTGGCTCAGGAGTTTTATTGGCCGTATTGTTGGAAGGATGTCGAACAATTCGTGCGATCTTGCGAGACCTGCCAGAGAGTGGGCAAATCCACTGACAAGTGGAAGGCGCCGATGAAGTTAGTGCCAGTCATAACAGAACCTTTTCGGCGACTGGTAATTGATATTGTAGGTCCTCTGCCAGAATCAACGAACGGGTGTAGGTATGTTCTGACGGCCCTGTGCGTCGCGACCAAGTTCCCGGAGGCGGTACCACTTAAGGAGCTAAATTCTTCCCAGGTCGTGGACGCTCTGCTCTCAATGTTCGCACGCGTCGGGTTCCCTTCTGAGATCCAGTGCGACAATGGCAGCGTCTTCACCAGCTGCCTAACTTCTACCTTTTTGGAAAGATGCGGCATTAAAGTGGTGCACAGTTCTATCCATCACCCGCAATCTAATCCAGCAGAGCGAATGCATTCGGTGCTGAAGCACATATTGAGAGCCCTGTGCTTTGAGCGTCACTGTGACTGGGAGGCCTGCATTCCCGCCGCTATGTTCGCCTTGAGGTCTGCTCCCCATGAGAGCACAGGCTTTAGCCCCGCGGAGCTCGTGTATGGCCGAAGCCTTAGAACTCCGCTGCGCATGTTGCGAGAGTCTTGGGAAGGCAGTGATGACGACCCAAATGTAGTCTCCTACGTCCTCGACCTTCTTCAGAGGCTCGGGAAAACAAAAGATATTGTAGAGAGGCACATGAAGGCGGCGCAAATCTTGTCAAAGGGATATTACGACAAGTCAGCAAAAAAACGCACCTTCGAAGTGGGTAGTCAAGTGATGTTGCTGCGTCCGTCGAAGAAAAACAAGCTCGAGGTTCACTGGGAAGGACCCGCGAAGGTTGTATCGAAGCTTTCCGATACCAACTACGAAGTGAAATTAGGGAGACGGCCCAACAAAATTTATCACAGCAACTTGATGAAGCCCTACATTCAGCGTCACGCGATTGTAAGCATGACGATAAATGCTGCCGATGAGGAAGGGGCGGAAATCCTGACGACAGCTGACATGAAAGATTGTGGTTTAGAGCTAATGTTGGAACAGCTGACTTTGGACGCGCGTCTAAGTACCACCCAAAAGGAGGATTTAAAGGGAATAGTTTCCGAGTTTAAGGAGGTTTTTTCGAACCGTCCCGGAAAGACCACGGTCTTAGAGCACGACATCGAGCTAACATCTGAGCAACCGATCCGCAGTAAACCGTATCGTTGTTCACCCGTGCAGAAAAAAATCATGGCTGAGGAGATTCAGCGCATGCGTGACTTGGGGGTTATAGTGCCAAGTGAGAGCGACTACACATCGCCCCTGATACTTGTCCAGGTTCCGGGAAAGGATCCGAGGCCATGCGTCGATTATCGGCGTCTGAACGCGATCACCCGAGATCAGACATATCCGATACCGAACCTAGAAGAAAGAGTGGAGACGGTGTCGAAGTCAAATTATATATCTACGCTGGACCTCGTGCGAGGCTATTGGCAAGTACCCCTTACGGAACGGGCTAGCCGTTGCGCCGCGTTCGTTTCCCCGTTCGGAACCTTCCGCCCACTCATGCTGAGCTTCGGACTTAAAAACGCGCCGTATTGTTTCTCTAGCCTGATGGACAGAGTGCTTCATGGTTTGGGCGAGTTTGCATTGCCATACCTCGACGATGTTGCCATCTTTTCGGACACTTGGGAAGAACATCTCGAGCACTTGCGAGTTGTATTGTGCAGGTTGAAAGAGGCAGGCCTCACTGTGAAACCAGCTAAATGTCACCTAGGTTGCGGTGAGGTGACTTATTTGGGCCATGTGGTGGGGCGCGGCCGGCGTAGACCTTCCGACATCAAGGTAGCCGCTATTGTAAACTATCCCCGGCCAACCACTAAGACGGATATAAGGGCTTTTTTAGGTTTAGCTGGATATTACCAACACTATGTGAGAGACTACTCTGACCTTGCCAGCCCGCTAACAGACGCGCTTCGAAAATCGGAGCCCGTTAAGGTGACGTGGGACTCGAAGAAAGAAAATGCGTTCCAAATGTTGAAACAAGCATTGAGCCATAAGCCGGTTCTAACGGCGCCAGACTTTTCGAAAGGTTTCATCATTCAATGTGACGTGAGTGATCGCGGAATGGGAGCGGTGCTATGCCAAGAAGATGCTAGTGGTCATGAACGACCAATTTTGTATTTGAGTCGGAAACTAAGCTGTAGGGAAGAGGCATACAGCACCTCTGAAAAAGAGTGCGCCTGCCTTGTGTGGGCAGTTCAGAAGCTGGCTTGTTAAGTCTCCGGTTCTAAGTTTGTTGTGGAAACGGACCATTGCCCTCTAACCTGGTTAAGTAACATGTCGTCTAAAAGCGGCCGTTTGCTGAGGTGGAGCATGACCCTCCAGCAGCACAATCTGGTTGTTCGCTATAAGAAGGGAAGGTTGAACGCGAACGCCGATGCTCTAAGTCGTGCATTCTAGGCCTCGCTTCTTTCAGTGACCTCCTCGTTACTTACCTTCTCTCGCTTTGCAGCAAACTATCATGTTCGAAGGAAGAAAGGGGCAAAAATGAATGACCTCATTTGCTTCCTCAGTAGTGTGTTTTCGGTCCAAATGATTTCAAGGGGACCAATCTTATTTTCATTATTATTGTTGATTATTAAGTGCTCCTGCTATTTTGATGTGTTGACACTTTGCAAAATGGTTGTTTGAACCTTGTGTACCAGATCGTACACATGCCTTTTGTTGCAGCGCGAATAAACGGGGACATCAATTTAGTTAGGTTAATTTGGATTATGGCTTCGTCTGGTGTTTGATGGGAGACAGAGGGCACTTGCTTGTGTTGGGTGTTGCCTTTTGCCGGTCGGTTTTGTAGTCTGCAGAACGACCAACCATGACCAGTGGCGAGATGCAAGGGGATCGGAACGACCTCAGCGAAGCTGGTCGAGGTGCCTTGGCGACAACGAGGTCAACAGAGCTCCTGGCCTGCGAGTGGGACCTGGTGCTCGTGAAGTTACCTGGACTGGACGTGAACTTGGAAGAGCCTGACGAAGATGCGTGCCTGGCATCCGAGCCACGTGGAAGCAGCTCGTCTTCCCGGCGCCTTATCTGATGGCGGGGATGCTGTCATGCCGGGAAACCCGCCCGGATTCCAATTCTGCCGGCCGCTAACTTTCTCCTGCGAGCGTCCCTTTTGACAAGCCCTGGTGCTGCGCCGCAAGGCACGCGCCCTAACGCTCCCTGACAAGCCACGATGCTGCGCCGTACGGCAGCGGAGTCCTAGGAGAAGCATCTGCAAGCAACACGCCTGGACCTGTCGCAAGAGGCCAGACAGCGAGGCGCCAGATTCCTTCTCTCCCGGACGCCACCGCGCGCGGCAAAATTTGAAGCGGTTGGCCCGCGCGATCGCTGATTGGTCCTTTCGGACTGCCGTCGAGTGCTGCCTTTGGATTGGCCAGTTCTGAGGGGCCACCGTTCCTCAGGCTATAAAAGCCCCAACGCTGCAGCTTGGAGGTGTGTGACGGAGTGACGGAGTGACCGAGTGACCGAGTGACCGACCCACCGTGAGTCGAGTGCTGCTCACGAGTGGAGTCGGATGGTGTGACGTGCTGGTGTCTCGCTGATCGTCGCTGTGCGAGAACAGTCGCGTTGTATAGCTCTCGGCCCCCGTGCCGATGTTGAACTATATTATGCCCTGTACATAATGTATAAAGCATTTTCTTAGTCTCACCGACGCCTGACTCAGAGTCTTCGCTACCGCTAAGAGAGCTGGCAACGCTCAGTCACAAAACGGGTGGCGAGCGCAACGGGACCACCTCTATGGCACAACAGCGTGCACTCGGTAGCATATGCGACCACGGGGTGGGGTCCGCGCGGTTTTCAACTGGGTCAGCCGCGGTTAAACGGGGAGAACGTATTTATCTCCCCAATTTAAACCTCACAAGCTCCGTCATACTCATTGAAGCTGTGTCGACTTTCTGCAAAAATGGGCATTGGAAATTGGAGGAGTCGCCCTACATGTGGTGCCAATGTATCTGTCAGATGCGAGACCTACAGCATGTGGGACCTCCAACTGCTGCTCTTAACTGTGATTGTGTCATTGTGATTGTGTGTCTCTATGAACACCTGCTCGGCGTACGTACTAGATATGCACTGCATGCCTAGCACCACCCCGCGTCAGACGTTGGAAAGGGGCACCCATCTCCGTGTATACCGTGTTAGCTTCCTCTCGTGCTCACGCTGTCGCGCTTGTTCAGCGAATTTCACGCGGAGAAGAAGGCCTGCAGCAGCAGCAGTGAGCTCAGACTCGTTCCGAGAAAGTCAAGAGAGACGCGTGTCCTCCGATTTGAGAGATTTAGCAAAGCGCAATCCATTACAAGATATAGCGAACCCACAAATTGGGCTTGCAGGGCGCTGTCCGGCAGCACCAACAATCTTTGTTCCTGTAGCACTTAGTTTTTGTTGAACCATAACCACAGTGGCTTACAAGCTTCGTGGTGGTATCACAAAACTGACTGCAGGTGTTAAAGCCGAAAACATCATCTGGCAACTCATTAAATATATGCGGCATGTAGTATGACCTCATGGATTCACCAAAATGAGTTTGCACTCTAGAGACAACATACCATGAATTTTTCGCTACGGGATTGTGTGTATAAGCACACACAGTCATGAAAATTAACTATCCCTTTTCTAGAACCACAAAATCGCCTAGGAAATTTGAACACAAAATAAGATGAACAAGGACTCATAAGAAACACTCACATAACTGAAATCGACTATGTCTGCATAACATGTGATTGCTGTACAGCAGGCGAAGATGAGCCAGAATGTAGGGATGACAACAGATGATCGCAGCCCCTTCCATCTCGCCCACATGGTCAGGGCCATCACAAGGACCTGTCGAGAGAAACTGAAACTTACTTGTCTGCCATGCTATGAGTAACAGCAAAGAAGAGAGCACATAGTATTACCACAGTGCCATAAATTAATTACAATTAATAATAAGGGTTAGGCCTCTACGCCCAGAACAGCCATGAAGCATGAAAAGGCATTGTGTTAGGAGTGGCCTATCAACTGCAATCCTTCAGCACATACCTATACACTGACACAAAGCTGTCACTAGCAGGCCTATGTCAAATTTGAATTTAAATAAAATAACCTAAAAAATAACTAGATACAATTTTTAAATTTCCTCGTCACAAAGGATGCTACTCTTTAACTATTATGTCAAGCAATTTTCAGGGCCATTAAACCAAAATGTTTAAGCACCTTGGAATTATAATAAATTAGTTTTAGAGTACTTTGAAGCAATTAAATATTAATATAGATGCCCCTTTAAATCTGGCCCCTAAATTCGGCGTGCTAAGTTTCTAACAACGCAAACTTTGAACCCAGAGTACTGCGAAGAAGAAACATTTTTTTACTGCGTCAAGCTGGCCTGTCTCAAGACCTCACATTAGTCACCCGCACGAGATGACGGCATCACAAAGCAAGATAATACGACCCATTGGTGATATGACCAAGTGGGCCATGTGACCAATTTAATTGTCACTGTTACCATCAAATAAACTCACAACTGTAGGCCTGAATACATTTTCTTGTTATGTTATTTTTTTCGACATCCCGCTAGCACATACTCCTAACGCTGAAACTCATGGCTGTCAAATTATGTGACGCACCCACACATTTTTATTTCATACCTTTTCCCCAGCAACTGCACTAACATTGCATTACACAACTATGAGGCAGCATGCAGGTTTTGCAACAGAGGAACAACCTACAAGTGTGCAGAGAACTACAGACGCTCCAGCGACTTCTGCGAGGTCTGTTTCGTGCTGAAGGTAGAGCAGTGAAGACACCACCAGCTTCGTTGTGCACACAGCAAATGTCAGTGCCAGAAAGACCTGCAACACAATAGCAGAGCCCGATCAGAAAACTGGTATGGAACTCTCAGTTCCACCGAACTAAAACCACAAAAAGACAATATATACCTTAGTGTTTTGACAAAACCTGCTACTTAAACCACTGAATCTGCTTAGATAGCCTGCATTTCCTCGGCTAGCTCTCAAGGTAGCACACTATACCATTCATTTCATCAATTAAGCAAGGATAAACGCCTGTAGTTCCACAGCATTAGTGAAGTTTAACAGGACAGACAGCACAAGGTTTGTGTATACAAAGCTGAATATCGCATTCAGCCCAACTATTGCTCTGGCACTGAAATACCTTAACCTAGTTAAGATAGGATAAGTGAACACAAGAGACTTTATCACTGCTAGCGTAAAAATTTACTGATGCCTCAGATTAACTCATGTCACTGTATTCAAATTTGTGGAGAGTGCTTCTTCCAACTGAAGAATATTACAAACAACAAGAATAACGCTTTCACTGCTCAGTTTGTTCGACATGTGCATACCCCTCACTGGCTTTCTTCGCAGGTCAGTTTATTTACATATTTATTTATTGTAAACCTCGAATGCACATAATAGGGGTATTACATGAGGGGAATACAATGCAATACAAAGTACTAATAAGAAATAAATGACACTGGGTTTCGAGCAAAATATTTTCTATAGTGTTTTTCAAATGAACTGTGCTGGTGTGGACCGCGGATTCAGCAGGCAGGCCATTCCAGTCGACTGCTGCTTGGACAAAGAATGCAGGTACGAGACGTGGATAAATGGCTCTGGCACGACTGGCACGAAGGAAGACGTGATGAGCTGGTTTAAACTTTGTGAAAGAGGCTCAGTCTGTAGATTTTGCGCCCTATCTCGAGGTCAGGTAGGTTAGCTTTAATTTCATGGCAGTGACACTAGAATGATGAGTAATCTAAGTGGATGAATCTATCTCCGCAGTTTTGTACTGATTCAAGTTCATTAGTGGACATTTCGTGACTCAGGTTTGCCATTACCACTCGTATCAGAACAGAAATTTATCAGAAGTTCATGTATCCCCTTGTTCACGAAACGCACAGACCTGCCGTATTTATACGCCAAGGTAGCAAATCAAGATGAAGCAACGTGGCAAGCTACTACTGTACGCCACTCATTTCAAAAAACAAAACTTGCGGGCTAACTATTTTTAGGTGGCCCAGTACAAAAAGTTAACAGGCCTCCAGCGCTCTCTAAGCACAGGATCGATGAAGTGAACTCTAAAAAAGCAAAATAAGCATACCCAGGCAGTCACTGAGCTGTCAGTGACACCCAGTGGGAGTTACAGTGTAAGTGAGAGTGGGGTGTCAGTGGTGGTGCACATACATTACCTTGGATATGACAGTGAAAAGGCAAAGCATAGCGACTGCTCATATAAACATACAAAAGCCCTAAAATTCCGGTAAAGAACTAACAAGCAACGAACAAGTAGCCAGCCAGTTTGGCAGACATGGGTGTCTAAGTCAACAGAATGACACCAACAAGCCACTGAGTGATTAAAAAAAAAACAGGCAGGGGCTATGAAAAGTTTCTGCAGTCAAAGAATAAATGACGATTAACAGCTAATTACTCATTTTAAAAAAATCACGACTGGCTCATAATATGATAACATTTTTTCTGAAGAAACTAAACCAACAAGTATTTATCGAGGTTCTCCAGTGACAGTTGAAAGGGTGAGTTAATCATGTCTATCGGTTATATAACTTTCAGATAACCTTGTAAAAATCCGCAGAAAGTGCTAAGCAATAATAAAACTACCTTGAGGCAAAAGAAATAGAAAAAAAGAACTCTCTTGAGGAATAACAGAGGCAAAAGAAATGGAAGTAAGAAGTAAAGAGCGGGAGAGAGAGTTTGTGCATTTACGGGGTGTAGGCGCATTATACTACTTATTAGCAGCATAGCTTTGATGTACAACAAGGGGAAAAGTGCATTTGCTGTCCGGCACCCAAAATAATGCGAGAGTAGAGCAGGATGCCAAATTGGCTGTAAATCCCTCTACATTTGGCAACGGGGCACATTAAATATTAGTGCTTAATGAACAATGGAATTCGTTATATGCGTGGTAAAGGAGCTACAGTACATGGTTCCACTCACCAGCTTAGAGATGTATAGACCACTGAAGGGGAAGGCATGGCTGCTGCACTGACCCAAGGACCATCCCTCAAACAGGGCCAGGCACCAGGCCACTGAGCAGGGCAACCAGACAAGCGCCGTGTGACGGAAGCAGGGGCTCACACTAGGCAGCTCCGTGTCCCAGGAAGAGTTGGAGTTCTAAACACAAGGGAGACAGACACACATGGCGGCTTGGATGAACTGCACACAACTCACAGCTGATGATCTGCTTCGTGTTCAGTGACAACGAAACAAAACAAAATCATCCGTTGATGCAAGTGTCAAGATCGGCAAGCTGGTTTGGTTTGGTTTATGGGGTTTAACGTCCCAAAGCGACTCAGGCTATGAGAGACGCCGTAGTGGAGGGCTCCGGAAATTTCGACCACCTGGGGTTCTTTAACATGCACTGGCATCGCACAGTACACGGGCCTCTAGAATTTCTCCTCCAAAGAAATTCCAGCCGCCACGGCCGGGATCGAACCCGCGTCTTTTGGGTCAGCAGCCGAGCACCATAACCACTGAGCCACCGCGGCGGCAAGATCAGCAAGCTGATGCATGCCTTAAACAAACATCGTGAATGACAAGACGCACAAAAAACAATGCAAAACAATCATTTTTAGTGTGCACACACTTTTTTTTTTCTTTGTGGCGCAGTTTGCAGTGCTCATGCATGGTGATAATCCAGCATCAAAATGATAAACATTACAGCAGCAGTTTCATTGAGGGTACTCAGTGTAACAAGTTCAAGTACAAAAACCATCAATAGAACAGAGTTCTGCCAGAAGCGATAACACAACGCTGGGAATCTAGTTTCTTTGAGGGTACTCACTGTAACAAGTCCTAATACAAAAAGATCATTACAATCTTTTGTTCAGAGTGCTTTGTGAAGACTGGATTTCTTACATCGTATATCAACACAGTGCCAGAGATCACAAGCAGCACAACTCATACAAAAATTGGGACATGGAAGCTTTTTAAACACAGCATCACAGCTTTTGAAAAGTGCAGTCTCTCAGCACTTATTGGATTAAACAATGAATACCAGTCCTGTCTCGGAAGATATGCATCTTCTAAGACAGGGAGCATTCATTGTGGAAATCAAAAAGGCCTACATACCTGCACTTTTCAAGTCCCTGCAGTTATATGAAATAAAAGCACTGCATACACTATACCAAAAACACAGCCTGCCCTTTCATTATCAAAAAACACAATACACAGAAATCACTCTGCACTTAACGTGGCAGTTGCTGAAAAACAGCAATCAGTTCAAGCACTGTGAAAGGCATGAAACTGATTTGCAAATCCAAATAAAAATAGACACCATCTCTCTTTCTTGCAGAGCAGACTTTTAGCAATCTTAGCAATCATGAATGCAAGGGCTAGGATCACTATTTTATTTATTTTCACACACTGCAGCCTCCAACGATGCTAAAGCAGGATAAGATAAAAAATGCAGAAACAAATCATAACAATCTGCAGTATATGTGATACCAAGAAGGCATAAGGAAACGCACAGTACAAACATGTCAACTGTAAATCGCAGTATCTGAAAACGATTTCAAAGGCAGAGCGTGAGTAGGACCGGGAAGGGCGCACCAAATTTCCTCAGTTTACGGAAAAGAACTCCATCTGAACAAGTCAAAACAATGACTTAATGATGAAATATTGAGTTTTGTGATAGCTTCTTAATGATGACTGTATAAAAAGTTTCAAATATGAACAAAGAAACTCACATTAAAGAGTTAATTACCATGTGCAAGAACTTTAAGCATTCAATTTCAATGATATGACAAAACTGGAATGAACCCCAGATCAGATAATGAGAACAAGGCAAAAAATCTGTCATACTACCAGTGAAGTATAAAATGGACAGTCTTTTTTTCTTTACCAATTCCACTGCGATGATACTATTGTAATATGTGCCCGACCAGTAAAGCTGAACACCCTGTAACAAAGCATGTAGCATTTTCCTAACCTGCAAGCAGTATGACAGCAACAAGCATGCCAATGGTTGTTAATTGCATAAGTCTTTCCTTTTGAACAAAAAATTCTATATACCCTATGTCTGAAGAATCGTTTAATTCTAACTGTGTACAGGGAAATATACCGATTCACAATAAGAAACCTTTTACCAGTAATGCGCTATTTTTATCAAGCGGAAGAAACTGCCGTGTAATGTAAAATGAAAACGAAACAAATCTATGAAATACACAGTAGTAGAATGAAAAGTTAGGCAAGTTGGTAAACGTTCATTTTGGGTATACGTTCATTTTCCACCCAAGATAAAAAAACAAATCTATGAAAGAACTAACGTGCCATGCCCTTGAAAAACCTGCTGCGACCTTTCCTAAGCAGATTGAAAGGAGTGAATACACTTGTGAAAAGTTGTTAGGTCAATGGACAAATGAGCCACTCTACCTTGATCGACTGCTAACATGAAAGTACAGTATTGTCTTGTTACACTGGCACAAGACATTATCAATATGTTAACACAACACATGAGCTCCAAAAAAGCCCTTTTTGTAAAATGAAATGATCCTTGCACATGAATTACAAGCTAGTCTGCTACAAGCTGGTGATCAGTCCCAGTAAAAAGATCAGTTCACTTCAGTGTGGGAACTGTTCTTCCACAACCCTGTTCCGACACCACTTTAAGCCGCCTGATGCAGCCTTGGAGCAGTGGGAGGCGAAGCTTGCCAGCGTCTCCCTCGAAGACCATCGCCAAGAAGTCAGCAGAATCCACTGGGACCCTGGACTAAGGGCCTCGACCACAACGGCTCCAACCATCACTTCTGCCACTAAATGTCTGTTCACTCATTTGGTGTGGGAACTGTACTCACCCAAAATGAAGTGTTGCAAAATCCGTCCATGACTGACAATGTGGAGAAAAAGCTGAAAATAAACACAAAAAGGGCTGAAAATTTTCCACTGAATGCACACTTTTCTAATAATAACTTGACAAAGGTACTTGCAAGTACATTCCATACAATGGACAATTCAGTTTTGCGCAGTTCAACCTCACTTTCACACTGACACGTCAATACTGCATGATATAACATAAAATACCCAAGTAGGAAAAAAATATGGTCAACTTCATTTCATAGGTGTCGGAAATCCACACTATATGGTTTTAAATAGAGCTTTCCAAGTGGCATCTTTTGAATTTGACATTTATTGACTCAGTGATGTGAACTGCACACTGAAGAGTGGAAGGAACATTTTTATGTACGCAGGCTAGATTACTGCTTTCACTGAAATTCAATTTTCGGACATCCCAAAAAACAGCATTTTTACTTCGAGGAACAAGTTTTCATTATAAATCCAATTACCATAGACTACTGTCTTGAGCCTGAAAATGATTTTAAAAAACCCATAGCAGCATAAGCACTAAATTCAAACTACAGTCCCAGAACAGCAAATCAGCCCTCGATCAAAACATTTCTGAACACATTACACTTCTGCCAAGGTTCTTGCATGCCGCAAAGAAACAGCTGTGAAATATGAACACAGCACAGCTGGAGTTGCTGTGCTGTTCCCAGCTGCATACAGCTGCAGTTATGCCAACACAGGTGAGCAGAAATGGCCTTGGTGAAATGTTTTATTTTCCTTCAATGCGAAAAAAAAAAAAAATTCTGCGATAAAACTGCACAGAAGGCCCAGAATCAGGTGTTCACATTCTCTACAAAGTTGATTCTAGTACGTGCCCCAGTGTTCCACAAAAACAACAAAATTTCAGTCCGGAAGGCGGAATGCAAAAACTCCTGAGTGCTACGCAATGTCAGAGTACATTGAAGAACCCCAGATGGTTAACATTAACCTGCAACCCTCCACTACAGCACCTCTTATAGCTTGTGTGCCACTTTGAGACGTTCAACCCCACATACCATATCACGATTCTAGCCTACCTGTCTAGAACATAATCTTGAAAGTATTAAGTGCTTATTATGAGAAAAATCACTGCAGAAATTTTACGCTTTACTATGGCACACCCTACGTATATGGCATCTGTGCACCATTTAAAAAATTTCCAAATTCAAAGATAATTTAGTTCTTTTAAATACTGCAAAAAAAAAAAAATCAGCAATAAATACACTGCCAACCTTCAAGCTCTTCGCAACACAGATCAAGCATAAATGATCAGATAACTCAGAAAAGAGCAACGGTGCACACTTCAAAACACCTTTGTCCAAAGTTAGAAACCAATATTTTTAACTTTGCTTTGCTCAGGTTCAACAGAAGCTCGATAGTTTTCACTGGTTTTCAACCTCAAATGTTGATCTCCAATTTACTTTCTGCACATATATCCGCAATAAATGACTGCGAGAACCAAAGGAAAGCTGATATTCATCTGACAATACCTCCAGCTTAAAACGACACCGAAATAATGCAGGTAAATGGCTTACGAGAACAAAACGCTGTCAGCTGTTCTGTTCCCTCTTCAAATGTTTTGATGCATCATGTATGGTCATCACGTATTTTACAGTTAGCTTGAGCCCATGCATGCGAAGTCAAACTGAATCATTTTGCAAGTTTCTCTGCCATTTTGCGCAGTCAGGACAACGCTTATCACGTGCGTGGAATTAACTCGCACCGTTTGCCAGAGTGAACGCACTTTCCAAGTCTGCACTCCGTCTCAAGGCCATTTCCGCGTATTAGCGCGCGCACACACACACACGAACACCCCGCGCAGCTCAAAAAGAATGCATGCGCACGTGAAAAAGCACACGTGATATTCAACGAATGCACCCCGTGTGGAACAAACGCCGCAATCATTTTCATCCGCTCGCTGCATACGCTACGTAAGTATAAAGCGGTGAAAGTAAGAAATTTAGAGCAAGTAAACTTCGACATTCTGGTAGCGTCACGAGCGGTCTCTCGAGCTGCGACGTCGTACTGGTGGAAGGCTATGTGGGAAACAAAAGGCGCTAATAAAAGGACAAAACGCCGCACCGTTCGTTGAGGCAGAGAGAACTACAAGCAAAGAAGCCGGCCTTACGCAGTACAACATAGTTTACAGCAAGTCAAGTATGCTCCCGAATGATTTTCTACACCTTAAGGAAGGTAACAGCAGCGCAAAAAGACGGGGACACAAGAGACACACAACCAACAGGACTGGCGCCAGTCCTGTTGGTTGTGTGTCTCTTGTGTCCCCGTCTTTTTGCGCTGCTGTTACCTTCCTTAAGATGAACCACCGACTAGCCCATACAAAAATTTTGATCTTCTACACAGACGCTACTACGAGGATAGTGGCATTGAACGACGTAGGTAACTTGATTCGCACGGCACTGCGCACTCACGGTGAGGAGCCCATTCAGTCATTAGCAGTAAAAAATTGCAGCACATCTCGGGGGCGTCACATAAAACGAAAACAGCCAAGCAAATGACGCTCAGCCGACTTACTGCACTAGTAGCCTTCAAAGAACACCGAGATGAAGGAAGAGCCGACGTAACACCGATCCGGAGAAACCTGCGTGCTTGCGCAGGCAGATAGGGATGAAAACGAAACCAAAGGTTGCCGGTGTGCTTCTGGTAAAAGTGGGCACAAGAAATATATATTAGCGCACTCTCATTCACACGTGACTGCAACGGAGCCAATGAGCATGACCTAGTATGTCGCAAACATTACATAATATTTCCACCACGACAGTAAACTCCACGGACGACTAAACATGCACGGGCAACGTGCGCCGTACCAGCAGCGCAGCTGATCAACCGCCCATTGTGTTTCGCTCTCTCCCTCTTTCTTTTAGGTCAACAAAGTATCAAGATTTTGCATTTAGTTATACAGCTCTTGCGATTTTCTTGCGTAATTATTGACGATACAACTGCAAAGTTAAGAAAATTATAAGTTAATATAATATTACTTGAAAATTGCGCTTGGTCATATCTAGCGGAAGCCTCAAACGCTTTGGCAACCACATAAGCAGCTGACCTTTTTTTTTTTTCTCTCCTTTTTTTTTACACGTTCTGCTGTTGGTGCCAGCACCAGTTTGGTGCCGACGGAGTTGTTGCCAAAATGTAAGCGTTCGTGTGCCTGCATACTTTTGTAATCTTTCCCGCTGTGGTAATAGATCATCAAGAGCATCCTTTTTGCCTAATGTTGTTTTTCTTTCTGAAGGTCCAAGGTTACGTTCAAGATTACATTAACGTCGGACCCCAAGCTTCCTTTCAAAGTGTGAGTGACCATTTCCAGATTTATTCGGGTATACATCGGTTAATTTGACCACCTTTGATGCCTTGAATGGCTGATTTAAAACAAGTTTGATGGGGTCACTCTGCCTCGTTGACGAGGTCCCATGGCATTGAGCTTACGTCGGCTGAATACCTTGACATATGTCACCGATTGCATTGAATGGCGACTGCTCATTTGAGATTTAAGTTTTGGAAATTACATTTCTTTCAGACTGAGCGTTCCAGAGGCCACGCCATTCACTGCAGTCCTTAAGTTCGCCGCCGAGGAAGTGAGTTGCTGTCACTTTGACTGTGCGCTAAATAGGCGAATACATGGAACTAGTTCGCCCTGTATTGTGTGGGCGTGTGAAAAACCACGCTGCCGGGATAAAAGTTGCGAATTACTGTTGTTTCGGCTCATGGCTGCTGCAGTCTGTTGATTTACGAAATTACTTGTCTGTGGCATTCTTCTCACTTCCAGTTCAAGGTTCCACCCGCAACCAGTGCAATTATAACAGACGATGGCATTGGCATCAACCCCAGCCAATCTGCAGGTACGGGTCTTGTACGGTTGTTTCGGCTCGTTATTTTGCTGCTAGCTTTTTTTCTTGTCTCAACTAGTGTTACCTTTGCCTTTCTGTGCGCAGGCGACATCTTTCTCAAGCATGGGTCAGAACTTCGGCTCATTCCTAGGGACAGGGTTGGACATTCCAGATGACCATGTGCTTACAGAAATTTACCAGAAAGATCTTCGTATTGTATAACGTGCACCTCATTGCCCATGCTGACCAGTGGCTGAAGCTCTAAGAGCTAAATGCAGTTGCTAATAAACCAATTTATGCTTTGGCTAAGCATCATTTGCATCTGGAATTGCAAAGATGGAACTGTATGATGGCGAACATCAGCACTCGTAAGGCATTGCACCTGCCTTATCCATCAGTGTACAGACAATTTTACGTTATGGCTTATCATCGCAACTTTTGTTGCAGCATGAAGCACAAACAAGAGCACTAAGCATGACCAACAAAAGACACACTGCAGGCACCAACTAGGGACTGCTGTCTGCTAATGACCCAACATTTGGCCCTTCAATGAGTTTAATGTTAAGCCATGTGGTTGTCTGCATGCAGTTGTGCTTTATGCAAAATTGTACCCGAAAGGTTGTGCAAATCATTTCACACTCTCGTCTATGACACCATGAAAAACTAACCATGCTACAAGTTGTAAAATTTTTTGGAGCTGCTGTTAAAAGAGGTACTTTTGCTGGCAGAAACAAAAGTTTTGAATGGCGAACAACAAACGATACAAAAACGCACGGCGATAATGTCATGTTCAAAGCTAAAAACGATAAAATATGCGAAAGGCCAACAAGCAACACAGCAAAAGCTTTAAAGAGTAAAGTTAAAAACAAGTGCAATTTAATAAGCAACTGATAAAGGCCATTAAAAGTGAAGAAAGTAAGGCCAACATTATAAAAAATAAAAATATGAAAACCATAGCACACGGTTAAAGCTAGGTTGCGTGACTAAAATCTGCAACTGCGAGACTGATATAAAGGTTCTTTTTCCGATAATAAGCAAAGTCAATAGTTCTGCGCTTCCATCCAGGTCATCGTCCTTCTACTCAGTCCGTTGTCTTTTTGCATTGGTTCATCAAAAACCGTGGAAGACCAACTAGGCTATCAGCAAGTGTTGATCAAACCATTAATTCTTTGCGGGTGGTACAGCATGAAGCAGACTTAAGACAAAGTAGAAAACAAGGACAAGTGCTGTACCACCCGAATTATCTACAATTACAAACTCTCCCAGCTGTCCATCCTCCTTCAAACCATTAAAAAATCAAAGCTGCTGCATGCTATCCTGTTTTCACGACTGTTAGCCTTTCATGGGTATATAAGATATCCAGTAAACTACCTTGTAAACCTTGTCGTACTCTGTTATACATTACATGCATCGACAGGCTGCCCTTTTTACCTTTATTACATGTACTAGACACAAGTAACGTATAGTACTGTAGAAGGTCCAGGTAGTGCTACTATTGGTGCCTTTTTGAACCACTGTACTGTAATTCTAGGAACAAAGGTACAGAATTCTCTCCAAAGATTCACACAGCATCTTAGTGCAGAATGGTGGCACACCTGTCAACTACGAATATCAATTGGTTCTTTTCATTGCATCAGGTGAATGGCCAGTGAGAAATAAAAAAAAGTAAAGGCTGTGTGCACAGTTTACAGAATGTTAAAAGGCACTTCAGACAGACCTTATAGCTGGGTGAAACAGCATTAGTTGATTTTCTGGGCAAGATTTACCAAAAGCATCAAAACCCATGCCTTTTTCACAGCAGTTCACTGCTCAAGCAAGCCATATTGGCCAACACCGCAGTTAGTCTCTGTCAAACATCGGGTTGAAACAGTTTTCAATTCAATCCAAGCAAAAATGCTTTCAAAATACTTTTATTGGCCATGTTGTCAGACCAAAATCATGCACTTTGGGCCTACAAACAGGACAATTGTGAAGGGAATATACACTGGCCCAGATAACTTGCCGAGAGGTCATCAAAAACCTCTGTTGTTAGTGTGTGACTAGTTAAGCAGTCGTACAATTTTGTAGGTGTCTTAAGTATGTGGTCGGCCTCTGACAGTCCTCGTGCATCCAGTGCAAGCGTGTTGTGTTTATTATAATCACAGTTACATAATCGGTACAGAGGCCGGCATATGTCTCTTTGCATGCTTTCGAAGGGATCAAAAACATTAAGGGAAACAAAAAATATTAGTGTGAGCAATAAAACATGGTACATGACACCTGGAAATGGTGACCAAACCCAGATCATTCGCTCCATGAGTATTAAAATGTCAGCTGTTATACAAGTGTGTGCTAAATTGTTAAATTATGCTCTAGTGTTCCCTTCACTCAGGATTTCTATTTTTGCTTCAACACAAACTAGATAGAAAAAAAAGCAACATGTACGTTTCTCCAGAGCACCGGAAAAATGTCACTAAAACTCGTTTCAGGTAAAAGGTATGAGCAAGAGTTAATGCAGCATTTCTCCTTGCAAAATGGTGATTTTGGCACCGTAGGGAAACGAAAAATGCCCCCAACAAAACCACAATTTTTTAACAATTGCATCACCTTGCTGGCTTTGTTTCTTTGTACTCGCAATAAAGACATAAGGTAAAAAAAAATTAAGCAGCATAAGAGAAGAAGTTTGCACATCATTTTATATCTCCCACTAGTGTGTTTGGTCACTGGGAGCAAAAGCAGGTGCATAATTTACAACAGCAGTTGACTGAAGCTATCCTAAGTGCATCGCAATAACTTATAAAAGGGGGGTAAAAATGTGTGTGATCACTTAAATCGAAACAAAACCATATAACAACAATTTTCTCTTCAGCCTTTTTGTTGGCATAAAAGTGCTTTCCAAGAGCTAGCGACAAGAAGACTTCGTGGCCCCACGAGGTCAACAGTGGACCACTATCAGCTTCCTGGCTCCATGCAATGTTTGCTCTAGTCTTCATCTTCGTCCTGCAGAGAAAGATATCAGCAGCCATGACGGACAATGCGATCGAAGATATAACAACAGCCAAAATAAACGCCTCTGCCTGATTTCGCCTTCATTGGTAGACACAAACAAGGCTCAGATACATTTCTTGTTTCTAGTTTCGTCGAGAGTTGATTAGCTGGTGCTGGGTAAAGTTGCAGACAGAAAAATTCTAAATAAATAGGCTTGACATAAATACTTGCAACGGACCAAAACCACACCTTCATATATTACGTTTGAGGACCATCTATATTCTGAGACATGTTAAGAGCCATGCGAGCAGCTGTTACATTAACAACCTCCAAAATGCAAGAAAAAAAAAAACAATTTCCACTTGCTCTAACAACAAAGCTATTAATATATTGAGCCATTGGACCTTTAAGAAAAATATTTTATGATGATTATGATTAAAGCTGTTATGATACTCCCAGTTTCCAACTCAAAAGACACCATGAGGAAATTATGTAAAAGCTTGCTGTAGGTGTAACTACAAATGTCACTGCAGTAATTCTGAAAAGTGATTCACTACTGGGAAAGGACTTTCCAAACTTTTAGATGGAAAGAGGCATCTTTCAATTGTCACTTAATAAAAAAAACCATACAGCCCTGGTGGCAAAACTTACTCGACAACCTTTGTAGACATCATAGCAACACTAATCCATCCCAGCATGTAAAACATGTTCATGGCCAATTACATGGTGCAATGTACATTAAATCTCTCTGAATCGCACTGTGTTTGCAGTTCAGCCTACGCTGAAATCCTTTCGCACAGCAGCCTTGATCTCGTTCTAGGCAAACAGCACAACCAAAAAATGTGAAATAGCTTGTTCCCTTCCTGGCCTTCTTTCACCACACTGTTGAATACTTCCTAGAGCGAGCAATGATAATACTGTAGCCGGCAAGGTTCATCACATTATCAATTTCACAGGCAGTGAACAAAAAGAGCTGGAGCAAACAATATAGAGCACCCTTCTTACATGAGGATCACTTAAGCAAATAGGGCCTTCGTGTTAGCAAACCGTACTGGAAAGCTCATATGCAAGAAAGGTTGGGAACAAGCAGGAGCAGCAGCAGTCAATTCAACACCACTGCAGGACAAAGACCACTCCCAGAGATCTGCAGTTACATGCATCTTGTTCTAACCACTTCTGCCCCATGTCTGCAAAATTCTCAACTTCATTACTTCACTTGATTTTCCAATCCCGAACAGTACAGTGTGAAGAATGCATCTTGTTATGTAAACATTCTTTACAACATTCAGTCGGCAAAATAATGGAGAATGAGGCCAAGAACAGTGTGTGCTCACCCATTCCCTTGGGTCCACACCTTCGAACATGTCCTGTGGGAGCGCGTCATGCTGGTTGCTTATCTTGGACTTCATGGAATTTATAATCTGCAACAATCAAGGCACAGTCAGAGTAAGAAATGTGGCTCTCTTAAACTCAAATGTAGGCTTGCGTGAAAGATGCATTTTTGTTCAAAGCAACTAGGGATTTTCTTCTGATTAATTTCGATTAGTTTTTGGTTTTATGTAGTTAAACGTCCCAAAGCGACTTAAATTATGAGGGAGGCCGTATTGGAAGGCTCCGGAATTTTCGACCACCTGGGACCTGTGTCTTTCAGGTCAGCAGCCAAGCACCATAACCACTAAGCCACCGTGGCGGCTGCGATTAATTTCGAAGTGAATACTTCAAATAGTTCTGGAACGGAAGCCCATTACAAGAAAAAAAAAGAATGTGCATTAAAGCTATGTCGACATTTTGCAAAAATGGTCATCCAAAATTGGAGTCGACATTACATATGCGGCTGCCCTATTTGCGGGGGGGCTCAGCAGAGCCATGGGTACAATGCACCTCGTGCCATTGCCCGTTCTCACCATGAATTGTGAGGCTCCATGAGTAAAAAAAAAAAAAAATTCATATAACAAATTGATGCCACTAAAGAAATTCAAACTGCAAGCCGTATACATGGCTTGATCATTTCTCCAACAAGCGAGAGCAAACTTTTGGTCCTTCTGGTAATCTCGACACTTGCCTTGCAATTGCATCGTTATGCAGTGGCTGCTTTTAACTACAATGCCATCCCTGCGATGCCATCCCACAAGAAACACCCCAAACCGAAATCACATGAAGTGAGCGTTTCGGAGACATCACTGATTTGAGGCAAATACTTCAAGGTTTTGAATATCTGTCAAAGATAAGTACTCTTGTGTGTGTTAAAATATATTTGTACAAGAAATGCAACCTCGTAATCAGTTCATGAAACAAAATGTGCCTTGTGCGGACAAGCCAGCTGGCCTCCCTCATGACTGTACTCACCTGTTCCTCTTTCTCCCTGTTACTCTCAATGACTGAACTGGAGAGAGTGAGGTCCCCTTCAAAATCGAGGCTGACGTCCTGCGGCAGCCTTGGAACATGGGGGGCTGGGGGCCGTACATCGGGGGCCTCTGACACTGCGGCAACCAAACAGTGGCTATAGCCAGCGTGCACTGCCAACAGCAACATTTTTGTGAACTACAGTAGAATCTGGCCGGTACAAATCACATGGGATCGCAAAAGATATTCACATCATCAAAAATTAAACAAAATGCATACGCTGAAGCATGGGAATTGCATTCCTGCAAATCAATTAACGGCTGGTGGAATTTATTTACAGCCACACACCAGCACTGGGTGCTCATGCTGTGCACTGCGCAAGGCGATAATGGCACCAGCAATGTGCAAGCCACAAGGCAACACTCTGTGCTTGTGGTGAGCACCACATACCGTGGGCCTGCAATCATGGCATTGCTGATGCGAGGGCTATGTGCGGTCGCAGTTCCCATGTTCTATCATTAGTAGGGGGCGCAGGAGTGCACTCAGAACACACAAAATATTGCACACTGTTCATATATTGAAATTATGTCAGCCGTTATCACATCACTGAGATTATGTCCCTCCATGTCTCCTCCACGGCCATTTCACAATTATCAACAGGATGTGCATGGTGCAAGCAGTCTGGACTTTTGACACATTTTAACATGGCCACTGGTAAAGCCTGATGGGGTTGCCCAACAACTGCTTAAAGAAAAACCTTTTCCCAAATCACAAATGCGCGAAAAAAGTTTTAACTACCAGCCAAGACCTGCTTTGAATGTCCTAAAGCAAGGCAGCCATGATCTTGAACCTGGCTGCAATGTGTGCATTCCATGAGACAACTATGAACAAATCAATTCAGTATGTGGGAGATCACACTCATCAAAGCAAACATGATAATCCATGCTCAGGGAGGGCAATCCAAGCAGAAAACACTATCAAAGAAGCAACTGCACAGGTTAAATATAACTGTGAAAGAAGCGACAGCACGTGTTAAATACGATAACTTTGCTCTCACAAGGCACGCCCAACGCATTTTCCATGAGATCATGGCTACAGTGAGTCAAAAACAGCACTTATTTGAGCTTGGTGCATGCAAGGAAAAACGAAACAAATCATCAGCTTTCAAGAATCTGCTACCACTTCACTCCAAGACTGCACCCCACCACAGATAACCAGCTTACCACAAGAAATTCTGCTGTCTCTTGCGAATCCACTCTTGCAAATCCACTACCACCTCTACACTGCAAGACTACACCTCAAAGATGTCTAGATTATTATAAGAAATCTGCTGTGCATTCAGTTTTCAAGCTCGTTCAAACAGCAGCAATCCAAAGCAGAATCGCCGAAAGTGACATGACGCACAGCATTCCATGTCGGCGGGCCGTAGGCTGACAAACTGCGGTGCCCGCGTCACTCCCGAGAACCATTCCTCGCTTGTCAGAGTTGGCTCCCAGGTCATGCGTGTGTCCGGAAACAGATCATCCTGGAACAACTCCGACTGGAAGAAGCAACCAAGGGGAAGGAAAAAGCACAATCTAGAGAAAGAGCAACATCACTTCAAGAGATATGAAGGTTTGTCATTTGTGTGTGCCTTCAGTTTGGAGTAAAAACAACAAAGCGGATGCAAAGCTGGTGGCTGACACCGCTCACCTAGACAGTTTGTGCTCCACGTGACAACAAAGTTGCATTCACAACGGATCAAAAAGCCAAGTAAGCACTTGGTGTTCTAATATGTAAGCTGTGTACTTTCCAGTGTTAACCAAAAAAGATCAATAAACATCCGCCAGAAAAACTACAGGATCGATTAACACCAAAAAGTGCCAGTTTCTGGGCATGTTGAAGTAAGCAGATCGTTTTTGCAGAGAAACTTTTCCCCTAGTTTTTTTTTTTTTTTTTTTTCAAAGCACAGAAATGCTGAGTAGGCATTCAGTTCATGTTGATTGAAGGACAGCGCAGAAAAAGATGAGACACTTGAAGGAACACACGACGAGGGGTGACTACGAGTAGATTTTGTGTTCCTAAGAAACTGAGAAAGCCTGTGTCACACATAGTGCCGATGCTGACAACATCTTACTCCAGGATCAGAATCCAAGTACTTACATTAGCTAGGCTGAGGCTACAGAGCTAATTCAGTCACAGCTCAGTCTTCAGCCCTCTATGCAATGATGTTAACTGAGTAAAGTTGCAAATAAACATTCAGCGCTATGGTGGCAGGCATTACTCATGTACTCTGGAATTACCATGCCGCTCTAAGCCCCAGGAAACCACATTTTTTTCAGTGTGTCGATACTAGAGGTGAAGGTTGGAACATGCCTCCCATGAAAGTGGCTCACCCTAAGTCGCGGCACACGAAAGGACAGGGGCTCCACGTTGCTGGTGGTGAGCCTGAAGGCACGGGCGAACTCCACATCGGCCACGCTGCACGCCACCTTGGGCAGGAAGGCCACTGCCTGGTGGGGCCCGCCGGTGCACTTGTAGTGAGACAGCGGAAACAGGTACGGGGAATCCAGGGCCACCTCAAACGCAAAGATGGTAGAGTCCCCCTGCACAAAGACAGCAAGGCCGCTTGACACACTGGCACCAACACGAGCCACCATCACCACCACCCAGATTATTAGGGTGACCAGCTGTCATGACCAGAACATAGTCATGGCTGCATAGTTCCAGTTTCTGAGCTTCACCGCCAGCCCGCAACAATGGCTCGGCTGTGCCATTTGCCAGCCGTCCGAACCCAGCTACATGCTTTCGGACACAGACTGGCACGTTGCTGGTTCTTTTAATAAGCAGTCTTGACGTTACGGCACTGATATGCATTCTCCTCACTGACACACACATTCTTCCAGCACACCAAAACTGCATACTCCTCAAGGACTGTGCGCAGTTTTTGCAATGCCTCCTCATAAGGCTCAAACCGCATACGGAACTTTTTTTTTTTGAGGTGGAGGGGGGTCATTTAATAACTAGACCTTCAGATAATTGGTGCGTTTATTTTGGAGGTTTTACTACTAGCCATCACATTATTTTTAGTTGCCAGCAGTTGTCAGTTCTTTGATTTCATTTTGTCACTCATTTAGCATGATCACACTACAGGTTGCATACTGTTACGCTGGCATAATATGCATTTCTGTGCATGTAATTATGTTTTTTTTTTAATGATGAGTTCGTCTAGGTCTGTCTACTTTGGTTGCACAGACCATACATTATTGTGAAGAAAAATAACGACAACGTTTGCCTGTCCATCTGTTTCTGAAATTGTTTTTTATAGTGAATAGATATTCAATATTTGATTCAACATTTAACAGCATTTTTCCTTCATATTAATATCCGATTTGTATAAATTTCAATATCCGCGCACCTCCACTATTTAATATTTGATGCTGTTTAAATTTTTTTCTGCCATTATTGATCACTATTCAATCTGATTTTGACTGGAGCTAAAGTTTCACTATTTGCACAACACTATTAACAGAATTGGCACAATCTTCACACAAATTTAAGTTACGGGTATATAGAATGAAGCCATGGCCTTCCTTGTTACTGTTCACCAACAGATATTGGATAGACAAATTACAAAACTGATTATCACGATTGTGGCAGGACTATGAAAAACATGCTGCTCCTTTGCATGAACAGAACCGTTAGACCAAGCTGTAGCAAAGAAATGGCAGTAGAAATTTAAATGAATTCTCACAACACAACTTTCTCCTCTGCAAAGTTGTCTGAGCACTGTGCCTACAAAATAGGATTTTCACAGCAACAAAAACGTCACAAAAACAGCTTTGCCTTATAGCAGGCTTCAATGACATGCACTTTTTCCAAGAAGTGGCACTAATACCAGCAATAGTTCTCTGTATTCTTGAATGTCGATAACAGAAGCTAGTTTGATTTTATGAGAGAACTTCTTGCTGGGCTAGTTGGCAATTCATTGTAAAAGTAAAGGCGCCAAAAAACCACACACGCGCGCAAGACAAGAGAACGGGACAGAGCGCCAAAGTTTTTTGAGCAGTCGTTATCGCATTGATGCGTAATTTTGTTCTTTGCGCAGGCGCTGGCGTTGTGTATATATGTATCTGTGGTGTGAAAAAATAAACTAGTTGTGAGTAGGCGCTCTGTCCCGTTCTCGTCTTGTGTGCGTGTGTGTGGTTTTTTGGCGCCTTTACTTTTACAATGATTTTATGAGGTTTAACGTCACAAAGCGACTCAGGCTATGAGGAACATTATAATGGAATGCTCCGGATAATTTCGACCATCTGTGGTTCTTTAACATGCACCGACACTGCACACAGGCCTCTAGCATTTCGCCTCCATCGAAATGAGACTGCCGCAGCCGGTATCAAACACGCATCTTTAGTGTCAGCAGCCAAGCAATATAACCACTGATCCACTACGGAGGCCATAACAGATGCTATCATTCATTTCGACCCCTGAAAGTTATCTGGTCAACAATGTCCACCTTTCCGTAACATTTCTGACCAGCACAAAAGCTACACTGCCAACCTGCTAATTTCTTTTAACCAAGTCTACAGTAGTGACATTTAAACAAACAGCCATAGAAGCATGACGCACACCTTTCCAGTGAGGAAAAGGGTGGAGCTGTCCTCATCGTAGAAGGGAATAAGGATGGCTGGGCTGACGTCAATGCCCTCAGTTGTTAGTGGTGCAGAGAGTGACTTGGCATCGTAGAGGCTCACTTGCCGCTCAGAAACCCTGCAAGAGATACATTAATGAAGGTCAGAGCAGTTGATTACATGGCTTCTTTTTTAATAGCCTGCACCTAACAAATCATGCTATGCTCCAATAAACATTTCTGCAAACGCAAATGCCAAACTGGAAGAGAATTTCAGCCCTTGCGTGGCATCATGCAGGCCATCATTGTGCCATGCTTAAGAGTAGAACTTGGCGCTCAAAAGGTTAAAGTTTGGCAGACTCCCTCAATGTTCGCAGTGCCGCCAGTGTTATACATGCTATTGGCAGTAATTCCACTTTGGATGCACGCAAAGCTTGGCATTGCTATGAGACGCGAAAATGCAATCTCGCAGCTTTCCTCCGTATCGGAGCCTGACACTTTTAAATAACATAGAATTTGCTTGCTACTGCGCAATTTTCCAAAGGCTTCATTAGTAAGGCGACAACTTGTTAAAATGTTGCCAAGAACAACCATAGACGTTCAGGAGGCATAACTGACTGTGCGGTTGTGCGACTGGGGGGTTTCGTTTTTAGGACAAGGCCTCTAAATTAGCACACAACAGATGTGGTGATGGTGACTCACGACTCCATGCTTACTTTCATATCTGTCTCATCTGAAAATCTTTTCAGTGGCTCTCTTGAAATAGAAGGGGCGCATGAAAGCCAATTTTTAAAGCACTTTTGTTTGCAAACTTCTACCCATCTTTCTGTACACCGTGGTCCCATCCCTCATGTTACATTCATGTTCTATCGGTTGTTCCTTTAAGCAACTGCAAAGTCGACCCTCGTGCTACAATCGTGGTCAGTATACACTCAGGTAAATATGGTAAATGCGTAACAATACAGTACATCCTCTCCACATCAATAAAGTATGGTACACTTAGGTTAGACACAGCAAGCCAGTACTGCTTCCTAACTAAAAGGTGACAGAAAGTTGGCGCACTTGTTAAATCCGGTGGTAACTAGATGACTGCCCCCAAGAACCCAGGTGACACGGGCACCGCGGGTGCCAGTGGGTCCAAGGCCCTCCCGCAGGGGCAGCTCACTCCTCCGGGGGTCATACACACGCAGCTTCTGGTCCTTGCACAGGGTGGCCAGCAAGACACCGTCCGGGTCCCACGCCAAGCTGAAGATCTGCCCACAGCAACAGCAGAAAGAGCTTGGCAGTGCTGACATCAGAGCAATACGCACCGCTTTCATTGTGATGCCTTATTCATTACACTGTGAGGCTGCATGAGCAACTGGCTCAGTGCAGTTGGCACAATAGTATGATTACTGCATTTAAACACTGCAGCCACACACTACAGCCCAATTGGTTTGCACTGCAACAGCAGACATTATGCCTTCTTATTCAGGAGGATGCATCAGCTTTCCTTTCCTTTAATATTACTTTTCTGTGCTCTTTATTGCCTTCACATGTTACCAAATACACTCATGTAAGCTTGACAGCAGGTAATTTGAAAAAAAAAAAAAAAAAAGGTCAGCCACAAGAATCTTCACCTGTGTGCAATTCTGCCCATATGATACATTATGCTGGGAGTTCAGACAAAAACTGCCCACGGTACTTAGTTCTGGCCCCACCAGTTACGTTAAACTCAATGGATTTGCTCTTTAGAGAAGACATAACTGCCACAAAAGAATGCCCACAAGACAATCTGGTCCAACACTAAGCTCAAGGCTAATGGCATGAAAAACTCTGCACAAGGATTCTAAGCCCAAACTCTACAGAAAGGCTCACTCTACCCAGCCCAGCAGATATGCACAATGCCCCACCTGGTCCGTGTGCCCCTGGAGGCAGATCTTGCTCTCGCGGGTTGCCATGTCCCAGATGATGACAGTCAGGTCGTGGGAGCCTGAGGCCAGCACATCAAGTGCCGTAGGGTGGAACTTGACAAAGTGCACTTTTTCTGTGTGGCCCTTCAGCTCGTAGTCCGGCTCTGTTAAGCTCTCCTGCAGTCCACCCTCCGGAACAGTCCACACCCGCACTCGGCCATCATCGCACGCTGCATGCAAAATATGGAGAAATTCGAGCAGCTTAAATATAAAAAGAAACTGGAGGATGCACACAATTGCACATTAAGCAATGAATGGCATAAACAAAACACCCAGAATGCCTTAATTAGACATGTGTCACAAATTTGTTCTCTCCAAGCACAATTCTCAAAACATGCTACAAGAGCGATCAATGAGTGCAGGCTACTATCGGTGCTGAATGGCTGCAGCCACCTTTTAAGGTCAATTGCAGTCTTCACACTGTACGAGGGGGTTGTAGCTCAGCTGAATCTGCGACACGCTGAATTTGCAACATGCAACAACAGTTCAGCCAAGCATTACGGCTGCGAACGAGCTTCACACCATAGGGTCGTCATCGTCTTCGTCACAATTTACCGCAGTGAGTGAGCGGGGCTGCTACGCTACAACACCAAAGTATACTATCCCAAAATGCCAGAGCACCGTTTTTTTATGCTGCTTGTAATGCTTACCTTTCATCATCATTCGGTAATAAAATAACACCTTAGTAACCTTCGGTTTAGGACTCCAAATGCAGCTCAACATAACACGACACATGTGTGGATCCATTTTAATTCAAACCATAGTGGCAGTCTCATGAAAAAGTATTGACCGAAAATGCCAGTGGTACTGGGTTAAAATCCCAGTATCACTATGAACGCAGTTTTTTCAATCCGCACAGACATCCTCTGGCCAGGCCGCAGAACTTTATTTGGACTACAGAAAGCTTGCACTGCAGCCGATTAGTGATAACTTACTTGTGGGTTCAAAATTTCACCCTTTAGCTTATGCTGTCAAGTAGAAAGGCGCACCATTTGAACAAGGCATTGTACAGGCTGTTGCAAAAAAAGTGCAAAAAGAACCATTAAAAGAACCTCTTCGTGAAGCCACATTCATATGACCCAATTTAACCCTGCAGGAAGCCGACCAGAAACAAAGCTTTATATGAAGCTATGCACTATAAACAATCACGCTATACTACACTATAAACTAACTACCGCATTTCACAACTTTCTACTGCCAAAGCGTGAATAAGAGCAAATGCAGGTTCTTATAAATATTGTCATCCTCTAGTGATATGGCACTGACGTCGACACATGACCTCAGCCTCACAAAAAAAAAAAGAGAAAGTCCCAGAGTTTTACTGCTTTTTAAAAGCCCAGGATGGAACTCACCAATGGCAATGCGCCTGTTATCAAAAGGGTCCCAGGCAAAGTCCATGACGCTGGTACCACAGATGAGGCTGGGAACAACTCCAGATTGTAGACGGCCTCTCTTGGACAGCTGGGTTCAACACAGAACAAGCAAAGAGTCATCCAATTTTAACAAAAATATTTTACACAGTGCAGCAGGAGAGCAGCCTTAGATGCAATATATATGTCAATACATACACGCACAGATATTCAGATTAAACACTGCCCGCACAAGATATTAAACTATGAAACAGCAGCAAAACCCCCCGGAAGCATAGTATGAAACTGGCAGAACAGTATGCAAAGTATATTTGGCATCAGACCTTTGGGCATGCTTGAGCGGTGCACCACCCTGCAAACAAAGCAACGCCTAGCCACAGCTGCTAAGTCCTGAAGGCAACACTTGTGTGCAAGTTGAGCCTGATTTCGCAATTTGTAGCCTACCGTACACTGCTCAAGCACTGGGCACAAGTGTGACACTAGCTGCATGTTCACACTTATTTCTGGCCACACAGGTATCTGCGAACAAGTGGCAACGACCAGAGGTCGAATCCACAAAATGGTTCACTTTGGAACCAGCTTGCTTCGCCGCGGTTCACCATGTGTGATTAGCAGCTTCACTGCACGATGTCAGCCGGCCTGACGTCATGCAGTGAAGTGGCCAATAGCGCACAGCGAACCGCAAAGAAGTGAGCAGTCTCATGGATATACCCCCAAAGGTTTGCTTACTGACTTGAAGGCTGTCTGCATTCTCCAGGAACACTGATCAGAGCCCAGATACCCTAGTTCATTCATCTATGTTACTGTTCTGAAGATCAGGTCAGGGTGCCAAAAAGTGTGTCTGTAGAAACAGAACGCAATGTAGTGGAGTATCAATACAACAACTACAAGGAGTGTAATAAGAGCAGATCAAATAAGAAAAGAAAAAAAGCAGCGAGCAATATCATGTGACAGTGCAATAACACCATAAGATAAACAATACGCACTGTAACACTAACACTAACACTGAACACATGGCTAGGCTGGTCTGATGCATGCAGCTAGTATACTCTGCAAAACTACCCCTCCAGTTCTTGGGCCTACTGCATTCATTTACCCTTCCACAGACTTTAAATTTACATGTATTGTGCATCTTGCCCCCGAGACTCCTGCACAGGAAGGCTGCAACTCAGCTCTGGCAGAGCAGTACATAGTAATGATGTGAAGCACACCTCTAGGATTGCCAGGTGGCCCCCAGAGATGGCCAACGGCAGGGCAATGCGGTCTGTGTTGGCCCGGAATCCTTCGCTCTCCCCTGGCAACGTCTTGCACATGGGTGGCAGGTTGGTGATCTGGGTGTCCCGACTGCCCACCGAGCCATTCAAGTGCCGGTACTTGGACACCCGCACTGCACACCAATGACAGAGTGAAAATACAGCACATCAGCATGAGTGATGAATGAGAGAGGCCGAAAAAATAGACATGTGGGAGAGCACACACGCATGCAAACGCTCATGCAAGGTGCTGCATGTATAAGCTGTGTGCATTCCTTGCTGCCTTCACCTGTTAATACATTCAGTTATTCATTCCCCGAGTTATTCCTTGAGGTATACAAAAACAACATTCCCTGACACATTCTGCTCTCTTTCAGTCCACTAACACTCACCGCTATCATTTTCCTTTGAATACTCCGTTTCCTGAATTTAATTTCAACAAGCCTCTTAATTTCTGCTCCTATCACACTGCATTAAAGAGCGAAGTTACACCTCAGGCTTTCTTAGTGCATGTCATAGGCTTAACTGCCTTGTAGAAAAGGCTTGCAGTGGCCCAGAACAAGTGGCCCAGAGCAGCTTGCCTTTGAAACCGCGGCCCTCGTTGCGTGACGGCTGCCGACGGACATTCGCGGCAGTGCGGGGAGCAGCCGAGGGCCCCATGCTCGAGGACGAGGCCATGCACGACCGAGTCCGTGGTGCAGCCTTCTGCAGAAACGATGGGGCGTCCCCGTTGTGGCCGTTGGCGCTCCCGATAGGACCAGCGTCTTCCCAGCGAGAAGTGGTCACTTTGGTTCGTGGAGCTGGCTTCGGTGCTGGAATGGGCTGCATGCATGCATGCATGAAGCATAAAAGGGAATGATGGCAGGTTATGGAGGGCTGTACCTAAAAATAACCTGGTGTGCCTGTGCTTAACCAGAGCTTTTGCACTTTATATTGACATTCCTTGCTTGATGCATGGTATCTTACAGAAAACCTCAGGTACAGCACTTGGGATGAAATGTTTGCAAACAAAAAAATAAACCTGTGCATTGAAAAGCAGCAAGTATTGGCTTGTTCACTGCCACAATAACTCAAGGTGCCTCTGGAAAAGTCAAATTACCTTTAGCTTCGCACATGTGATGCATGTCAACGTATGTTTCCAGCCAAGTAGTGCATGTCAACACAATTCTATTATTTCAAACATTTCACCCCTGCTCACTAGGCCATAATTAGCCTACAAGGAAGCTCTACTCCTCAAATTTGCACATTCAAAACATAAAGATCTAATTTCTTCAATATTGATAAAAAAAAAAGACTTATTGCTAACCATCCTATAACTACCGTTACTGTTGGTATCTGCTTTGCAAACAGATCATGAATTAGCTGAAGTAATGTTTAAAGACAATACTCCACAAATAAGTATCTACCTAGAGAATGCACTCTCCTCAAAATAGCGATGAGCGTTTCAGTGCCACAGCGCAAATGTTCACTTAGTTGCTCAGGGAAAGCTGCTGCACGTTACTTGCTTGATACAAGATGCCAGAAGTACTCTGCTAAGGTCAGCAATGTCTTGACACTTGCAGCAACAGCAGATTTGCTTTCACTGCATGATAACACTACAGGTGAAGATACGATAGCATTGCTGGAAAATGCTTCCCAGGCCGTGCAGTTTATGAGAACGGCTCGGCTGTTCTCACATCTCTACTCACCTTGCGATGCTGCCAATATTTGATTTTCGATCCACTTAGCAAAAACTATGTTCGACAACTTGCTATACACAAAGTGGTACTGGTACAAAATGGTACTATGGCACTCAGTACACTCTTCCTCCAGTTCGTGGCAATAAAAATTCCAAGCTTTGCATAAGTCATCAGCCATCTAAGAAGGTACTAAGATAAACTAGCAGAACAGCATCTTTAACAGAGGACAGTCACAATTATTTTTTAAAAAAGCCAATTTTTACAATGGTCTCGAGCGTCATCATATTGGTACTACAAACATAACCACACTTAAAGGAACAGAAATTTTCCGCACCGTATTTTTTGGTTTTGAATGATGCGCAAGATATTACTAAACTTAAATTGCTATGTGGAATTCGCCTACAATCCATACCTAACTTATAAATGAATTTATTCTTACATGCAGTTTTGGTTTCAGCAGTTCAGAGACTTGCGATGTCATAAGTGAGAACCAGATCATGTAAGCTATACAAAAATGGCAATATAAGCAGCTAAGCATAAGAGCGTGAATGATAAAAAGACAAAGCAGCTGTTATATTGCAGTTTTTGTGTGCTTCACCTGGTCTCATACTTATTTGTGACGTCAAAATCATTTTCATAATGCAATATTGCTTTGTGTGATAGTACACTGGCAACAAGGTTATATGATAAACTGCGACTAAATGCAAAGCCCTTTCGTAGCAACTTTGATGTGATTGAACAATGTAACAGAGAGAAAAATCAATTACAAATCATTTATTGAGCACTGCTGAATTTCATGTGGGGTCCATGTTTACTAATGTCTTACGCATCATTCCAGAGCAAGAACACTCCGAAAAATCTAGTGTCTCCATTCCTTTAACTCTTTCCCTACCGTGCCCACTGAACATCGTTAGCCCGCTAACGATCATTTCTTGCCCCAATTTCAGAACCTTCTGCATTGCTAATGACCACGCTGCAGATGTAGCTTGTAGGCAAGGAACCAAAGTTTTGTTTCTGATGTAGTTTACTTTTGTCCCGCGAGGGGGCACTTTTTAGCGCGCTGCGAAGAAATGAAGACGCGGACCTGTGCTCATTGCCCGCTAAGTTGCCCGCAGATCACACCTTCGCCGCTCGACTTCGGAGCCTCCGGCGTTGCTTACAGGCACGATGCGGATCTGGCTTGTAGCCGCAGAACTGAAGCTTTGTTTTCAATATAGTTTTTTTTGCCCCTTCAAAATGGCATTTTTTGAACGCGCTCCGAAGATGCGGTACCATCAATGTCGCTTGGAAGCCTCCACATGAGCGTCACGCGCTCTAAATCATAGCAAATCTCAGGACTCCGTTTCGTTTGTGAGTGATTTAATTGACGACCTGGACAACAACGAACCTGAAAATGTTGCAAGGTGCTGAAAATGATTCACTTTTACATCGGTGATGATGGAAACCAGCCTGAAACACAGGCGGCCGCACTCTGACGCACAACTATAGGGTTTCCAGTTATTGTTTTGAAGCAAGAATGCTATTCATGATAGAAATGATTTTTTTTTTTTGCAGGTGGTGGCCAATAGAGTAACAAACAATTTGCGTATTTCAGAAAATTTAACATTTTTTTCTTTTTAAATACAAGCGTGTCTTTGCAATTTTTGTTAAATTTTTTCCTAAAATCTCGTTCTTACAGATAAATTTTTCTGTTGCAACATGTAATTTTTTGTTTAAACTGATATGAATAGAAAGCACCTTTATTCAGCTCTGTTTTTGGGTATTGCAATAAATATTTAATGCAACAGTTATTACAGAAAATAAAATGTTCTGAAACCCTCAGAAAATAGTCATTTTCCCCATGGTAGGGAAAGAGTTAATGAAAAAGCAGGTCACCTTCTCTGGAAGAATCTGGCGAACTTTCTCGTCTCCGAAATCTTCACTGGAGTAGTCAGCTGGCACCAGGCTGATGTCCCTCTCCACAGGCACATCAGCCGCAGGCACTGGTGCGGAGGGGCCTGATCCCAACCTGTGTCCCGTTCGCACCAGTCCCTCCTTAGGCCTTTTTGCAGGGTCCAAGCTCACTTTGGGAATGGGCTGCATGCAAGCAGCGAGATTTGACCCGAGTCACCACAAAGACAAGGTTTGTAAAAAAAAAAAAAAAGCATCAAAGGTTTCTTGCGAAAACAAAAAAAGAATCATTACTAGCTATGGTAACCCAGGATACTCTGCTAACAGTGCCAGGTTCTTCTTTTCACCTATCTTCTCAGCAAATATTCCCACTTGTCTAGCTCGCAAGCCGAACTTTATAAATTTAGCTTAAAGGTCTCTGCTGCATTTTATTTGCAGCGCTGCAGAGCAGCTTCAGGATACGATGGATGCTGTATCTTCTCATATGATGCTGAATTCAATGTAGTACAGGGTGAAGAAATTAGCACATCAGCAGCTACTTCCTTAACACAGCCTTGCAAAATGAAATAAAAAAAAAATCGCTACGGTGAAAGTTGTAGCATGTGAAAGTTGTAGCAAACTATCCAGCCTTCCAGTGAACCAAAACCAATGACTACAGGGTGTTTTAAATTTTGCTGCACACACCGTTCTTTAAACATAGGGACCAAAATTAACTTCACTCACTAGTCGACCAAGACTCGAACGCTATACAGTGCAAGCCAATTGCAGCTAGTTTTGCTTGATATTTAATTTCGAGGAAAATGATGAAAAGGTTTAATCACGTCAGCAACCTGAAGAAATCCAAGTTATAGACAAGTCAGCTCCCAATCAATGGCTGCCCCCAAGCACATTCTAGAGACAGAAAAATGTGGCATACTTATTTTAATTTCCTCATACGCACCACCTAAACTACTAACACAAACCACTAACCATGCAAGGTAATAAAAAAGCAGGAACTGAAACTTAACACCACATAAACCACCAAATCTCAAGTAGGCACACAACTGGTTACACTTTCATTTGGTGGGGCAATATACTTGCCAAAAGCGTGCAGATAGGTCCACGAAGTTTTCCAGCCCAAAAGTGCACAACCACGATACTGAGTTATCCGGGAAGAGACAGCAAGCACCTTACACGCTCAGAGCCAGGGTGTCCAATGGCTCCTCAAGCCTCTGCCTCAGACAGTGCAGTGTGTGCAGCGAAGCATTCAGCAGACTGATCAGCTGCTCTACTCAAGCGAAACTGATCTCCCTTTGTATGCGCTTACTGGGCACTGCATATGCAATCGTCACTCGTCAAGGTGAACGGCAGGGTCCGCATTGTAAGAACGGAACAAGGTCAGCTCCATGCTAGCTTGTCAGCAAAGGCCTTGCCTGCTGGAACGGCTTGTTCAAATCTAGAGAGGCACACCCCTCCAACCCAACAGGCTCCTGGAAAAAAACTACACCCGCTCCTGAAAAACCTAAGCACAAGTCATGGGCAAGCTACTTCTTTTCATATTGTTGCCTGTTTATTATTCTAAAACTCATCAAATTCAGTAAAAGGAAAGACAACAATAACAGCAACCACATAGAACAGGCAGTACTTTTCTGTGTGTGACACATTTCTTAAAACTATTGTTTTGTTTGGTATAACAGGTGCAATCAATCTAGTAGTTATTAGCCAAAAACTGCAGCTATTGTCATGCTTCTTCAACATTATATATCACCTGTTTATGAATGCAGCACATGAAGCAGTAAAGGTAGCAATCAGCATTAGAGATATTAGCGAAGTGCACCAGTTAACTGGAGTAGTAACACAACATCAACAGCTCGAAGTATTGCACACATAAAATTCACTAAACCGGCCTAAAACATTTCTGGCCTAATTCTTTGGTAACAAACAAAAAAAAAACAATATGCAAGTAGTACATACGGGACATACAAACAACTGCGGCTAAAACTAAGCCTGCAAACAATCACTCAGATTCTACTAGGACGTAAAAAGATCAGTGCTGGCTGCTACATGACTTTGTGCACAAAAAACAATTGGTAGTAAGATGAGAAACAGCGACTGCCCAACATGAATGTCACTCACATTGCAAGTGAGGCCCCCCTGCACAACAGTGATAAAAAAAATCAAGAACTTTAGAGAAAAAAAAATGCTTCTGGTTTTTTTACCCCTGAGGGATAGAAAAAAAAACAAAAAAACAGAACTTGGTCTAGAGGTGCCGTAAGTAAAGTATTTAACAATTATTCCAGTGAACATTGAAGCTCTGTGTAAAGAAATTAACTCGAAGAAGTGTATTTCATTTGTATTATGTTTCAGTTCCAAAATTCGGAGTTGTACCATTTCATTTTGCTTAACTTCCAGCTGGCATGGAGGTTCTAAATGAGAAATGTTGCGCGGTTCTGTTCTACATGAGAGTGTGGCTGCATGTGAAAGCATCAAAACTATATTCTTTTTATCAGCTGGTAATTCCTCGCTACCCCTTATCCATTTTTATAAAAAACTTTCAAGAAAAATAAGAGCTTGTAGCAGTTCCTTTTGGTCTTAGCAACATTACATCACTTCCTGTTTCTCATTCCTGGGGAAAAAAAATAAGACACCACCTCTAAGTGCCAAGCATGGCAATAACGAGGAACAAAGTGCATTTCAATCAGAATACCCTCCTGCATATAAACATGTGCAGGCACTCTAACAGTTCTTTGTATTTTTTTTTATTCTACTGTTCACGCCATCACTGCGTTAAATTCAATCACCGAACATCGCCCACTTAGTGAGTGCAATTGACGGCAGCTCAAATGTGACCCTTTGAAGCTCGAAGACTTCACGCCAGTAGCAGCTTTTAGCAACAAAGCCGTCCCAGAGGTGTAGGTTGTTTGGGTCAAGGACCCGTCAAGCACCTTCTGGCACTGAGGTGCAATTTGCTCAACAGACGTTTCTTAAATGTGCACTGATCGGTTTGTTTGTCAGATTTCTTCCGTTCCTAAGTGGAGTCAGCTTTTGACAGCATACTCCTTGATCTCACAACTTCATCTGATTCGTTTCTGGTGATGCTATGACTAGAAGGGATCTCTGAAACACTGTAGTGTACAGGCTGAACACATGACGTTCCGGTGGCCACTTTTCACACCTTTAAGTGTTGCTATGCAAGTGCCTGCTTTACTTCAACATGGCTTGAAGTGCAGACAGAAGTGTCCACCATAGATACCACATGCCAGCGGCTGACAGTCTTTGGAAAGCCAAAGTACCAGGCAACAGTGCACATATATGAACAAGAATTTATCAAAAAAATCTTTTCACTGAACAGCTTCGGGCACACCTGGACACAAATTACCTGCATAATCTAGTTTGGAGTACCTTGTGAATGTTTCCATTACTTCCAGAAAAAAAACTTTTTCAACACTACAAGTTTCCAGAAATTTTACATCTCTATGCCCAAACGGTAATTACCTTGACAGGCTTCTTGTCCAACCAGTCAGGTACAGTTACAGCTGGGGATGGTGGTTGAGTGTCCGGAAAGACATCAGCATGGAAGTCCCTGTATGTCTGAAAAAAAATTGAAATGCCAGGCCTCATTTGGTATTAATTGAATTTTTTTTTCAATACTCCTATAAAAATGCTCATGATCTTTAGACTGAGGCATTGCATCCTTCAAAGCAGAAAACAAGAATTGCATACACAGTGCTGCCTATATTTTTTCACCTTCATCATTCTCACAAAGAGCCTCAAACAGGACTGGGTACAAGTGCAACACACATGCAATTTTCGGAAAAAAGCAGCAACAGAAGAAAGAACTAAGCCATACCATAAATGCAGAGTATTGAATAATGGCTCATTCTTTAGCACTCTAGAAATGCTATGGCAGCAAGCTGGAAAAGGCACTCTGCCAAGCAAAAAGCTACGGTTTCCTCCTAGTGACAACATTGTTATCCACACAATATATAGTCAAACCTTGCTATAACAAAACTGTTTATTACAAATCGATGAATTTGACAAAGGAATGGCTATTCATCTCAAACTCCCATAGAAGACCATGTACAGCAAAACCTTGTTGACACATACCCAGTTCATATGACATCACGGTTCGTATGTTCAAAATTGCGAGCATTAAATATCTGCCATTAACATGTCCCAATTTTTCGAAATTTCAAAATTAGGTCGTCTGGATCATGCATTTGCCCGAATGCATTTTTCTCCACATTTTTATTTTTTTTTATTTTTTTTTTCAGAAATATATCTGAGGTTTTACTGCATTTGATATCTCGTTTTTACAAGATAACATTAGCCTAAAACGTGTATATAACAAACCCCAACACAGCTTCAGTGACCATTTCGCACCATATGCATCAAATCATAGTAGTGTGCAAGTCTCACAGCCGTTCAATGCAGCAATCAAATTGCCACGCATAACCAGTTCTACTGAGCAACACACACAAACCATGCACAAAACAGGCACAAAACATCTCCCTCATCGAGTAGGGCCCACATAGAATATTTCTACAGATGATTACATCTGGCGTTGATCTTTACGCTGGCATGAGATTATACAGGAAGTGAGAAATTGGTGAAACGCAGTAGCACAAGAATGCACAAGCAGCAACTCAGATGCCAAGTGGCTTCACAGAGCACTGTTCATATGGACTCTGGGAACAGCAGCACACAATGGCCATGGTACACTCGCGGCACGGTCGGCAAATACAGTCAAGCCCACTTATAACAATATTCAAGTGCCATGGAAATACCATTGTTATAACCAATAATTGTTATAACAGGGTTGTGCCGAAAAAAAAGAAAGGATGACAGACTTCATAGCATTTATTGACAGTAAATACCCGGACGGGTTTGATTGTTCTAATGTCTGTAAAAGCTCGTTAATTCGAAATTAGGGGTCCAGAAAAATGTTAACCGTTCACTGATGACCAAAGCACCCCCATCACTGCACCGCCGGGTGCTTCGCACACCTCCACGTCACAGGAATCAAACTGGCTTTCCGGAAGTGATTCTTACGGGAAAGTCAAGAAGCATGCACCAATGGTGCGGTGACAGCTGACAAGAGGAAAACCACGCTGGCTGCACGCACGCGCACTGCACCGACTGATTGGGAGTGCGCATGGCGCGCGTAGCCAATGCAGCAATGCAGCAGCTCGCCTGACGTGACGACTCCTGCCCCTGGGACGCGTGAAATATGTGAAGCTGGGAGCGTGGGGAAGTTAGCAAAGAACAGGAGAAGATGGGACAACGTATGCGCTGCCGGTGTCAGCCGTAGCTCAGAGCGTAAAAACAAAAAAATGTGTCTGCACATTTTTTTCTGTGAGCGGCACACCCCTCAGAAACGTTAATAATGGACTGCTCCGCCAAGGCTCCCTACCATGCTCCCTACTTTCTTCTCTGCATGGGTCTTTTGCTCAAGGGACTGCATCCGTCATTTCTCCTGCCTGTGTATTTGCGACACGCAAGCATCCTTGGCACGCCCAGTGGCATCATTTCTGAGTGCATGGTCACGGGTTCTTTTGCTTTCGTGGCGTCGCTGCGCTGGCTCAGTCCGTTGGTTGGCCCCACACGCACACGCTTTCGTATTGTAAGCGTGGTTCTGGTGTGGTTGTAGCATTTCCTTGTATTTTTTTTCTATAATGGTTGACACTCAATTACCAGATTTAATTGTTATAACCAATAATGTGCCTTGACAGCATTGTTATAAGCAGTTTATTTTACCACAGAACACATGTTAAAGATGATGGTGCCACGACTGACCATTGTTATATCCAATATATTGTTATAACCAGTATTGTTATAAGTGGGCCCGACTGTATTGAGATTTTGTTAAAATGTTGTGGTGTCCCCAAAGCAGGCGTGAGAGCAGAGTGTGAACAAGCGAAGAGTGTTTTCAGCAGCAAGAAAAAAAAAAGGGGGAGGCACTATAATGATGGGGGAACCCACCTTGCGGGGCACCTGGTAGGACACCGGCACAATGCACTCCTGACCTAGGATGAGCACTCGGTTGACCTCGCCTTCCATCACCTTCAGGGCCCGCTTGGGCACCAGGCCCACACCCTTCATTTGCACCTCGCCCATGTACTTGGAGGCTGCAGGGTGAACGCCAGCACAAGGATGTAGTAGTCACAGTGCCCAATAGCTGTGGCTTCAGTTGACATCAGACAAGCACTAAATATCGGGCCCTCTACCCTGATAGGTTCCTCTAAGAACTAAACGAATCCATCAAATGCGGAGCCTCCGCTAATGGCTTGCCAGTCACGACTCCTACCCCACTTTGAAGATTGCCCCAAGATAAACTGCAAAGCAACACAATTATTTCCCACAGCTCCACATTGGCATTATGTTCTCTTTGGGACAAGCAGTTACTTCTAAAAAAAGTCGAATATAAGGTCAGAAACCTTGTGGTTCAAAGGTGTAGCATTAGGATACAAAGAGCACGCGACCTGTTTTTTGAAGACAACTAGCATGAAAGCCTCTATTAGACATGAAAATACATAACACAGTAAAGTGCAATGCCAGACAATTTTGGTTTGGTTTATGGGGTTTAACGTCCCAAAGCGACTAAGGCTATGAGAGACGCCGTAATGGAGGGCTCCGGAAATTTCGACCACCTGGGGTTCTTTAACGTGCACTGACATCGCACAGTACACGGGCCTCGAATTTCTCCTCCAAAGAAATTCAGCCGCCGCGGCCGGGATCGAACCCGCGTCTTTCGGGCCAGCAGCCGAGCACCATAGCCACTGAGCCACCGCGGCGGCCCAGACAATTTTAAATCAGTAGTAGTGAACAGAACAAATCAATGAAAACATCAAGATTAAAAAATGCATCCACACACTTTCACCTCATGCACATCTGCATAAGCATTCAAAGTTGCACAAATTCGCGCAAAGTTGAACAGCTTTGTAAACTGTCAGTTAATCATACAGTGGAGGCTACTTCTCACCTTCGCTCAGGAAGGGCTCTTTGAAAGTCACCTCCCAAAAGTTGACAGTAACGTCACCCTGCAAGGGTAAAAAATTGCCAGGATGCCAATTGTAACATCCAAAGGATGGAAGTGAGTAAGTGGCCTTTTGAGGGCAGTATTAATGAGTGAGGGGCAGGTACCTTAGCAGCCAGGAAGAGCATGTTGGTGTCAGGGTCATACAGGGGAATGTAAACACTAGAAAGGAAGAAAGCCCAGAGCTCTATCAGTGTGAGTTCAAGCAATGCAATCTCAATCTCAACCAAAGACAAAAGCACGAACGCTAGCAGGGTGACTACGTGGCACAGGTTGTTACGCACTCGTCTACAGAAATCTGCCAAGCTTTACTACTAGTGGCAGGCCAAAACAAAACCTGCTGGGATTAGCCAGCACCCTTATAGGCAAGCACAGCCAGACTAAAAGACTCAATACAAAAGCTGGTGCAAAGAGTCCACGTTTAGGTTTAAGATTTGGCATAAAAAATAACATTTGTTGCAAGCGCATTAGTGTGGCAGTAATGGTGCAAGGGGATCAGTTCTTAACCATCACTTGCACTCGTAAGCCTAGAAGTATTTATATAAGGAAACTTCAGGAGCGATCGACGCGCTAGAGCATTGTCCTGAAGCCTGGCCATGGTGTCTTTCTAGTCTGAATGTGCTGGTGATGCAATCTGCCAATTAAGAAAGCACAATGGCCACAGCATAAAGGCAATGACACCAGACTAAACACAGAAGGACAGCAGTATAATGTTCTTGCCAGCTAGTTGGTTCATTGAAATAAAAGGTAGGACTGCACAGATCAGACAGGACAGGAAATACAGCAATGAAAACAACATCATGGGCGCAGGCTTCCAATTGTTTATTCATGAGTGAAAGCACATGCTATATAAAAGCAGAACCAAAGCGTGCAACCACTTTTGTCATTTGCACAGGTACTGATATCAGTTTTATTTAATAGTTTATGGGGGTTTAACATCCCAAAGCGACTCGGGCTATGAGGGGCACCGTAGTGAAGGGCTCTGAAAATTTCAACCACTAGGGGTTCTTTGGCGTGCTTTGGCGGTACATGGGCCAACGCACGTCTGACGGTACATAGGCCTCTAGAATTACGCCTCCATTGAAATTTGACCACCGCGGCCGGGATCAAACCTGCGTCTTTTAGGTCAGCAGCCGAGCGCCATAACCACTGGCATAATTTTTTTTTTCCCCCTTGGGTAAAGGAAAACATTAAAACAGCAACTGCATCATTGTGGGAGGCCAGATAAACAAGTGGGAAAAAAAAAGAAACAAAATTAACATTCACCTTGATTAAAGGCGAAGGGAAAATGAAACAAGGAGTGACATTGTTAGGTAATCATGGTTTCTAAATCTGGGTACCGCGGGTAGCTTTTGTGGGTAGCGTGAGCACCCACACTGGCCTGTCTCCTCTTTCTAGTACACTTCTGGTAGGTGAGTGCGAAGCAGACTCAGTGCCTGGTTTGTTAACTCATTGCAGAGTGTAAACTCAGCGTACGTAGTTCCTAAGTTTCGAGCAGTCGACGTCAGTGCCCTTTGGCAGTGCGCGCCTTGTGTTAATGTTTCGGAGTGCTGACACATTTTCTGGCCAGTTTTCATAATGCGAAACGCTGTAACGACCTCCCTTTGAGACTTGCCATTTGATCTGAGCAAAAAAGCGGTGTTACGAAATACCGAAGTGCAAGGCACTTTTTTGTTACCCTTACCTTCACAATTCTGACAGCTGATGTGCTAGGTGACTTCCAGAGTTGTTCTTTATGGATTGAGTCCTTTCATGTACCTGTTCGTCAAAACCAATCTACTGGTTTGACCAATGTAACACCTGCCGCAGGCGAGGGGAATTTCATACACAAGACTTGAATCGCACTTGTGAGCTTTTTCTCGTGGTTCGTGGTACACTGCAGTCTGCTTTTCTTTTCTTTGGGTACCAAAGGGCACACGCTGCTCAGTTTACGCAGGGCCAAGGGAACTATCCCAACTCCGTATCAGTGTGAACCGAAATGAGAAGAAAGTCCATGAAGTGCAATTCAGATCTTGTATACAAAATTCCCCTCACCTGCAGCAGATGTTACATTGGTCAGACTGAGATGTTTAAATGAGCGGGCACATAAACATAGTCTGGCAATAAAGAACTGTGGGGGTCACCTAGCACACCATTGTCAAAACTGTGAAGGAAAGAGTAAGGGTAACAAAAAGTGCCTTGTACTCCAGTCCTTCGTAACACCAAGTTTTTGTTCAAACCAAAAGGCAAGACTGACAGGGAAGTCATTGAAGTTTTTCACATCATGAAAACTGGTGAAACATGTGGCAACACCTCATCTCTTTTGCTTTCACAGGATGAAATAGTTTTTTTTAAAAGGCCACTTATTTTCTGATGTCTTTCATGTCCATTGCTTGGCTATGAATTGTTTTTTTAAAGCCAGAAAATGTATTTTACCTGTTTTTGACGTCCTCCTATATGCATGTTCCTTGTTTTCCATCCTGTCATGCTTGTTTTTACACACTTCATACCATGCTTTTATCCTCTCCTCTACTCCACCTTGGGGGATTCCCCTAAACATTTGACCAACACTGTTCGCGCTTTGAGTTATTGATCAATTCACTCTCGCCCTACCATAAGCTTGCCGTCCCGGTTAGCTCAATTGGTAGAGCGACTGCTCCGGTGAAGTGGTGGTCCCAGGTTCGAACCCCAGACCAGGACGAATTTTTCTTTAACTGCGAAGTTTCTGAGAAAGCTGTATAGCTTTCCTTTGTAGCCGTATGGCTGCGCTTGGGTGGATGTCAATGATAAGGGAGTAATTACTCCCTTATTACAAATCTACTCCACCTTGGGGGATTCCACTAAACATTTGACCAACACTGTTCCCGCTTCGAGTTATTGATCAATTCGCTCTCGCCCTACCATAAGCTTGCCGTCCCGGTTAGCTCAATTGGTAGAGCGACTGCTCCGGTGAAGCGGTGGTCCCGGGTTCGAACCCCGGACCAGGACGAATTTTTCTTTAACTGCGAAGTTTCTGAGAAAGCTGTATAGCTTTCCTTTGTAGCCGTATGGCTGCGCTTGGGTGGATGTCAATGAGTAATTACTCCCTTATTACAAATCTACTCCACCTTGGGGGATTCCCCTAAACATTTGACCATCCTCTCACCATCACCTTCATTCTGTTGATTGTTGTTTTGCCATGTACAATGGCATTCCTCATTTAAAATTCCCTTTGCCTTTAATTAAAGTGATCGTTAGTTTCGATTCTCGTTTTTTTCCCATTTGCTTAATATGGCCTCCTGCAATAATGAGATTTATTTGTTTTTGTTCACCAATGGAAAAAAGATGTATAATCACTGTGTGCTATTGCATATCAGTGCCTGTGCGGATGACAAAAGCGGTTGTGTGCTTTGGTTCCGCACTTATATAGCATATGCTTTCACTCATGAATAAACAGTTGGAAGCCTGCGCCCAAGGTGTCGTTTTTGTTTGTATATCTTATCTTCTATCCTTTTCTGACTGATTCGCACAATCCTACCTTTTACAGAAAAGCAAACTGTCTCCAGAAATTAGTCACACAAATGTCTGCTCAGCACTCTGTGTAGACTTCTACAAACAAGCTAGTAATACAACAGGCTCAGACAGCTAAAGCATACAAAAACATGTTCTCATTCAGGCAGCAGGATTTATTCACATGATGTCACTCACCCCATGGCACTGTCACCAGACCAGTTGGAGCAAGGAAGGTCAAACCTACGAACATCCCGCAGGCACACCTCTCGTTCCCTTGCCTGCAGCAGAGGAACGGAAGACTCATGCAGCATCGCACAGAGGACATGGATTTATCAAATGGCATTACACATGAACGGTCTCAAGCAGAACCCGCAGTGCACCTTGTCAAGCAAATGGCAGTCAGCCTAGCAGTGTTTTGAGAATCGCTTTTATCACTGTAATGGATTCATTGTAGTGGTTCACAGTAACACTATGAGACAGGCAAAAAGATGGTGATGCAAGAATGCTAATGAGAACTTGACTCTAGAAGGACCCACAACTTGTGCATGACACTTTTACACCTACATTACTCACTCTTGTGTTCAAACCTACGGTCATTTACCTCTAAGCATCTCTCTCCAACCTTACTCTTTCCTTGCCGCACCCACTCAGCACCGTTAGACTGCTAACAATGATTTCGCTCTACAATTTCGGATCCTTCCACGTCGCTTACGACCACGCTGCGCGTCGAGCTTTCAGTCAAAGGAAGGAAGAATCTTGTGGTATCCCTGACCTTGAGGGTGGAGAAATAAAATAAATATTGCTGAAACTGGGTTTTAGACCCACGACAGCGCAAATAGATAAGCTTCACTAGCCACTGTACAGCAGCACTATTCTATCGCTGCGGCCGATCACGCCCAGTGTTAAACTGCAAAACACTCTCGCGCTGTGCACTGAACATCGTCACCTTCCTTCATCAACTTCCACCTGCGGCATGAACAAATCAGAACAGCTTAACCTCGATCAGAGCTTAACCTTGGTCTAATATCGTCACCAGACATGCTGATCACCCAAGCAAGGCAACACCATGAGCCAAACGGGCTGAACACATGCTTTCGCATGTCTACTCAGTCCTTATTTGAAAGCAGGCACCCTATGAGCCTAAGAAGCACAAAACAACACTACAGCCTGTTCCAAAAATTCAATATGTCATTTGTATTCACGCTGTTGTCACAGTCACACACTGAACATGGTCCATGTTCCCCTCACTGCAACTTTTTCACTCTACATTGCGTGTGAAATAATTCTCAATCTTGGTCTGTTTCATGGCTGCATTCACAAATGCACAGCTTCTTCCAGCTTGGTGACAAGGCCAGGAGCTTCATGTCCACTGAGCCAAAGCTGTATGTGTCAGCGCACTTGCCTAAGTAATGTCATGGCCTCACCAGAAGTCAGTGATGGTGCACAATCAGTTTCATTGTCGGACTCATCCGTTGCACTTATGCATAAGAGGTAGAGACAGAGGCCTTTTTCTTGTTATTTTATGCCTGAATATAATTACTGTCTCATAGGTCCTGCCGCGATATTTTATTTTGCAATCCTTATATAATCCCATCATACTCTAGCTTCTATGTCTGGGAAGGGCAATTTTATTTTTGTTTCGTTTTTGCCCATCCTGATCGGTCTTGGTTCTCTTGCTGCACAATTCCGACTATTTTCTCAAGAGGTCTTCCGCAACAGGAATAGTGTTGTTTGCTTCAACAAAGCTGAGGAATGTACTGTTCTTCAAATTTACTCCGAATGATCGGCCAAGTTTTTGGCTGCTCGTCTGCACATGGCATGCCTTCATCTGTAGTGCCCTCTTCCTGCTGCAGATTAAAAGCCGCTTTTCGGAAGCACCCTTTCACTGTGCTGTTCTCAATGTCGCTCCAAGAGCTAGTCAGCATTTCGGTTGCTCTCTTCACATTGATCGCTGTTCTGCACCATGTAAAACAGCAGTCGTTCAACGGGCCGCCGTCTGTACTTCGCTTTCACAGCTCTTGTGACCCCTCCCCCCCCCCCCCCCCTCCCCTTGATCCAGAGGCTGTGGCAGAGATGTGCAGGCTGGAGAGAAATAGCTAAGCTGAACAACTTTCAATCACGGGATATTCATGGGTACAGAACAGCCGTCCAAAGACTTCAGAATTTGCCTGTTTTTTTTTTTTCTGGCCATCTTCTCATCAAAGTTTGTCAGCCATTCGCTGAAGATCTCTGCAGTCATCCATGCAGCCTTATTAGTTGTGTACTGCACATTGATGGGGTAATTCTTTAAGTAGCACGGATTCTTATATTTGCCAATAACTAAAATTCTTTCTTTTTCATGTCTGTCTAAGTTGGTATAGAATATAGCTGTAAGGTGATCTTTGGACTTTTTGCCTCCGCTGCAGTCTTGGTTAGTGAAGGGAAACGTTTTGCCGGGGAGCATTTTGAAAACATCCCAAGTTTTCACCCTCTTAATAAAGACAGCAACGTCTCATTTTTCCACTGCCTAACGACGTTATCAGCAGCACTGCTTGCGCCGCAATTAGCTTTGCAGCTGATGCTATCATGAGGCTTTAAGCTGTAAAACCACACTTGACTGCCTTCAAACTCAATGCCAAGACTGAATGTAAGCTGCCTGGCTCCCTGGCTTGAATTAAAGTCCCGCTGAGTGGGATGTTCACGTAAGCATGGTACAGCATCTACCATCCAACAGTAGCACCATTTCCCTTCTAGCTGCCGCGACGGCTCTGGTCATGGTGCTCGGCTGCTGACACTAAAGACACAGGTTCAGGCCTGTGTACTGTGCAATGTCAGAGCACATTAAGAGCCCCAACTAATAAGTTTCTGAAGCCCTCCACTACGGCGTCCCTCATAGCCTGAGCCACTTTGGGACATTAAGCCCCATAAACCATAAACCGTAAACCATTTCCTTTTTCGTGGTTAAAAACTGGAGCAGTACATAGACACCCTAAAACCGAGTTTTATAAGTTGAGGCAGAAATGGAATGGCACCACTACAGAAACACTTTGTTGGAGGAGCTGAAGACAGGATTCACATCTGCTTGCACATGTGAAATGAAGACTTGAGTACATGAGCGCAAGCATCTGACATTATTACTAGAGTATTTTCATAAGTTCTAACCTGAGGTCTAGGCAGTCCCCTCAGGGTCAGGATATCCACTACAAGAACACGAGGCATCAGGTAATGTATGTGTTTCGTTTCATTTGTCACTGCCTTCCGACGTTGAAGCCATACTCCTCAGGGTTCGTTCTGAGAGGGACACACTGTATCACCACTGAATGACATTTTGCAGAGCCAGACCAGGAGAAGATGAACCACGTTAGGGGGGACAAGGGTCTTAAAACTAACTTTTTTACTTATGGCTAGAATCTTGTGAAATTTTGCACACAGATGCGTTTTTCTCTTTTGATTCTAAATATGTAATCACAACTGAGCTGGTGGTCTTAAATAATACAAAGTCTAGAATGTAATTAGGTAATTTCTTACGCAGCTTTAATGAACTTTCTCAATGCATTTTGTTGGTTTTATTTACATGATTTGATAGCCAGAGAGTTCCCATACCCGATGAAATTCTTCATTTTTCTCTAAAGGCATGTCCTCCTGATATAATATGTCAAGAGTAAAAGGTCGCAGTATATGACACTGCAACTCGTTAAGCTAATTGTAAATTGCTATTTATATGTGGCCTAAACAAAAAAAGTAAGAATGTCATCGGGTATGAAAATTTGGCAGCTATCAATTCATGTAATTAAAAGCAACAAAATGCAATGAGCAAGTTCATTAAAGCTGCGTAAGAAATTACCTAATTACACTCTAGAATTTAAAATAGCTTTTGATCTAAGACTACCAGCTTAATTATGACTACATTTTTGAAATCCCAAGAGAAAAACATCTGTGTGCAAAATTTCATGAGATTCTAGCCACAAATAAAAAGGTCAGTTTTTAGACCCTCGTCCCCCCCTTAAATGTGCTGCAATGGGCTGAGATTTAGCCTTAGTCACAATCTGCCTCCAATTGGGTCCAAAACAGCTAGTGAGCTATAACACTTCTAGGTCTCAAATATTAACAGAGAAGACAGAACATCGATTTTAGTACAAAGCTTAGCACTCCTCTCACATAGCAGCAGAAGCTACAGTGGAATCCCCACAAGCTTGTTTCCCAAAGATTCTATGAAGGTGTCTGCTAGCACAGTGAAATGGACATTCACGGGAGTATGCAAAAAATGTTGACAAACGATTACTCACACTGCCCAAGCCAGTTGAGAGAATGTAGTCAGTGTTCCCCAACCAGATCACTCTGGAGTCTCTGTTGTTGGAATGGCCAGGTGCATGCTAAGGATGTGAAAAAAAAAAAAGAATACATACACTCATGTTAATCACAAGATAGATGAACAGTACATCTACATACCACAGGAAGCCAACAAACTTCACTGGTATAAAAACTGTACAATAATTTTAAAAATTTCTACTGCTACTAAAAAGGCACTTTCTGTCCTAGTCAAGTCAATCAGAGTAGAACTCAAATGTAAATGGGCCCAATCCTGCTCTTACACCAAGCCAATCCGCGAAAGCGAATGAGGGTTTCAATCTTTACCTCAGAGCTGCCGCTGCTACTGACTGTTGTACTCAGGAAACATTCAAATGCTAACTAAAAATCAAACACAGATAAGATATTAAAAAAGCCTAAAATTCGAAAACACCTTCCTATATTAATCAGAGGGGCACAATTTACTTCATTACAAACTTCCTTGTTTGCTACGAGCTATGCACCTACAGGCACATGCAACACCACCTTCCATGTAGCAGGCTGACTCATAAATGAGGACCAAGAGAGAATGAATAAATCTGCATTCAATAGGTACTGAATACATTCAGGATCAGGGATCAGAAGCGCTAGTAGAGCAGCACCATAAACAACATGTTGCCCAAAGTGATCAGGCTTTATGCCTTAGTTCTAGAACACGGCAGCCCAATTCAGTGAAGACACTGCCAAGATGTCACTGATACCATCACGTTAGTGCAGCAAAGGCACAGAAAACATGCACGCGGATATAATAAGCTGATTCCAAGCAATGCAACAGAAGCTAGAAGTGGGGCAGTTTAATGATATCCAGAAAGCATTCAAGCCACTTAGTACCACAACCACAGACTCAAAGGTGCCCTCATGCTTCTACAAACAACTGGCATTCATAGAATGCCAACAAAGCAAAATTATAATTATCCTCTCTCTGCCAACTTGTTCAAAGTGGGCTGGAAGATACAAGCACAGAGCAACAACTTTTAGACGCTTGGTGTCTTCATGCATTCATGAGACAACCACACAGATCTACAAACTGTTGCGTCAATCTCTTAGCTTCCACTCTACTACAAACAAGTGGAGAAAGGCTACAAGTGTGAAGATGTTAGAGATGAAAATTTCAAGCAAGAGTTGCACACAGAAACTACACAGGCAAATCCCATTCTCAGAAAATCTGAAGGCAGGGGAAGTTTCTTCAATAAATCAATTTTCACCGCATTGACGTGTTTTTACAGACTACAGATTCTGTGCAGGATCTCGCCATTCTTGTTGCTTTGCATAACCTGTTTCAACCTAGCTGCCAACCCCAATCAATAAACAGTATAGTAAAAAACTATCGTTCGGCTCATCAAAACAAAAAGGGACTACAGGGTTTTTATGAATGCCCAGCACACTCACAAGTAAACTGTTTGGTGCCCTGGGGTCCCAGACTCGTAGTTTCTTGTCCCTGCCAGAGCTCACCAGCTGGTTTCCATCCCCTCGCCAACTCAGGCTCTGAATCAGCTCATCATGCTTCAGGTTGACTGGACAACAAAGAACACAATGGCATCAGGCAAGTGGTGCAACGGAGGCCATACGAAATACCAATAATACCATCACTCTGAAAAAAAAAAAAAATGGTACAACCCAGTAGTACACAAGGGTTTAGAAGAAATTAAAGACGATGTTCAAGTAAAATAGAATGGATAACGACCATTCATACAAATAGGCATTAACCCTTAATCTGCCACTCCCGAGATAACTCGGGCTACCACATATGCACACCCCCTGCCTCTCCCGAGTTAACTCGTTTTGGCTTTTTAACTCACCACCTGCAGCTCCCGATAATACTCGTGTAAAAAAAAAAACTATGCAAACAGGTAGCACCATCTATGGAGAGACTCCGTAAATTCACAGATCTTGTAGGGTAAATTTTAAACAACAGATGGCGCGCATGTTTCCACATCCGAGTCACTTCGTTTTGGTCTGCGCACAGCAGCCATGAGGCTATGTGCCACACTCGTCCGCGCTTTGACGGACGAAGAAATTCAAAATTGCTTGTGAATTCGGAGTCCAATGATAATGAGAACGAGGAAGGAGCCCACCTAAGTGCCTTGTCGAGTGATGACAGCGATGAAGTCCCCCTGCCACCGAAAAATCCGCGTAAGAGGAGGAAATTCGACAGGCCAGATTGGTGCTGGAAGATTTGATTCATTACAACTAATATCTATAAGATTATCCTGAATAAACATATCTACATGTCCTGCAGAGCATTTTAGTGTGTTACTAGCAAAAAAATTCCAGGAAACTAACATGCAAAAAAAACCCGGCAGGGTGTGTGCAGATGTGAGTAAAAAAACCTGGCAGTGAAAGGGTTAAAGACAACTTCATGTAGCATCTACTCTTCCAAAAATTGATTGAGCCTCCAAATTTCACCATGCATGAAAAAACAGATCACAGTTCTGAAACTTGCAAACATGACTGGTAACATCAGCTGCAAGATAACCATAAACCATTAGCAGAGTACCAGCAGGTATTCATAAGCGTAAAAACTGTCTACCCGGCCTAGCAAAGTCATGCTGGGCTAGCTAACCACATAGGCCACAGGCTCAGCCAACATGCTCAGTTGAACACTCGCAAAATGACATGCACTTTATTATGAGCCACACAGAAGATTATGAGAGTGACAACAGTGGCATTATTAGTCATATGTTAAAAACCAGAGTGCAAAGCTTAAGTCCGATTTCATCGATCTTTGTCTGAAGCCTGCTGACCTTGAAAAATGCGCCTCAAACCGAAACCAAAGTGAAAACCGAAGCACTAGCCCACCTAATTTGCATTTGGCCTAACCACGTTGAATTGTCCACCATTTTTTTTTTTTCACTTTACTATTCATTAATCAGAGCAAAAAAAAAGTGCTCCAAGCAACTATCATGCTTTCAGACACTTATTTTGCAAGTAATTAACACGGTGCAGCCAATAACTCACTTTTAGCAAAATCATCAGAACTATGTGAAAAAGTGCCTGGCACATCACGAGCTGATGCTTAGTTTTTTTGTTTTTTTTCTTGGAAATATCTGCTTATATGGCATCCTTGCAAGAAACGTTGCTCTAGGCTCACTGCATAACCATATTTATAGTCACTTAAATAATGTATACAACTTATAATCTACAGCTACAATCAAAATTCATCTGTGTTCCTATATCGCTATGCCAGTAGATAGATAGATCTTTATTTAGACAACAAGGTCTCGGATGCAGGGGCAAAAGGCAGATGCACTCTGCCTGACGGGGCCCAAGCACCCGACACAATGCTCACGACAAGCGGCAAAAGAAGCAAGAGCTTCATACACTCTCATTAGAAAAAACAACACATAATTATACAAGGTAAAAGTAGGAGGAAGGTGCATACTTTTGCAATGACATAATTAAAGTAAATATTTACAAGACACATCACAACAAGAAAAACACGAGAATTCAAAGAGTTGACGGAAAAACAGGGACATCAAGAATTTTAATCATTCGGGCGAGAAAGGAGGTAAGCTTTAGCATTTCTATTGAATGACTTTTGGGAAACAGATTTCTGAATAATTTCTATGGCCTGTGTATGTTTATTTAGAAGACTGGGAATTAAATATGAAAGCATTTCGGTTCCATAGTTAGTTAGTGAGAGCTGTACTATAAAACATTTCTGATGATCTTAAACGCAGAGAGAGAGAAGGTTGCTAGGCATGTCTCAATACACAAGTAAAGCTTATAAAAGAGGGATGAACCAAGGGCAGAAATACAGTAGCTTTCATATAACATTTTAGAGCCCCTTTAGCTCACCAGCTCCCTTTTATGACCTGCCTTCATGAATTCGCCTAGTATGACCACAGTCTCGACCTGATGCGAGAACCCTCATCAGAAAACACTGCTTTCTTTGTGTTTTGTTAATACTTACTGCCGAGCTCAGACTGCTTGACTAGGTCCCAGATCTGGACAGCACTATCAGTAGCCGCAGCCAGGAGACAGTCCACAGCTGGGTTAAAAGCCAAGTTCTCAATACGAGACTTGCCAGGGTGAAGAACAATTTCTGGGTTTTGGGGCACATTAGGCACGATCCCGCCGTCAGGAATCCTCCAGATTTTGATCTGCAGTGAAGAAGCCCATGAGGCTACAGGCCATTTCTTTTTTTTACAAGACCACGAACTGAATTACAAATCAAAACAGTTACGAAATATGCGTCTCAGAAACGCAAATAAACGAAAGCAGATCAACAAACAGCTTACGGTGGCGTCATGAGAGCAGGTAGCCAAAAGTCCGTCATCATATGGGCAAAAATCAAAGTCTGTTATGAACTCTGGAAAGTGAACGAGAAGTAAGTTTTCCGCAAAACGTTGTGAAGAAATAACGCGGTCACAGGTGCGTATAAACGAAGCGGTTTGTACACACCGGAATGTGCATGCAGTAAGGGGCAGTTCTTGCTCTTTTTGCCTGTGTCATCTAGCGGCAGGACACCTAGGCTGCCACCGCCTGAAGAAGGATAACGACAAGGATAGCAATCAGAAACGCAACAAATAAATCAATGAGTTAACGAAGTGCCTAAATAAAATAAAAGAGACTTATAAAAGCACCCACCTCGGTTATCAACGCTGAAGACTTTGTGCAAAGCGCTTGCCTTTATGTGGTTTCCGAACGACTGTGGCGCGCCAACAGATATGTCAAGAACCCAACCCTGAAATTGACAAGATATTTCTTAGCAAAATCGCAAACGAGAAGACTGGAGACAAGAACTCTGCAAACAACACGCCTGCTCCTCCAAGAAGGGCGAATTTGCGGCGCAAGGCATTCCGTGCGCAAATCGAAACCGGCGGCTCAATGTCCAGACGCAAGTGATCCACAAGCTTTGCCACGAAGCCGGCAGCGTAGGGACGAGAACCGTGATTCACCCGGCGGAGGTATGAATGTATGCTAAGCGCGCCGCTGTTACTGCGCCCATTATAACACAGGGCCATTCTCGCGCACTCGTCTCAGCCGGAGCGGAACCGCGTAAAGGTCGAACAGCCGCTAAGAAGGCGGTCGAACGTGGCAATTAAAAATACTACGCTAGGCAAAACACGCGCAAGACGACGACCGTCAGCGGCAGGATTGATGAAGCAACTCACCTCGCCTTTCTTTGGGACTTTAGGTGTGGCATTTTTATACTTGGAGCTCTTGAAGCGATACATAGAACGCCGGGTACATAAACTGAGTATTTCTGCGAAAGAGAAAAAAAAATGCGAGGGAGAATGCAGACGCCCAAAGTGGCGTATGGGCGATGTCAGCAGCCGCGAGCAGGCGGCTCAACAAAGGAACTGGTGAAGTCAGCCACCGAAACGAACCAATCTGTCGCAAACGAGGGCCAACATGCACTACTCACGGCCCGAAATCTCTGCGTCCAATTCAATCAGCGCCGTCCGACTGCGCTCACGGCCAATTTGGCACAATCAGGCTCCAAAATAGAGCCCACAACACATTGCCGAACCTGTCAGCTGCACCACACCACCACCGGCTGCAGCAGCCCCTGTTGACAGATCATTTGGCTACGTTCTGTCCAAACCTGGCGCTCGCGGCTCGATACAAATATCTTCGATAGCCCATGTAATGCGAAATGTTGTTTGAAAGTCCCTTGGGTAATTCCACGAAACTGAAGAGAGGCGACATGAAACAAATACATACGTTGTGCAGACTCCTGCTCCCAAGTTTACTTCAGTGAAGAAACGACGCCTCCCAGTTGATCACGTGGGACAACGCGTCACGTGGCCTTGGATTTGACGTCACCGCCTCCCACGATCGATAATGATGCGGGGCCTTCACACCACGCTTCAAACAGCGACAATCGCTTCACGCGTCCTGTTTTGAAACCGCAGTCGAGACGACTGCCGCAGATTTGATTTGGTTAAGTAAGACGCTCAGCATGTTACGCCTATACGTTTGCAATTATACTGCAAGATTCATAGCTTGATTTCGAAGCGCCTTCAAGTGCGACCTATAATCGAAAAATAATTTGATGTTACGAGATAATGTAATAACATTAGAAGTTAGACGTTTGATGATGATTATCTTGTACAGAAGCCATAATTATGCGCACCGAGTGCCACAAGGTTCGGTGCTCGCCCTCGGACCATTACTGTTCCTCATATTCATCAATGATATACCTGTCGGCCCCAGATCCACTGTCAGACTGTATGCTGACTATTGCGTTTTGTATTCCCCTGTCACGTGCCTTGATGATCTTTGCGTATTACAGGTTGACCTTGACAGAGTTTGCGAGTGGTGCTTGAAGTGGGGCATGGCATTGAATGTATCTAAGTGTTTCCATGTGCAATTTACAAACAAAAAAAGAGAAAATTCTTGTATCGTACCTTTTAAACCATGACACTATCCAAACTACTGATAAGGTTAAATATCTTGGTGTTATACTCACAGCATTCCTCGACTGGACAGCCCACATTGACATGATAACTGCCAAAGCTTCTCTTCTTTTGTATTTTTTCCAACGGAATTTCGAAAGCTCTCCTCGGGTACTGAAAGAAACATTATATTTAACAAATGTCAGGTCAATATTAGAATATGCATGTGTAGCATGGGACCCTTCCACGGGTGCACTGATTGTCAAGTTAGAAAAGGGTTCAGAAACGCGCTGCAAGGTTTGTGACTGGAAATTACAATTTTCATATAAAGAGCTCAGAACTTCGCGACCGTATTGGTTGGAAGACTTTAGCATCCCGAAGAAAAATCTGCAGGCTGAAGTTCTTGCAGAGCATTTACAATGATTGTAACGGTATTAATAAAAACACTTATCTAAAGCAGCCATATTACATTTCGGAGAGACTAGATAACACGAAAAAGATTAATAATTATCAATGTCGCATGAATGTATTTAAGTATTCGTTTTTCCTTAACACAATCCTGGACTGGAATAAGCTTCCGAATGATGTGGTTTGGGCACCTGATTTCGAAAGAGCTGTTGAAGCGATAATCTGATGTATTTCTTCCAGGTCTCGTGCGTTTACCAGCGCTGTGCCATCACTCATACTACCTGTAAACTCATTTAGTTTTTTTAATATGTTGTGTTATCCTTGCTGACATGTTTCCCAATATCTTCTTTGCATGTGTTATTGTATATAGTAATATCCCCCCTACAATAATGCCTCATGGGCGCTGTAGGTACTTTCAATAAATAAATAAAATAAATAACTGCTCGGCCCAATCTGTGCGTGGGTGCGGAAGAATTCAGTCGTTCTGAGAAACGCTTTTTGGCACAGTTTATTACAACATTCGAAAGCGCACATCGCAACTGATGAATATATACAGTTGTGCAAAATACAAATGAATATTAACAAGGCACTTTTTAGCATTTTCAGATCTTCCTGAATACATGTGGCAACTCAACAGCCACACACACAAGCACACACTTCACTCGCATTGCTATCGTCCAGAGCTTTGCAGTTCAGTTCTGTGACACGCTCAAAGGCTGCACCGCCACTTCACAACGGTAAGTTCCGGCTTGCAGTCGGTCACAAAGATACTTGTTAGCGGCAGCAGCTGCATAGCATCCCCAAGATACCGATGAGAAATAAGAGCCCCAGAAAGATAAAGACGGCAGTGTGAACCCAGAAGGCAAAGTAAAAAGCCGTCAGCGAGCAGTAGTGCTCGCTCGTGCGGTCTTGCGATGGCCATAGGCTGCCGTACACGTATACGCAACCTGCAAGTTGAACAAAGAAAGCAGGAGATAATTAGGATGCAGTGCATAATCTGATAATTTGCAACTGAGGTATAGACACTGATGTGAGCTGGACGGTCACATGACCTAGCACTTTAACTGAGGAAGTGTGGCAATTCCAATCCGGTGAGCGAATGCCGGGCCCCAGGCTTGATAAGCAAGCACACGGAAGCTCGCACCATCGTGAAGCAATGAATGCATGATTAACTCAGTATATCCGTTCACTCAGCCAACAGCGCAATCATCGGAAAGTTTCTCAATCCCGAGACACCTTCCGACGAAATAGCGCGCAGTTTTCGACACGTTTAACTAAATTTTCGACAAGTTTTTATCATTGTTGCTTTTTTCTTTGCGCGTAGCGTGCATATGAATGGCAAAAGGGCCCTGATTGCACGCAGCTACCTACCGTTTAACTGCAGCTACTGCGACACCGAAACGGGCCAATTTCAGGCAGACGGCGAATGCAACGTCAACATAAGGGACTGGAGATAACTTCAAGGGCACTCATTTTAAAACTGATTACAGGTATATAGCTCACGTTCGCAGCACGCGTGCCGTTGTATGCTCTTGGCGACAAGATGCCGAGTACTAAAGGCAATGTGTACTTACATAGCCCGGCCCGTAAACAGACTCTAGCAGCTTCCGACCAGTGCAGTGCAGATAATAGCGGCCAAATAAAAGCACACACACTGCGCCTGTCACGCGCCAAGTTACCGAGCTGAGATCTGAAAACGTTGCGCATGGCATTGCAAGGCCCACATGTCCCCCCCCCCCCCCCCCCCTGACCCCATTTTATTTCCGATGTCAGTCTTCTTTAAATTAAAGGGACAAATGCACAGGGAGGTGTGAATCGCTGCCCACCCAGGATGAAGACGACGAAGAGCGCCACATTGAGCACGCCCGTGACGGCGCCCAGGAGGAGGTACTTCGGGCTGGCCGCCTCCTGCTCGCAGTCGGCCGGCTGCAGGCGGCCCGAACGGACCACGACGTTGCTGACGCCGTTGACGAGAGCCAGCACGCCGCTCAGCACGAGCACAACCGGAATCATGGGCTCGTGTGGGCATTCGTTGATGGTCAGGGCACCTGCGGGAACAAGCGCACACCGGATGGTCTACGCGTTGGGATTATTGCTCCCCCCGTGGCTTCCTGCGGTTGGTTAGCAACTTCGTTTCGTTTTATTACTTTAAAGACCCCCTTTCGGGGTATTACATAAGGGGTGGGTTACACATCATGGGTGAGATTACAATTTTTGAATGTGACGACAAACACTGGTCGCAAACGTCGATGGGCAGGTGATGGCAGCAATGACGTGGGGAAGGCCGATCCAGATGGCAGCTGTTCGGGGAAAAAAATGAGCCAGCAAAAGCAGCGGTTCTAGTGAGCGGATGAGCAACATGAAATGGATGCATAGTGCGGTGGGATATGCGTGAAGGTGGAGCTAAGTATGGGGGATGATTAAGCGAACTGTGAAATATCGTATGGAACAGGCAAAGGCTAGCTATATGACGACGAGTACCTATAGGTTCAAGAGTTTGGACTGAAGTTTTAATGCTGTTACACTGGTATTGAAACAGCAGTCGGAGTGAATGAATCTTACAGCGCGATTTTGCAAAGCTTCAAGGGCGTTAGCTAGATGAGTTTGATGCGGATGCCAGATAGGAGATGCATATCCCAGCCTAGACCGGCTTTTGCATATGGCGCTCTGACTGGCGAACTTCGTATTAGAATTAAAAACTAGGGCCGAGTGGAGAAGGAACGACAGTTCCACCAGGGCTTAAAGGACGGCGTGGATATCAGCGAGTGTGAACGGTGTGAACACAGTAAAACCGGATGCGGAGATTTAAGAGACATCAGCAGTTTCTTGTATACCGGTTGTTGTGCCACCAACGAGGGTAGCCGCGGAGCGCAGAGATCCTTCACCAAGGAGCATGTAAACTGCTCTGGCAGTATATTCCAGTACAGGTTCATACCGGATGCCGAACACAGGCTTAGTACTCGGTATGGGGCCGTTTTAACGCGACAGCCTTATTACCCCCTGTCGGACAAAACTGTCCGGCGTCGGTGCCAGCGACGTCGGCGACCGTTTGAAGTCTCGAAGCTGGAGCGTCCTATTCAGGCGGAGCTTGAGTGTTCCCTTTTGTTTTTTAGCCAACCCTGGACATTTAGCCTAGCATTGATCTGTACCAGGCGAGGCCAGACAGGCATACGTAAAGAGCCATAAAAAGTAATATTTTTAGTGAAAAGCCGCAATAAAAAGAGGGGCGTCAATTTTTTTTTTTTTATTTCTTGCAGCAAAGCTGGTGGTAACAGTGAATCCCACACATGCAGCGGCTGCTCATTGTGTCTCTGCATTGCGACGCCCCATTCGTGAAGCAAACTCTTTGCAGTTCGGCTGTCTGTAGAGGCAGAAATGGGAGGGTTTGGGGGGGATGGGTGTGGAGACGCCAGAGAGTTGGAAGCCGCACTTGGGCCCGCGAGGAGTCGCATGCGCGCGGCTCGCGAGCCACAGTTTGGCCACCTCTGATCTATACTTTCCTCACACACTGAATTGACCACAATCGAAAAACCTCATTGCGACAGTGAGCAACTAGAAAAATCTCTCCCTGGTTGCCTGCGGACCTGTGTGCCTGCAACTTTGACCGATACCTTATCAGACGAGTTCATTTTAGAAGCACAGAAAACAAGTGTTGCAAATACGCCAAGACAGGAAACTGCGCGAAAAAGACCCTGGACAGGCAATGCTTGTAACTTTAAAACAAAGCTTCTGCCCCTCACAGAACTCACCTATAATCAGGGAGGCGGCGGGAATCAGGAATGTTGCCAGGACAACAAGTGTGAACACAACTGAAAAGAGACGAAGAAAAAATTTATCAAAAGGGGGGGGGGTGTCAATGCGGCTGAAGTCAGCATGGATCGCGCCACGGCGAGAGGCATGCCCAGTCTTCCAGGGAAGCGTGAACTCACTGTAGTTCAGGCAGAGGCTCAAGACGGCGGCCGCCACCTCCTGAGGATCATGGTCCGGGTACTCTTCTCGAGCTTGCCGCAAACGCTCGAGCACGGACTCGTCTGCAAGCACACGTGCACCCCAGGATAAGTAATCGAGAGTGCAGGAACGGAAACACTCTGAGGGGTGGTAGCCGAGAAATGGGTACACTTTATCCGGCAGCGATCGTCATCGTCCCCTTTCAACCGAACGGATGTACTTTACCGGCAATATATGAACTGTTCAAACTCCCTGAACAGTTTTTTTCTTCCTTGAGACTTTACATCTGCGGTCACATCTGCTGGCGATTGGGCCAGTTGAAACATCGCGGTATGTGGTGCTGTGTGCCTTACAGGTGCAGTAGGATGGGCACATGTGGTTAGGGCATCTTTCTTCCTTCGCATAAGTCCATCCTTTCGTACTTCTAGCACCGCAACACTAACGTAGCAACTGGTCAATTCAAATGACCAGTTCGCTAATCGCGGTCCGCGAAAACTATTTCTGGGGCTGAGCGAAGCCTTTGACCAGCGAAGCACATGGTATCGAGGCAGCCGCGGCCCCGGTCGACCAAAATGGCCGCCCAATATGCCGCCACGCGTTCCCATGCCGAAGGGAACACGCAGTGTATCTGTTGTTGTTTCGCTTCTTTAACCGCGGAGGAAAGTGACAAAATTTTTCTTTAGTTTATTTTTTATGTGCGTTAGAGACGTTGGCCGCTTCCTTCGGACCTTTTAATATGTAACCAAGGCGCAACACAAACACATAATACCGACACTGAAACGACGAGTCCACGACTTCATTTTTCTTCTCTATAGATACGCTCTTCCAATAGCTATTTCACAACGCTCTAATCAGGAGGACTGCTGGTTAGTCTTAACAAACCGTCCCCCTACACGTGGCGAGCGGTTGTTCTGAGTTGGCATATGAGGCAGTACACAATATGCGTGCTTGTAGCATATCTTATGCATGGAGCACGAAACTGACAATACCCCATCCATTTCTAATTACCAGCGCGCAAACTTCACTGCGGCACACTGGAAGCCTCCGTCAGGCACGCTATTAGTGCGAGCGGAGAGGACGCGCACATAGCATAACGAGCGCGTCAACGGAGTGAAATGAATGGGCGAATGGAACAACGGGCGCGAGCGAGCGAGTACGCGTCGTATTGCAGTCGTTGCGGCACGGCGAACGAGCGCGTAATAGGGTGAGTCAGCACGCGAGGTGCGGGGGCGTACCGTTGCCGAACCAGAAGCGCGACACCGAGGGCGGGGCGTTGTTGGTGCTTCCGTAATGCATGGCCGCCGCCAGGTCGATCGGGTCGCTGCTGACGTTGATCCCCTTGGCCTGCGCAGAGAGAGACGGGGCAAGGAGTGGCCGCAATTAGCATCCACCCGGGCGCAGTCACAACCGCTGCAAAGGAGAGCACTTCTGCGATCTTTGTAACAGAAGAAAACAACTCTGCTCTTCCTCCATGGTGGGTTTGAGTAAGACGGTGGAAGAGACCACTCCCACTAACACCACAAAATAATTTTTTTGTACAGGAAAACCGCAGTGGCCCCTATTTTTCCCAAAGAGATATAGCTGTATCGCCATCCTTAGATGCGGGTTCGATCCCGGCCGCGGCGGTTGCTGGAGGCCAGTGTACTGTGCGATGTCAGTGCGCGTTAAAGAACCCCAGGTGGTCGAAATTTCCGGAGCCCTTCACTACGGCGTCCCTCATACCCTGAGTCGCTTTGGGACGTTAAACCCCCATAAACCAAACCAAACCAAACATTCGCCTGCGAACACGACAGCCAGACTCACCTATGCGTACACGAAACACAGCTTTCAAACAGCGTGGGCGAAGAAAGCAAAATCGACTCACAGGCGGCGCGAGCTCCTCACCGTGCTAGTCGTTTTTACTAACCTCCGGAACAATGACCTATTATAAACCTTACGAGCGAACGAAAGGAACCACGCTGCATAAGAGGGCCCACATCAGCTGAGGGAAACAGTTGCGCTATTTCGAAAACACGGTGCTCGACGGAACAATCGCTCTCAGAACAATTATTACGCAAGCATGAGACGTAACAGTTTACTACGCGGGTGCTTACGTCAGAATTCGGTAGTGGAATACGTGGCTATTCGTCAGCGTATGCTTTGCGCATGCCGAGGAGCGTCTTAAATCCACCAGAGAGAATGCGCAGTAGCTGCTTCTGAAAACTATATCAGCAAGGCGCCGCGGGCTTTGTTTTGTTTGTTGCTACCCCGTACAGGAGGAAGGGAAGAAGGGATACAAAAGTTTTCGGAAAGAGGGGGTGAGGAGGAATGTAAACATAGAGGGCATATCAATTTTAAAAAAAGAGGGGGTGCAGGGAGGACCGAAATATTAGCTCTTCTGGGCTAAGTTAGAATGCGGGCTCTGGTTAACTTCCCCGCGTTCCCTCTTTCTCCATCTCTCACTCTTCTCTCTGAATGACCTGAAGTTTTGAAACGGAAACGATTTCAGGTCGAGGTAGCGAGCAGAGATTTCGCCAACACGACGAGACGGATCACGAAAACCACCGTTTCTCTTAGTAAAGCGTGAGGGGCTTGCGCGCACACACACACTCCGAGAACTACGCAATGGGCGCCATGCTCAACAAGTCTCGCGAGCGGTGTTAAGAGGCATCTGGCCGCCGCAGCTCGGTTGCAACATTGCTCGTGTCCATTGCATGCGACTCCACTTGCACGAAAGAATGGTACGAGAGTATACGGCCACAAAACAGTTCCTCCGATTCGCAGTGCACCCCTAAAAGCACTCTAAACGAGCCGACCATGGCGTCTCTTGGGCTAACATGAATTGAGAAATAGACAGGAGGATCATGAAACCTGATGCGATAAAAGCTATGTTGGAATTGCCCTCTATTACTTCGATGGTTTTACTTGATTTTACTTTACTTCACCTTCTAATTTTACCGGGTGGGTGGAGGTGGGGTGCTAAGGTGGTTTGTGCTTCTGAAGAGCAGCTGTCTTTCTCACTCCGTCTCTGAATCAGTAGCTGCGCATGCGGTTCCTTCGCTGTATACGCGTGTGTGCACAGTTGCAATTGGAGTTACAGCTACAATTCATATATGAAATATGAGCCCCGTAAAAGATTAAACAGGCATCCCGGAAGTAAGCGGAGCGCGACCCTTTGGCGTTGCATTGGCCGCTACTGCTGCTTACCATCCATTCCACCGTGCAGCACTGACGATCTCTTACTCGGATTATGTGGTTTGTTGGCTCCCTTAGATTTAGACAAAACCAGACTTATTTTAAGTTCAGGAACACCGCAAAACACCAAGTTGTCGGGCAGCGTTCAGAAGCACCGCGCAGTAGGCGCTGCATCACCTCCGTACGCACAGCCCAAGATGGCGCCGGTGCTATCTTTTAGGCTTGTCTCATTCGGGCCGCCACCAGCAAAGTTAGTGGAGGAGGAGTAGGAGGAGAAAGAAAAAAACTTTATTTGAGGCCAGCACTGAAGCCCAGTAAAGAAGAGTGCTTGCTCTGCCAAGGCCCGCTGATTACCTGCCGAGCCCGAGTGAAGCCAGTCACTCCAGGAAGGAGGGAGAGGGTAAGGGTAACAAGGAGAGGTAATGGCATGGTTACATGAGTAGAGAATGTGTTGTGCGTCTGCCCTGATCTCTGGACAGTTTGGACAGTTCGCTGAGACACGCCATCCGAAGTAGACGCGTGCTTGTTCCACGTTCCGACCAGGCGTCGAAACTAAAATCGAGGCGAGTTGGTATAGTGGGAAGCGATTCTGGATTCACTTCACTTCACTTCACTTTATTACCTTAAAGGCCCCCAGGATTGGGGGTATTACATAAGGGGTGGGTTACATTGAAAAATCAGATTAAATAAACAAAGAAAAAACGTAAGATACAAATATTATTCGCTGTTAAAGGTAGCAGTTAAACAGTTCGCAAATGTTGATGGGCAGGTGATTGCGGCGATGTCGTGTGGAAGGCTGTTCCAGTCCTTGGCTGTGCGTGGAAAGAATGACGATGCAAATGTAGTTGTACGCGTACATGGCCGGGCTACTTGAAGGGGATGACCAATGCGGAGGGAAATGCGTGCCGGCGGATTGATGTAGGGAGGACGACGAAGTGAGCTGAAATAAAATTTATGAAACAAGCACATACTAGTAATACGACGCCTACAAGCCAGGGATGTTAATCCTGCCTCTGCTTTTAGTGCTGATATGCTGACATTATATGAATAGCACGAATGTATGAATCTTGTGGCTCGATTTTGTACTGATTCTAGGGAATTTATTAGATAATTTTGGTTAGGGCTCCAAATAGCAGAGGCGTATTCTAATTTAGAACGGACAAGTGATTTGTAGGCAAGCAATTTTAGGTTTTGTGGCGCATGACGTAGATGTCGTTTTAAGAATCCAAGGCTTCTGTTAGCGGATGATATGATTTTAGTGACATGCGCGTTCCAGGTTAGATCATTGGACAATGTTACTCCGAGGTATTTGTAAGTCTGAGCTAATTCTACCGTGACATGCGAGATTTTATAGGAGAAGAGGACAGGATTACGTTTTCGGTGAAATGACAAGACTTTACATTTATTGGGGTTTAGTTCCATGAGCCAGTTGTTACACCAGTCCTGTATGCTGATTGAGTCATTCTGGAGGGCGAACTGATCAGAGGCGTTGTTGATAGTGCGATAGATGACACAGTCATCGGCAAAAATACGGACGTTACAAGAGACATGCGTTGGAAGGTCATTAATGTATATTAAAAATAATAGCGGACCAAGGACTGATCCTTGCGGGACACCTGATGTTACCGGAACAGAGCTAGAGGCTTGATTATTAACGTTAACGAACTGGGTGCGGTTAGCCAGGAATTCGCTTATCCACTGTAATATGTTAGGATGAAGGTTTAACCAGGACAGTTTTAGTAGTAAGCGTTTGTGGGGTACTTTGTCAAATGCTTTCGCGAAGTCCAGGAATATTGCGTCAGTTTGTAGGTTACAGTCAAGGTTCACATGCAGGTCATGGATGAAAATAGCCAACTGTGTATCGCACGATAGGTTCTTACGGAAACCGTGTTGAGCAGGATGAAAAAAATTTATAGAGTCAAGAAAGTTCATTATATGAGTATAAATGACATGTTCCATGATTTTGCATGGCACACTTGTTAAAGAGATGGGACGGTAATTAAGGGGTGATTCTTTGTTACCTGATTTGAAGACCGGAACAACCTTCCCCACCTTCCAATCACTGGGTATGTTACCTGTGGAAAGTGATTGTGCAAACAGTTTTGACAGATACGCTGCGGAAGCATGGCAAGTATTTTTTAGGAACTTGGGGGTGATATCATCAGCACCTGCAGAAGATGACATCTTGATATTTTCAATGATAGATATAATGCCGTGCACAGAAAAGATGATTGGAGGCATATGCGAACTCAGGTTGTCAGTTACGGTACAAAGTGGCATATCAGTTTCGTGTGTGAAAACGGATGAAAAAGCGGCGTTAAAAATATTAGCACATTCAATGCCACTGGTCATCTCACCAAGCGGGTTAGCAAGTGTGATGACCGGCGCCTGTTCGGGGTTTAATACTTTCCAGAATTTCCTCGGGTTATTTGTTAGAATCTTGGGGAGGTCAGTTTGGAAAAATGTTCGTTTGGCATCATGGATAGACTGCAGGTATGTTGACTCGGCTTCGTAATATTTCTTCCATGCGCATGCACTCGGGTTACGTTTAGCTGCACGGAAAAATCTCTTCTTTTTGTTTTCAAGTGTTTTCAAATGCTTTGTGAACCATGGTTTGTTGGGATTGGCACGAAATGTGATGGTGGGAATAAACTTCGCTGTAAGTTCTATAATTTTAGTTTTAAAGATAAGCCAGTTTTCCTCAATTGATCGATCATCGAAACTTGTATCAAAGTTTGGAAAGCACGCTATTAAATGATTATTGATTTCTTCGTAATTCGCTCTGTCATAAAGGCGAATCGTTTTAGGGAATGTTAAGCGCGATTGGGGGATGAAGGTGAAAGTAGCGTGTAAAACTTTGTGGTCACTAATTTCGCGGAGAGAAGTAAGTGATGATAAACTTTCAGGTTGGTTAGTTAGAATGAGGTCCAGGATATTGGAGGATTCCTGTGTTACGCGTGTGGGTTCAGTTACTAACTGGGTAAGATTGAAATTCAAACAAACGTCGACAAAGTTCGGCATTTCAGTATTGCCTGTTGGTGTTGGGTTCATCCAGTCAATGGATGGGTAATTAAAATCACCGAAAAGAAGAATGCGCGCGTTGGGATATTTGCTAGTTTTTTGATTTAGACTATCGCTTAACTTTGAGGAAAAGATTGGACTACTGGAGGGGGGCCGGTAACAGACGCCTAGTATGACGATTTGTGGTACGGAACGGCAGATTATCCAAAGTATTTCAAGCTCTGATTGGATGTTAATGACAGAACAAGGCAACAGCTGGTTAGTGGCAATAAGAACACCTCCTCCTCGTGAACCTTTGCGGTCCTTTCGGAAAACGTTAAAATTTGGTAAATCAGCTAAAACTTCCGGATCGATGACGTCGTCTGTTAGCCACGTTTCTGTTAGTACAAGTATATTGCTGGAAGATGATGAAACAAGATTACAAATGTGTTCACGCTTGGGAAGGAAACTACGTATGTTGGTAAAGATAACAGAAAAAGGAAGATTTGGAAGTTTACCGCGAGGGCTGTTACAAGGAAGATTAGTAGTGGCGCGACGATAAGACTTATGCTATGAGATTTCGTGTACAGACTGTGATGACTCGTCGAATGCATAGCGTTTAGAACCGATGCACAAAGTTTTGTAGCGCAAGGAAAATTTAGTGGTAGTAGCTTTGTCAAAACTTTACGAGGTGCCTTCGCGCTTCTCGTACAGGGCGTGAAAAGTCCTCCCCTATGCTGTAATCGGTGCCTTTTAACTTATGGCCATTTGAAAGAATCATCTCCTTGGTTTTAATTAATTGTTGAGTTGGGCTTGTGGGCGGTGGGTGGAACTTCTGAGGAGTGAGTGTATGCGGCAGTGGGGTGGGGAGGTGGATTGAGGGTCTCGCTGGGTGGGTCAGCATCCTCCTACCTACGGTGTTAGGGTGGGGATGTGCACATGCTGGTAGGTGGCCACCGACACACGCCGATATTTAAAGAAAGCGACACTGCGTCTACTCCTATCGCAGTCACAAGCAATCCAGTTGACTACGACAGGAAATTGCCTATAGGCAGTTCCATGTGTGCGATGAGAATTTCCGGTTTGCCGTTATCTCAGTACCACCGGATCAACGCAATCAACGACGGAAACACGTCCCGCTATCGGCTGCCACATCGACAGAAATCTCTATAGTTCTGACCGAGCCGGTTCTGTCGCTACTTGACAGGCAAGCGTGGATATATACACAATGCTGTCATTGCGACAAGAATTTGTCACTAAGAGAAAACTTTACAAAAGGGAAGACACAGACGCCACGTGTCTTGCGCCTTTGCGTGCTGTTCTTTTTCAAAGCCTGGGTACTTTCCCACCTCGAAACTCTTCCATACAGGCCACGGAACGGTCAGAACTGCGCGGTCGTACGAGCCCGAACTATGCGGAATTGTTTGAGTCCAGGAACAGCGGCCGAGAAGTCTACACAGCTGTCCATTAAAATATGCGGCTGACAGCTCAGGCCGACAACCGGACACTTACCCGTATGCCAGCGGCGATGTATAACGCCGCGACTCATGAACGGGCCGGCGGAAAAAAAAAAAAATCGAAGCGAGCCCTCGTTCGCAACACCTGCAGCAGCATAATCCCGGAAAGTATGCGACGCTATCTCCGTTCCTCCGGGCAGGCGACAACCTTGCCTTTCTGCTTCGCGCTCGACGATCGAGTCTATCTTTACGACACCAAAATCCCCCGAAAAACCGGACGCTGAAATCCCCCAAATACATCGCTGAGGCTACATCTCAGCAAAACAACGCGCTTTGTTTATTTTGTTCGTTTCCAGCAAGCAGTTCAGTGTTGCATATGACGAGTCCAGTAATTACTTCGTGTGCGCGTCAGATCTCGCTATTACTAAGCTAAGCCCCCCCCCCCCCCCCCCCCCTCCCAAACAAAAGGTCATCACCGCCTCATCACCACCATCAGGCGGGTCCACTGCAAGACAAGGCCCCTCTCGTTAGAAATGTCATATATGCAAAATTCGGCCTCTCTTTCCGTAGTTGACCTAGCTTACTATCATCATCATCACACTGCCGCTTCGAGTCCAGCATACGCCCACGGCGTGCTGGAGAGTATGCTCACAGCCGTACATCTTTTTCTTTCTCTCAAGCAGGAAAAAGTAACTTTTGTGTCTTTATGCTTTTGCTTTGCTGCTGCTAAGTTTGGGGTTGTGGTGGTGGTAAGAACATTGTTTTAGGATTACAGCGTCCATGGTGGGCGCAGTCCTCAGTTCAGGACTACCATGGCTGACGCGATCCGCAGCGCGCCCGCTCGATCAGCGATTACTGGTCGCCCGGGACCGAGCCGGACAGGGCAGCCTCCCAGGAGGAGAATGAAGGGTGGAAGATGGGTGCTTGGTATCATTGTGCGTTCAGGCACTCCCAGACAGAGTGCTGGGTTTGGATCAGGGGCGTAGCCCACAGATCACAGGTTCTGAGGGGCGCTCTTTGGTCTCCGCAGTGGCGCGAATTTTCCGACCGCGGTTGGGAGTTTACGGCGCCTGCTTATTGTTCGCTATAACCGAGTGGTGCGGCTATGGTTGTTCGCTATATCCGAGACGCAGCTCTACTGCTCGACGCAGTTCCATTGCTGCAATACATATTCTGATGGTAGCGCCTTTCTTTTTCGTAATAAGCTAGCGTTTGTTGTAGCTGCTGCAGTTATACGTGGTTTTACGGCAAGTGCAGAGGATGTGTACTTTGCATGCATGGTGTCGTAGTGTTCCCAAAGGATGTTCAAGAGACACTGAGAATAAATTGAGGTTGCCGAGTCTCGATATGATGACCGCGTTCTGGCAAGGACGTTACGATCACTGAGAACGTAGTTGCTTTATAAACTAGAAAATATCCAAAAACGAAATAAAGTTGCCGCCATGGGCGGCAAAATTTCGCAAACTATGGTGCGTCAAGACAGTTTATTATTATCATTATTTTGCGCGCGAATCCCCGAGGCTAGGCTACACCACCATTCACTTCCGAAGGTTGATCACGGAGTCGCTTCCCACTGTACAGACGTCACTTGTTTGAACAGCGGCCGGCGGGAAAATTTTTAAATCCATTTTTTTTGCGGAAATCATCGCGCTTTTTGCTCCCGGACAAGCATCAACATAGCAAAGAAAAGCCTCATAACTGACTTTTACTAAGAGCACAAGTTGAATGGAGTCGCTCTCAGTGTCCCTTTAATTAAGTACGCGTGCTTCAAATGGTGACCTTTGGAGCCGTGATAGGCGTGCAGATGCTACCTCCAAATGGCAGTGAATTAACAACGTATCAGATATTCTATTTCCTGAATTTCTTACTATACTAACTGCCTATCTATAATTAGCAAAATTAGCTGCCGATAAGCAATAGCCCAGGTATCACCGAACATTAGAATAACGTTCTAAAATACTATGTAAGTTGCAGTAAAGTTATATGCTGCATTGGAGCGTTATATTGAAGATAAAAATTAACAAATAACATTATATGTTTTATTACACACATTTGTTTGCCATTCAAGTAAATATTGCCCCAATGCTTACTTTTATATGATATTATAATGTTAAAAATTAACACATAATGTTATGTGCATTATAAACATATTACGTTACAGAAAAAACGAATATAAGAATAATGTTATAAAAAATGTTATATAAGTTTCAGTAACGTTAATTTAACATCCAGAGTAAACATTCTAATGTGCTGAGTTTTAAATGTTACTTTAATGTTAAAAATGAAATATTGATATTTTTTATTGTGTCATAAACATTACTTTAACATTACAAATAAGCACTGTTTATGTTTCTCCTAAATGTTATAATGTTTGCATGATAACTATAAACAATATTACAAATATATTTCAAGCACTGGATCCCCAAACTTTTCCCACGGTTCTTAAAGTAAAGATGTTTTTCAACCAGCAGTCCTTTACAACGAAATCGCTTAGATTGTGCCTGCCATAGATTGCATGCACAGCACCATTATTTTGTTAGGAAGCATTGCTTATTACCTATTCGAGAATATCACTCATGGGACTCTACTCAGCAATGGCTGCCTGTATAAGCTTGACTCCACGGTATCCGTCTGGGGCTGAGTGCATGAGTTGCTTGTTGAGCGGTACGTACTGTGGAGCTAAGTATGGGGTCGCCCTCGCAGCTTGTGCTTGCAAAGCGTGAATGAAGTTGTGTACTGTACGTCCATAACTGGCTGGCCTGCATTCTCGTGAAGGGTTGCTTTACCATTTTCGAGAATGTTAAATTTATGTTATTTGCATGTTTGATTAAAGTTATGGAAAGACTATTCCCAGTTTTGTTTACTATTAGAAAATACGTCAGAAGAAAATGATATTAAAACACTGAATTAACGTTTGACCAAAACAAAAAAGTAAGACTGCCGTAATGTTTCGTTGCTAGCTGCAAGGCTATTAGTTCTGCTTTTAGAAACTTTCGCTCTGAGAAAAATGTGGTCGGGTTCCTTCGAACTGGCTCGACCCAAGCTAACAGGCGTGCTCTCAGGAGGGCTGGCAGGCAATGACGCACTTTTGACATACGTGTCGTCACAGTGGATGAAATGCCCGACAACTGAGCGATCGCATTCGTATGAAAAAAAAAAAAAATCTCTGCGGCTGTAAATCTGCACCCGTACATTACGAGATAATTACGAACAAAGAAGAAAAGGTCACGTTTTCTCACAAGCCAACTGAAAATAAAGTGTATATAGAATGCTAGGCCAACAATGCGTCAGCAACAATGTCAGGCCAACAGTGCCTTCAGCAGTCACACAGTAAAAGATGAAACAACCATAAAGAAAAAAAAACGACGCTAAAAGTACCGAATAAACTAACAAAGGCACCATGTATGACACGGTCATGCTGCCGAACGACAAGCGCGCAAATGGCAACAGCTACATTTCGTACATTCCGGGCTCTCTCTTCTTTCGTTGGCCTTGACTTATGGCACAGGAGCAAAGGTGCGGGCGGAAGGAAACAGGGGAGGAGGAGAGCAAATGCCACAGGCTCCCCCAGTCGCCGCGGGAAACTGATCGGTTTCGCACACTCATTAGCATGCTCCGTCGGGGGGCCTTCGCGAAATGTTTGCCTCCGGAACATAGCCGCCAGGCCCGCAATAGTTGCCGCTTACACGCACGACCAAGTACGGATCTCGCGCCTCTTTGAACTAAAAACGGAGATAAAACCCGTTTCGACCGCATCTCGCACGATACCAGGTATGCTGCTTCGCGCACGCTCAGCACACGTCACACGGTCGCGCATCCATCCATACGCGAGCACGGAAGCGGGTGTTGTGCTTGCAACACAGTTCGCAAGGTCGCCGAACGATCATCGAGCGCAGGCGCCCGTTGCGTCGCTCGAAGAAACGAACGCGGCGCACCACGGACTCACATTGTGAAGCAGGTTGTCTTTGCTGCAGTACATGACGCGTCTTCTTCCGTCGGCCTTCGCTACGCACAGCAGGGCATTCGAGCAGAGCCGCCGAACAACCGGGCGCGATGGCTCCACGGCTAGCGTGACGAGCGGGCGGCGTGCAGCTGTTCCAGCGGCAGCTGCCAGCGGTGTTCCCTCCGCGCTGCCGCCTCCCTTTACCACGACAGCGACTACGGCGCAACGCGGCGGTCGATGGCTCCCACTATGCCCGCGCGGCGCTGCGTAGCGCGCAACGGTGTTTGTTTATCCCTGTTAACACGCATACACACAGTCGGCCGCTGCAAGTCGCCGTCGGCGTGTCGAATACCTCTCGCCTGTTGCAACCACAGCGCGTTTGTGTACGCGTACACGGGACACCCGCGTTGTTTGGGCTACCGGCGTGGGAAACAAAGCACGTGGAGATGGTTCAGGAGGGACGGGATACTCCCGCGAGACGAGAAGCGGTATCTCGGCGGATGTATACACAGACGCAGCCGATCTCTCCATTCCCTCAGGAAAATGAGATGCGCGGGCATCAAGGCAGAAGGCTGGATCGTGTTAGGTCGGTTCGTCTAATGCACTTTGTCGCGTACTGGGTCTCTCGCCGGCGAGCGACGAAGTACTGCCAGGTTAAAATGTACTACATAGCCAGACATAGGTTTCCGCTTTTTGAAAGGAAAGTAGAAATTACCAAGTTATAAGCCGTCTGAAATCGCAAATTTACTTGAACGCCACATCTGCACAATGAGTAAAGGTGTGCTATTGTAGGAACTTGTATCTTTGGAGCTCTTGAAGTAAAGGATGAACTGGAGCGGAGGCTGCACTTTCCGCTTAGAGCGTGTTATCGGATACAACGTAGTCTTTTCGCCACGGGTCTGTGCGCCCGAAGACGTAATGTAAAGATGCGATACCGAGAAAAATTACCGCTTACCGTACACTTTTCCACAGCAACCTGCCAACCGCTTGGTGCAACTAATGCGCTTCCCTGCACGACGTGAGAAACGCCCATTACCGGCGTGCGGACGAGCGTATGCGAGAGGGTAACAGCACAATTCGAAACGAAACTTCCTTCAGCCATGCTACGTACTCTGATCGGGCTATACAAAACCGTCAGTAAGGCTGTACGAACGAGATTAGATGGTTATTCAGTGGAAACTCGGAAGAAAAAAAAAACAAGTGCATTTAGTTAGCACATGTCACGAACCATTCGGAGGAAGACTTTACAAGTTTTGTTTCCCACAAAATAGTTAAACACCTTAGCACGGATGGACAGCGACAAATAATTAAGATAGCAGAGCAAGTGAAGGTTTCCTTAATAAAATACGCCTTGAAGATGACTGCAAACAAAGCGCTTGTAAAATAAAAAAAAACATGAGGAAACTAAAAACACAATTAAGGCAGAATTTCTCGCTTGTTAGGACCTAAGCCTTCTGATGGAACGAGAGAGGTGCTTGGTTGTCGTGGGCAAGGAACGGTACAATAAGTCAAATAAAAATGCTATACAAAAGAACTTAATCTAGTCGGCTTAAATATGATAAGGCTGTTTAGCGGCCGTTGAAAGCAGAACAGTGTTATATGAACATTTGCCTCCACAAGCTGGCGAAGACGGCAGAAGAAACGAAGAAGCTGGCTGGCCTTCGCGCTGTTGTTTACCGTGAAAACAGGCAAGGGCGGCAGTTCTTTCAGGACAATTGCGCGGGACAAGTGAACTCAGCAAAACACGCCAGCAATGCATGAGGAAAACGTGTGCGCATTAGTATCAGTGAAGAATTAAGTTTAGCGGACACTGAATGCAGTACTATACCTGCAGTCAAGTTTACTGAGCGCGACACTTGAGAACAAGCTTAATTTTTTTTTTTTTGCACTCAGGGGTTCATTGTAGACCTAGAAGCATATATGTGATCTAGGTATATTATGAATCGCTACTTTCTAATTCTCAGGAAGCCCGTAACCATCCCGGCAGAAGGCACGATCGAAAACGTAAACCACTGTGCTATCCCGTGAGCTCTCTGTCCCGTGAACCCGTTCACCCTCCCTGACAGGAACCTGCGCAAGATACTATGAGCAGCATGAGACTAAAATCTGCGAGAAAAAAACGTATACACGGATGCAAGCTGTGGCTCAGAAAGCGGCTATACGAGGACGGCATGTATACTCACGTTCCGAGGAGCGCCGATCTTGTTCTGTTGTCCGCGTACGGCAAAGACGCGTTCCAAGACGTCAGCGACCAGCGGTGCCCATCCCTAAGCTTGTAATCGGCGCTATCAGCCACGCACATGCATTTCCGATAGTGCCGAAGTTTATCGCCGGTGCGAAAACGCGGCTCGATGCTTCGGGGTTGTTATGGGGGATTATCGCTGCCGCTCGGGCGGCTTATCGCGAAAGCGGGAGCGCCGTCTTGTCGTCGCCACATGTAATTGGACGCGATAATCCGTTCGGGTCTCAGTGACCCAGCGTAAAGGAGGTGAAATGACAGCGCGACGGGCGGATGTTGAAGCTCGGCCAGTGCACCGGCAACTCAACAAGGGTCAACCTTAGTAGCATAGTACACTCTAAGAAAAAAAGGTGTGATCTTAGTCTTTTTGAGGGGTAAAACACTTGTCGCTGAGCTGACACCTTTTTGGGGGTAAGGTTACGCTGTTTCTTGGAGACTAAGTATTTATGCTCTCACACATAGAGTAATGTTACGCTCTAATAGCCTAAACTTGCACTGACATAAGAAGAGTAACTTTAAACCAGTTAGGTATAACATTACGCCTTTCTAAAAGGGGTAAATGTTAGCCTGAGGAAAGCATAAACATATCCTAGCATGCAAGGTGCAAGTTTGCACCTTTAGCAGGTAAATTTATGCTACGTATAGAAGTGCAAAGTTACTTTGTCAAAGACTAAACTTATACCGTCATAAACAGAGCAAAGTTTGCACCCCTGTGGTGCAAGCTTATACCCTTACATGATGGATAAAGTTACCCTTCTAGTGGTACAAAGTAATGCCCTACTGCAAGGGGTATCTATGCACTACTCGGTGGTGTATTTATACTGTCCACACGAGAGCATTATTACCCTTCTGCAGCGTAAACCTGCCCACTGAATGCAGAACTAAAGTTGACCCATATGGTAGAAGCCCGAGTCTTTCTGGAAGTGCAGGCAGTGTCAAAATGTTGCGACGAATCTTTCATGTGAGATGGTCTGTGTCATTGTGTGTTCAGGTGCAGGTACTACTGCAGAATGTACACAAAGAATTCATAAACGAATGGGAGAAAGAAACATACCGTCATATTTATTTTGCCACATGCTACACCATATTACAGCAATGACCCTGGCAGTCTTCTTCATACAGGTGGAGGCAGTATGTACCATGTATTTTACCTGCACAGAGAAGAAAACATATAATGAATTTTGCAACCACAAAGCTCAGACGACGTGGCTATGGGCTTAGTTAATTCAGGTCTAAAAGTGTAAACCACACAAAAGGCAGGGATAAATGGAAATGCATGAAAACAATGCCACAAGTGCAGGCTTCTGTTTATTATTGAGAACCAAAATCAGAAAAGATATGCAGGAAAAACAAAACATGTCCTAAATGGCAGCTACTTAATCACTCACATATGCTGACATTATCACAAGCACACTGGCTTCTCAGGAAAAATCCAGACTATTGTGCCCAGCTGCACGGTCAGGCTGTAGGCATCCCGGATGCCAGACTAAGAAGAGGGTCATATCGAGAAACAGAAAAACATGTGCATGAAATGGAAGCTACTAAAAGGTGATACTAAAATGAAATGCCGTTTAACAAACCCTTCCCTCCATTCTCGTGTTTTTATTTCTCCGTATCTAGAGTGGTTCAGGTTTCATGCAGCCCTTGCTAACAATATGTCTCTGGTCTCTGATGCCATTATATGTTTTGTTGCCCATACAGTGAATTTTCTTCCTAAAAGGGAAGTGTAGGTGATTATCTGAGCATCAATGAGTGATACTTCCAACTGTAATTTTCCCTGCATATATTACCTGTGAATTCATTTCCAATTAGCAAACAGCAGGAAGCTTGTCCCTGTGATGGCATTTTTGGGTGCATTCCATTGTCACAGCCTTTCGATACAGTTTAAATACCTGGTGAAAGGCCTATGCACAAAGGCTATGCACTATAAATCTTAGTGTACCACTCCTGGAAAACAAAGAAAAGCTTTCGGCTAAATGTGAAATAATAGCAAGGGCAACTTACACATCTAAAGAATTGTCTCCATGCATGAGGTAACGTCATACCCAAAAAATTATTTGGACCACATTATAATACAGATACTTTTTATTCACGTTCATAGCCTGTTTCATACTACACCTCTACATTATGCCTGTGCAAAAAGCTTTGGTTATGGACTGGCCTTCACTGACAGACTACATTAACTACACAAGCAGCATAGAACAGTCTCCTTCTAAAGCACTATTTTTGCTTGAGGAAATTACAAATCTCGTCTTTTTATTTAGACAGTGCTGCTTCATCCAATGCTTGCAGCATATGCAGCAGCAGTAATTCTCATGAATTACATTTTGCTGGCACAATAGAATGTTACCTTTACACATCTTTTCAGATGCTTAGCATAATGAAATTGTAAACACTGACTGACAGCATTCAAGAATGGCTATTAAAACAGTTGCCTTCCATATCTGCTGTCACATGCAGGGAACGTGAGCTTAATTAAATTTTAAGTTCACTCCGATGTGAAATAAAACTAATATGGATTCATGTGAGTTGTTGGAAATTATTCACATCAGTGAACAGCACCTTCCTACTCAAAAAGAAAGTGTGAACCGTGCAAAGAAGATTAACAGCCTCACGTAGCTGCATATCACATTAAGCTTCACATGCATAAACGGTGCTAGTCATATTAGCTTGGTAGCATGCCGCCCTGCCAAGCATTACCATAATTGTGTCATTTTTTTCTGACGTCAGCAACATGTATTGTAGGCAGCGCCTCTCAAACTAATTCAATATGAAATCTTTGCTGAAGTCCAGCCTACTTTTGCAGAAAAAAAACTGCATTTATACTTCATGCCATAAAAAGTGGTCACAATTAATCAAACCATTATTCAGAAATTCTTCCAGAACTAAGTCCTCGAAAACATTGAAAAGCTCTAAAATCTCTGTAATAGAATGGCTGCAGCTGTGCAACATAGCATACTATGTTCACGGATGGACATCAAGTGATGATGAACTTGCAACAATGTCCCAATTACATAAAAACATACATACCACACACATCTAGTCCCGGCCACTTGTACGGTTTTGAAGAATCCAGGCTGAACTTCGGTGCTAGGAGTGACAATGGTTGTGCACCTTTGCATCCCTCCTTCTCCCAGGTGCACTGCAATAGAGGCGTCATTTATAGCGTTAGTGTAATGGTTAGTGATAACTTATATGTTCATTAAACCACGTAATGGCAGCACACATGCTCAAAAAACTACAGGAATATTTTGAAAATAACAAACAACTTTTTATTCCAAATTTTATCCATTACAGCACTTGCCACATATTTATAAGAGGCATAATTGACGCAATGCACTGGCACAGTAAGCCTACACAAACTTCCACAGCACAATGGCCTATTACCAGTGAATTGCCACTAAGTGCCTAACATAATTAACCTATTTTCTAACAGCCACTGCAGAAAAAAGAAAGAACTATACTGCTACTGCTTACGAGATTGACAGTTCATTACAGAATTTTTTTTTCGTTGACAGATTACAGTAGTGCAACCAAAATCCTTATTGTTCTAAACAGAAAAGCTTAGATACTAGCGTATTCACCTATTCAACCTCTTAGAGCGACATCAAACCTAAAGTCTCCCTCTTTCACAAGAGAATACAAGAGCACAAAAAGAGGTGACATAGACTGTACGCTTTTGTGAGCTAATGTTTGGCCACCAACTAGCCCCGACCTTTTCACTAGTAAAAAGAACTAAACAAGTTCACTTTTCTCTATTAGTTCTCAGCCTGAGTGAAGAGCCAGTTACATATCAACTTAACACCATTAGCAAGCGCATCTTGCCATTCGAATGCAGTAAAACTGCTGGCATGATAAGTCACATTCTGGGCTAGCAAAAATATTGCAAGGTGTAAGCGAAAACGGCCGCATGCCAGGAAGCGCAGAGCACAAATGAGCTGCTAATTTCGTGCCTATGCAGAAATAAATTTCACGTTTACTGTTTTATCGTTTGCTTGCTAGTCCGTGATAAAGAAAAAAAAATTGACGCCGTCCATTCGCAAAAAAAAAAAAAAAAAAGCGGCCCTGCCAACCGAGTGGATGTACCCTTCCGCAGGCGCTAGGTTTTGACACAGGGCAACCGGCAGAGGGCGGTGCGGGCGACAGTGAAATGAACAACCAGGAAGCCATTACCAAGGCCAGGGCGGCCGAAACAACAAAGCGCCGCCTTGAAAATTGGAGTGGACTGAAGCGTTAGGTGGTGGTGACAACACGGCGGGACAGTCTTCGCCGTAGCGTCACAAAGTTGGCTAGGACGTTCGTGAATGTCCGTCGTGTAATGTCCGCCCGTTACAAAGGGATAAGCCCCAAGTCCAATCCAATCCAATCCAATCCAAAGAAGGAGTTGCCTTGCAGCGCTAAAATTATAAAGGGATTATGGTCCAATAAGAATCACATATACAGTGCTGCAGTAGATGTGAGCACTGCGCGCAGTACGTGCCACAGAAGCGCGCACCCTAATTTACTCGCCCCTTTCTGAACGGAGACTGCGGCTTGGACTTACCTTACTGAATGGTCGTGAGCAGGGACAAATACTTGGCGTTGAAGAGACGACCGGCAATGTTCTTTCGCACGGCAGACGAAGGATCAGGGCCTGCAGCGAAAGAAAGCATGAGAAAGACGCCGGCAGATTGCGCCGCTGCGATCGTGTGTTGTACACGATAGGCTCCCTCCGGCCGCACGCGACCGGCTCAAAACAAGAAAATAGCAACAAGCAGCGGCTCGCGCACACAATCCATGATAAAAAAATCTGTACTGAACACACCATAACTTGATGGCAGGAAACAACCCGTATGACCAAACGAAAATGTCACTTACTTGTACGGTTGAAATTGGGCGCAAAGAATCCGTACGATGAGGGCGCCGCGACGATCTGGCGTGCGCTGTTTCTTTCAGACGTTGACTCTTTCGCGAAGATGTCGCCCACTGCAGCGTCACACATCGATGAAGCTTGCACGATGAAGTAATCGCTGAACAGAACCTAAACGCACACAGGCCCGTACTACAAGATGAAAAGAGGAATGCGCGTCGCGACTTGCACGACGGCACCCAGGCGCGGTAAACAGCGGCTTCGTCTTCGACTCTACGCGAGCGGCCAATCCAAATAGACAGGCACGTGACCTGAAGAGAGAGAAGGGAGAAACCACGAGAAACTACAACCATGACTACAACCCATCGCCAGCCATCGCTTCCAAAGCTTGCTTCGCACCATAGAGGAATTACAGAGGAGGTTTTCCTTCCTCCATGCTTCGTGCCTTTCTTTCGTTCCGCCGGACTCCGCGCTTCCCCTCTTTTCTTTTTCTCCGCTGACTGAAAGAACGTCTGCGTTCCCAGTAGTGTCCCAAGGTCAAGCCGCCCACGTGCGGGCGACAACCTTTGGTCGTTGCAATGTGCTGGTAGCTTATTATTTTTGCATGCGCCTCTCTGCCCTTGTGGCACGTATTTTTCCGCGCTTTCGGCGTGCGCACAACTCTTCCGTTATTGGAGACAACGAGCGCGGCGAGACTCGTCTTGTCAGTCCTTGCAGTATCCCTTTGAAGCTTTTAATGCAGCCAGCTATTACGCAGTATGAATTACGCAGATGCTGCCGTAAATGTGTGGCGTATGCAACAGAATAGTTTTCAGAGCAGCTGCAGCTTAAAGTTACGAGCATCATTCGGAAGTTCTCATCAGCTCTCATTTACTACCGCGTACAGAAGGCACTGCGAAATATATATCAATAAACTGCCCTTCCTGTACTTCTAAATCAGTCATAGAACCGGCTAAAAAAGCGATGTAAATGCTGCAGCATTATTGATTCAATGTCAGGCACAGTAACAGTTTTAAATACTGATATTGCCGCGTGATATTGCTGCGAGAAATTTCAACTTTCTTTTGTGCTTATGGGGCCGCACGTGTGAGGAGAATCCGAAGAAAGAAAAACCGCTCTGTTCAAAAATAGTTTAACTCAATCGAAATAGATACAGCTGTAGAAATATTGATTTAATAAAGCCGCATCGAGTGATCAGAAGCGTCAGGCAAACAAAGGGGATTCACAACATTTGAACATTTGAGGAAGATGGCGCAGAAGAGGGCTTCAAACGACAGTCGACAACTGCTGATGCAGCAGTTCTCACCTCTCATCGTTCCAGTGTTCGCGAAATTCTCAAAATATTTTCAAAATGGGTCAACAGAGCAGAAATGGAGCACTGCCAGCGCTATGCCAGCAAGCATCCGTTAAGACGCTTCAACCGACTGGTTATTCGGGCGATTCCGTCTATTATACGCGCTTTCATTTTATTCAATATAGGCAGTTGCCACCGCTGAATTTATGCTTTTGTTAAAGATTGGTTCGTCAGTGCGATACAATGTGTCCTTTAGCTCAGTTTTATTTGTGCACACAAGAGAAAAGTCTCAGTCATCCGAAGCAACTTACGATGAAGAAGGAAAACCTGCCGGTTTATACGCCGTAGTTTCATTTATTTTCGAGCTTGGGTCTTCGGGCAGCGTCTATCTAGTGCAATGTACTGTTTAGTGCTTATCATTAGCCTCTAAAAGAAAGAGTTATTTCCTGACGCATGAACCATTCCATAAGAATTCACAATGCACTGCCTCAATATAAGCGCCTTGATTACTCTTTCCTCTGGCACCCGGTTTGTTGCGGAATTCGATGCTTCCATAGCGCTACAGTTCGAAAAAAAAAAAAAATTGGAGGTAGTCAACTTCATTTCTGAATATCAGTACTATACTTGACTGCATTAAAGCTGCGCGGAACAACCTAAAAGCTAAAAGTTACGGACACGTACACTGAGTTTAAGCTAATTTCTGCTCTTGTAGGCGTGCAGCACAATTTCATACGCAAGAGAAGTTCGAATAGACTTAAATCGCGTTGGTCACCTCGCTCCCTGTTTATCAATTTAAAATAAGCTGAAATTGAATTGCTTCTATGTGAAACACTTGTACGCGCCATAACATGATCAGGAAATGCAGCTATCTTGAAAACTGATTACTATGGGCTTCGCTATCTTGTGCCGAGAGAAAGGATCCGTACACTTGTTGGAAAGGAAACGCAGAAATGTCTTTTACACTGCGTTGAGGAGTTTCCGAGCAGATGTACAAATGCTGGTGATCTCATAGTAGACCAGCAAAAGTGCGACTCTGAGGCCTGGCTCGTGTCTTGGTAAAAGTGCTCTAAACAAAAATGTACCTATATATATGGAATGGTCAGGCCACGTTCACAACTCAGTTCAGATGCAGAATTATTCCTTCCCTAGTTTCTTGCATTTTTGTTTTTCAGCGTTGTCAGTATTAGTGGTGAAGATCACGCGTTTATCAGCGAGTAGGGTTCTTTTTTGCTGTTGAAATGGAGCAGAAATATGAGAGTGCAATTTATTCGGGATTTGCGTTACATTGCATCTTCAGCTAACATAAAATTACAGCGTCAACAATCTCGCTCGTTCGTCTGATTTTGATTTATTAACTTGTATGCATGTTAACCTGAACCCTTTCTGTTATTCGTCTGTTATTTGCTCAGGAACATGTGCCACAACGAGGGGTTATTCGAAAAGCAGTGCTCGTAATTCGAAATTGTACGGAGGGAATTAACCGTCCTGATACTTATCGTACGCTATTAGAAAATGAAGAACAGCGCGGACTAATAGAGCTTACGCTGGCTGTGAAGCAAAACTGTTCCTTTTAAAGCTTTTATTACCTCTTTAATAAAAGCTTAACCACAAGCCGAAATTATAAGCGCAATAATTTTCATGCCTCTGGTGTGTTGAAGCGCTAAACTGTTGATTTCGTTCAGAGCTGCGATTGGTCAGAGGACTAACACAGCACCGATCATGCCGTCTGTCTTTGCTGACTTACTTCTTTTTTAAAATGATATCCAATCATGAGTATGAAAGCACATGCACCGAATATTAGTGATTATTTTGGTCGTTAGCAACCAAGAGCATGTTTGCATGCGTGATGGTTGTCGTGGCCGATCGCGGTCAATGCACCTTTTTTCAGTAACGTTCTGTGCATCCGCCAAGCCGCTTCGTCCGCCATTATTGCCGACCATGTCAGGCGGAGATGGGCAGAAGATCGCTGTACGTGTTCTTCGAAGAAATAGCTTCTGGTCCCTTGAAGAAGCGAGGAGGCGCGGTCAGTGTCGCCAGCGCGGGTGAAAGGATCAATGCAGTGGGGGAGCGTGAGCCAGCGTAGCTTTTAACTATTGTCCTCAAAATAACCCCGCCACCCCGCTTTCGGGAGAGGGCCATCTTCGAGAGGGAGGGGAGGCGGTGAGGGCTGCATACTTTGCTGTACAGCGTCTTCGCGCAGAGGGAACACAGCTGGTTTGAAGAGTAAAAAAAGGGGTAAGTTTTCTCAAAGAGACTAACGGCCTCCACCACCTCCACACGGGTGTAACGATGCACTCCGCAAAGTGCATCGTTAGTCCATGCGCCTTCAGATAGCATAAGTCGTGAAGATGCACCCTTCTTACACCCTTTTTTCTTAGAGTGTATAGTAGTAGTAGTAGTGGTTTAAAAAAAGAAAAAAAAAGGTCAAGCAAAGGAGTGTTGCCGGTCGCGGCAATTGCTCTGTTTACACATGGTTTACACGAACCCGAAAGGAGCGGGTTGATTGAGTCAAGCGTCGGGAAGAGCAAAGTCGCATGGTTCTTCTGATGTAACCAAGCCCCAAGCTTCCGCATTCATCATATATGGTGTATTCAACTAAAGGTCGGGAGTAATTGTGACCTCTAGGTACTTATAAAGCTTGATACTGTTGCCAGATAATGATTATCGATATGATATCTGAAGGTTAGCGGTTCTTTCTTCCGAATTACGGTCATTACAATAATTTTTAGTACCGATGACCATTGGTTACGCAAAACACCAGGTTTGTATTTCAGCACGGTAAGTTTAATTTTGCTTGAGCATAAAAAGGTGATTTTGTGGCAGATTATGCAACAATTTGCAAAAAGCCTTATTTTGGCAGTAGTTCTTTATAGTGACGTCATTAATGAAGACCAGAAACTGGAGCGAACCCAGGATTGAATTCTGTGGGATGCCTGACTCTACTAGCGCGAAACTGGAAAGTGCACCCTTCCAATATTTTTAACGGAATCACGCTAGCATCGACCGTTCACCCGATCAGCGCCCTACGACGGAACGAATCGGCAAACTCGCCGAGAGTTGCCGCATGCGCAGGATGCCGAGGCCGTCATCTGCCGGGCTGTTCCCGGAGCTGCGCGCTGCCCCCTACCCTTTCCTTCGCTTACCGCACTACCTGTCATTTTTTATCTCCCGCTTATCAAAATCGTGGGTCACAGCCATATCCGCATACAAATGCATACAAAACAAGAGCAAACGAAAGATTGATCGCAAAGTTCATTCGAGAAACGCTGAGTAATGCTGCTAGCAGCTGGGCGGCACGTGGCTTCTCCTGAATATCGGCGGCGAGTATGCCAGCAGTATTGCGGTCGAAGGAAAGAGTCGGGGGCTGCGCGCAATTTCTGGCCTAGCAGACGGCGGCCACCGTGAGCTGGTCTTCGTGCGCATGCGGCAACTCTCAGCCAGTCATAGTACAGTGGCCCTATTCGAGCCACTGTAGTCATAGGGCGCTGATCAAGCGAACGGTCGACGCTCACGTAATACCGTTAAAAAACTGGAAGGGTGTACATCATCGATGCTAACTGCCTGGCATGTAAGAAAGATATGTTTCAAATATGAACATTAACCAATAAGACCAATTCACACCACTCAGATGGCGTGTGCTTATCGCCCCATGAGTCTGCTGCTGCAGTCGCAGGAGACAGCAAAGCAGTTTGTCTTGATTAGAACAGAAACTAAGTTGCGTTAAGAAGTGCGACAGCGTATCTCGTATGTGAGTAAAACCCTGGTATTGCTTCCATCAATACTTACTTTGCTCCGAAGGCAAACAGTGTGTTTTTGTTGACGCCAGCTGGAGTTACCGGAATAACGCTTCACAAAGTACCGCTTTCTTTCAACGCAAGCCGCCTGTCTTGGACGGGATATGGCTGCCACCGCTTTGCAATGAAGCTCGGAAGCTTCCTGTAAACTTTGCAGTAGATACGGCCATGTAAAGTCTGTGAAGTTCAGACGAGGAATAGTCGGTCTTGATGTTGACTCTGATGAACGGTGCGCGGCGTAGTTTTGTGTCGTTCATTTTTTTCGCTTTCCTGTCTTCATCGCCGCAAAGAGCTACGCAGAGGACCTCTTACTAGAATGGGAAGCCTCTACGCTGTCCCATAGAAAGCGTACTGACGCGCTGTTTAAACAAGTAGCGAAAGTAAAAAAAAAATCTTGTTCTTGTGAATCGTGGGGACGTGCTTTACTCGTTCCCTGTGGTTCGCTTCCCCACAATGCACCCTCCTTAGCCGTGTTATACTTTAACTAACATGGGAGGGCATCGGCGTCGCATAAAGTCACTGGAACTCTGAAAGTACCGCAGCTGTTTTCTCTTCGCCGCCGCGCCGCCTATTGGCCAGTTGCGATCACTTGATTAGGCGCCTCCATAGATGGTCCACTCGCTCTAGGAGCCGACGGGGCGCAGTGCTTCCGATGGGGTTGGACTGCGTGTTTTACGAAGTAGCACGTTCAGTATCGCATCTGTGTGCGTGTGCGCGCGCGTGTCTGTGCCTCTATCTGAGCGTATGTCTGCGTGCGTGTGCGTGTCTCCGTGCGCGCGCGTGTGTCTGTGTGCGCGTTTGTCTGTGTATGTGTGTCTCTGTCAGTGCATGTGTCTGCGTGCGTATCTGTGCTCCGCGTGTGTCTGCGTGCGCATCTGTGCACCGCGTGTGTCTGTGTGCGTGCGTGTGTCTGTATGAGTGCGTGTCAGTGCGTGTGTCTGTATGCGTGCGTGTCAGTGCGTGTGTCTGCGTGCGTATCTGCACCGCGTGTGTCTGTGTGCGTGCGTGTGTCTGTGTATGCGCGTCTCTGTCAGTCCGTGTGTCTGTGTATGCGTGTGCCTGCGTGCGTATGTGTGCGCGCGTGTCTTTGTGCACGGCGTGTGTCTGTGCATGCGTGTCTCTGTCAGTGCGTGTGTCTGCGTGCGTATCTGTGTGCGCGCATGTCTTTGTGCACCGCGTGTGTCTGTGTGTGTGCGTGTCTCTGTGCGTCGTGTGTCTGTGTGAGCGTGACAGCTATAAATGTCTTCGGAGACGTTGCTTTACGAGATTTCGGAGAGCTCGTCGACTTTAGGGTCGCCCAACTGCCTCCCACAAGCCTCCCACCGGCTACTGACCACACGGAGGGAAGAACAGGCGGCAGGAAACAGTAAGCGTAAACAGAACGTTTTATACGCAGCAGATTTCCAAGTGAAGCGATTTACTAAACGTTTTGTTGTATACCGCTGGTAAGCACGCAGCCTGCCGGCTTTAAAGTTTTCCGGGTCCCGAAAACATGCATTTGCGAGCCTTTCGCGGAAGCGATAGGACAAGCCTGCTTCTTGCGTTGTTAGCTCACACCCATGGGCTCAAGAATACGAGAGGCTGCGCAGCTGTCGTGCAACGCTTTCAAGGTTTTCGAAACCCTCACCTCATCTAAGCTCTCAATCATGAATACTTTCATTAATTTTTGCGCAAAACCGATGAACAAGGCCGCCGCAAGGGAGACTTTCTTCGCCTAGCAGACGACGCGCTCGCCGCGCTGGACCACCTCTGGCAACAACACCCCAATGTTGCCTGCGCGCCCATGTGCGCGCCGCCCGCTGGTTGCGGTACTTTCAGAGTTCCAGTGACTTTAGCGTCGCAGCGACACGAGCGCCACGGATGGCGTGTTTGCTGCGCGCTCACGCGGGGGAGAGCTGCTCTCTTCGGCTCGAGATTTGGCCGCGTTCGAGCGTGTCGCGCGGCGTTGCGCTCTTCGCTGGCGGTGGTGGTGGTGAAAACTTTCATTTGGTTGGGAGCCACAGAGTGGCCCCGCTACATGGTCGGCGTTCCTAGTCCGGGACACCGCATGACGAGGCCCCGTCTCTCGCCCGTTTCACCAGAGCCCTTTGGGACTCAAGCGAGGAGCAGTTGAGGAGGGCAGTCTCCCATACCTCTCGGGAAGGGGTAGGGGAAGTGGGGAGGTGGGGATTTTGAGTACATGTCCACACCATGTGGAAGATATCACAGGTCTCCCCACAGTGCGGGCATCGCCTATCCGTGTTAGGATCGTAATGCTTTATGATTGCAGGACAGAGTAGAGTACCTGTCTGCAGGCGCCTTAAAGTTCTCTCCTCCGTCTTACTCAGCCGCTTTGCAGGCGCCGGGAAAAGGCGGTGGTTGTCGCTATAATGCGTTAATTTTTCCCTGAACCGTAGCAGCGGCTGGTTAGTCTCCGAGCCAGAAGAGCTCGGATGAGGAGCCCGGCGAGTAAGCGCTCGGGCAGCCGCGTCAGCGGCCTCATTACCTCGTAAGCCGTGCTGGCCAGGAGCCTAAATGATTCTTTTCGGTGTTGGATCAGTGGCAGTTCGTCTTAGAATACAAGCAGCTAAGGGGGAGAACTCCCCTGCCAAGCAATGATCACATGTTTTTCGGGAGTCCGTGATGATGATTCTCGAATTGGCGTGGGCGGCAGCAAGCGCTATCGCTATTTCCTCGGTTCGCATTGAATTAGAGGCTCGAAATGAGAGTCCATCAACCTGCATTTCCTGGTGAACGACAGCGGCCGTGTAAAATCCCGTGGGCGATGGTCCTGCTACGTCTTCATATATACACCGTGTCGGGAGCAGTGTTGTCTCTCAAGAGCCCGAGCCCGGCTTGTCGTCTGTTTTCGTGCATGTCGGTGCCCATGTTACGGGGGAGTGGGGAGACCCAGATCATATGGCGCCGCAGTTCTGGGATACGATCCGCCTCCTCTAGAGTGCAGTCGTGTTGGATGTGTGAGCGGTTTAGCAGGCGACGCCCGAAGGCCGTCTGCATGAGCCGCGTGTATTGGTTCTCGAGGTGGGCCTCCCGCAGCTCCTGGTAGGAGTTTAGCACCCCCAATGCCTTGAGTTTGGCATTAGAGGTAGCCACCGGGAGATCCAGGGCTCGCTTAGTTGCCTTGCGGATGATGGCGTCTATTCGCGCCTCGTCTTGCTTAGTAGTGCGGAGATATGGCACGGCGTAGAGGATCCGGCTAGTCACGGAGGCATAGACGAGCCGAAGTGCGTCCCTGCCCAGCTGACTGCCCCGCTTGTTGGAAACGCGGCGGATCATGCGCCCTACCAGTTCGCCTACTCTCTTGAGTTTCACGATAGTGGAGTCCGGTCTGAGTCTGTGGTGACTAAAAAGACCCAGAATACGGAGCTCCTCCACCTCTCTAATAGGACCTCCTGACAGATAGATGTGTATTGCTGTCCTATCCTTTGGGTTCGCTATGACATGCAGAAGCTCTGATTTCGCTGAAGCACATTGGCGCACACAGTCAATAGCATACGTATCAACTATGGAAGCGGCCGCTGAAGGCGGTCCTCCATGTCCCCAAGGCTCCCCTCGGTGGTCCAGATTACAATGTCATCTGCATATAACGCGCGTTGAATGGCTTCCACGCGGGCCAGTTGGCTTGGGAGGCGCATCATAGCTATGTTGAACAGAAGCGGTGATAACACCGGTCCCTGAGGGGTACCCCGTGTTCCCATCATGTAAGGGCCATATTCCTCGTCCTCAATTCGAAGAAAGGCCAGGCGATCAAGTTGGCCAGGGTGCTACCTTGTTTAACATTGTCGAAAGTCCCTTTCAGATCAAGGGCGAGGATGGTTTTGACATTGTGTTGCGTAGTTGTCGGTCGTATTACATCCCTGTGCGGCGACCTCGAGGTGGGAACATGCCCCCGTCAGCTCGTCCCGTCGGGCCTCGGAGTTTCCCCCTTGCCCTTGCGCGGGCGAACATTCGCTCGTATCTTGCTGGTGAGTCGGACGTCCTTGATTCCTCAGCGTATTTTGTTGCTAGCTTGCATTATTGTGTTAGCAATAAATTCCTGTTTGTGTCAGCCAGAGTGTCGTTCCTCTCTTCCCTCAGAGCAAGGCCCGGCATGGTCGGCGTGAGCTCGGTAGCGAACGCGACCACGGGGTGGGGTCTGGCGGTTTTGAACTTTGTCAGCCGCGGTTAAACGGGGGAAACGCATTTATCTCTCCCCATTTAAAACTCCACATAATATATTAATGCACGATATCACCGAAGTATAACGCATCAGCGTAGCAAGTCTTCTAAAATATTTCTTGTAACGACGGCGTTGTGAGCGCAGGAAAGTAGTAGACTGGTTGTCCTAGGAACATTTAGTCGCGACAGCCACGTTCCTTCTACATGAAACCCGCAATATGGGTAGGAAAAAAAAATGCGGTGCGCCGAGAAAAGAAAAAAAAAAGCTACGGTGACTGAAATTCCGGCCAAGTTATTGGCCAGCCCCGTACTATTTTCGGCGTCAAATGGATTCGAGGGCGTGAGGCACCGTGTAGCAAGCGGGGGACGATCGAGTCGGCAGAGGTCGCGGTGTCGATCGCGGCGGCTTCGTTTCCGGTCCTGTTCGACTGCCGCCCCCCGGCGGATGACGCCACGCGGTCGAGGAAGCGCGCGAACTCGTTTGCTGCGGTGTATAGCCTCTATAGGTGTATCGGACACCGCGACAGTGTTCTCGACGGATACGACGTCTTTCCTCATCGAAGCGGTCACACAGCGAGCGATGGCAGCGCACGAAACAGCGGTCCCATTTCGAAGCGATTGGAAATCAAAAAAGTTGCCGCATCATGCCCTGACCGAACCAATAATAAGTGGCAGATGCCTCTGCATTGAAACTGCTCAGGCAGTTCTGCTCACCATGCATCACGTGATCGCGACCCTCGCAGGTATAACGGATTTCTCTGCGAGAGACTTTTAAGGTGAAAGCCTTTAATGCCTCATACTGTCATGACCAAGGAATGTTAGCAAGTATGTCCACGTTTCGGCGTCATTATACTTAAAAAAAGAAGTGTGCCGAGGCTGGGAATCGAACCAGGGCCTTTGGCATTTGAAGTGGAGACGCCACCACTCCGCGACGAAGGCTCAGAGTTTGAGCATGAATAAAGGCGCTTCTGGTGAATGCATGGGTTTCATAAATAAAATAAAGTAAATAAAAAGTTAAAAATAAGAAATCAAACAAAAATAAAGAAATGAAATAAAAATATGAAAAGAAACAAAAATAAAATAATAAAAACAAACAAACAGTGCACCAGGAAACGCTTTCGCCCTGCAGCACTTTAGAGAGCCAAAGTGCCCCCTGAATTTTTCTAGACAGCTAGGCTCATGTTCATTAATTAAATATGTATTTACGCACGTAAACGACAAGCTGCTGCATTGCCTTCGCGTTTTTTTTTTTCGTTTTCTTAATCGGTAACGCCGTTGTACGAGCTCACGTTTGTACGTGTATTCTCTCCTGTTCCATTGCATCAGTTGCCGACACAGTCACGAATCCAAATGTTAACACAGCTACCATATGCAAGGTGGGGTTGCTGGCTCACTGGAATACTTTTACCATAAGAGTATTGCCTTAAAAGCAATAGCTGTTCCAATACATTGCAGTAAAAAAGTATTACTCCGACACCTTTTTAGCATAAAAGTTTTACGCTACAAAGCTGTTGAGTAACTTTTCGGAAGAAAATTTGTCTCAGCATGCACAATAGAAATCCACAGTGGCCAGGTTCAAATCAAATCACTTTATTTCGCCGCATGATACATTTTCAGGTGGAAGGGAGCTGCAAGAAAAAGCTGTCCCATATCACTCCATAAGAGCCAAAAAAAAATAATAATAATTGGATTCACCACATTTACTCCCGTGATGAATGCACCTGCTATTTTGGCTGTTAGTATTATTTTTATCTCGGGTAATAAACGCACCCCTTACGTTTGTAGCGCAGCTATTAATGCTAGCAGGCGCCTTTTCTTGAACGCCAAACCAATCACAGTAATAACTCGATTTAACGAAGTGAAGAGCAGTGACGAATTATTTCGTTAAATCGGTAAATTCGTAAAATCGGGGAAAATATTTTTTCACCCTTCGAAATCTAGTAATGTAGCGTCAACCCAAAGCTAGCGCGGCATCGTATTTGGTGATATCCGCTCTTGCGCGTATGAAAAGTCCGCGAAGGCAAGCCGAATCGCTTGTGCATGAAAGCGCCATCTGGTAAAACGGATTGGAAGCCAACGAGCTCGGGAAGCGTTGCCGCATCCTTAGTTGCGTGCATGGGCGTCCGGAAAGAAGGGCTGTTGCCCCCCCCCCCCCCCCCCCCCCCCCCCCCTGGAATTAGATACTTTTTATACTCTAGTAGAAAACAACTACAAACCTACCGCTTCCCCCATCCCCGGACATCGGGTGCCCCCCCCCCCCCCCCTCCCCCCCCTGGAAAAAGTTCTGCGGACGCCCTTGGTTGCGTGCAGCGGCGTAGCTTGCAGCCCTGTGAAAACGAAACCACAGCCGTGACTTGGGCTCCCAGATGCTACTGATTGCACGCTGCCAACAATCTGCGAGACATTATGAGCAAAATAAGTGAGGATTAGCCTCCTTTATACTCATTACTTCCCGAAGAAACTTCGTTAAATTGGGTTTAGCGGTCGTCTGTTTCGTTATTTCGGGTTATTGAGAACATTGAACCCTATGGATACTTGCCGAGGAATCAAAATTTGTTCGTTTTATCGGGAACTTCATTAAATCGGGTTTTGTTAGAACGAGTTTTAACTGTACAAGGTGCTATTAAGCGCCATCTGTCGAATGCCAAGACTGTTGTACTACACTCTATGAGACGAACAGAAAATAAGAATGTTCCGTGAGGAATCCGAGAAAAAAATTGAAACTGCGCCTGGACACCAAGGGCTCTCTCTTTACGATTAAGCTCCGTGCTCTCTTTATACTGCATTATGGACCGCTCAGTGAGTTTATATGTGCGGTTTTAAGGTATAGAAATTGTCGACTATGCTCTCTAACATTAAAACCGTGCTGTGCAGCGCGTTTCATTTGATGAATTCTATCAGTCTACCTTTTGGCCCCTTTTCATCTCTTCAAATTTCGTCTAAATATTTTATCCCGCGTAATGAACGTAGTCCCCAAATTTTCAGAATATTTGTTGGAACAAAATTGCGTTGATTACGCGAGTAAAAGTTTTCACGCACACGCACAAAAACTTTTATTTTCGTCATTCAGACGACGGAGGAGCGCTATCGGAGATGACGTCACAACGCAGCCGCTTGCTTCTGTCCATGAACGCGAACGACACCTCCTGCCATCTTGGGTCCGTAGTGGCCTGCCCAGAACTGGGTGTCCTTCCCGGAGTGCTTGAACTGGACGAAACGAACGCCCGCAGGGTAGTCGCGAAAGACGTGCGTGACCTGCGAGTAACGGCAGCGTCTGAACACACTGGGATAATTTCTTTTCAATTATTGCGTGAGCATTAGAGGGGTCTGTGCTGGCGAAATGGCGAGCGCCCTCTATCAGTAGCCTGCGGCAGTAGCCTGCAGCATACATCCCACGATGGGCATGTGGCAGCTCGCCCACGGGTCTACGAACGAACTTAGTATACTTCCTACACAAACTTAGTATACTATCTCGGATACAACGAACCTTAATATGTCACCTCGGATGTACCGAACATATATATGACACCTCGGATATAATTAACGAACTTTTGTGTTTTAACCTCGGATATAATTTAGTGACGCATTCAAATCATCCACGAGGATCGCCTTATTTTTTGTTCTGGTAGTGCTTTGTTCTCGTAGAAAAACGAAACGCCGGCGCCGGACAAGAAGCATATTGCCAGCACCTCAAGCAAAAATTGTAGTAATCACTTGAAAACACCGCATATTCGAATGTCCTGCATGGTATACGCAGTCAGTCGCGAAAAGCTTAAGCTCGGACATAAGGCGTTTGAAGTTAAATTGAATTGATTATATTTTCACGCAGCCAATGGGGTTGCCTGTAAAAGCTGTACTAGAGTGGACAGCTGGGATAGCAAGCATTCGTCACCAAATACCACAAGTGGCTACACTTTGTAACACCAGGTCAGCGGAAGCACTCGTTTTGAATGATCGCAATGCTGTGAAAAATGATAAGCGAGCACAATAGACATTGGGCGTCGGCAAAATCGAGAAACGGAAAACATGTGATGGAGCATCAGCCGCTAGAGTAATATTGCATTGAACATAGAGTCAAGGCACATGTATTCGATATAGTTGCATTACGTGCCAATATGTAAACACGTGTGCGCTCTTTTCCGTAAAAGATCGTATGCGCACAAAACACTGAAAGCGCCAAAACTGTAGCAAAGGGCAGGTGCTTTAGCGGCAGTAGAGTGCTTTTTGTTTCAGTAGAAAAACTAAAAAAGCAGCATGTTGCAGAAAGCAACAGCCGAACTTCAGCACAAAAGCTGGATGCAAAGAACAGAGAGCAGCGAACGGGCGCCAGCTGTCAGAAAGTTAAGACACGCGTTTTTATTCAACGTTAATGGTTCCATTAACGTTGTTTTTATTGGCGATTTCTACGAAACCAACGCCACACTGCGGCGGCATCGCGAATTAGCTCAACAAGGATTAGTGTGCGGAACTGCGTTGTTTGCTGCGTTGCCTGAGTGGCTGGCTGGTACATTCGGACGACGTAGTCCGAGCTTTGCTCCAGATATGTATCTTAGGAGCAGAGTTACACGAATATTTCTGTACTAACGATACAGAAGAGCCGCTAAGTATTATTGTGTGAGTTTGCTGATGCCAGTAATACAGAAAGAGCATGGGAACAGGTTTCCACGCTGTAGTTCAATGTTTGAAGGACCATGAGAACACTGTTCTTATAGGCACTCAGTCTATATTTCTAACAAGATTATTTGCCTTGCTGCGGAGCAACTGACCAACGCGGCGGTCAGACCTGTGGTGCAGCGGGGAATGCTAAGAATCACTGGCTCCGGACAGGCAACCATTGGAAACTGAACCTGATCTTACCGGCACTCACCTATGGGACAGAAACGTCGAGGCTAACAAAGAGGGTTTAGCTTTAAGGACAACGCAGCGAGCTATGAAAGAAAAGTGATAGGTGTAACGTTAAGAGATCGGAAGCGGGCAGAGTGGGCGAGGGAACAAACGCGGGTTAATGATATCGTAGTCAAAATCAATAGGAATAAATAGGCTTGGGCAGGGCATGTAATACGAAGGAAAGATAACCGATGGAGGAGACATGAGAGAGGCGTTTGCCCTGCAGTGGGCGTAGTCAGGCTGATGATGATGATGATGGGAGGGCGTCCACCTGAATTCGATGTGCTGTTTATACAGAAACACCGCTTAGAACATATGACTTCCTAGCACATTTCAACGAAAGAGAGAATGGAATTTTTGACAACACAACGGAAAAAAAAATGAACAAGCACCGAGGGGGAGCTTCAGTCTGCTTGCAGAGAGAGGCTCCCCGTCGCATGCGTAATTTTGTTTTGCGTTAGCACATTCCAAGTGCGAACAGTTTTGTGCTTGACTATATCTGCAACTGTAGGCTTTACTACAGAATGCGTGTGCGCTGATAAGGTGTTATGCTGTCCGCAGGGGGCAGGAGTGGGGAAAGTGGGTTCGAATTCCATTTCGTTCCGACTCTTCTTGCACTTCCATTTCCCAACGTATTCGATGTCTCTTGTCTACCGCACCGCTTTCACGCCAGCCGTTTTCCAACGCGAGACAGTGATTTCTTTCTTGTCCCTCGTTTATTACTTTGCACGTTCGAAGAAACGGTCTGTTTAGCTCCTTCGAAGCTGCTACCACCGACAAATAAGCGCGAGTTTATGGTGAAATTTAAAACAAGCGTGGCTGATCCCAGAAGCAGTCATCCGTAACGCCGCTATATTCAATACTTTCGACGCGCCCCATCAGGCCGTGAAAATCGCCGGTAGATCCAATACGTTAGAATACCTTAAGGGCAGCCAAGTAATGAATCACGCTTGTTTGACATCATATCAAGCACTTACGTACAGCAAGCGAAGTCACGTAGAAGGATTAAACCGATAAACACTCCTAAAGCGATTGAAGGTCTCCATGCTATCATAGCTACGTCGTCATCCCAGCGAGTAAAATACTAATGATAAAATAAAAACAGAAAATATAAAAAGAAGAAAGCGCGGGAGACAGGTGGTGCCAGGCATGTGTTGTCCGTTCTTTTCCCCCTACTTTGCTCCGAAACATTTAAATTAGCAACATCTGGCAACAATCCCAAACAAAAGTACTATATGAGATTAAGTAAGCGGATATACCGACAGTGCCGAAGTTCCGGAACAAAACGTCGTTTGATGTAGTTGTGTGCAAATTTCAGTACGGAATTTCGATAAGAAGTCCCCGTTTACAGCTAATATTATGCTTCATTCTATTAATAGCAGGGAAATCAAAATTCTTCCGTTTCCGACGTGATGCCGCATGTTGTCCGTTCCACTCAAGCAAAGTCGTACGTTGGTCTGATATAGCAGAACAAATGCTCCCAACTAGCTCAACAAAAAATAAGTGCCAAGTATGGCCCCCTTGAGCATGTTTTCATTAAAACTCCGATACGTGACATTCTGCAGTGATCTAATAATGAAATGTGCGCTAGCTAGAGACCCCCCACTCGTCTGAAAGCAGTCACTTGCCTGATTCCACTTGCTGCCAAGAAACTGCTCAGTCTCAATCCAGCCAGAGCTGTACACTTGCAGTACTTCCGCTTTGCCACCCAGAAGTGTCACCGTCAGCTTGTACTTGCAACCGCTGTCGAATCGAGCCGCATGCCTGTGTAAAAAACGTAAAAATGCGAGTTGTGTCTATTAAGACACAATTATGTTTAGCTTTTATGTCGGATATTTAGTGAACAAAAATTTCTCTACATTTCACTCATAAAAACGCATGACGGCATGAGTAAGACAGTATGTAGTTGGTAGCTAAGGTTTCTAAATGTTGCTCTATTGAATTCGTGGGTTATTAATGCAGAAATCACTCCTTGCGAAAAAGAAACAGATTTGTTTCCCTCTCCCCCCAAAAAAAACACCAGAAGCATGCCAGCAGAAGTTGACCATAAGGCTCAGAAATTGAATAACCTATGTGTTAACTGTACACAATGACTAAGGTGAACATTTTTCAAGAAATGCTTTTCTGAAAGGCTGCTGCCATGCTTCTTATGTTTTACTGCTCTTCAGCTGCCTATATGTGATTGTACGGATTACACACATGGCGTCTTAATGCGCAATAAACTCGTGACTGTGACGCGTTAATAATGACTAACAGCTATTCGTGAAATCAAAGAGAGGCATTTCAATTTATAGTGCATCAGAGAGTCCAGCAGCAATTCCTGCTAATACAAAGATACACTGCAACATCCAACAATACGTGGATTGCTTTGGAATTCAAGTAATCTGAAATATATTAGTTAGCTATAGCTTACAATTATTTAGAAGTTATTACATGCAGCTGTTGCATACGGTTGCAGCATTTTATACGGAGCACAGTTATTACGTTGATGCATACGTGCAAGTCATGTTATTTTCGAGTTCAATGACACTAAGCTTATAGAGTTTAAATTGTGCTTTGCAGAGTGTAAATAAAATGCATGAGAAAACAGGAATGTATAAACAAAATATTCTGACATCAATGAAGAAACTGTCCTTCTGTCACTGAAGCTGAAAAAGACTCACAGCTTGTTTCTCCACTAGTTTTTCGCCTATCTCCAGCTTCTAATTGATTAGCCTTAATATTTTTTTATACCGAGAGCAAACGCTTATATACAGTACTGATAAAGTGTAAGTTAAAAATATTGATTACTGCAGAGCCCCAATCGAAACACAGATTTTATGAGCATGACATCATTAATATTATGACATGCGATCTATCGTAAACATCAAGAAACATAAGTTGTATAATCCGATAAACTTAAATGGCATGTGCTTTCATGAAATATGGTGCATATTCTGCTTCCGGTGATGTCATACACGTCAGTGAAGGTAGCCATCCAGTTAATTTCAAGTTCCGCTACATACATTGTAAAGTTACTGACATAGCGGTGGCAGAAAACATGAAACGTGTAAAAGACGACAGACAATGATAATATTTATTACGTTTACCCTAGTGTTAAATTTTATGAAGCACTGTAGCCAATTAAAAGTTCTTAGAAAAAATGCATTGTGGGTGATGATCACACACCATTCCGACACTTCGATGTCCGGTCTGACTGCATCCATGATTACTGGAAGAACGCCCTCACTGACTAAGTCGATAACTTGCTGCTTTGTGCATGTCAAACATGAAGTTGCAAAACACCCCTGCATTTCTGTTGAAACAAAGAAAAAAATCACACACGCTGGTTAAAGCCGTCCTAACACAGCTACCTTTCGATCACAAAAAAACTCCCTGTAATCGCTAGGGCGCCTTACGAGCGTCATAGGCCCGGAAAATAATTTTTCCCCAACGTGCTGTAACAAGGGAAAAATTAAAGACCCTGAAACGTCTTTTGCCAACTGCGGTGGCTCAGTAGTTAGGGCGCTCGGCTACTGAGCCGGAGTACCCGGGTTCGAATCCGACCACGGCGGCTGCGTTTCGATGGAGGCGAAACGCAAAAAGGCGCCCGTCTGCTGTGCGATGTCAGTGCACGTTAAAGATCCCCAGGTGGTCGAAATTATTCTGGAACCCTTCACTACGGCACCTCTTTCTTTCTTTCTTCTTTTATTCCCACCTTCCCCCCTTCCCTTGCGGCGCGGTTCAAGTGTCCACCGATATACGTGAGACATATACTGCGCCACTTCCGTTCCTCAAAAAACAATTTACCAATTTTTTCAAAACTTTAAAATATGCTATACCAAAAGCTTTGTCCGAGGGATTTGTTCGTGCGCACTAACGTCCGATTAAGTACACTTGGTGCACATTCATGTAAAATTTATTCAATCATTAAATCATAGTATTACTGACCTCAGTTTCACGCCATAACAGGATATGATGCAAAGTATACTGCACAATAAACGATTTTACTGGGAAACACAAGGACAGCGAAATAAGGCGTGGCTGTTATAAAACAGAATTAACGAAGGAAAAAAGAAAAATAGTGCGCTACAGTACAAGGCTTATCCTTGTAGTGAGAACATATCTTAATCTGGGTAGTGTCATTGATTGACTGGGCTGTCATAAAAATAGGCCGACACCACTGGGTGGAGCTACGTGGCCACCTTTGTGGGCGTGTTTGAGGGGCACTTGCCACTTCGTTCTTGAGTTGTTTCCAACTGCAGCGCCTGCTGCAGGCAGAAGGGTTTATTCTTTCTGTTTCCCCTCGTACCTTTTTATAAAAACAGGGTTATGGTCTCCTACAATCAAACAAGGTTATGGTCCTACAAGCGTACGTGTGCCCCCTGTTGACATTTAATTCATAAGACCGACCGGAAGTTGTTACGAACGCAATCAGAGGATGCAGCAGCATTGCCAGTGGCACCTCTGCTGGTACTATGGCAGCGCACCGCTAATAGATACACTTGATGCCGAGTACCAGAATAGGCACGTCAGTGCTTCACTGCCGAACTTTAGTTTTTTTGAGTGTGCACAAACACCGTGACACCCACACAGAAAAAAAACGGTGCAGTTTGCAAAATGGATAACTTACATAACCTCAGCTGATAGGATCTGCACTACAGCAATGCGTGCTGCAAAATAATAAACGTAACGTGATTGTGTGTATAGCTTACTCGCCTAAAGGCAAAGGATCAGCGCCGTCCGGGGTTTCCTCGCATTTCCATCCGGCGCCTCCCTTATATATTACTTGCCAACCTGCGAATGCACCTTAAAGAGAGAAGGAGAAAGCCACAGCTGGTCAAAGCTTGAGGCAGCATAATTTACGGGCGAACAGCACGGCGCGAAATCTGTGATATATCGGTGAAAACAGGAAAAAAAATTTTCAACTGGAGACAAACTATTTAAAAGGCCTCTATCTCAGAGGTTGCTCGCAGTGAAGTGTAATGTATACCAAGCACGAGGCTTGCAAAAGTATGCTGTTCTCGCACGCTCGCGAGCCAACCAAATAAGACTGGAAACCGTCGCCTGCTCCACTGCGAACAACTTGTGAGATGGTATATAAAACGCTCATCAGGCTTGCATAAAAACCACTCCTCGTATAGTCTGACGTTCAGCGCAACACTCTAGGCTGCTACTTTTAAAAAGCGATATCTGCGTCAGGAAGGCTTTCGGTGTATAGACATTAAGGAGTAGTAGTATAGTGCAAGCACTAGCAGAACGATGCCGCCACTCCGAGATCATACGATTCATTTGTTACAATAAGCAATGGAACTTCTATATGTGATGCACGATTTGGGTTTGTATGAGTTAGCTGCCTTGTTAGGCTTAGTAATACAGACATTGTTGCCATTTTTTCGTCGCGAGAGAGAATGAAAAAAAGTCGCGCTTATTAAAAAAAAAATGACTTATTTTAGTTTGGGGGAGAAATTCTAGAGGCTTGTGTACTGTGCGATGTCAGTGCACGTTAAAGAACCCCAGGTGGTCGAAATTTCCGGAGCCCTCCACTACGGCGTCTCTCATAGCCTTAGTCGCTTTGGGACGTTAAACCCCATAAACCAAACCAAACCAAACCTTTTATTCTAACAAGCGTTGACACGAGTTTGAACATCTTAATTGCATTAAAGACATAACTGCAAATACTGCAGCGGTGGCTATCTAATACTAACTTTCTGACCGGCAATTAAGAGATAAAGACGAACGAAAACAATGACTTTGTTAACTGTGGATATGATATGGACTCCTAGAGCACGATCTTGACGTGCACTTTGAATACGACCACGCGTTCAGTCGCCGAAGCCAGATTGACACCCACGCACCTTCCGGGGCATCGCCATGCCCGTTGCGGAGCAAGTTGCGGCCGTAGGGGTTTCCGATGTAGATGCTCTGGTAGTATCGTGGCGGGAATTTCTCCAGGCTGAAGGTGGGGATCACTTTGCCGTCCCGCAGACACTTGATCTTCCAAAAGCCGTTTCTGTCGATTATGTCACGAAAGAGCTTGCACGTGTGGCGGCAGCTTTCAAGCAGATCCGTCTGGTCCACGAATGAAAGCACATGTTCGATCAACTGCTCAGGAAGATCCGTCAAGGGAAAAATATCGGCAGCTGGCATCGGTTTCTCACGGCTCAATGCAGCAGGCAAACATCTGATGTGCTTCATAGCAGCGTGTCTGAAGCATTGATAAATGTTATCTGTTATCATCGTCATAGTGAGGACAGACGCGCCAGCGCAGGTCACGTGAAGTGACCGTGGCTGGCCTTGAAGCAGATTACGCAACATGGTGCGAGAGTTATTATACACTACGTATAGCAACTTATCTTGAGGGAGGGGAGCGGTTGGGGTAGTAACGGTGCTTGTATCTCGACTCGTGATAACGAAGTGAAGTGCAGCAGGGTTTCAGTTGAGGTCACCTGGGAAAGCCGCTAGATGCTAGCGCAACGTCCATGTTCGTGGTCAGTCCCGCGATTGGACTACTGCCAGCCGCAGCAGCTAATCCGCTGTGAAGTGGCCCCTGTTGCTGCGATAGTTTTGCATGTCTCGCAGCTCTCGCCGTAGCTAATCTGTTTTTTTTTAATGTTTTATGGGTATGTGGTGACACGCTCTGCGCATATTTCCGCGCCGCCTCCGCCTTGTTATCATCCGACCTAGCGTAACACTGCCACGCGCTGGACTGCTATCTACTACTATATACTATCTACACTATCTACTATCTACACTACTATCAACTGCTATCTGCTACTACACACACACACACAAGCGCGCGCGCACACACACACGCACACGCACACGCGCTGGACTGCTATCTACTACTATATACTATCTACACTATCTACTATCTACACTACTATCAACTGCTATCTGCTACTACACACACACACACAAGCGCGCGCGCACACACACACGCACACGCACACGCGCTGGACTGCTATCTACTACTATATACTATCTACACTATCTACTATCTACACTACTATCAACTGCTATCTGCTACTACACACACACACACAAGCGCGCGCGCACACACACACGCACACGCACATTAGGGTAGGCGTGTCAACAGCACGAAGCAGGCCTTACGTGCCCCTTTCCCATCGCCGTGGCTTCAACCAGCTGCATAATCTCAGCCATCACGGCATACGCGCCTCTACACGCCTCGTAGCTGACCGCTATGTCTGGCCCTCCATGCAGCGGGATTGTCGCAGCTGGTCACGCTCCTGCATTCAATGCCAGCGCGCTAAAGTCACTAGGCATGTCACTTCACCGCTCGGAGCATTCCCCCAGCCCTCTGGTCGGTTTCAACACGTCCACCTCGATATCATAGGGCCCTTTCCCCCAGTTAGACCTTATCGCTACTGCCTCACCGCCATCGATCGGTATACTCGATGGCCTGAGGCATGGCCCCTCGAGGGAATCACCGCGGAAGACGACGCCTCGGCCTTCTTCGCGGGATGGATTGCTCGCTTCAGACCCCCTCGCCGCGTCACCACCGACCAAAGACGACAGTTCGAATCGCACCTGTTCAGGCTCCTCGGGCAGACCATCGGGTTCGAGCGCTTAAGGACCACCAGCTAGCACCCCTGTGCCAACGGCATGATCGAGCGCTTCCGCCGACAGTTTAAAGCAGCCATCATGTGCCACTCGGACTCAACACGGCTCGAAGCCATTCCAGCCGTCGCCCTTGGTCTTCGCGCCACCTTCAAGTCGGACATTCAGGCTACACCCAAGGTAGCACCGAACATTAGAATAGTGTTATAAAAATGTTACTTAAGTTGGAGTAATGTTACATGTTGCATAGTAACTTTACATTAACATTAAAAATTAACATATAACGTTATAAGTTACATAAGAAACATTACTTTCACATTCTAAACAAACGTTGTTTTAATGTAATCTTATAAATTTTATTATAATGTTAGAGTCGCAACTATAAAACAACATTGCAAATATATTTCGAGCACGGATTTCCAGACATTTTTTCACTGTTCTTACAGTAAAGATGTTTTTCAACTAACAGTACCTTGTAACTACATCTCTTAGATAGTACTCGCCATAGATTACATGAAGAGCCCCATTATTTTGTCACAAAACTTTAGTTATTACCCATTCCCCACTGTCACTCATGGGACATCCCGCAGTAGCGAGTATATAAGCTCGGCGGCATGATATCCGTTTGGAGGTGAGTGAATACGAGTTGCTGTGCTTTAGTGTAGTGGAGAAGGTGTCGCGCTTGTTGTTGGTTCTTGCAAAGTGTTGTAAGTTGTGTGCCGTCACCACTGGCAGGCCTGCATGCTTGTGCGGGGCTGCTTCACCATTTTCGAGAATGTTGCATTTATGTTGTTTACATGTTTCATGAATGTTTGGGGAAGGTTATTCGAACGTTTATATGTAACATTACAAAAACATTAGAAAAAAAGGACATTAAGGACATTGAAATAACATTTGAGCGTAACAAAAATGTAACATTATCGCAATGTTTCGGTGCTACCTGGGACCTGCAGAGCTCGTCTACGGGGAACCACTCCGTCTACCAGGCGAATTTCTTGCTGTACCGCCATCCACCACCGCGACATCAGATCCCACCGATTTCGTCTCCTGGTACCGATGCACCATCGCTGCCCTCCGCCCGTCACCCGCAGCTCACCACTGCCCCTTTCGTCTTCAAGGATCTGGCAACGTGCACGCACACTTTTCTCCGCGACGACACCGTCCGCAGGCCTTTCCAGCTACCTTACAGCGGACCCTATCCAGTTCTCCGTCGCGACGACAAAACCTTCACCCTGCGCGTCTCTATCGACCAGCTGAAGCCAGCTTACACCGATTCCGCCGAACCAGGAAATTACAGTGCACCCACAGTGCACCCACAGGAAATTACAGTGCATCCACTACCACCGACATCGCAGCCTGCTTCTGTCACTACACGCTAGGGACATCGGGTACGCTGCACAGATTTTTACAAGCCTTGAGGGCTCTCCACTTAGTGGGGGGGAAAGGGGGGGGGGATGTGGCGACACACTCTGCGCATATTTCCGCGCAGCCTCCGCCTTGTTATTATCAGACCCAGCGTAACACGGCCACACGCTGGACTGCGTTACCGATAAAACACAGTGCCACCGCTGCATCACCCGAGGCATGCGTCGCCGACGGTGGCTACAACATCAGGCTGCCCGGCTGGGTAGGGCGGCTTTTTCCTTCCGCTACCGAGACCAGCGTAGCGTTGGTATGCTCGTCCGCCGCCACCGCTATTCGAATAAACAGTTCCGTTTTTATCTTGGGAAGCGTCCTTCAGCAGAAACGACATACCACAGGGGTTTAACGTCCGAAAGCGACTCGGGCTGTGAGGGACGCCGTAGTGAAGGGCTCCAGATAATTTCGACCACCTGGGCTTCATTAACGTGCACTGACATCGCACAGTACACGGGCCTATAGCATTTCGCCTCCATCGAAATTCGACCGCCGCGGCCGGGATCGAACGCGCGTAGCTAATCTGTAGTAATCCTGTAAGAGCAAACGACTCAGTTGGTTAAAGCTCACTACTAGGCACCCTATGGTTACCTGCATGCAGCATGCACAAAATAGTCGATGCACTGAAAATATTCTATTCTGTGAATACATTGACCCGTGCGACTGCAGAGACGCCGGCGTGGTGCGCGAGGCGGTGATCCTATCGCGGGTTGCACTCACGGACATCAAAGGTGTTTCTTGTATGGCATGCGACCAAATTAGAGTTAAGATGTCTATTGATGCGCATAATGTTTCGACGAGCGGATGAGAACAAGAGCTCTGCATGGATGATACATACCGGGTGTTTCACCTAAAATGTTCGGCAATTTTAAAAAATAGGCTTTTTTGGCATAGCATTTCAACGGTGTAGCTCATTTGTATAGGGCTAAGACGTTCTAAGTAGTAGGCTGGTTAAGTAATACTGAATAGTTCACTTTCTAACTATTACTGTTAGCCTCCTTATTCAATGAGAGGCGTGTAAGCCCACGGTTAGTATATCCATGTCAGTTTCTAGATTTCTGAAGCGCACAGAACTTCGCCGCTGTGGTACAATAAATTCTGGCTATTTCGACGAGTTACGTGCACTGGAAGAGCTGCTTTGTCTGCAAGCTTCTCCAAAGCGCATGCATTTTGGCGCGATGTAGCCAAAATTTGTTGGGCTACGGCGTCGAGGGTAACTGCATTTTCGAAATTGCAAAAATTGATATGGATATCATATTTGCGGAGAGGTGCACGCTTCTCAATAAAGAACGAGACTTACAATAATAGCGCAAAAGTTAATTACTCAATTAGTTAACAAGCCTACTAGTTGAAACGTCTTAGCCGTATTCTGAAGTGCTACACCGCTGACAATGCAAAAAGAGCTCTCCTGACTCAAAAAGCCTGTTTTTAAAAATTGCAGAATATCTTACGCGAAACACCGGGTATACTTCGTCGTCTAGCGGCTCTGATTTTGAGTACAGGAGAAGCAAGCGCCAGGCGGGCTCTGATGCTAACGCAGACATTTTAAATGCTTCTGAATTTATCTTGTGAAGTTTAGCCGGACTGTTGAATGGCATATATTTTGCAGTTGTCTGAGAGGACATTCTTCTGATTTGTTCAAACCTTAAGCGGGATTTGGCTAGATTTGGGCCCACGTCTCGCCGTTGAGCCCAGCCACGTAGGCGCAACTGGCCATGCTGTTTCGAGCGTCCTGCACGCCGAGCTGCCATGTGTGAACGAGAGGGGACGGACGTCGCAGCAACCGGCAAAGTCTCTCGTCATAAATTAGCTGCAGGCAGCGCAGCATTAGCTTGAAGGTCTAATTCTGCCAAATTATCAGCTATCGCTACAATAAACAAGTCAATTATAAGAGGCAGGGCATTGATGTATAAGGAAAGTGACCCAGCACAGATCCCTAGTATGACCCAGTAGAGATCTGGAAGTATATGACTGTATATTGGAAGCAACTTTTTTGCTGTATTCGAGTTGTACGCCAACTTGACAAACCAGTAAACTGAGAAGCCAAGGGAGGGAACAGCATTCATTTGAAAAATTCTCAACGTAGCCACTATTCGAGGATATTATTATAGTAAAACAGACCGAACAGAATTTCTCCATGGTCGCGCACCACACCTTGGGATATTTGGAACGAAACGACCCTTACTGTTATACGCTCAAGGGCTGTCAAATCAGAAGCAGACATTTTACCCTGTGACACAAAGTAAAATAAATACTCGACGTATACAGAAAACACCTAGCCCTATGGATGCATAACCTCGCAGGCAACAAATATCAGCTTAGAACTTTTAGTTTATATAGGCTCATTTGCAGTCAAAGTATTTAACTGTTTTAAAAGAAACTAGCGAGCTGCTGCCATGTGTCGTTATCGGTTACTACGATTCGAAAATGGACGCTGAGTAGCATGTTTTGTTAAGTTAGAGAATCTTAGTTGTTTATGTTGTTCACTCCGCCTGCCAGGTACAAGGACAAGTTCACTTTTTTATGTGTCTGTGTTTTTTTACTTCTGCTGAAATATATTTCAGGGCTCCTTGAAATTTTCGCTACGTATATTTACAAGTTATTACCTTTCTCTATGTCACAGAGTATTTGCCAAAAAGTGACCAGGCTACATGGTTTGCTTTTCTATCATATAATGGAGCCCCAATGGCTTCCATAAAGATGAAAAACTCTTGAAAAGTGACGACTTCTCCTTACCTTACAGAGATTTACAGCTTGAGGGGTGGCACAAGTATTCCCCCATACGAGCGAAAAGCAATCCTTGCACCGCTGACGCCTACTACGCCGACATCGGATTTTCTGGTAAACGGGGCCTCTCACGCTATCGCAATGGACTGGGTGAGAAATACTTGATTCTGAGTAGAGGCAAGATCTTGCATGCGGTTGTTTCAGCCTGTGTTGCCTCAAGTGCTTTCGCAAGTCTATACTCAGTTTAACTACGTGTAAACTTTACCATTTTTTTCTTTCTTCTTGATCGATAACGCCATCGTACGAGCGGCACGTTTGAATGTGTCTTTGCTCCCGTTCTACTGCATTATCTGCCGACAGCGTCACCGTCGCGAATCAAAAGGTTCATGCATGTGAAAGGGGGGCGTTGCTGGCTCACCGGAATACTTTCATGCGACAAAGGTGTTGGAGCAGCTTCTCAGAGGAAAACTCCTTGCAGCGAACAAAATATGAGTTCTCCGTGGCCATGTTCAAATGAAATGAGGTTATTTCACTATGTGGTACATTTGAAGATGGAAGGGAGCTGCAAGAAAAAGCTTCCTCATTACCCTGTACAATCCGAAAATTAAGACACTCACAAACATCCCCCCCATACACATACACACACAAACACGCACAAAAACTTTTATTTTCATCATTGAGACGACGGAGGAGAGCTATCGCAGATGACGTCAGCACGCAGCCCCTTGCTTCTGTCCGTGAACGCGAACGACACCTCCTGCCATCTTGGGTCCGTAGTGGCCTGCCCAGATCTGAGTGTCCACCCCAGAGTGCCTGAACTGGACGAAACGAACGCCCGCAGGGTAGTCCCGAAAGACGTGCGTGACCTGCGAGCGACAACGGCGTGAACTGGACACTCCCGAATAACCATTTTTTTACTGCGTTAGCAGTATAGCCCTCTTTCGGTGAAGCAGCCGCGATCTATGTGTGCATATGTGTGAAGCCTTCACCACAGAGCCCCTAGCAGATCGGAGCGGATCGGGGCACTTTCCGGGGCGTGGGAGGTGCGTTCTCCGGAGCACCCTTCGGTAAAAATGCCTCCCCGACCTATGAGCTTACATGCTTGCGTGCATGCTCAGCGATAAGTACGAGCCCCCACCTAACTACTACGCATGTGCAGCAACCAGCTGGTCCGGTAAACGACTACTGCAGCATGTCTACGCTATGGTAAAACCCTATAGTAGAGAATTTTTTGTAGCAGAGTGCAGCAGCTTTAACCGCAGTGCAGAACTTTGTCACGCACGCACGCACACACACACGCGCACACACACGCGTATTGCGACAGCGGCGTACCGCCAGTGCCGAAAGTCCACCACAACACGTCGTTTGATTAAGTTATGTGCGAATTACTGTGAGAAATTATGATATGAATGCCCCGTTTACGGCTAATATTGTGCTTGATTTTATTAATCATAGGGCAACGCGTGACTTCGCGTTATTTGTATTGTCCGTTAAACTAGCCCCGAGGCAAAATCTTGCACTGGTCTGACAAAGCAAAAAAAAAAAGGCCCCCAACTAGCAACACACAAGGAAACTACCGAGGATTCTTCCTTTATTGAGCATATTTTCAATAAAACCCCGATACGTGACACCCTGCATCCAATGTCGAAAAGTGCGCTGGCTAGACAGCCGCGTCTGGAACTGATGCCCAGCTCAATAATTACTTGCCTGATTCCACTTTCCGCCGAGCCACTGTTCAGTCTCAATCCAGCCAGCGGTGAACACTTGTAGAACTTCCTTTTTGCCACCGAGAAGTGACACCGACAGCTTGTACTTGCAACCGCAATCGAATCGGGCTGCATGCCTGTGTATGAAGGATGTGCAAAAGGCCAGTTTACGGTACACTAAAACACAGTTATTTTTTGCCAGTATGTGGGAGAACTTAGCGAGCAATAAATGGCTTTCATAAAAAAAATGGCTGAGGCTTAACTTGGTTAAGCCTGGAGAATGCGAAGCATCATCGTGTCGCGTAATTTGGAGGCGCACAACCACAGCGACGGCGCGAGGTGGGCCCCCGTTTCTCCACTGTCGTGACGTCATCAAGTCACGTGGTGTGACGTCATGTATCACGTGATTTGGAGGCGCACAACCACAGAGACGGCGCGAGGTGGGCCCCCGTTTCTCCACTGTCGTGACGTCATCGTGTCACGTGGTGTGACGTCGTTGTCGTGACGTCATCGTGTCACGTGGTGTGATGTCGTGTCACGTGATTTGGAGGCGCACAACCACAGCGACGGCGCGAGGTGGGCCCCCGTTTCTCCACTGTCGTGACGTCATCGTGTCACGTGGTGTGACGTCATGTATCACGTGATTTGGAGGCGCATATAACCACGGTGAAGGGCTGAAGTGGTAGCTAAAGTAGTATGCTTCGCATAAAAATTCATAAGAATGTATGGAAGCACAATTACAGCTGTGAAGTTGGTACATGAGAAGGAAAAGTATTCTAAGAAACCTCGTAGCTGAAGAAAAATTCGTCCTGGTCCAGGGTTCGAACCCGGGACCACCGCTTCACCACAGCAGTCGCTCTATCTACTGAGCTAACCGGGACGGCAAGCTTACGGTAGGGCGAGGGCGAATTGATCAATAACGTGAAGTGGGAACAGTGGGGACAAATGTTTAGGGGAATCCCCCAAAGTGGCGAAGAATTGTAATAGGGGAGTAATCACTCATTTGCCCTACCATATGCTTCCATGCCACCACTTACGTCTTTTTAAACCTGCTCTTGACTGACACCTGCTAGAGGAAGTTACAAACTGCCCACACGTCATGTTTTGATACTGCCTGCCCTTCTAGAGGTCACATGGCTCACTCAAGACGCAATCGGCCATCGGACACAGACAGTAAATCGGTCTGCGAAGACAGATCGGCCCGCGTGTAGATCGATACGAGCGCAAAACGACTCCTGCGTACTTTTTCTCGATAAACAGTTGTTTACCTTGTTTTGCTGTACCGTGTATGTCACTGAACTTTCTAACTACATAAGGTCGCTTGTCCTGCTACTGAATTTTCTAAATAAACTATACGAGGACGCTTGTCCCTCAAAATATCGTGTGATTTAATGCGATGCGACTGGGGCAACCCCCACACAAAGCTTCAAAGCAGTGATTTCCATACACACTCCCTGGTGATTGTGTAAACACACCCTTGTTTTCTTGAAGGCACTGGCTTAATTCGCTACGCTTTTTTTTTTACACACGACGGGGAATTTTGTTTATGAAGCAATCTTATGAAGCAATCTTATGAAGCTGTTGGAAAAAAAAGTCATTGTAGGTGGTCATCACATACCAATCCGAGACTTCGATGTCCGGTCTGACTGTGTCCATGATTATTGGAAGAATGCCTTCACTCACTAAGTCGATAACTTGCTCCTTTGTGCCTTCCATGTACGAAGTTGCGAAGCATCCCTGTTTTTCTGTTGGAACAAAAATCCCACAAGCCAGGTTAGAGGCGTCCTGACACACTCCTCTCTGGATAGTGAAAAACACCTTGCAATCGTCAGGGCATCTTACGAGCTACGAAGGACCGCGAAAGAGCTTTCCCTAGACGTGCTGCAACAACTGAAAAATGAAAGGCGCACTGAAGCACCTTGTGGTAAAACTTCAAGATATGCTGCAGCTAAAGCTCGGTTTGGGCTCGTTTAAGCATACTGACGTACGTCTGACTTAAGACTTTGATATAAAATATCAATATTGTTATAATTTGATATAAAATATAAAATATCAATATTATCGATATAAAATAAAATATTGATATAAAATTGACTTATTAATTCGTTGAGTGAAACATTGTATTATTGGCCTCAATTTCAGGCCGTAGGAGATCCGGAGATTTATAAAGTATGCTGCACAATAAAACAGTCTACTATAAAACACGAGCCCAACGAAGCAAGGCATGAAAGCTAAACCAGTATTAATTAAAGACCAAATTGTGCGCTACAGTATGACGCCTATTCTACCACTCAGAACATGCCTTATCCTGTGTCGGGTCATGAAGGCAAATGACCGGGCCGTCATGACAATAGATGGACACTTCGTTGTGGAGTTGTTGAGACTGCAGCGTCGGCCTGCTGCACGCTGACGACTTAATTATTCATCTCACCTCATATACATGTATTCTTCTGAAAATATACAGCAGGCATTATGATCTCACCTTTTAAACTTTACCCGATACGTGCACCTCTTTTTCGGTGAAAAATGGGACGTTTCGCGTTGCGCATAAAAACAAGCAATTCTAATAAATTGCCTTTTGCTGCAAAAAAAAAAAGCCACAAGGAAAAACACCAATTTTTGCTGAATAGCCCGATTTGTATCCGAATATGAGATAAAAAAATATCGCCCGATTTTCACCCCCAAGTTCTGAAAAAAAAAAATAAAACCCAAAAATGAAGGTGCATACCTATAATGCATAGCGTCTGCTCTCAGAGGACCCGCCGCGGTGGCTCAGTGTCGGTGCACGTTAAAGAACCCCAGTTGGTCTAAATTTCAGGAGCCCTTCACTACGGCGTCCCTCATAGCCTCAGTCGCTTTGGGACGTTAAACCCCAATAAACCAATTAACCAATCTGCTCTCAGAGGATGGCAGCGCCATTGCTGGTGGCATCCCTCTTGATACCCGCGGCTACAGCTGCCGCGCAACGTCTACTGATACACTTGGTGCCGCGCCTACCCATTTAGGCACGTTCACTGCTTAAGCATTGTGCAAACACAGAAATAAACAGGTGCAGCGACGCGTGTTGTAAAATAAAAAAATAAATGTGAAGATGCACTCACCTAAAGGCAAAGGATCTGCGCCAACCGGGGTTTCCTCGTGTTTCCAGCCGGCCCCCATTACTCGCCACCCCGTGAATTTACCTCAAAGATAAGAAGAAAAAAAAAAGTTGGAAAACGACAGCTGGTCAAAGCAGCAGCCGCATTATTTATGGGCGAACAGTGCGATGCCTGTGATAAGCGAAAGTACAAACAAAATTTGAACTGGCCTTTAGAGTCATATGATTTCCAATGCCTCCATCTGACACGCTTTTTGCAGTCGAGTGGAAGCCACTGGGTGCGAGACGGCAGACTTCACAAGCGCGGGGGATCTACGCGCACAAGAAATGACAGTAAATGCTTAAGGCCTTAAGTTTTTTAATGCCATTATTATCGGAGTTGGTGCTACACGTCCATATTTAATGGCATTATCGAAAGTGAGGATGACGATAACGCTTGCAAGGCAGTCAAAAGTTTCATCTGAATGTAAACACTGCTAATGAGCACAGTATATCGGGAATGTTGTTTAAATGTAATGTAAAAATGATTTTCCAGAAAATAAGGCTGTTCTTGCTTTACAAGTCGAAAAAGTAGCCATAAACTCGCATGTCGGCACATAAGTCGAGAGTACCCGTCAAAAAGTCTTTGGTTAAAATGACACTCTTCGCATCTAAAACGTGGCATATATAGATGCTTCATATGACAAAGTTACGAATTAACCATTTGCTACTGGTTAGGAAGTTGTTACTCATGCTTTTCAGCGCGTGGAATGGGAACGAGAGTACGCATTGCACGGGCGAATGAGTTGTGGTGAACTCAGTAGATCGCGAATGGCAGTAAGGCTAATGCCATTAAATTTATGAGTGTGGCACCGCACGAATGCCATTAAAACTTAAGGCAGTAAGCACTTAATGGCATTAAATCTGGCCGTGTGGCACGGGTATAACAGTCGGGCCACAAGTGTGCTCTTCTCACGCGCTCGCTGGAAGCCGTCGCCTGGTGTTGTTGGCTTCCACTTCACTGTGAACAACTTGTGAGATGTAATATGCAGACTCGCGATAATTAAAACTCGTATAACTACCACTTTCGGTTAATGCAAACAAATTTCAAAACGTTGGTTGGCCTGGTGTATTTGAATGCATTTTAAAGCCGCTTATTTCTTTTTTTAATAATGTAGTAATAATAAGACTCTATTTACATCATTTTAAATGCAGCACGAAGCCTGCGGAAAAAGCTGCCGAAATGCCAGCTGGACAGGGACGCAGGCTCTTTTCATTGGCAGTTCGTATAAAGTCAATGAACAATAACTTCAACAACATTTCTCTCACGGCAGATCAAAGGCAAAACATGAAAGCGCAGTACATGCATCGCAATACCCGAACTACATGGCAAACAAGAGTATTTGGATGAAATCTAACGTTTGACGAAAACTCGTCTGGTCGGGTAGAAGATTCATATATTATGAAAAGGAACGCCGACCAAAGGTTGTTGTTAATACGAAGAGGTTTCGGCTTCCGTACGGAAGCCTGAAAGCCCAAAGCCTAAGTGCGTTGCAGCAATCGCCCCAAGCATCTTGCGTACGTATAGGTGAGAGATTGCCTGCGTTGTGGTCAAGGGTTCTTTCTGTTCAGCCAATTCTTTTCTCTTGCGATGAGTGATGCTTCTTCCCAGGCTATTTGGGCGTCACGGCTTCCACGTGTTCTGCAAGTGCATTAGATGCAATCTTCTTGTTCCTGACGTCGTTCTTGTGGTCCCTCAATCGTCCCCAGCAAACCAAAAACCTCTCATAGACGTCTCTGAGAGGTTTTTGGTTTGCTGGGGTCTTTCGAAATTTCCGCTCTCGCCGATATAGCAGTAGTCGCAATCTGCGCAGGGAATCTTATAGATGACGCCAGGAAACTTCTCTTTCTTTATCTTGTCTTTGACGGCAACCAGCTTGCACGCAGGAACGTGAGCGACGTGCACACCGTAAGTGCTCAGAACTCGAGCCAAAGACTCGCTCACGCCCGGCACATATGCAATAGCGGCTCGGGCCCGGCCCGAGCCGCTATCCCATATGAGAGAAGTTCAATATGTTCCGGAAAGTCGTGCGGCAAAACGTAGCACGCCATTTCCTTCGTTGTCAGCTTTTAAGCAAGCTTATCTAAGCCTCCAGCGCTAGCCGCCACTTCCGCATTCATTCATGCCGTCAGCCTTTCGCATATCAGAACTCGGCCGTTGCTGTGCCACACGTATCTGTATTTAACCTTTGCCTGGCTCCTAGAACAGCCAATGGGGGGCGACCGTGGACCGTGACGTCAGTCATTGACTCAGCGGTGGTGACAGGTGCTGGGACAAAAGCGCGCTCTTTCTCGCTTGCTAGCGCAGCGGAAAAACGCGCGTAGTGTGGACTTCGTTTCGGGGAGTTGCGCCGTGACGGCACCGTCAACGCTGTGCCGCTGCGGGAAACTTCCCGCTAGTTTGAGCGGGGCTTACGCCAGGTTTGCGGCACCGCGAGAGGCGAAAATTCCCGAAGTGAGACCGTGTCGAGGTCTGATCGGCGCTCCAAGAATCTTCGCTACGAATCCGCGCTGAGAGCGACTGCCAGCCGCAGATGAGCCAGCCAAGCCTAGTTGCGCGCCGTTTAGGACGCTGATAGGTGCCTGAATGGTCTCTTTTTTTTTTTAGAAGGCGTCCAGCCGATCTGGCGCAAATGTATGTTCCCCTCGCTTCCGTCCTTGTGGTCCGTGCGCCGAAAGTCCAGCCGATCTGGCGCAAATGTATGTGCCCCTCGCTTCCGTCCTTGTGGTCCGTGCGCCGAAAGTCCGGCCGATCTGGCGCAAATGTATGTTCCCCTCGCTTCCGTCCTTGTGGTCCGTGCGCCGAAAGTCCAGCCGATCTGGCGCAAATGTATGTTCCCCTCGCTTCCGTCCTTGTGGTCCGTGCGCCGAAAGTCCGGCCGATCTGGCGCAAATGTATGTTCCCCTCGCTTCCGTCCTTGTGGTCCGTGCGCCGAAAGTCCAGCCGATCTGGCGCAAATGTATGTTCCCCTCGCTTCCGTCCTTGTGGTCCGTGCGCCGAAAGTCCGGCCGATCTGGCGCAAATGTATGTTCCCCTCGCTTCCGTCCTTGTGGTCCGTGCGCCGAAAGTCCAGCCGATCTGGCGCAAATGTATGTTCCCCTCGCTTCCGTCCTTGTGGTCCGTGCGCCGAAAGTCCAGCCGATCTGGCGCAAATGTATGTTCCCCTCGCTTCCGTCCTTGTGGTCCGTGCGCCGAAAGTGCGCGTTCATCACGAGTTGTTCGCGGTTTGTGAGGAGTAGCCACCTTATATGGACGCCGCCTCTTGCGAGGAGGCTCCACCGTTACCGCGCTGCACCTTGTCAGGTAAGCCGCAAAAGGCCTTACTATTTAAAAGCAGTTCTCCTTTCATATTCCAGACAGTGGGCTTGCAGTACACCATGACGGAATTCCGAAAAATCATCGCTGTCGCGCGGTTTTCACTTAAAAGCATACGACCATTGCCCGTGTATCGGGAACTTGTCCGGCATGTATAGTCATTAGGGAGCAGCACTGGTGTATGCTGTAGCAGAACACTAAATGACGTCACCACTCCGATGTCGATTCCCTCCTTGCCATAAACAATACAGCTTGGGCATGTGATGGCGGATTGTCGTCGGCCCGGATTTATGGGCGACCGCTGAATAAAACCGTTGGCGGAGGGGGTTGGCGGAGGGTGTCATACATTCGCACTGCATTTCTTGGACTTTCTTCGTGGAAAAGAACGGGGGATTTAATTTGCAGAAAATTTCTCGCTGCGGGGGTGACCATTCCTCGCTTAATGCACCACTGATTTTGGCCTTCGTAAGATAGCTGCCTCTTTGTGAGAGAGGGTAGGGACACTTCTGTCACCTTTTAGCCTCAAATGAAACTAAAAAGCCGTGGTAAAAGAGCCTGCCTTTTACTGCGGTACCAGTGCCAATGGCACTTAGGAAAACTGTCGGCGTCGTATGTGTGAATTAATTAGCGTCTGTGGGTGAAAACTCCGGCCTCCAAAAGCACCACCCACCGACATTCTTGACCGCCCCAGCTGTGCTCCACTGAGAAAAATTCTGCCGCGTGTGTGTACCCTATAAGCAGTCAGTATATAGTAAAAGCATCAAAGTAATCATTGAGAGTAAAGCCAACTTCCATGGCAGCTTTCTCGCATCAGGCCTCATGATCGTCCTGTCAGTTTTTTCTGTTTTTATTTGAACAGTGAGCGACGGCACGAGTTTGAACATCTTCAGTGCATTTCAGGCATAACTAAAACCTGCAGCGGTGAATATAGCAACAACAACTTTCGGGCCGGCGGATAAAAGAGATAAAGAAGAACAAAAGCAATGACTTTTCTAACTGTGGGTATGATATGGACTCCTGAAGCACGATCTTCTCGTGCGCTTTGAATGCGATCATGCGTTCAGTCGCCGAAGCCAAATTGACACCCACGCACCTTCGGGGGCATCGCCATGACCGTTGCGGAGCAAGTTGCGGCCGTACGGGTTTCCGATGTAGATGCTCTGGTAGAACCGCGGCGGGAGTTCCTCCAGGCTGAAGGTGGGGATCGCTTTGCCGTCCCGCAGGCACTTGATCTTCCAAAAGCCGTTGCTGCTGATTATGACACGAAAGAGCTTGCACGTGTGGCGGCAGCTTTCAAGCAGATCCGTCTGGTCCACGAATGACAGCACATGTTCGATCAACTGCTCAGGAAGATCCGTCAAGGGGAAAATGTCGGCAGCTTGCATCGGTTTCTCACGGCTCAGTGCACCAGGCAGACATTTGATGGGCTTCGTAGCAGCGTGTCTGAACCGTCGATAAATGTTATCCATTATCAGCGTTGTATTGGGGACAGACGAGCCAGCGCAATGCGCATGCAGTGGCCTCGGCTGGACATAAATCACAGTTGTTACGCCGCATTTTGAAACTTACCTCCATGGAGGAAGGAAAGAACTCAGGAGACGTGGTTACGTCACACTTTTTGAGGCCGGCGCCCCCTGCTCCCCCACTACTTGGCCGCCGTCTCAGCACGCTTGCGCATGCGCAACGCTGCGCACAGCGTAGCTGCGCCGTCGGCCAAAGACTCCCAGCAGTCTTTGCGAAAGCGCATGACTTTCGGCACCCTTTCCTCTCTTCCTCCATGCTTATCTCGGTGGAGGGAAAGGGTTGGGACAATAACGGGTCTTGACTCGCTGGAAGTAATCGCTTAGTGTCATATTGGAAGGTTTCACTCGATGTCGTAAGAGCCGTCCGTCATGTTCGTGGTCTGTTCTGCGCACGGGCGCCGCAGCTAGCCGCAACAGTTGACCCACCCCCACGCAGTGGTATGTGACCTCTGTTGCTGCAATTGTTTTGCACGTCTCGCCGTAGATAATGTGTGCCGATCCTGCGACTGCGCGCAACTCGCTCGATAAAAGGTTTGACTTTGCGAAAACGTTGCTCCGTACGACTACGGTAATTGTCTCGAGCACAGAAGGCGACGTGAAAGCTTACAAATCTATTGGTGCGCAAAATTTTTTTGACGACCGGATGATGGCTAAGGAAGACCGTGCATGAGGGTATACCAGGTGTTTCAGAGAAGCCCGGCACTAATTTTTTAAGTAGGATTATAAAGATGGCTTCCTTGTCGTGGTAATACCAGTGGTGGCGGACATCAGAAAACACATGCATCATATGTAAACCAGTTAAGTATCAAATTAGTTAAAAATCTTACTGGCTAACGTGATTCGCATTTTTTCTGATGTCCGCCAACACTGGCATTACTATGCCACTAAAGCCATATTTATACTAGAGGTGGGCTTCATATCCTTGCTGACGGCTGCCGCATCACTCTCCGAAAAATAATCAGCCGCGATATTGAAGTAAATAAGTTTTGTTAACCACCAGTGCACTTTTATCACAACAGGAAGATGGAAAAGAAAAGACAACCTGAATTTTGAAAGTCAAAGAAAACCTGCTATTGGCGACGCAACGGACAGCCAGCTGAGTTTCGGTATGTTTGGGCTGCTTCGCGGCTATGCGTTCTGCGTGCCCGCATGGTTTCGTTATGTCCATCGATTTACTAGGGCGGAGCAGAAGATGACCTCCATGTTCATAAGTGCTCCTCGGACGAAGTTCGTGCAACGGCATGCAACTGCGACAGGGAAATAGAGCTGTGTACAGCCAATGTTCAGCGCGCCTCCATGTTAGCAAACGCACCGCTCGGCGTGTTCGCTTTGTCAACGTACCCAGACGCTGGGCTGCATAACCAGCCCTACACTCTAAGAACTGCTACTCCTCCATTAAGAGTAAAAGAGCCTCGCTACTCCTGCAGGTCTAAATCTACTCTCTCTACAAACGAGAAAGAGTGAAAGGTCCTGTTCACTCCTCTTGACAAAAGAGTAAAATGGCATTTCCACTCCTGCGTACTTCAAGGGAGTTCAGTGCTTGTTTTACTCCTCCGCCCTAACGGCCATACATTCGTAAGGGCGCGCTAGCTTCTCGGGGCCGGCCTGCCAGCCTGGATGCCGGCGTCAGAAAAATGCACTGGTATTGTTTGTTCACGACCAAAGCTCTGGGATAGAGTATCATTAGCCAATGTCGAGTTGTTGGTAGAAGCGATAACAGCCATACAAATTTCCTCCCATAGCCGCTTTGCTGCTGCTCTGGAGTTCGCCTGGCCTCTGCTATAGCTCCGCTCCTGAAGGGGTCGCGGAAACCGAGCATATATTTATTTCCCTATGACGCGGGGTTCAGAGTAAAACGGTGCCGAGGGTAGCACCTAAGTGCTGGCCAGTTTCGAAGCGCATTCAGCTACAGCATCTATGTGAAATCGACTAGGTTTAGCGACGACAAGGGCAGCCAGCGAGCAGCGCACAGTTCGTCGCCCGGCGCGACCGCGGGCGGCGCCGTTGCCGAAAGCTCGGCTCGCTCAATGATTCGCTCCGTAGCTTGCGAATCGCGCACGCAAGGCTGGAAAATCGAGCAGCGACTGGCCTGCGATTGAGCGAGCCTTTATGCCCACGTTTGCAGCACAGGTGAACAAATTTAGCACACATGTATGCATGGAATATCGGCTGCGTTGCGGCGATTCTTAAGCTCGTCCTCGACGCCATCATCACCGTTCGGGTCGACCCGAGCATATCTTTATTTCACTACGAGACATAGTTCACAATAAAACGTACTTACAATGCAAAGAGTAGCACCTCAGCGCTAGCCAGTTTCGAAGCGCTCTCAGCTCTGGCATCGAAGTGAAACCTCCTAGGCTTAGCTACGAATACGGCAGCCAGGGAGCAGGCCGAAGCTCGTCGCGCGGCGCGCTCGCGAGCAGCGTCATTGCTGAAAGCTCGGCTCACTCACAGATTGGCTCAGAAACTTGCGAATTGTACTCGCAAGGCTGGTAAATCGAGCAGCTAGCGGCTGGCCTGCGACTGAGCGCACGTTCGCAGTACAGGTGAACAACAATTAGCGCACGAATGCTTGGGATACCGGCTGCGTTGCGGCCACGTTAAGGCGATTCTTAAGCTCGTCCTCGACGCCATCGTCACCGTACGTGACACACAGGCTGAGAACTTAAATTCGAGTACGTGCTAAAGTAAGCTGCTCGTATTTCTCGGAACAATCTGAACTCGAAAAGACAGTTGCTTCTGTCGGCATCCATGCATGTGGGCTCTTGCTAGTGAAAGTACACTCGAACAGGATGCGGCGAGTGCGGGCCGCTGTTGCATATAAGCTAAAGTGTGAAGCAAGTATCGTCGTAGTTCCGTAACGCAGTTGATATCACAGTAATCCGCTTGTACGGGTCACATTTAAGCTCTGTTTCATGTAGATCTCCGTCGAGCATGCCAGTGTCGCGTTGAGTAATGCATCGCAGCAGCTCTTTGTCCTACCGCTCGCGTCGAACATATCCTTGATATGGACCAGTTTGCGATACGGTGCGTTTCTTTGCGTTTTTTGTCGCATTTAAGGGATTTTCGCTGCCGTCAATCGAAATTGCATTCCGTCAACAGCGTCGTCTGCGCCGTCGTCTGCTAGGACACCCGGGGATGGGATCACAGGATCGCAGCTTCTACAAACGACATGTCAGCAAAAGTATCTAAAAGCGCTTTGGTATTCGCATTTAATAAAGAAATAAAATGAAAAAATATAATTTGTTTTTGTTGCGAACACAATTCAAATATTAGTAATAAAAAAAGCGCATTTGTAGGTTTTTTCAACGAAGCAAAACTGCAGCCGTCGTCACGTTTTGTGTTATTTGGGTTTTCGTAGCATTGTTTGAGTGCTCGTGAGGTGGACGCGTATGAAGAACACAAGTGTGTTTTGGAAACCAACGACGAGAATTACGCCCTGTCAACACTGGTGATTTTGAACGGGTAAAGCCGTGAAGAAAGGTAGCGCTACGACTTCTTGTCATCTGGAGAGGCAACGAAGAAGAATGTGCGGTTTTGCTAAGCCTTGATGAGCCGTCTGAACGGTGAGTCCCGTGTACGTTTCTTTACTTCTGATCTCTATTCGCACGCGTTATTGGTGTGCGCCTATATAGGGATGGCAGTGCAGGCAGTCTGCGTGCGGTTGCCTCAGCTATAATGCGTTAAGGCCGATTCACACGACGGTCCGTTGGCCCGCGGCCACCAGTTATCACAACAGAGTTATGCGGTCGCTTGCTAGCGCTGCGAAAAACAACAGACAATGTTTACTACATTCCAATAGCATAGATTTGTGCTACGTAGGAGAGGATGATGAGCGTGCAGTGCCACGTTAGAGAGCGCTCTTGCTAGGCCAGCTGCGGACAGACAAGGGAACTGACAACGGTCGAGTTGCCTCGCGGCTGGTGCCCGTCGGATTGATTTGTGCTACTTAGAAGATGACGATGAGCGGCAGTGCCGCGCGACAGAGCACTCGCGCTAGGCCAGCTGCCAACAGACAGTGCTCAGTGTGTGTACTCGTCGGATTAGTGCTTACGCCTTAATATTTGTCATACAATTTTTTCGGGGACAATGATCGCGTGTAAAAGGCTGGGGCATATCCCTTGCCTAGTCATTTGTAAATTTTTATCTGTGCTTCCCCATGGAACAGAATTTGACACAGTATTTGTCAAAGTTAGATCGTTCTTGCGTCTGCCCTGAGGTGTAGGTGTCGATGCTTCCTCGCCTTCAGATTTTGAGAACTGTTTGGGATGCAACTGCGCACTTATTTAGGATTTCAAGCTTTTTGCTATATCCCTCGTTTGTGCGGCCCGCTTTCAAGTCGTTCGCTATATCGGTGATGGTTTGTTATTGATTTTCACTTTCTCTTATTTGTTCTTGGTTGACTGCCACCAGCTGTGCTGCCGGCGATTCTCCGCGCTCGGAACTATTCCCAGGCACGAGACCCTACCCACAGACCTCTCTGCACCACACTCACCAGTTTTCTTCGGTATTTTTTTCCCTTGCTCTTACTTGCATTGCCACTAGGCAGTTTTTATTTCTGTGCAGATTTGTTAAATGCAATACCAATTTTCGTTTCATGCTGTGATGTGAGATATCGTGCTTCTTGCTAATGAATGCATGCCTTTTCCATCCTCTCGTCATTTGTGCAAAGCAGACGGGTCTACTGGTCGCTACGTTCAATTTAAAAATACCTTCGGTGCTGCTCCAAAGCACCCTAGTAGTAATAATTAAATCCTGTGCATGCTATATTCGAATAGTTACACTCTTTTCATCATGCATAAAAATAGTGGTATTCCAGCCTGCTCATCTTTCTATGCGGTTGTGACAGTCATGTAAATCTACTGAAAAAATGTATATCGGTGCATCACATACAATCTGTTCATTTCTTTTGTCATGGGCCATCTCATTGCTTTTTGTGTTCCTATGTGAATACCTTATTCTAATTTATGAAGCAGTAGACAATTTCTTCTCTTGTCATTCATGACATTGTTACGGCCACTGACAACAGTTGCTCTGACATATTTATTTGCAGTTGCCAGCTGCCAGTATCTACTGGGCCATTCGTGCTTCCAGCTTTTGGCTGTGCTATCTCTCCTCAGCTGTTTGTGGTAGGTATTGTTTTCCAGTGATGCATACCTTACCTGCCTATTTAGAAAAATTTCGTAGACATAGGCTCACAGCCGGGTTTAGAAATGCATGCAGAGCTCTACGTGCACTTAGCAGCAGTACCTCCCTGTATAATCACATGAATCTGATCCTGAATTACATGAATGTAATTGCATGATCTGTATGAAATAGTCGCTCATGAAGCTTTTGACTGCTGCTGTTAACATAATGGAGTTTACACTGCTTCAGGTGCAGTGACTATTTCACACATGTTGCCTCTTATGCATATGTGCCCTCTGAAAGGGCGAACATATTCCTTTATCCCTTTAAAAAACATTGTGTTCTATCATGATGCTTTACCGGTATTTCTGGTGTATAGACCAAAATGTCACTCAGTATTGTAACATGAAGCGGGAACTCAGTTTGTCCAATGTTTTAGAGGTAACATGAAGCGGGAACTGAGTTTGTCCAATGTTTTAGGGGTCCTAAAACATTGGACCAACACAGTTCCCACTCGAGTTATTGATCACTTCGCTCTCGCCCTACCATAAGCTTGCCGTCCAGGTTGGACAAATTGGTAGAGCGACTGCTCCAGTGAAGTGGTGGTTCTGAGCTTGAACACCGGACCAGGACGAATCTTTCTTTAACTACGAAGTTTCTGTGAAAGCTGTATAGCTTTCCTTTGTAGCCATTTGGCTGTGCTCGAGTGGATGTCAATGAGTAATTACTCCTTATTACAGATCTTTTGTCAACGCCAAACTGATTCAGTAGCAACAAATAGTAGAAGGGTAAAAGCATGCTGCTCCCAAAAATTCGTTAAGCATGTTATAAAATGTATGCTGTATTGTTTTAACTGCTGCAAAGAAATAACGGTGATGTTAGATGCCCAGCCCCTATTAGGTAAACATAGCTCGCAATTAACACAGTGGATCGAAAAGAAATATGTACTTCAACCCTCACGACGACCCTCACCCCAGTAAAACAAAAAGTGCCAGTGTTGCCATACTTGAGAGCTTTGCTCTTTAAAATTGCAGTAGACTGCTACTCAAAGTTGACAAAAAAATGCGTCTCGTTTTCTGCATGTGCATTCCACAGTGCTGGTGCCATTTTCACTGGCCATTGACATTCAGTCGCATGATGTGCACCCCGCTCCTCGAGTTGATTTTGTTTGTCTTGTGAACCTGCCGTCAAAATCAGTGCAGGATAATGCTTCCCCAGTTGATCTGCAGTTAACCTTGTCCTTTGCCAGCTGCTGTCACCCTTTCTCCACAGAGAAGGGCGGTGGGAGTCCAAGCCAGGTGGAGTTTAAATATTTGACTAGTAGTGGACAGGGATCCTGCGGTTTGTTGAGGACACAGGCAAATTGGAGACTTATGGAAGAATTTTTTTACCAGCCAAAAAAGACGCATACACAAGAGAGAACCGCACAGGACAAGGGCTGGTAAAAGCCGTAGTCCTCTGTGGTTCTCTCTCTCTTGTGTATGCGTGTTCCTTGGCGGGTAAAAAAATTCCTCCGTAAGTCTCCAATTTGCCGGCTTCCTCCACAGATTGGAGGATCCCTGTCTGTTACTAGTCAAATTTCACTACTCCACCTAGATTGGACTCCCACTGCCCTTCTCAAACTTTTGAAATCCTGTTGCCCTAGCAGATCATCAGCTGTCGGTTGTATTACTTTCGCTTCAGTGAAATTTGACATGTAGCGGACAGGGATCCTAGAATTTGTGGAGTACACAGGCAAACTGGAGACTTATAGAAGAATTTTTTTACCAGCCAAGGAAGACGCATACACAAGATTCGTTGTCTGTGTTTCACTACTGAAAGTTCTAAATGCGTGCAAAAGTGTATCGTGCATTCGCACGTATTTTGAAAACTCAATTTTTGCAGCGTTAGGTTTTCGGTATTGGAGCTTTAGCATTGCCGCCACAGAATCCCGCTCGTGAACAAAGCGCACACTTATTTGCTAGGTATATATTCGGTATACCGCAACCAGTACACGTCACTGTTTGGAAGGTTCTGTCGCGAAATTTCTGATTGTGCAAGGTAGCTTTTCTTTTAAATTCAAGCGCTCTCTATTTGCTTTTTCCTGTGCATATTCATCGGTCGTTTCAATTCGGAAGCGTTGGTGCTGCAAGACGTGCATACGGAAGCTACGTTTGTGCACAAAGCTCCTGAATTTTTGAAAGCGCAGCTCTGACAGTTCTCGTTGTCATAAATAAGTACAAAGCAGCCTAATCTTTTTGGACACAGCATTTCATGCTCTTAGCTGTTTCTGAGAAACAGGCTGCCTTTTTTTCTGTTTTTGGTGTGAAACATTCCTAACAACTTCTTTCTTTCTCCATGCACAGATAGCCTATGCATACACGGGCAGCTTGATTGCAATATTTAGGGCAATATTTATAACAGGTGCAGTGAGCCTTGGTGCATGTGGACAGAATTTAAGCTAGGGTGGGGTGGGGTATTTTCGCACAGGGTAATGTTATGCGGAGGGTCTGGCGTATTGAAACCGAGTCTTTCTGAGCTCTTATTAGACGTCCCAGCACCAGGACAGTAGTTGAGGCTTTTCTTCTTTGTTGTCCAGTCAATGGTTTCCATCACATAAAATAGCCTTAATTCTAGCTATCCCGTGGCCGTCTAACAGAATGATGCAGATATACTGAAGTGATCAGTGTTGCATAAAAGTAGTGAGAACATTGCAAATGCAAGACAACTTCATTGGTTTGCAGTGCACTAACGTGGCAGTCATAGAGAATTACACATTACATTTGCAAATCTAAATTGTGCATAATAGTATGGACTGGCACGTAATGTGCGAAGTAATCACAGTTATCTCGTTCATGCCAAATGCTAGTGTCAAACATTGTCAGTATTGCATATTTATAAAGAGCAGACATGCTGTGCCTAACTTGTCGTTGGATAGATTTTATTACTATGAAAGCAAAAAGTGTACACATGGCTGTCGTGTTCTTGCGTGGGAAGTAGTATTATCTTAAATGAGTATAAACACCAAATTTTTGGTTATGTGTGTTCTTTGTAGCGACGTGCTGGGCATTCGTATACATAGAATTGTTGAATAGTATTCGTCTCCAATCGCTAAATAATTACAACCAGATTTCTTTTCTTCCCTGTTTCAATAGCATAGCAATTGCTATGACATCAGTGTTCAGTATAGGTTATGGAAGGCACAAAAAAGCTACGATATCACTACTTCATCATTTTAATTAGTTACAATGCTAAAGCCAGCCTGCCTTAAGAGTCGGAATCACAATGAATGACGAAGCCGCAATTATATTGCAGTTTTCCTCATGCCTCCCCTGGCTTATACTGACCTTTGATGCCATTGCTCAGTTTTTAAAAGTGAAGCAGGAGAGAGAAGATATTTAATTACAAATTATTTAGCAGTCATAGGCGAATACTGTGTGGTTATCCGTGCATAGTAATGCCTTATGCATCATTAAAAAAAAAAATGTGCAACTTAAATTTGCTCGGCTGCTGACCCAAAAGACGCGGGTTCGATCCCGGCCGCGGCGGCTGGAATTTCTTTGGAGTAGAAATTCTAGAGGCCCGTGTACTGTGCGATGTCAGTGCACGTTAAAGAACCCCAGGTGGTCGAAATTTCCGGAGCCCTTCACTACGGCGTCTCTCATAGTTGAAGTTCAGAATGGCGCAAAAGACCACACACACAGGAAAAAAGGGGATGACACAAAGAGCGCCTACTACCAACTGAATTTATTTCGGAAACACCCTCTTTTATAAGGCAAGACATGTCAAACACGAACCGGAAGCAGAAAAAACACATATTCATGGTTTGATTTCACATTTTGAAACACCATCGGCAGAAAAGAAAAAGCCACAAGAACAAAAAACAGAATCTAGAACTACACGTGCCCGTCTAAGAAACCCAGCTCCTGGCGGCATAGTTTAATCGATGAAGTGCTAATGCACGTGGACCCAGCTTTCTGTATATGGTATGCTTCTATAATCTCTCTTTCAAATCGCTCCTTGCCTCTGCCGATAAACGTTGCCTGTTCCAGCATCGGTCCGCAATCTCTGCACTCCCTACAGTGATCCGGCAGGTTGCCCCTGTCATTGTTTTTAATTGTTCTTCTGTGCTCGCTAGCTCTCTCATTGAAACACCGACCAGTCTGGCCAATGTAGGCGGATCCACAGCTGAGCGGTATGCGATACACGACTTCGGACTTGCATTCAGTGAACCGTATCTGATGTTTGATAGCGCATCTTCGGGGTCGTCTGTTCATCATGGAGCAAATTTTTGCAAGTTTGCATGGTGCTGAAAACAACACATTTACACCATATCGACCCCCTACCTTCTTGATATTGTGCGCTATCTTATGCATGTACGGAATTACCACCACAGGCCTCTTGTCTTCCTGCTTGCTTTGCGTATCACCGCTAGAAGTTACCTTGATTCTTTGTAGCAGAGATTCACATATCGCTGTTATCATCATACACGGGTAGCCAGCGCTACCCTGTCTCACTAGCTGCTTGTCAAAGCCGGCCTGCACACAATGATCGCAGGATTTCGAGAGAGCTGCGTGTAGGCACGTGATGGCAATGCTGCGTTTGACCAGTTTGGAGTGGGCACTGCTGAACGGCATGAGGCTTTTCTTAGAACGGGGGTTGTACACCCAACACACATGGTCTTTTTTAGAAAAATCAAACAGAATGTCCAGGAACTGGATTTTACCCTCTTGAGGCAGTTCCCAAGTAAAGGTAAGGCCTTGAGAACTGTCTCTAAAAATGTTAAGAACATCAGCAACAGCATCGTCAAAGATATCTTTGACGATGCTGATCAAGAAGGTAGGGGGTCGATATGGTGTAAATGTGTTGTTTTCAGCACCATGCAAACTTGCAAAAATTTGCTCCATGATGAACAGACGACCCCGAAGATGCGCTATCAAACATCAGATAAGGTTCACTGAATGCAAGTCTGAAGTCGTGTATCGCATACCGCTCAGCTGTGGATCCGCCTACATTGGCCAGACTGGTCGGTGTTTCAATGAGAGAGCTAGCGAGCACAGAAGAACAATTAAAAACAATGACAGGGGCAACCTGCCGGATCACTGTAGGGAGTGCAGAGATTGCGGACCGATGCTGGAACAGGCAACGTTTATCGGCAGAGGCAAGGAGCGATTTGAAAGAGAGATTATAGAAGCATACCATATACAGAAAGCTGGGTCCACGTGCATTAGCACTTCATCGATTAAACTATGCCGCCAGGAGCTGGGTTTCTTAGACGGGCACGTGTAGTTCTAGATTCTGTTTTTTGTTCTTGTGGCTTTTTCTTTTCTGCCGATGGTGTTTCAAAATGTGAAATCAAACCATGAATATGTGTTTTTTCTGCTTCCGGTTCGTGTTTGATATGTCTTGCCTTATAAAAGAGGGTGTTTCCGAAATAAATTCAGTTGGTAGTAGGCGCTCTTTGTGTCATCCCCTTTTTTCCTGTGTGTGTGTCTTTTGCGCCATTCTGAACTTCAATCATGAACCAACTAGCCCCAAAGCAAGTTCGTCTCATAGCCTGGGTCGCTTTGGGACGTTAAACCCCATAAACCAACCCAAACCAAACTGAAATTTGTTGTCTGCCTCTTTGAGATGAAAAATTTTGAATTTTTCCTTCACTATTTTAGAGCATGAAATTCAGTTAATGGTATCTGAGAAACAGGAATTGCAACAGCCATTTCTCTTCAGCAAGAAAACTGTCATTGGTTTAGGTGTTTTCCCGATTCAAGGTTACCTTATATTTTAAACTGCACAATGTATTATGTGACAAGAAACCGTCAAGCACAATAGGTGTGGTTTTAGAAATGACTGGAAGTGATAAGGGAATACATTTACTTAGAGCAGGTAGTGACCGCTGATCCGGATCATGAAGGGTAATAACTAGAGGAATATGAATGGGGTGGAGTGCATATGGCAGGTTCTCTCAGATCATGAATGGCAGTCTTTCAATACCCCTCAAGTGAAAAGTATACAACAGCTGTATCCTACCGGTATTCACCTATGGGGCAGAAACGTGGATGCTAACGAAGAGGGTTCAGCTTAAGTTAAGGACAACGCAACGAGTTATGGAAATAAAAATGATAGGCGTAACGTTAAGAGATCGGAAGCGGGCGGAGTGGGTGAGGGAACAAACGCGGGTTGAAGACATCCTAGTCGAAATCAGGAGAAAAAAGGGTGCTTGGGTAGGGCATGTAAGACGAAGGCAAGATAATCGCTGGTCCTTAAGGGTAACGGAGTGGATTCCAAGAGAAGGCAAGCGTAGCAGGAAGCAGCAAAAAGTTCCATGGGTGGAGGTTTGCAGGAACACGGTGGACATAGCTGGCGAAGGACAGGGTTAATTGGAGAACATGGGAGAGGCCTTTGCCTTGCAGTGGGCGTAGTCAGGCTGATCATGATACTTGCAGAAGAGCTTGCTCATGTTAAAATTTTCATTTGGTAAATATGTGCTTGTTTTACATGCACACAGCTTTTGAAAGGACTAGGATAGTGATAATTGTATTGGGCTTAATAAAATTGTAGCTCTGAATGAAGGTTTGCAATGAAAGGTGTCTGCACTTGGTCACAATATAGGTACACACTAGTGGCGACATGACACACACGATCAGTACATTCTAGTTGTATTCTTTCTTTTTTTCCATGGGGTTATATGCAGGATAGTATGAAAAGGGCATTGGAATTGACTCTTACTTGCATTATTTTCATTCATGTTTGCAGGCACCCGGAGAAATGCACGCATAGCCAAAGCTCCTTCACTCAGCCGAGCAAGCTACGGCATCATCCAGCATCTTAGTTTCTTTTGAGCGCTTACAGCTCACTGCGGTGGATTTGGTAGATGGTTTACTTTGCTTTTGGCAGTGTTCTTGGCATTTAATGTCAAGTACACCCCAAAAACAAAGCGGGTTTGTCTGCTGCTTGAGACACTAATGGGGCTTGATCCTAGCGAGCGCCTCCCGAGCGTGTTTTGGGCAGCCACAGCAATCACAGCAATGACTTGAGAAATAAAAGTTATCAGTGTTGTACATTTGTGTCATTATTTCTTGAACCATTGTTATTCCCAACGCAGACAGAGTACCATACTAATGTGCAAACTGTAGTGTAGCCATAAAGTAGTTGTATGAGCAAAAATTATTCTACTCAAAGATTATAATCCCTTTTGCTCATTACTCTTTTGTAGATGTAGCGCAGGTGGATCCTGCAAAACATATGACCAACTTGCTCTGAAGAATATGTGAAATAAGAAAATTAGTAGGATACATTGAAAACACGTGAAACTCCTTTTGAAGGAGTAAAATAAGATCTGGGCTGATACTCCCTGAAGGAGTATAGTCACTCTAACAAACGGAGTCCTGGAACTCTACCTGAAAGAGTAGTAGGATGCTGTTTCAATGTGGTAGCTTTACTCCCTCGGAGGAGTGCCTGTACTCTATTGCAGGAGTAGTACAGTACTCCTTGAGTAGGTGTTGGATCACTCTTTGTCCAGAGGGAGTAATTTTATTCTGGAAAAAGGAGTGGAATATGGGACAAGCGAATACTCCTTCAAAGTGTGTTCTGGGCACTCCTTTAGTTCTAAGAGTGTACGAGGACTGTTATAGCAGAATTTAAATATGCCCGCACGTACGAGTCGCCACACATAAATCGTGACGGTTACTCGGCGGTGACAGCGACGCGCTGCCAACTCCTGGGTGCTAGAACTTTCCTTGCCAGACCCGGCGCCTCAGTCCTCAGAAGCATCGCACGCTGAGTGGGGTTGAGGTCGCTGAATGCAGACCGCAGTTCTTTGCGAGAACTTCCTGGTCGGAATCGGGATCCATCGTAACGCTGGTGCAAACGCAGACGAAGCGGCGACGGCTGATAGAGGCCTTCAACGACCGGCCAGCAGTAGATTTGCAATCACGGAGTCCTCGTTTCTGCCACTTTATGTCACTCTTCTATTTAGTCATCAGAGAGCCCGAGTTTGTCTCGTAGCGGCGGGAAAAAGATTTTGAACTTCGAATCCAAATCTCTCAGCAATAAATGCACCTTTCGCTGTCGGACAAGCGGCAACAAAGACACAAAATGCCGAACTATGAGATTTTACTAAAAACAAATGCTAGCGTTGTCCTTAGTGTCCCTTTAACTGCACCAAGCGAGTCATGAGAGTGAACGAAGAGAGCTATACGCCAGCCGTAGCAATTAAGCGGCGTTTGGTGAGGAGTTGCAGTCTTCCAGAATGTACCGGAGCAATGCCTGAAAACGCGGAACCAGCGATACCACCGTCAGCAGTAAAACATCAGTTTTGTAACTTTCAAATTTCAACATCCCGGATCTATCTAACTTAAAAGTTTCGCCCCAAAGCGATTCAGGCTACGAGGGACGCCGCAGTGAAGGGCTCCGGAAAATTTGACCGCTTGGAGTTCTTTAACGTGCACCTACACGTGCACTACGATCGCAGAGTACACAGACCTCTAGCATTTTGCCTCCATCGAAATGCGACCGCCGCAGCCGGGATCGAACCCGCGTCATTCGAGTCAGAAGCCGAGCACCATAACCACCGAGGCGGCTGAATTCGAAGGGACTCGCGAAATAGTTCGATATTTAAAACATGGCAGCACATAACCATATCTGCATCTGTAGCTCAGAACCGTGAATACGGTGCACCCACGCTAGCGGCGCACTTCTGCATCGACGTGCTGCCCTACGGCACACCGGCAGCACATCGCTCGCTGGGTGTCGCCACGCCTAGCCCACTACGCACCAAAGCCGCACAGGACGGGGCTTTGAGAGAAGCCACCGCCGGTCATAAGAGGTCTAATTTTGTTACCGGCACACTATACACGCAATAATACCTCAATTAAAGTTAGGGTACAGTTGATTTCTGCGTCGCGTTCAGCAGCGAAGAGGGCCATGCGGGAACCGCCGTGAGCCTTGGTGACCTAATCTGGCTTCACCGTCTTCCCTGCACGTCAGCAGTGTCGCGTTGAAAATACGCACTCCAGGCGGAAGGCCACCCTCAGGCACACCCTACATTCACTTCTTCACGCGGTTTTACGACGCTAGAGCAGCCTACAGGTGCCCAAGGGCACGCAGCCTACTTGGCTCCGTGCGCGATGCGATTGCGGGAGCGTCATTTGGTGAAGCGCCATTTGCAGCGGCACGCCGAACAGTTTGATATATCGAATGTTCCTCTGAACGGGAGTTCGGTAAAAGCCAACACCGCTATACTTTAGCATGGGATTTTCAAAGGGATATTCACAGTTCGATATTAGAGAAATCGATATATATCCGCAATCGACTTACATAATGCTGGTATAATCAGTGAGACACACCCTGTGCTGTTTTCATAATGGTCCTGGTAAATAACAGCAAACCGTTACATATGACAAAAAAGCCTTTCTAGAACTCTCATTTTTAATTACTGAAGCAGTAAAAGCAACACACTGCTTCAATAAAAGCTGCCACAAAAAATTTCTCCCTCCTCAAGAGGATGAGCAGCTCAACGTTCTACTGCCAAGACGAGATCGCAGGTTTGATACCTGCCCAAGCAACCTGATGTTCACTTGAAATCAGGGTGAAACACTGAAATCCCAATCTGCCACAGGTTGAAGACGTGAACAGGTGAAATTAATGAAAAAAAAAACACCCCTCCACTGCTGCAGAATACCTCAGAGCCTACTCAGTAGCACCGATATATAACATAGCTCAAGCTCAGTCCACTATACTCCTCTTGCATACCCTGAAAAAAAAATCTTCCTGCCTTGGATCTATTATATCTAGGATGGACTTGGTTCCCTAATGTCACAGTTCAGGGTAGCACTGTGGCCACGTCAACAGACAGCTTGCTTCACAGAACTCCCAAGCCCTCTCCTGCAATGATCAAACTCATGGTTGTACTCATGAGGCTTTATTTTGTTTACTTTCTCAAAATGTGTTTTAGCTCGTCTTGACACTAAAAACCAATACAGGTCCCCTCAATGGAAACATACAGAACTGACAATAAGTAGGGTTGTGCGAAAATTTTTAACATGAATACGTTTGATATTTGGCTCATATTCGAGAATTTCCGAGTACATATTAAAAATTCCCGCATATAGAACACTTTCACCTTTCAGACCATAAATTGGACCGTGGCAAAACCATCTGAGCAAATTATCCAATGATCGAGTTTAAAGTGCCAGGAAAACAATACAAATGCGTCCTCTTCGCTGTCTTCTCCAAGATTTATCTCGTGGACCAATCGCAATCCAATGCTGCTAGGTTTCACCTCCTACGAAATTCCACACATGACACCTGATGCGAACAACAATCGCAACGAGAAAGCATGCTATTTTTTTCTTTTAACCTTCCATAATATGGTGCATACTTCACGGCCACACCCGTGCCATCCGTCCTGTCACTTTCCAAGTGTGAGCTCCGCAATCTCATTTTGGTCAACTGTGACATGCAGGAAAGCATACTTGCTGGACTTTGCATGAGGTTTCTGAACAAGCGAGTAGAGAACAAGCAGTCATGTAAAAATCCCGCCTATTGCATGGTGCATTGCAAACCCCGCACTACTTAAATGTGCTCAACGGCAGGCGTCACGACTATAGGAGGGCCCCTGTCGACAGGCCAAAAGATAGCTTGGCCGCATAGTTTCGGTTCCTGAGCTTGGCTGCCAGACCGCGAAGATGGCGGCTATCAGCCCGCACATTCGCTGGTCGTCCGAACCCAGCTCCGACTGTCAGGGCTGCTCATTTATTTTTTTCATTTCAGAAGCAGTCTCACCGTTATGATACCAACATGCCTTCCCCTCACTTACGTCCGCGTTGCCGTGCCATTTTTAGCGTGAAAGCATTACTAGTCCCATTACAAGAAAAGCCGGCAGCGTGTGCGTGTGTACTCGCAGGTGGTGCAGACAATCACAGAGATTCCAAGAAAAATATGGTGCCAACATAAAGCGGCTGCATGACACGCACAGCAAGCCAAGCACCGCCACTTCAGACTTCAGACAATCCTATACGTGTCATTAGTCTATATATACTCGCCACTCGCCAACCTCTATGTAGCGCCAGTTTACCCGACATTCATATCAAAACTGTGAGGCAATTGCGAGCTTCCAGTTGCATATAGCTTACATGTGCTCGTCAAGTTGGAGGCTAACCTGCGAGAGGGATTTGAACCGACGACATTGTGATGTAACCATTCATCGCACAGCACTCTGTGTGGTGTCATACGAGCGTGTATGTACCAGCTCAAAGGAAAAGGAGTCTCGCACATCATCCTAAAAAGAACGCAATTCCCAGTCTCACAAGCGAGTGCTATCACTATCCACAAATCTCAAGGAAGAACGTACGATTCAAATAACTTTAGTTCATCTACAAACACTACGTGCACACAAAGCACTCAAGGACAGTAATGCTTCCACATTCCCGCATGTAAGCAGTCGTAAGTGTCTCTACTGAATTTTTTTTTTCCGGAGCGGGGCATTTTATAAATAGACTTTTGAATAATCCGGCCATTCTTTTCGGTCCCCTGAAATTCAAATTAATAAGGTTTTACTAGCCATTATGTTATTAGTTGCCAGTCATGTGTCATTCCATGAATTTAATTTTGCGTGAACGCATTACAGGTTGCATACTGTTATGCCGTCTCATCACGAAGTATACATTTTTGTGCATATATCACATTTTTGTATATGGCGCTGAGTCAGCCTAGTTTTATTTCAGTTGCAAAAACCCACACACTACTATGAAAAAGAAAAATGAGGGCAACAACATTTGCCTGTTAATCTTTTCCTGAGAGATTTTTTTTCTTACTGAACAATATCCAATATTCGACTCAATATTCAAAGCCATTTTTTCTTAACATTCGTATTCGACTTGTACTCAAAAATTTATTTTCACACCCCCAACAGCAAGCCACAATTTTCACTTTCAGCCACACACAGGCAAGCTCTGTACAATAGATGTCAATACAACAAATCACGACGACAAAGTTCATTAAGGCAACACATTTGGTAAGACAGGTGTTAGAGGTAAATGGAATTGGATGACTATCTAAAGGCAGGCTTGAATTACAGCTGCACTCCACCATGTTGTATGTTTCCTATGTCCATTAGGTAAGCTGCACACCTTATATGCAGCAATAAAACACCAAATCAAGTTTCTAAGCTACATACAGCAAAATTCCCAAGTCACATGAAACCAGACGTATGTTCACATATGCAAAACACTGAGCTCAGTTACTGCTCAGCATTACTCAAAAATCTCATCACATGCTCATAAAAAAAAACATGTACAAAAGGGAAATCCTTAAAGTGCCTATTTGATCTTGAAAATGCATCAAGCTTTAAAACCACAACTTAGGTCAACTTACCCACCCAGGCTCATAGCACACCTGTGGACAATACTTTCAAAGCTACAACAGTAATACACAAAATAACAGTGCTTCTTGTCTGGCAGGCGATTCCACTTTGAATGCAGAGAAGCTGCAGTCCAAGAGCACTTTTGTGGAGCATGGCAGCCACCATGTTTTCGAAATGAAAGCAAGGCTGACACCGAGCAGACGACAGTTTTGGAATTAAATCAAAAGTATAACATGCCAATTCAGTACTTGCGCACATAAGTGGTAACACGTAATCTTGGGCCAAACCGACTACGTATGCGCTCCCCTTTTTGTAACAGAAACACTTCTTAGAATGGCCAACATCAAAATGTTTGTGGACAAACTGTCCTTTCATATGTGGTCATGCACGACAGCTATGCAAGAGCAAAAACTGCAGCATCCTTTTATGGAAGAAATGCTTGATCTCACCTATGCAGAGTAAACATCACTAAAATGCTACCAATACTGGCTCTCAGCCTTTGCCCAGAGCCAGTCAAGGTTAACATGCCTTAGCTACAGCCTTCATTTACATCTTTTATCACAGAAGGCATCACTAGAAAGTGGTTTAATTTAGAATAAAAAACTGGCGTGGAAGAAGGCAAGCGCTGTCTGTGCCAGGGATCCATGGCAGAACAAAAACAAGTTGTCACCTCGCACACAATAACTTTTTACCTTTCCATGCATGGAAAGCGAACAATGTGCACGGCGTGAAGAAAATTTTATCAAAGGATGGCTTAAACCTGACTACTTAGGTACCAAAACGGCTACTATTCATCACTGTCGGCACTGCTTGGGCATAAGACCACATTTTCGCCTCAGGGAGACTGCCACAATTGCCCAGCCATTTACATAATCAGCCATGACCTTGCATGGAAAACAAAAGATGTGATGGCTTTGAGATGACAGTTAAAGAGCTTTGAAACAAAAGCCAGGTTTGTGAATGGAGCAAACTCTCAACATGAGGTGAACCGAGTGATTGAAAGAACAGCACAGTGTACAAGAGGACTGGGAGGGGGAAACGACAATGAGCGTGGTGGCACTGAGGAGCGTTTTTAAAAAGGAGAACGACGCAAATGCAGGGAGGCCAACGGTCCCATTTTTCTCAACGTTTTCCATTTCCGTAGTTCATGCTACGAATGGGGGCCTTGAAGTTGGCCGCCACCTGCTGCTGTAGCTGGTAGGCCAGTGGGTGAATCTTGAAGCCATACAGACTGCACAGAGAGAGAGCAAGAGACGGGAAATTACTGAGAAACATGCACTGCTCAGGAATTTGGGTCAAGAGATGGGTAGAAATATGCCTTCTAAAGCCACAAATGGCACTTTTACGTGTCACAAAAGGCTTGCTTCTCTTGAAGGGTTTCACTGTTCAACAAAATATATTGAAGAATGACTATCTCCTGGACAATAGCATAGGCACTGCATTGAAGTTAAATTTTTATGCGATAGCGATAAGGTCCTGTGTCATAGAAAAACCAGCATCGTCGGCTTGGGTTAAAAACCCGTCCTCTTTGCTTACCATGGCATAGCAGCGCTGGCATGTAGCAGTCACAGAAAAAAAAACCCGTGACCTGATGTATGCCGCTGCCTCATCACATGGTGCATGAGCAGTATAAAGTCTTCATTTCATTTCTCAGTGCAGAACCTGTGAAGCACTGTTACTATGTTGTGATGGATTGTGTCTTTGTGAACAAAGAACAGTGTGTGTTAACACTATCAAGCCATAACCCTTGAAGGATGAGCTTTTAAGTGTCCCCCAATTTTTTTAGAAGGAAGCTAGAACGGGTATTTGAAAATTCAATGAAATTCAAAGATTTCAATGTATGAAACTTCTAAATAAACAATGCCAAGTACCTTTGTGCTAGCATCTAAAAGGGGTGCCGTAATCTCCGAATAAAGCTGCAAAGATGTTCAGGTTTCTCCTCATTACACCACAGAAGTGCGGAAAAGCTCAGTGGTGACATTTTTGGTGCTTAAAAGGGCAACTGAAGTGGCTTTAGAATTCGATGAGTTTAAAAGGGCCGAATGTGTAAAACATGCAGGTAAAGACTGCAAAATCATTTTGCACTACCATTTCAAATGGTGGTGTAACCACCGAATACATTGGCATCGGCGCTCAGCCTTCTCTGCACTGCACAGTGACAGGCCCCAATAATGACATCACGTACGATGGCGCTATGTTTCCAGTGAAGAAACAGTTGTTTCATGGAAGAAAACCAATGCCATCAAAGGTGAAGCTCATGAAGCATTGTTTGGAGGCATCGGATGACGCACATCAGCAAGCAGGCGAAGACAGCATACGTCTGAAATTCCAGCGATAATGACGTCACAAGTTTCCCTGCATTCTCCAACGCAGTGAGGAGAAGCCTGAACATCGTCGTGATTTTAATCTAAGATTATTTCACCATTTTAAGCGCTAGTGCAAAAATACTTTGCATGCTTTACCTAGAAGATTCATACATTCTAATTCTTGAACAACTTCGAGAAATCGTAGGGAAATAAAGGGGGGAGCGATAGTCGCACGTTTTTGTTTTGGGTTCCAACTTCAGCAATCGTGGACCGCCAAGTCTTCAAAAAAAAAAAGTACAAAGCAGTGTATATTTACGGAAGCCTCAAGAGAAACCTGCCAACGGTCAAGAATGACAACAAGACCCCTCTGTGAGCTGCTGTGACTATATCGCGGAGGGCATCATGGCCGCATGTTTGAGCACATTAGGCTCTGCTGACTGCGTGTCTGCGGAAAGTGGCTTGATCGATGATGAAAACCACACAGAGTGAACATCACAGATCATGAAATATGATGCAGCACACTTTTTGGGAATGCTGAATATCTGTTAGAAAACATTTCTGCCATTGGCACTAGAAAACTGCCTTACAAAAAAAAAAATGAAAACTGTAGCAAAAAGCAGCTGAGGTAACATATACTATCATGAAGCTGAAACTATTAACATACTGGCTATAAAGATGTACTTGGGTGGAATAAATGCTAATGGATGGGGCACTGCCAGAGTTCCTACTAACCAATGTGTACAGGTTGGATGATTTATGTTAACTAGATTTGATTTTTTTTTTTGCATCATGTCTGTATGAAACTAAACAGAAGTGACCGAACTGTTCGGCTGCTCAGAATATACAGTTCAGGAGAGCTTGCCTAAGTGCACAAATGACACGCTACATGACTAACCTGCTTGGAAAAGTGGTCAAGACAGGGAACAGAAATTAAGCAAAAAGTTTTTTAAACACTATATGTAAACCTCAAGGAACTTCAACGAGAGACTTGAACTATGTTTGAGGCAGTATTAAAAGGAATATTTTGAGCAGTGTACTTGAAGAGCCCTTGAGAGAAATACCTGAAGGGAGTACTTTGGGAGTACTTGAAAGAAACAATTAACTATGCAGAGCATTTGGGCACCGCCTAACAATGCAGTGTGTACTCACCGAGGCACAAACTGACTGGTGGGCCTCTTGGGCCGGTATTCGGGGTGCACCATGAAAAGCATGTGGGGGAAGCCAGTGCCAAAGTAGGCACCATCCGTGTGGTGGTGGCGGGAGGATTTGGGCCCATACACATCCATGCACTTGGGGCAGTAGGACTTCACCATTGCTTCTCCAGGGACGTCCGACAGACCTGACACCCAAGAAAGTGAAAGAGGATCACAAATTCAGTTTGGGTACACACCCCCAACTACTGGTACAAGTAAAGCAGCAGACACCAGCTAAGAAAAATGTCCAGGACCAAACACTTGGTTCGGCAGCTTAAACATCATTACGGTAGCCATTGTATACCACAGAGCTACCCTTCCCTTAAGCCTTCTGGACAGAATCCACCTCCGGATCCACCTTCGGAGGATCTTAGCACATTATGGGTGCCACGGTTTCCTACTGCTTAGAAAGAAAGCTCTGGTGCAAAACTGTCCTCTAATCATAAACTAGTCAACATTGATGTATAACCCCACTGCAGTCAGGCAAGTTCTTCAGCCACAACAAAATTTTCAAAGCTTGCGCTTTCATGTGATTCGTAGTGGCGCAGGAGAGCGTTTGGAACATCAGAAATTTTCCCCACTGTATGCAATGAATAGAACACTACACAGGCTCAGACCGGCCTAAAAGCTTGGGCTTAGACCGGGGTCAGAAAATGTGCCATTTGTTACTGCCACCTGCCTCAATTTCAGTTGTGTCCTTGCCTCTTTCACAGAACAGTACTATGTATTCACAACATAATGCTTCATTAGTCACAGAAAATAAAGGTTCAGCCACTCATTAACACAATAATGGGGGATTCTAACTTTAGGAATGGTAGAGCTTTGAAAATTCCTGGACAGAATGCAATTCCAATTTATGAGCAATGCTTTGAACTCTGTGGTGAAGAAGTTGTGACTACTTTAGGCAGTTGTCGGTTAATACAAAACATTAGTACTACCACTTGCAGGCTAACATGAAAGCATCTACAAAAAAAAAAAAAGAAAACAAAGGTTATGTACATGCATTCATGGTGACTAACTCATTCACCGTGTACTGTTCTGCGATCACTGCATTCTCACTCACTTGAAAAGTGAACGCCTTTTTTTGGTATGGCATCACAATATGCGCTTATTATGCTCATTCTAAGCAGTCAAAATATGAAATGTTTCCCCCACGCCCACTGCTCTCTATTAAAGTAGCTAGCAGAGATTATATTCAGAAGGAGATGGGCAATGATACGACACCCAGCCAGATGGGCAAAGCTACAAACATTGTCTTGTTGTCTACATCCATGTAACCAGCTGCTGCCAATCAGTATTACACAATGCACCTCTCGCATTGTTAATCACTTTCATCACTCAGATACAAGTAACCGCAACGGGCTGCTTTGAAGTAGCCAATGAGTACAAAAAAATTTAGCTTCACAAAAAAACAAAAAAAGAGCAGGAGAGAGAGAGAGAGCTTTACTATTAAAATGTATGCATCAGGAATCACTCTCTCCAGCATGCAGAACACACTGAAAAGTACTGTATAATCACAAACAAAAGCTAGAGAAAAAATAAATTTAAGTGCAGCGCACCTGTGACCCCAATACGAAATTTCAAATAACTCACCAATAGGAAGCATCTGCTGACTTTCACAGTACACCCGTGGACAGTAGCCAAAGTCGCCATTCTGGTACTTCTCAATCTGGAAGCCGACATAGGCAAAAAGAATGTGAAATCAAGCACACAGTCACTCAAATAAAATGCAAACCAAACATGTTTTCTTTTTCAAATGAAACGAACTACCATAAAACACTGCATACTCATATTTTTAAAGCCAAAAATATTGAAAAACATTTCTGACTAGAACAAAAAGTTGATCTTTGAAGACATAATTTCAATGCAGGAATGTATGTTTGCTTAATCAATAAGGACACTTTGGCTCTTGAGCAAAGTTGTCTATAAAACAGGTCTTCCGAGTCAACGAAACATGAAAAAACAATGAAAAACACTTTAATTAAGATCTGCTTCTATGTGCAGTGGTGGGCACTGAAGTGGAGATTAGACAAAATCTTGGGAGCCCCAAGTGCATTATTCTGATATCGTGTGATATCGTCTCATGACATGATAGTTTCCTACTATGACTGTTCGCATCCCATGAACTGCTTGTGAGTGTAGGCTGACAGCCGTTTAATGTGCCTTTCAACACAGCACAACCTGCAGAGAGAGTTTTCTTCCCATAAATTCGTGCAATATGGCAAACAATAAGGCAAGCTGACTGTACACCTTGCCAAACATGAATGCACAAAAAAAAAAGGACCATCTCTAAGGCATCTGCACTTTCACAATGCTTTTTGTTGGCGTCCTGCTTTCAAAGCAGCAGAAAGAAAACATCAGGTTTGGCACCTGAGATCACGTTCTCATCACTGCCCATATTAACGCAACAGAAATGCATGGTCCCCAATAAACTCTGTGCATTTTCACCCTGTCCATTGTCCAGACAATTAGTTCCTATATTAACGAGGTGTAAATACATTTAAAAAAATTTAGACCCCAGAAAGACTGTACACAACTTCAGTTGTACAAATTAATAGGGGTCATATAAACGGGGCACAACTGTACTGCAAACAAAACCATTATTCATTATCCAAGCAAATTCTAATGCAACTCTCATCTCTTTTGACGTAATTCAGCTGATTACAAGGTGGAAATTTAACATTAACATGTGTACAACAGAGCATGGAATGGTCTTGCGGCCCCATTGCTTCTGGTTGCAAAAGCTGGAAAACTGGCAACTTCACTTTAGCTTCAGAATGCAGGATTACAAGAGGGGCACGAGTGCTCCCATTTCTTACAACAGTTCCAGTGAGATTGTGTCTCTCTCATTCTAGATATATGCACAGTGCAATTTATTACACAACTTAATTTATACACATTAGAAAGGTCTGGTTTGGTTCATGGGGGTTTAATGTCCCAAAGCGACTAAGGCTATGAGAGACGCCATAGTGGAGGGCTCCGAAAATTCCGACCACCTGGGGTTCTTTAACGTGCACTGACATTGCACAGTACACAGGCCTCTAGACTTTCGGCTCCTTCAAAATTCGACCGCCGCGGCCACAAATCTCTTTTACTCCACACATGCATTCATGCTGAGAACAACAATGGCAAGGCTTGCACAAACATCAGCCTCAGTTCAACACTATGAGATCCCTTTTATTCACCAGAGGAACTGGTGCTGGCACACGTGCAGTTTTGGCTCTGAACAATGAAAGATGACCAGTCCAGGCGACTATGCAGTAACACTACCCAGAGGCCTTCCCCCCAGCTTTTGCAACAAAAGCAGCTTTTGCAACTAACTTCAAGCACTAGCAGCAGCCCTTCCAGCCTCACAGCTGCTTCATCAAAGGTTTATGAAACTGACATACATGCACACTCTATTTCGTCTACTCTACCCTGATAAAAAATAATGATTTCCCTTGCAGTATCTCCAGCAAACGTTGCAACCACACTTGTCTATTTTTTATTAGCTGCACTGTCCCAACTGGCATCTGGGCATTTTGTAATTTTCAATGCCATAACAGCAGGAAAAATGTGCACAAAGATAAGGTGAGCTACATTCCACAAAAAATGAATGTCCAAAACTGATGTGTGGCTGTGTTTGATCCCATGATTTCTAATTTGTCACACACAAGCATCTTCCTCATGTTTCACACGGATATACTTCGGAAAAATGAGCATCCTTTCACCTGCAATATGTGTAAGCTGCATTGTAGAGAATTTTGTTCACAATACAGTGAGCAGCTTGTCCCAACTATGAAGTCTGAACAAGCAGCAATATTACAATCAAAGGCAGAACTGATGAACGCACCATGAGAGCGATGCCCCGGTTCGTGAGAATGTACCGGGCATGGATGAGACCGTACAGCATCTCCGCTGCCTGCTCGATCAGATCACTCTGGTTGGGGTTGTCGTCCAGCTCGTCATCTACAGTTGCAATGCGTTATGTAGGAAAGCAATGAGTCAGTTTTATGCAGTGTAATCACCCTCAATAACACTGCCATGACACTCATCTATACAAGCCCTGTTATTACCAAAAAAGTAGTTCAGTCACTAAACAGCCTTTATGCAAGAAATTAAGTCTCATTACAGTGCCAACAGGTACACAATTACGACTTCACAATAAGACACAATGCCGATCTAGTGACATTGGTAAAGGGGAATATTTACGTAGTTGAAACTGAGTAATGTGTACCCCTTGTGATATGGACTGAAAGGAAACACTGCAATTTTATAACTAGAAAAATGTGAAGTAATGCTAGCAGTAATTACACTGTGCCCTCTGTGTGCCCCGACCACAAGGTCAAAGCAAATAAGTGAAAGTATGATGTTACTTCATATGTAGCACACTGTGGAACGTGAAAGAACATTCAAGTAGGAGCAGAACGCAAGAAAAAAATGGTGTGCACAAAGAGAAGAACGCAAGTGTACCATGAATTCAAATGACATACCTGGTTCAAGATCTAGAATCATGTCCAGAGCTTGCCTATAATGAGGGACTTGCTCACTCAACCCAGTCAGGTTAAACTTGTCCTGAATGTAGTCTTCGTCAACCTGCAAATGGCACGTCACCAGCAAACTGAAATAAGGTTTATTTTTAATTTTTTTGTAAATAGCACTGGTTCACCTAACAGCAGCTTGAAAAGTGGCACCTGTTAAGTGAAAACTGCTAAATGTCCTCAGCAAATGCCTTTGGCTGTGACAACCGAAACAACTGCTCAAACTCCATAACTGGTCTGGTAGCAGAACAGTGCTCTATTAAAGGCAGCACAGTGACACCACTTCACTGGTAGACTGCTGAATAAACAGCAGTGTGGACAGCAGCAATCTTAAAGCCATTTTTTATTGCTTTTTCAGGTCACACACCATATTATGCTACAAGCCCCTGTGCAGGTCAGGAAGATGCCAGTGCATTTGCTGTCCAAAATGAATGAAAACTGAAAAGCACCACCAGATGAATAGCTGAAGGTTCATTTTCAATTAAAAATTCCATGCATCGCTTACTAAAGCCGTTCTAAATGCCAAAAACATGAGTAACTTGTCCCTCGTGGTTTGCAATCATTATGAGACTAGTACTGCATATCTGCAATGTGCAATTCAGCATGAAGCCACAATGTCGCTCCTGGATAATGAATAGTACTTGAAAGAATGAATTAACATATATAAATGATAAATCACAGGTGTCTCGCTATCTACAACGCACAAAGAGAAATAAAATAGGACACAACCATGAAAGCTTTCACTCCATTAAGTTCTATTTTTTAAGTCCCAGCACCTCTTTGTTGTTTCTATGGTCAACTGGGAAACCACTTGCAAATATGCTAGCTAAATTACCGAAATAACCACAAAAATGCCTCTACCTTCTTGGCGCTACTGTATCAATAAATCACCTCAAAAGCACAGCCAAATAAAGAGGAAACGTTTCGCGAGAAATACGAGTGATAGGCCCAAAGGAAGACGACACCACAAGAAAGCAACCCTAGCCGCCTTCCGAGCCACCCTAGCACTAGTGCCGACAACCCAAGGTTGACGAAATCGCTGCGAACTTACCTCACAGAAAAACTCGTTCCCGCGTAGTCCGCAAAACCATGATATCCATGACACTTCCTCGGAAGAGCTCATTGTTTCCGACAGCTTACCTGAATCGAATTACAAGGAAACTACGTCACTGTGAACGGGACCGCAGAGATGTCTGTTCGAATGCACTCGGGTCCCACATTCGAACGATTACGTAAAGCCGCCAGCCCCTACTTATGCAGAGTGCACTAATACGATAAACTGCCACCAAAGTATCACACGCTAATCAGAAATACAAAGCACGTTCAATACAGCAGCCAGATATTAAAATTTTCAACCTTTGGTTACTCGGAACGTCATCGAGGATCGAAATGGTTTGCGCCCGAGTAAAATTGAAGCAAATGTGTGAGAAGAATATTTAAAGTAAAATATTGATCACAATCATCACTAAAACTGCACGTCAGAATACGTATGAATTCTAAAAAGAGCCGACTACTCACCGATTTCTAACAAAAACTAACCGCGATAGAAACGCTCGCTCTGCGCTTCGCCGCTCCGCTACAGTGGCTACAGCTACAGCTCCGCTAGGCTGAATGGGCAGCAGCTCGCGCCACCTGGATAGGTGGGTGGATGATAATGGCTTTACCCTTTGTACCGGGCGGTAGCTTTCGCCACCTAGCCTATACTTCCCCCATCGTTAATTTATTTTTATTTTTCCTTTCTTTCCCTTTCGCTCTTACAATGTCTAGTCTGTCTATCCTTTTCCCCTCCAAATTCACCCCTTCCTTGATTTCCGCCACCAATCCTCCAACCTCCCCTTCGTCAATGTCACGCTTTTCCCATCCACTCGCCCGTCCTCCCCAGTAAATCCCAGCCACGACCGGCTTTATTATTACTTCGTAATAAAGCCGGTCGTGATCCTAGCGCATACCCAGCGCTATCTCTATGGCTGTTGCTGCCCCCTCTGGGAGGGCTGGGCGGAGTTCTGCGGACCTCAGAACCAAGTGCTCTATGGTCTCCGTTTCTGTTTTACAAGCAGAGCACAAAATATCCACTTCTGTTCTCAGAGTCCCTGCCCTAGCCTCAAAAAGCAGTGAACTGCCCCGCCAATTATCGAATAATCGCTCTTTTTTTATGTGTAGCGCCGATTTTTCCTGCATTCTTTCTTTCCACATCTTTCTTTCCGTCTCCTTTACCTCCGCTTTCACGTTAGTATTTTGTTGCGTCGTCCCATCCCTCACCCGTAAATACTTCGTTCTTAACTTTCGGGTTCTATTAGTCCATTTTGTGTTAATACTTTTCATGTACAGATACTTGTACACCTTTTTTGCCCACCTTGTTTCCTCTCTCTGATCATATTTCAGTTTGCTGATTGCCTCCCGAACCTCGAACGACGCCCAACCCATATCTCCCTGGACTCTCTCATTCGGAGTGTTCCCATGGGCTCCTAAGGCTAGCCTTCCTACACTTCTTTGTCTGACCTCTAGCCTTGACTGTACTTCTGATTTCATGCACAAGACTGCATTTCCAAATGTGAGGCCCGGTACCATGATTCCCTTCCGTACCCCTCTAACCACCTCATACCTATTATAGTTCCATAGTGCTCTATGCTTCATAATGTCTGAATTCCTTTTTCCTTTATCCTTCAGAATCCTCTCATGCTCTTCCATGCAGATATTTTTTCCATTCACTTAGCCATACACCTAGATACTTATAAGTTCTCACACAGTCTATCATAGTGTCCTGTATTTCTAGCGGGTCTCCCCTCTCATCATTATATACCATTATGCAACAAAATGCAATGTAACTGCAAATAACAGAAGCTGGCAATAAAGTTCACAAACTTTGATTTCAGGGAGTTGATAGAGCATCCAGACGAACGGAGACAAGTTCTCGTTTTTGCTCTTCGAGAAAAAATGTTCATCCATCTCCCGGCAGTCATTACATCTTTAAAAAGAGCAGATTGGCCAGTAAGTTCGAAAGAAATGAATGCCGCTAGAAAACGCCATTGCCAGCAGTATGGTTAGCATGTCAATAAGCAACAATCGAGCAAGATGTATCCTTCAGCAAGGAGGCGCTCCCCGTCCTGCTTATTACTTAATTACTGCTAATATAGTACATCAAAAACAGTTTAGTACTCGACGGTCCGCCTCTCCATTCCGCTAATGCCCTAACTCGGCCCACGGCCGGACTCCAGGGGAGCGCGCACTCTGTCTTTGGGTTGCTGCGAAAATGAGTTAGCAACGTCCTCTGTGGCATCTTTTGGCAGTTTCGGCTCGTACAAAATCAGTTTCTGCTGCCAAGAAAGCAGAGCTGAAATTAATCCATCAATTTGGTTTGTGCTATGCTTCTAATATTCCCATAAATTTTATGAGTACAGCTTTCACAAGTGAGAGAAAATTGGCACATTTAAGCACTATGTTACAGACTGCGAGAACTGCTTTAATTTTTCATGCCCACCTGTGTGTGTTCCGTTTTCGCAATATTCCTGTTCCAACAAGCTTATCTGGTGCATTTTACCAGCTTTGGCAAGTTGTCACTTGCCACAGTTTCAGCCGAGCCTTTCAAGTGCATCAAACATGAATGATGTAGAGTGGAACAAATAATGTGAGATGTGTTGAAGTTTCAATGCAAGTGCACAATCCACCCTACCTTAACAAACCAGTGCGATCATATGAGCAGGGAAAAAGTTGAGATTTATGCTGTCATAAAAGATGAATGGCAGCGATAGCTGAATATGGCCAAGTTTGGCAGCTTTTAAATGGATTGTTTGTGGCTGATGGAATGAGGCGATGGTTGCTCTGTGTTCTTAGTGTGCCTCACGACAGCGTCTGCATTCTAAAAGCAATTGGTACTTTACAACACGTTTCCTTATAAGCCAGACCACAGCACCACAGGTTCATGCTCCCCTCCCGGCTGCGCCTCCCTTCCACCTCCATCTTGCATGCCGACATATAAACTGTGCAAAGCACCATATTTAGCTGATAGATACCAAAAATAATCCACTGATGGTGTGTGCTTATTATATATATGTTGTCATCCTTTAAAAAAATAAAAATAAACAAGAACAACAAATGCAGCCCCTCACAGACAATTTAGCAGTGCCAGGCATGATCACAAGTGAGAGGGTGTTGCGTTGTAAAACGTCTCCGTGATTTTTAGCTTGACTTGTTGCGGCAGCACAACATGGAGGTGTTCAATATTTGTGCCTCAATGTGCTGATGCGGGGCCCCACGTACGCACCGCATCGTAGCAGAAAAAACTGGAGCAGACAATCTCTGCCTTAAGGGCATCATGACACAATAGCGTTGATGGGTTAATGGCTACATACGTGGAATTGGTCATTCTCTGCTTTACATTCGTAGGTTCCCGGTGCTCCTCATACCATTCCTGGTGCAGTGGTTAAGACATGCCCCATTGCCGTGCGATGGCTGGTGCTGCCACTGGTGGGGCTTGCGAGACCCAGATTGCTCTTCCCGAGTAACCTCTTGCCACCAGTCACTAATTTAACTGTCACCTGCCACGGTGGGCAGTGTGCTCACAATCCGGTGGGCAAGTTGTGACGACGTCACAAAGACATTTGACCTAGGTAGCTTCTCTGGGGATCTTTCTCTCACGCCACTGCTGTTAAGCAAAAACAAGGCATCATTGTTTGCATCTCCTGATCCCTTCAGGATGCAGTATCACATTACCACATTTTACTACTTTTAGCCATTTCTCTACTTGCAAAATATCTGCCATTGCCTATCTGTGCTGACCTTTAAAGAGAGAGAGAGAACTTTTAATTAGAATAGATTAATTTGCAGAAGCCAGGTGGTGGGGCCCCTAGGCCAGGGCTCCGCTGACGGCAGCTGACTTGCGGACCACGTGCATGATCCAGGCTCGCTGGTCCAGGCTGTAGCTGGCCAGTGCCCCCTCCCGCTGCTCATGTGCCGGGTATGTCACTGTTCACATTTTGTCTGCTTTGTCCTGGCATTCCCAAGATGTATGTTAGAGCATGGGGCTTGCCCTGGACATTTAAAGAGCTTCTCATAAAAAAAATTGCACTTATTTAACTACGAACTATCATGCAAGGCTTATCCTATACTTGTCTCAACTAATCCAAAGTACCTTCACCAAAGTGTGGTGCACCAGCAGAGCATTGCACCAATCATTTGCACTGCACATCCATGACGCAAACAATGTCACTATGACGATAAAACAACGTATCTTGTACACTTCTTTTCACAAAGCATTTGACAAGCATGTGTGTAGGCATGCACACCTACTGACAGAAAAGGAAGATACATAGAATTGAACAAGCAATATCATTTTATTTCTTCTCAAAAAATTACAACAAGAGAAGTCAATGTGATCAACCACTTGTGTAGCTTTTCCCACTCTTCCTCTATGGAAGGCACACATCAAGCAAACAGCATAAGCACTATGCATAATTCACATGACTGGCAGCTTCCTCTAGTGCCATGTTTGTTTTCATTTTTGTGCGCTACTGTGTAATACGGCATTAACAAGAAGGCACGAGTACATTTCCTTCAGTGTCAACCAAATGGCTTGGACATGGCTTTATTTCTCACCGGAAAATGGGCACCATAAGTAACAGAACCTAATGGTACACACAGTATTGTTTCTGATGCAAGAGCAAAGAAACAATGCTTGTTTCACATGACTATGATGAGCATCATTAAACAGAGCAACAATGACATTGTTACCTCTGTCAAGGTTCTCTATGCTTATATGCCTATTAAATAACCACGACTCAAGATTCTCCATTACTTGCACAAATTATATTAAGCTCAACAGCTACACAGCAGTATATGTATACTTACACATGTGCCTAAGTAAGTGCAATATGCAATAAAAGGGAGGTGGAAAACCAACCTGCCCACATAGCAAGCACAAAAGCCACGTCACCCATCCCAGCCAAGTGCGTGACTGCGAAGGAAGCAAGAGGGCCCAAAGCTGTCATCCCTCCAGACAAAAGTAGAAAGACACAAGCTATTTAAGCAACAGCCTACTATTTTAGCTTTTTTAAATGGTTACATCTAGTAGGAACCAGGATCTGATCAGCGACAGCTGGTCCCGCTTACTTATAATCAGAGCCCTAGACAACTAAAAGGCCCCAAACAATCAACATCAACAGGGCACAGTGAGCATCTTTTCAGTATCCCTACCAACAACAGCCATCCTTTCACATATCGGTGGGCCTCTCGGTCATCTAATTAAAACTTCAAACTGAATGCTTTCTATATACATTCCATGCCCATACAAACACACACAAAGAAAGCATGAGTCACATTGTGCTATAAATTTGGCCTGCTTACGCAAGTTGCAGGGATGCTTTCTCTCAATGAACAATACACAAACTGTTACACAAGAACAGAACAAACTATCTAGGCTATACATTGTGCTTATGGCTTCCTACTTCTATAGAGTAACTGCATGTGCACAGCATATTTGTATGGCCTGTATAACTGCATGCATGACTAAGCAGCCATAATACTCACACTGCAAAGCATTAGAGTATGTCACCAATAGCAACACCAGCCTAACTATGACCAAAGAATTACAAGTGGCCATCACAGTAGCCACACTGCACTGGTAGTCACATACACTTATCGTTTTTTGATCAAGCCTCAGCTTCACAATTCATCTCTTAAATCTTTCTCCATTATAGTCCTGTGTCTGGAAACACAGCTACTCAGACAGCAGTGGACTTTTGCAACCATAGTTATCAGCCCTTCCAGATTTCCCCTACTCTCATCTTGTGATCGGTGAATTGCTCAAACAATGCGCTGCACAAACAATCAACATCTAATACTAGAGGTGCAGAGGCAATACTGGAAGTCTAGACGTCCGACACCCAGAACAGTTTGCAGTTTTCACTTATAATTTAGACCTACTGTAATGCCCTAAAAAAGAAATATCACAGGGAAGCATAACAAAGGGGTGATGGGCACCATACAAGTATAATTTCATCAGTTGGAAGAATTTTACAAAACAAAGCCCGCAATTCTGTCACATCTTCAGGAAAAGGCCGAAAAAAACTTAATTCACACACAGCCACAGACTTTCAGATGTCACTGTGACCGGTATTGAACTCTAGGTCATACAATGAAAAATATAAGCATAAAACGGGGGCTCGCAAAGGGAATATTGCTGCGGTGTCACTAAGTGTTGCACCTTGATACAAAATCATCCAGCAGGACTTCTTCTAGAGGTTGGCATGGAGACGTCAGATTTACATTCAAAAGACGGATTAAAGGAAGCAGAAAAGGCCCATGATAACTGGATTAGCAGTTATGCGAGGTCAATACAAATATAGTCATTTCATATTCTGCTCGATGACAAGCTGTTTAAAAAACCAACAGTGTAAGGTAAATTGCGCAGTGACTGTACATACAAATGTGGTGGCTTTGGTGAACTATGGCAGGTAGGTGGCAATGCAAGTCCCTATTCTGAGATTATGCTAGGTTTTTGAAGGTGTAATGGCCAGGTTCTGACCCCTGCACAACAGTCACATCTGTTCAATATGCTTTTTAATTTTTTCACGCATTACATCAAGTATGATCTCTTTAAAAGCAGTTCATATATCAGTGGTTAAATTTTAAGAACAACGTCTTATTGGATTACATAGTGATTCTAATGCATTTTTTAGTATTGTGGCAGAAAAACAACCACTATTAACATGCACAATGCTGAAATACTGCCACAAAAAAGTACAAGTGAAACAAATAATGCTTTGTCCTGACATTCCAAATAACTGTCTTAATAGTCTCTTTGAGCTTTACATGCCAAGGGAAATGCTATAGGCCACAAGCTATGCCATAGTGAGGGCAGATCCTGATAAACTTCAAATACATAGAGTAGTTAAACATTAACTGAAATCTCAGTAGATGGATATTTTTGCACTTTGCTGCCATTCAAATGTAGTTACCACGGCTGGAAATTTAACCCACAATCTTGGGCTGAGCAGCTAAATGCCATGGCCACTGAGGTAAGTGACGTGTACTAAGTAATGGTACTAGGACGAGAATTTTCTCTATGTCTGCTTTGGTCCTTAGCTTATAAATAATGATCCAGTAATGACAGAAAGCGTGACATTTAAATGTCCACCATTCTGAAAGTAGTCAAACGATGGTCCTGAGGCACACCACTGAAATACAAGCCAAAGTCCAAAAAGCAATACAATCAGTGCCTGTACCAAACATCCCTCATAGCATCATTTTTTATGCTAACACATACTTGGTTCAAACGTCTGCACCATAATTATATTCTGCACATTAAGAGTCATACTGCATGCTTTCACACACCTTTGTGACACTACCTGAACTCCACTTGCAAACAGATCACCTTTCATAGACACACCGGGAGAGTGCAAGTTTTCTGGAAGTTCTCAACCAGAAAGTTGGACGGAAACCATATGTAAAGCATGCCAGTACAATCCAATGCATATTAATAGTGCATTAAGTTAACCAAAGCACTGCTTTAAGTACAATCCTCACCCAGATTGAAAAACGCTCAGAGTAAAACTAATGTCATGCATAACAGCCCTGTGTACCTCTGTGAATGTATACAAACTAAATGTGCAAATAAAACTTCCATGAAAATAAAACCAAGTGGCTAAACAAACCTGCAAAAACATGCACCACAGTCAGGTGCAGTGCTTAAGTCAAATAAAAAATGAGTAGCCGAACAAAATAATGGCATTCAAATTAAATCCATAAAACACTCGCTTGGTCCACTACCTGGCTATCCAGAAATCATTTGCTATCCTTCAAACTCACTAACCACACACATTTTTCTGGCCAGCAAGAAACCAGCATAGGTCTGCACATTCAGTTGCCAGAATGCAGACAGATATCATTCGAGGCGCAACATCCTCGCATTCTAACAACCACTATTGCAATACACGACAAATAGATAGCGTCCTCCAAAAGTTTAGGTACTCTTATGGCCTTTGGCCCCATGAGTAAAAATGCTGTAACAGGAGAGAGAATTTTATTTTAAACATCCAGTCTGAAAATCTGGCAGCGTTTCTACGACTCTAGCCCCAGCAGTTCATGAACATGCTGGAAGAAACATTCCAGTTGCTACGTGTAAGTTGAGGTGACTGGACACATGACAAGCATCAGAGCAAGACTTGTTACAGCAAACATTAAGGAACTGCACCATTCTATCCATAAAGTCAATGCTGCACTGAATTAAAACATAAGAAAGCGAGATTTGCAGAACAGAGATACTTTTACACTCTACATTGCAAATATAAGTTCTCGAGGTAGCCTTGGCAAAGAAAAAAAGCGCTACACTGTATAGTCGGATACTTTAAAAGGAAACAGCCATTGGCAACAATGAATCATGGCCACAGGGTGCTCTTCTCTCCGCTCACCAATAAACACAGTAAACGAAATCAGGTTTTCAATGTTTGATTTTACAAGCCAAAGGCATCAAAACTCTTGAGCTTATAATTTCGACGCAAGATTATAATTTCTCCCTTTCGTAACAAGAAAAGCTTAAATAAAGGCCTATTTTCTTGCCACGGAGGAATACTATGTGGTGATTATAAATGTGGGCCGAGCTTCACTGTGGACTTAAGTTGTATCCGACAACACAAATCTATCCAACAAGGGTCTCCATACAATTTCAACTTTACATAAGCCAGAAAATAACACTTCATGCTTTAGCTGCACACTTTTGCAGAAGGCAGCAGATCAATAATGCTTTCGTCAGCAGTGAACAAAGAAGAGCTACGCAGAAGCGGTTTCAGTATCCCCAGCTGCCTGCTTCTGTCCACGAACGCGAACCACGCCTCCTGCCATCTTGGACCCGTAGTGGCCTGCCCAGAACTGAGTATCAGTCCCAGAGTGCTTGAACTGGACAAAACGCACGCCTGCAGGGTAGTCACGAAAGACGTGTGTGACCTGCAGGAAGAAAAATGCACTCAACACAAATTACACCAGCCCCTTTTTTTTTGCAACAGAACAAATATTTCCTGCCAAAAACAGGGTGCGAAATTAGCATTATCCGTCACTGTATTATCCGTCACATTATCCGTCACTGTATTTGAAAGTGACAGGCATTTCTGTACATTATGGGATGATCGTGATCAAAGCCATAAAATAGCAATAGTAGGTGGTTATGTCAGACATGAGTGGTATAGAAAGTACAGTTGTGCCCCATTATTACGACTCCCCGTTGATATGGATGACTCGAATTACGGACCGTTTTTCTGAGGGCCAAACTTTTTCAACGTATTTCCGCCTCCTTAATACGGAAACTCGCTGTCCGTACAAAGGACAGGGCGTACTAAATGCACAGATGATATTAGTGTCAATATATTTTTTGCCACGTTGATATGGACAGTGATGGGAAAAAACCTCTACTGCCCCAACCATATCATCATTATCATTTATTGACCCTTAAAGACCCCTGTGTGGTCGGGCATTACATAAGGGGAGGGGGGCATTACATCACAAGACTACAACAGGTCGCAATCAGTGCCATATACATAAATCAGTGCCATATACATATATCTTTCCATATATCTTGCGATACATCTTTCCTTTCCTGTACATAAGAGTGCAGGATACCACCAAAATGCAGTGCGAAAGTGGAAATGCCTGAATGATAGCCTTTCTCTTTTCTCTGCCTTCATGCTTTAAAGTGCCAAGAGGCTCTGCCTATGTGTCTTATGATTTGCTGTAATGCATGAATCAGAGTGAAAAAAGTTCTGCAACTTGTGGTGTGTTGAAAACCACATTCAACAGCTGTAAGCCTACTGAGTACAGCTATTTACAGTACAGCTAGTTAGAGGGATGAGATCAGTCATAGTAGGAGGTACATCCTCCTGCCACAAGGCACCATCATGCACCTCATGGACCTATAGATGCACCAAACTGCACTGCATTATCTTGAAAATAATGGCAACTAGGGCAATGCATTTCTAGCTCGCAAGATTTTGTCTAATTTCAACCTCACTGCTCGCTATGTACTGTAAAATTCCGAGCAAGCGTACCCCCTCTCTAGCAAGTCGAAATCACTGGCAAAGTAGGGGGGGGGGGGGGGGGCGCTATCCGGGAACGGCGCCGAAATTCAAGATGGCGGCGACATTTTCCGCCAAAAAGAAGCGCAATGCACATGAACATGAACTTTATTGAGTGAAAGATTTACGACTTTTATGTCAATCACTCCCAAACTATCAAAAGATTCCTCCGAGTCAGTCGGAAAATAAAACTTCACAGCATTCCGCTAGAAGCCCACTCTGGTCATCTGGCGCCACGGCTATGCAGTTTCCTAACTGTACGTTTTTGGCTATTCTGACAGTCTTTTTAGAGAGAAGCAGGTTATTAACGGCACGTCCAGCAGTTGCTTCCCACTTTAAGAACTCAAAGAGCGCATCGTCCACGCATTCACTGAAAACTGGGCCGCCGTTACTCAGCTGTCTTTGAAGTTTTGCTCTCCCGTAGTTACGCTGAAGCAACTTCTTAAAATTATTGCCCCATTCCCGTATCCGTTTGCGGTCGAGCTTAAAATGTCGACTCTTGGTGCACGTTTCTTCCATTTTCCTGATGCCATTGTACGACCTCAACTTTCTTCGCCACTGTGTACAAATGCATCAGCATCGCGAACTCCACAACGCCAAAACAAGACCACGAATGGCGCGTGCGAGCGAACATGCGAATGGCTTGAAAAGCAGGATTGGATTGGATTTTTGGAATGGACGGGGCAGACCAGTGTTGCATGGGCGCGGTGTGTAATAAGGGCGTGGTCGGGGGGTGGGGGCACTTTCCCGGAACAGTGCGGAAATGTGAAATTGACAGTGAAGTTAGGGTGGGGCCCTTGCATGGTTCGGGGCGCTTGTTCCGAATTTTACGGTATCTATAGAAGCAAACCGTAATTATAAAGCCTGTTTTCTTAACACACTTTTTTTCCCTTCACAATTCGTTTTTACGGACAACCCTCTTTAAGGACAGTTTTGTCCGGGTACCCAAGTGTCCATATAATCAGGCATGACTGTCTCCAAAGCAGTAGGCCTAACTACCAACTCATAACTGCTGAGCAACGCTGGGCCAAGGTTTCAGCACTTCCTGGCTATGGACTTCCTGGCACAATAGAGTGACAGAAGAGCAAGCCGTGTAGCAGAGTGCAGTTTAAATGTATTTTTTCTGCTGCCAATCAAACTTTTTACTTGGACCGCAGAGTGGTTGCTCTATCAACCTACCTAATCGGTTTAGCATCCAAAAGCTGCACAAGGACTATGGAGATACTGCAATAGAGGGCTTCAAATTAATTTCAACTGCTGGGGATTCTTTAACGTGCACTGGCATCACACACCCTATGGGCTTTTGTGAATTTGCCTCAATTAAAATGCGACCGTTGAGGTCAGCATTCAGTCTTCTAATGTAAGGCTCAGCAGCAGAATGCCAAAGCCATTGAGCCACTATGGCAGGTCATCTCCTGGTCTCATCCAATTGTCACAAGGAAAGTGAAGGAGAGGAGGAGCCCATCCTAAAAGCCAGTAATGACTTTCCTGCAAATGGCAATTAGCACAAAATGCTGGCGAAGTATGTTGCAGTCTGATATAGCAGAAGAAAAGCTCATGACATGCTACATGCAAAAGGAGGCACCAGATGACAATACCCCTATGTTCCGATAAGATATTGCAACACTACAAATTATGATGTGTTGTACTTCGAAACGCTCTAGCCGCACACACACTACTGAAAGCAAGCACTTGCCTGACTCCACTCACGGCCCAGCCACTGTTCGGTCACAATGGCGTCAGTGCTGTACTCATGCAGCACTCTCCTTTTGTCGTCGAGAAGTGACACGGTTAGCCTGTACTCGCAACCGCAGTCAAATCTAGCTGCGTGCCTATAAAGAAAAAAAAATATGCATCCGACAATAAGACTTAGGTGTCCCAAGATACACAGCATGTGTCCCCAAAAACTTTGCCAATATAAAGAACTACTGACTTCTGAGGAATAAACAGTTTCTTTCTTCAAAAACATATACAGCTGGTCGACAAAATTACTAAGCAGTCATCTCAAGCATTTTTGGCAATTAAAGTCTCAACACCATCAAACGGATGAAAAGAAACAAGCCTTCATAAAAGGGTGGCATCGTGCCTCTTAGCCTTGTCAGCACTTCACCTGTGCACTTAACTGTACACACACGAAACAAATATAATGAGCCACATTGCAACATATGCCAGTTCTTTCAGACGGGCACCCTGTGAAACCACAATGAGTACCATATGCAGTTGAACAGACAATGTAACAAAGCCATTATGCAAAAAAACCAATATTGCCCTTCCTGGTTAGATTTTTTTTTTTTTGCTTGATAGTTTGTTGCTTACCCTGCACTCAGTGCATTGAGGTGCTCATACTAAGTAAAAAACCAGAGTTCTGTATGGTGTAGAAGTAGTTTTCATGTTGGCTTATGCTACATGTAACATTTGGCTCTTCACAATTAAAAGGAAGACAAAGGTTTTAGAATTCGATGAGTTAAAGGAGCCGAATGAGCGAAACTTGCAGGTAAAGTATACGAAATCTTTTAGCGCTAGCATTTGAAATGGTGACGTAATCACAGAATAAAGTGGCATCGGCATTCAGGATTCTCTGCAGTACACTGCAATGGGCAGAGGCCGCAATGACGACGTCACGTGCAGTGGCACAAAGTTTCCAGTGAAGAAATGGTTATTTCAAGGAAGAAAACAAATGCTGTCGAAGGTGAAGCTCATGAAGCATTGTTTGTCGGCATCCTATGATGCACAGCAGCATGCACGCGAAGGCAGTGGTCATCTGAAATTTCGCCAACAATGACGTCAGCACGAGTTTCCACACACTGCTCCAACGCAGTGAGAAGAAGCCTGAACATCGTCGCTGTTTTAATCGGTGATTATGTCACCATTTTAAATGCTAGTGAAAAACTACTTTGCATGCTTTACATAGAAGCTTCATAGATTCAAATTATTGAATAATCTCAAATTGTCAAAAAAATCGCCTTCCCTTTAAGGTAGTGTGAGACTTCAAAAATGATTTTCAGAAACTGGCTGCAGAATACAGTAGTCATAATAAAAGTTATGGCTATAAAATTTGCTAGCAATCTTCCAGATGAATGCTGCTTGCATTAGAGCTCAAGATGGTACTGAAATTTTGCATAGTATCATTTATATTTCTTTTATATCCTTTTCCACTATGTACCTTTCTCTTAATATATACCGAATGCAGCATCCTAAAATTTTGTATGAAAGTAGAAACTGTTATGCTAAACAAACACGACAAACTTTGATCTCTGAGCAAAAAAAAAAATTATTTTTTTTCCCTCCTCAGTACAATAAAATTGCCATATATAGGTGGATTTTCCTTAGTCATAAAAATACAAATCAACTCAGGCTGATTATTCTTGTCCTGACCATGTAAAATGCAGCAATTAATATATATAGCAAAATTTGTTTGCTTACACTTCACAGTTTCTTAGAAAAAGGTCCATAAACCTCCAGAATGGCTGCTTAAAAAAAATGCAGATAAATTCCCTGAAAACTCCTAACTTCCCGCTCAACGGAACCATGAAAAAGGATGAAGTCACGAATACCCAAGTGAAATAGAAGATTTTCTGGAAGCTTTTTCCATTTGCAGAGATCTTTCCATGCTAAAGCATTATAATTGTCTAATGTGGCACTCATCAATCACTTTACTAGTGCCCAGTAATGATTCAGAACCAATGAAAGAGGAATAACATGTGTGTACAACAGTTTAGTGTATTATGAACAGAAAGTATGTTGTATCGCATCTGGCTAACTATGCCATTTCCAGTCTTTCAACGGCTATGCATCATGCTCTTGGCAAATAACTCATAGATACAGTACAAGTGCTGTTTGTAACAATTTAAACAAGTTCCAACAGATTAGTGAATGCAAATGCGAATATCAAGCTACATTAGATGCCCCCCCCCCCCCCCCCCCCCACACACACATGCACTCAGGACCTATCGGAGATGAGAAACCAAAAAAAAAAAAACCTTGTTTTTCACTGCAAAATATGTAATGCACAGTTACGTCGAAGTAGTTGTTATTTGGAAGTATCGCAAACTTTAGTGAGAGCTTGCCACATACCATTCTGAGACCTCGATTTCTGGCTTGTAGTTGTCCAGTATTACCGGAAGAACACCCTCTCCCACGAGGTTGATAACTTGCTGCTTTGTGCATACACCATATGAGGTTGCAAAGCATCCTTGTTTTTCTGTTGGGAAAAAAACAGCATAATGCAAAATGATGCTAAGTCAATAACAATATGCTAAGCAAAAAAAAAAAGCGAGTTTAACGGCAATGATCAATCCACTAAAAAAAACTCATGAGCTAGAATATGAATCTGGGAGTCATAACATTTATAAGATACCAGTATGTGGTAGGAACAACATCAAATAATCCAATTTTGATAACAAATCATGAAAATGCTACCAAACGTAATAAAGCAAGACAGAGAAGTTCTTGGTGGCTATGGCATTTGGCTGCTTGGCCCGAGGTCATGGGTTTGAAACTATAGATTTCAGCAAAAGTGAAATATGAAAATGCCCATGTACTAAGACCTCAATGCATATTAAAAACCTCAGGTGGCCAAATTAATCAATCAATCGGGAGTGCTCAGTTCCTCGTAGCCCACAGTGTTGCTCTGGCAAGTAAAAATTCCTCACTAATGAACACTGTGCTTAAATCCAGCAAATGCAACATGCACTGTCAATCTGAGTATGACTTGCAACAAGCAATATATGCTCGGAGCCTTTTTCCCAAAGCAATAAGAGCCTGGCAGTGGTAAAAATTTGTGTATCTAGCTCCCAACCGAAAGGCCTGGGCTTTCTGCATTGGGTGTCACGATGCATTCAAGTGGTCGCCATTGAATGTCATACTTGAATGGCAGGTCATACTAAGCACAAATGTACAGAATGCATTCTCACGGACGTATGAGATGATTGAATGTTTGGCATTTACTGACCTTATGCATACGCATCCCACAATCAGCACTCAAAAAACTATGCTTAGCACAAGAGGGTACACTTGGTTGGTGGGTGGGCAGGCCTCCAGCTAGTGGGTGATGCTGCTTGAGAGTGGAGGCTTCACTCTCCGAGGATATAAACAGACAGACAGATGCAAGCTTTTTCGCAACGTGGCAAAGGTAGTGCTTTTGTAGTAAAAAAATATGAATATATGTTCTTGAACTGCTTACCTAATGGCAAAGGATCTGCTCCCTTTGGGGCTTCTTCGTACTTCCAGCCGTCACCACCATTCTCAATAAGTCGCCAAAACGCGAAAGCACCTATTGGAAAGGAGAAGGGGCTGATGTTCAAGCCAGAGATCCTTACGTGATAGCAGTGGCAATGTGCACATGACAGTTAAAAAAAAAAAAGTCAGTAAATTTTAAACTGACAAACTGACATAGACAGGGCTTTTTATTATGGTGGCATGGTGTTGCATAATTCAGCATGCACACTAATATAAATACAACTAGAAATTATTCCCCTGATAACATTACTCATCCTTGAAAGCAGCACTTAATGTTTCATTTTGTTCTTGACGTGCGCGAAATATAGAAAATACGCCAAATGTGTGAGTGACGGCACGAACCTATTCAGCTAGAACATTACATACATGCACTACTAATGTCACCCAACACACATGTAGCGCGCAGTGCAACACGCAACACGACAAACTGGATGCAAAGAGCTAGGTTTCCAAGTAAGCCAGGTTGATGCGTCCATCTGGGAACAAAAACGTGTTCGGTCGCGGAAGACAGCCAGACATCCACCCACCTTTGGGAGAATCACCGTGCCCGTTGCGGAGCAAATTCCGGCCGTAGGGATTTCCGATGTAGATGCGCTGGTAGAAGCGCGGCGGAAGCTCCTCCAGCTTGAAGGCAGGGATCACCTTGCCATACCGCACGCACTTGATCTTCCAAAAGCCGTTGCTGTCGATTATGTCACGAAAAAGCTTGCACGTGTGGCGGCAGTTCTTCAGCAAGTCCTTGTGATTCACGAACGACAGCACATATTCGATCAACTGCTCAGGAAGGTCCATCAGAGGAAAAGGATCAGCGTTTTGCATCGCCGCGCCTGGCGTGGAGAACAAGAATCGTTTGATGTGTTTCATAGCTGAGCGTCCCCAAGGCACCGGCGATTGCTATCGGCGCAATATTGCAGGCGGGTGCCCAAGAGGTAAGCAGAAACACGCGCAGCCGCGGCCTTGGGCGCTCGGCCAGTAGGTTTAGAAATTTACGTTGACCGCTCCCGATGTAACGCAACAGCCACTTGACACCTTATACACACCCGAAAACAAATGCACGAATTGTCACAACTGAACGCAACGTTTACACCGATGTTTATACGCTTCCGGCCCTGTATCACCCTCGCTGCACGCTCGCTAACGTCACTCCTCCTACTTTCCACTTTATTTACAGATGCTCAGTGATGCCAACTCAGGTGAACGTTTTCTCCCTAGATTCAACCCCAAAAAATCCCTAGATTGAAGAAAAATCTCTAGCTTATAATTGTTTATTTGTTAATGCGACCATTTCAGCTTTAACAGTCTCAGCGCAGTTCACTGTTTTGTCCATTGGTTTGTCAGAGATAAATAAAAGCGTGTTAGCCACAGTTGCAACTTTTTCTATGTTTTTTTTTTGTAGTTTTAGCTTACATAGAGGGCCCACAGATGGCGCCAGCTGCTCCTTTAGCCTGGCTTTACTTTAGCCGGCTTATTATTACGCGCAAAGAACCTATGCAGCCCTTTGAAAAATAAATGCAGTTGATATCAAGTTGACAGAGCTGGAATTTTCCGCTAAGCCCCGTCAACACATGAAAGTATTTTATTCAGACACCATTAAGGATTGTTTTAAAGATTGTATTAAGAGGCACACAGAAAGACGAAAATGTTTGAATTCATGAAAGACCCCTTCTCGCCTCATAGAGAACATTCAGAAGCGGTGAAATGGCTTATCTTACCTCACAGTTATTAATCATAGTCGCAATCAAAGACCGTCAAATAGTTTTGGAGCTACTAAGGATTGACATCACGACAAACTGACATAACCAAAAATGTAATCTTTTTATAGTTTTACAGCAATGATACAGACGTAGGATTGGTAATTTCAAACTCAGAAAGTGATTCCTTACAAAGTTTGAAAGTCACATGGTTTCGTTTTTCCTCCCTGTGCAGCAGTCGATAATTTCGCGTTGCAGAACTGCTGTCGCCGTCTCTCGGCTAGGCAGAACATTAAAAGTAAAGGAGTAGTAATTAGCATTTTTCATAGTTTTTTTCTGTTCCAAGCGCAAAATAATCAGATACACCTGCCATTAAGCCGCTTAGAGTAGCAATTCTACGGCCTCTCAAAATCCCTAGATTTCACATAAAAGACGCTAGATCCCTGAAGCAAAGAAAAAACCCCTAGATCTAGGGATAAATCCCTAGGGTTGGCATCACTGCCTGAGATGCTGCACCTGCTGCGCCGCTGCGCCAGCCTTGGGTTGCCTGCGTTGTGGTGGCGGCGCCACCAAGCAGAAAGCCTCAAGAATGCCTCAAGACCTACATAGGACCATATAGGTCGCGCACGGTAGTGGTGCTGCATACAGGTTTTATTGATAAATGAAAATAAATTGCTAATTCGACCAAGTATTAGATTAAGGTCAAAAACATTCAACTATATCATTCTAACTTGTTGACTGGCAGGTGGAAATATGGGAGAGGCATTTGCCGCTTTGCCCTACAGTGGGCGTAGTGAGGCTGATGATGATGACCATGCTTGGCGCTGTGGTTCAACTAATGTCTCGAGCCAGATGTTTTTTCTCGAAAAGCTCGCGTGTGCAGAGACGCCCCTCAGCTCATGGCGCCATGCAGTCCCGCCTGCGCTACATGCGCCGTGCTGCTCGCCGCTGCTCGCTGCTCCAGCCTACACGAGATGGGTGGTCATGTGGGTGGTCACCTGCGACACGAAGCGACTTGCTTGGCTGAGGGGCATTGCTTTGCGCGCGGGCTTAAAAAAAAAAAATCTTTGGGCGCTAGATGGCCATAATTAGTAAGGACACAGTGCAGAGGACAATAGATTTTTCGAAATTCTAAAAACTTTCATGGCTATAACTATCGGAAAATGTGTGAAAATTCAGTGTCATCCAAATGGTTATTACTCACCTGTTTCAGTTGTCTGCAAAACCTCGTATTGTACTGCAGAAGCAAATGCATACCTAAAATTTTATTAGAGGCGGGCTTCCCTGCAACACCTGATACATATTCCTCCCTGCACTTATCGTGCACCCCGCAATGAACACACCACACAGTATAGGGCGTCACTAATTTACTGAATCAGATATCGTTGCTTAAAAACCAAAATACTCAAAGAAAAAAAAAACGTAATATGTGAGACTGGACGTGCGAAGGGCAGCCGTTGTGAACTTAATGCTGACTATTCGCAATCTCGCACTGGAAGGCCGCCGTGAACTCCGACAACGTCATGACTGACTCGTTGCGGCGTCGGCTCGCATGCCCGTAACCCTCATCCACATAGTCGCCGCTAGAACAGGGCGCCGAACAGGAGGCCACGAAAAAAGTCGGTCCTGAGAGAGGCTCGACTCCTTCGACGACGTGCCACTCGGGTGTCGCAGGATGCCCAGCCCGTATCCATTTAAGGCAGCCAAAAGGGCATTGGTATCCACGTGGTGCGGGGACCACTTCGACGGCGAATTGACAGCAGGACTTCCGTCGCGATGGACCACGGGTGGTGACTGGCGGCGGCGGCTGAGCTTGTCCTACAAGGAATCTGAAGACACTTCAGAGAATTTCGTCCGCGATGAAGCGTCCGGCGGCGCCGTTATTCATAACCGGCGGCAGGTCTGGGTGGTAAAGCGGGAACACGTAGTAGTGAGCGACCGTCAGTGTGCCATGGACGCTCCATCGACGCCTCAGCACGGAGCCTGGCTTGAGGACGTTTGTCAGGTCGTGCTGCTGTAGCCGCCATCGCGCGCTCAACAGGTTCAGCCAGTAGGTGAAAAAGCCAGCTCCTGGTGTCGTTTCAGGGAGCACGCTGGCTAATAAGCTCCACATGGTGTCGCCGCCTAACTCGTGAGCTACGCGAAGGCCCAGGCTCAGCGTTAGCGCCTCCCGCATCTCGGACTTCAGACCAAGCAGGTAAACAACTGCCCGGAGAAGGCCAGAATCTTCAACCCGCACGATGTTAATGGGCGAAAACCGCCGCGCCCAGATGAAGCGCTCATTGAGCAGCATCAGCAGGCGTCCGGCGGAGATTCCGGGAGTCGTCATTTCGGTCAGGTTTCGGATAGCGGAATTCTGTGGTCAGGCTCGGCTATTGGTGGCCACAGCGCTGCTAGGGTCAACCGGTTCATTGCGTCGATGGTAGTGACGACATCACCGGCCTGCAATTCAGATACGTCAAAAAGGCGCAGCATGCTGCGGACGTACTGCTGGTACCGCAGCGTCTGGCTGGCCGGTGAACGTCCGCATGGCAGCGATCCAAGTGCGGAATGCGGCACTGTGGCTGAGCACGGGGTCCCCAGTGGCGTTGCGAGAGCGTCTCAGGTCGAAGGTCACTTGGAACCACAAGTGCAGATTCCAATTTCCTGAGAGGTCCAGCAGAATCTCTAGCAGGTCCCAGCGGGATGTCATGGGCCATGGGAGGTGGTGTTCGGCCATGAACGTTTTCAGCCTGTCCAGGCTGCCTCCTGGGAGCTCGATGCACGATCTGGCCAACTCGACTACCCTTCTGACGACACTCGACGCCACTGACTGCACGGCTTGAGGATGTTACAGGGAGCCATCTCGATGGTGCTGAGCGTGCGGTCGAACATCATGTCTTCAGCGGCGTCGAGAACGGAGAGCAAATGGTGTTCGTGCTTCCAGCCGTCGAAATCACTGCAGGGGTCTTGGCAGCGATTCGGAGAATATTCGCTGCACCCGTGTACATCAGGCAGGCTGTCGTGCCGGAGAAGAGGGGATGACGACAGTGGTCGGCGTAGTCGGCTCGGGAGGCGGCGTGGAACGAGTGGTAGTAGCGGATGCGAATCCACACCGCCGACACCGACTAGATGGACAGGGCGACGGTGCATAAGATGGCTGTTGCGAGAACACCGTCGAATCGCGGATTCACGTGCCAGCATACCCGGAGAACAGCCACGTTGCCTACCTGCGCACGTGGAGGGGAAAACGAAGTCACCATCCTTCACTGTCGCGTTGAGGTTCGGATCGAGGGGGCGCTAACACGCTCCCTGCTGCAGCACAAGAGCACTTATGTAATATATCCTAGACGGAGGCCGGTACTAAAGGCGCCACGAATTAAAAAAAAAAAAAAGGCTTTTTGAGGTATGAAGACTGCTTCTGCGGCACAGTAATTGTTGGCGGACATGCGAAAACAGGTAAATAATGTTAACTAGCAATCTGGCCAGATAATTTCTGATTAACTTCTTAAACTATAACTGTTAGGCACCCATTAAGAGATTCGTAGCCGGCCGTTAGTAATAGCCATCATAGTTCTTAGAATTTCGCAAACGCGATTACCCTCGGAGGTGTGGCCAAGAAATTTCGGCCAACAAAATGGCCAACAAAAATGCGCCGAGAGTAATCACGCTTTGGTACTATTTTCCTGTAGAAGCCGTCCTCATAACTCAAGAAGCCTATTTTTAAAAATTAGTGGCGGGCTTCCCTGAAACATCCGGTGTATGTCAGTGCATCAGAAAAGCAGTACAGAGCGAGGAACGACAAGAGTTCTCCACGCGTGCCTGTGTTCCTCATTCCATTCTGAGTTTCTCTGACATGTGACATGTCCGTGAGTGTCCTATAGCGCTGCCTATTTCCTCAGAAATATGTAGTTCTCCTCGAAAGCCCGACTTCAAACGTGATCTTTACAGCTTCGCCTTTCAGATTTTCGGTTCATTAATACAACGCTTCGCTGACTATATGAAGGCTAACGATCTCCCCGCTTTATTTAGAGACATAAGTTTACTCATTTCAAACGTATAAAGCTTTCAGCTTGCCATTAATTCGCACTTTCCGTGGCGCTCTAGAGTGCTATGAACGTCCACAGATCGCTTAACTTACAAATCCCACACAGATATATGTGAAAGCAAATCAGATATGCAGTCTCCGTGGAGAGCGCGTCATTTATTCAGAGTAACGAATTTTCTCGTTAAGTCTAGCCCAGGCATATTGAATCCGGGTATTTAGATTATTGGCTATACACCGAACACAACCACCTTTAAAATATGTCTACCGTATATCTACAATTCCGCCGCTCGTTCGATATATCGAACTAAAGCCTGGCGGGCTCGCCTGGCGCACGTGCTTCGCTCGTTGCGAAGCGCGTTGTGGAAACTAATTTTTATGAGCGATACTTCTATTTATAGTGTACTGACTAACAGGATTACACATTTTGCGATAGGTTTGGCTTGGTTTATGGGGTTTGACATCCCAAAGCGACTCAGGCTATGAGAGACGCTGTAATGAAGGGCTCCGGAAATTTCTACCACCTGGGGTTCTTTAAAGGGGCCCAGAAACACAATCTTAGTTAACTGTTCTGCCTGTTGATTGCATACAGTGAGTTATAATGGTGCTATTAGCGTCGGCAATACCGCGTACATTCCGTTTTTTAATATTTTAATGTCCTCCCAAAAACAACTTCATGGCTCTGATGGTGTCGCCACACAGTGGCGGGTTTTTAGCAGCGGATATGACATCACCTGGCGCGAGCTTGATGACCGGACAAACAGTAAATATACTGCAAATTGTGTGAATAAATAGAGACACATTTTGTCACCTGTCTGCGTTTTATATTAGATCAACAAAAACAATTTGTTTGTCTTAGATAAAAGCCCTGCAAAGCAAGTAAAATAAAAACACACCACCAGGGGCGCTCTGGCATGGAAACAACGCTGCCAGTCTCACAGAGAGCAGGCAACCATGGAGTACAAACTTCCGCGACGTGCTCTGGCTGGCTGTTTTGATTGGTTGCGCCAGGTGCCGTCATTGGGAGAGCGAAATAGGAGTGGGAAGCCCCGCCAAAATCGAGTTGAGGGCAGCGTTTTGTTTGCTTGTATTTTGAAATTTCTTCACTGAATAACTCCCGTTCCTGTGCATCGATTCCTGTAATTCTTTTTAAGTCAGCATCTGTGTGACATAAAGAACCCACCTGAAGTATAGCCGGTATTCCCCCAGGCAGTGTTTCGCAGCCCCTTTAACGTGCACTGACATCGCACAGCACACGGGCCTCTAGAATTTCGCCTCCATCGAAATTCGACCGCCGCGGCTGGGATCGAACCCGCGCCTTTCGGGTCAGCAGCCGAGCACCACTGAGCCACCGCGGCGGACATATATGTTGTATGTATACAGGGTGTTTTTTTTTAGAAGGTCCAAAATTTTTTAAAAAAGGTAAACTGCTTTAGATTTATTTTAGCACTGGGGCTATACTGGAGACTACGGCGGGCGCCATGCAAGAGGAAAACTGTTTTAATTAGTTCGCTGATTAACTAAATATGTTAATTAACTTTTCTAATTTTTGTTTTAGGGGATATGTTGTATTCGCAGAATTGGAGATCGTCCTCTAAACAGTCCAACCAAGAAAAAACAATTTTAATTAAAAATTTTTCACGCACGTTACGAGGCGCGAAAAAGTGACCCTTGTAGGCATCTTCACACCGTAACGCAGCGGCGGGAGCGCCTCTGACGTAGTTCACTCCGCCCTGCGCTTTGCGTCAAGCGTCCCGGACTGGCGGCCTGCGCTATCGCTGCTTATCTCGCTTCGCTCCGCGGCCTCACGGAATGCCGCGCTGGAACAAAAACGCATTGACACAAAGTGCAGGGAGGAGCGAGCGCTCACAGACGCTGTGTTACAGTGTGAAGCTGCCTACCAGGGAGACTTTTTCTCGCTTCGTTACGCGCGCAAAAATTTTTTTCATGAAAATCTTTTTTCTTGGCTGGACTGTTTGGAAGATTATCTCCAATTCTGCTAATACAACATATCCCCTAAAATAAAAATTATAAAAGTTAATTAACGTAATCAGTTAATCAGCGAACTAATTAAAGTAGTTTGCCTCTTACCTGGTGTCCGCCGCAGCCCTCAGTATAGCCCCAGGGTTAAAATAAATCTAAAGGAATTTACCTTTCTTTAAAAATTTTGGACCTTCTAAAAAAAAACACCCTGTATAGTTCGAAAGAACAGGCCGCTGCGGCTTCGATGCGAAGCAGGTTAGGCGGGCGGCACGAAGCTGCAGGAAACGTGCTTGTCACTAGCGTGGGCGCAATGTATCGCTTCTAGGTTAGAGATAAGCTGTTGCTATTTCCATACATCGAATTATCGATATATCGAACTATTCCGCATTCCTGTTCGAGTTTTATTTAGCAACTGTATTGCGGCACCGAAAGCCGTAAATTTTTGAATATCAAATTCATGCTCGGGCTCATCGGCATGCTTGCAGTGTGGCAGAATTCAGCAAGGGTTCAGTCCTTCAGTGGGCGTAAACTGGTTGCAGTCAGAAAAATTCAAAAATAGAAAGTGTAGCTGCATTGTTACGGACTTGCGACTTATTTGTCTTCTTTAATTTTCTTGGAGCCATTCGCGATTGCAATAATTAGATGTAATTGTTGCGGATAGAGGGTCATATAAAAGAAGCTTCGAAGACAGGTGTCTGCTATATAGATTCGGCGCACTGCGCCAGAATTCCGGGAAACACGCTAGGTGCAAGGAAAACTATGAATTGCGAAAAACTGTTTTTCCCCGTGCGCATGCACTGGACTTAGTTGTAAAATGGGGTTCGAACCCAACCGCGGCGGCCGCGTCTCAACGGAGGCAAAACGCTATAGGCGCCTGTGTGCTGTGCGATTTCAGTGCACGTTAAAGATCCCCAGGTGGTCGAAATTATTCCGGAGACCTCCACTACCGCATCTCTTTCTTCCTTGCTTCTTTCAGACCCCTTCCCTTACGGCGTGGTTCGGGTGCCCAGCGAGATAGTTACTGCGTCATTTCCTTTCCTCAAAACCACTTTTTTTGTGCTATAGCCAACTGCTGTGGTAATAGCAAATCCACCTCTAACACTAATCTGCTATCGGCCTCAGCTGGAAATTGGTTTTCGAGGAAAGGAAGTGACGCGGTATATAGCTGTCTCACATATCTCGGTGTACACCCGAACCGCGCCGTAAGGGAAGGGATAACGGAAGGAGTGAAAGAAGATAGGATGAAAGAGGTGCCGTAGTGGAGGTCGCCGGAATAATTTTGATCACCTGGGGATCTTTAACGTGCACTGACATCGCACAGCACATGGGCGCTTTCGAAGCGAAAGCTTCACTACGGTACCTAGAGCAGCCTTCGCCGTACGACCATTTTTCACCTTCAAATGACCTTGAGCTTTGAAAACAAAGGAGAGGCACATAACTGGCACCCTGGGACAGTGCACGGAGCGGGAGCTTGGAAAGCAAAGGCGCATAACTGCCCTCTTGGAACAGTGGACACGTTAAGTACGTGGCGGTCGTTACAGATGTGCGCTGCATGCGTTGGCATTAACGTTGTGGCAGAAACGCGGCATGAAGCCATAGGCCGTCGGCGTTCATTGTTTTTTTTTTCAATCAATTAAATGTTTTATTCAAACGGCTAGTAAAAAATACATGCGAATCACCTGGGCCCTTAGCCTTTTTGCGTTGGCGTTGAAAACGTTTAACACTCTGGTGATTTTAAGGGAAGGAAGTGCGCATAACTGGCTCCCTGGGTCAGTGGACGCCTCAATCGCGCTAATAGGTACGTGGGGCGATGAGAGAGATGCGGGCTGCATGCGTTAGCGCTGACAACGTTGTGGCAGACACGCGGCACTGCTGCAATAGGTCGCAGCGTTCATTGGGTGAACAAACTCTCGCGATCAACCATTATAGGTGCGCTGCCCATCCAGTGTCCGCAACGCACTTAACGTTACAGACGCCAAGCCGCGTATAAGTTGCCCGATACGCCCCAGCTTTTGCTCTCTAACAAAGATCAGCAGTAGTTGAACCGCACCATTTTTTGCAGCTGAGGCCTTGACCAGCCGCGGTGGCTCATTCGTTTAGGCGCTCGTCTACTGAGCCGTACCCGGGTTCGTACTCGAACGCGACGGCCGCGTTTCGATAGAGGCGAAACGAAGAAGGCGCCTTGTGCGTTTCGCCTCCATCGAAACGCGGCCGCCGCGTTCGGGTTCGAACTCAGGTACTCCGGCTCAGTAGACGAGCGCCAAAACGAATGAGCCACCACGGCGCGTCAAAGCCTCAGCTGCAAAAATGAATTTTCGTATTACTGCACTTAAGCGCAGTTAGCGCAATACTAAGTGCAGTCAGCAATTTATGTGTGCTAAGCAAAAAGGCCTGTCCTACTATGCATCAACAGACTCTCTCTAGAGAGACAATGCTAAAGAGCATGCACAGGCCTGTCCATAAGGGGAAGGGGGCAAAAGTTAATGGCAGCTCCCATTCACGTCTCCTGGGCAGCAAGAAATAATGTGGCACAAAATTGCGCACCCCTTCATGTCTATCAGGGAGACCTCTGCCCCTTTTCAGGACACAGGGGAGCAATAAAAGACACGGGCATAGAAGTAGACAGGGACTAGCGCTTGTCCCTGTCTACTTCTATGTCCGCGTCTTTTATTGCGCCCCTGTGTCCTCCTGAAAAGTTATGAACCAACACGCCCAAATACAAGTACATACTTCTGTGTCCCCTACCCTCAATCTGCGTGCGCCTATGCTGTGCCACAAAACTAGACACAGGTTGACCTCAGCCGATAGAGAAGACCTAGTAGAAATACAAAATACCAAGACCAGACGCGGGTTCATATCCCGGCCGCGGCGGCTGTGGAGGCGAAATTCTAGAGGCCCGCTACTGTGCGATGTGAGCGCACGTTAAAGAACCCCAGGTGGTCAAAATTTACGGAGCCCTTCACTGCGGCGTTCCTCATAGCCTGAGTTGCTTTGGGACGCAACTCAGCGTTCCATAAACTCCACCGATGCTTCCGTGAATGTCGGCCCAGAGGCCCCTGCATGCTTCACGTGCACGAGGAACAATGGCGGCGCCGCCGTGCAGCCCATACCTGCGGCCCCGTTCCCAGTTCTGGCAGCTCCGTCGTCATGGTCACGGCCCTGGCAGCAAATGCCCGCTGCACGCCTCATCTCGCGCAGCTCGGACATTTCGCTGAAGCCGAGCAGTTGAAAACCGGGACGCCTTGGTGGGTAGGCAACGCGCTTGCCGCCGCTGGCACGCTCGGGATCCGAACGGGAGGGCCTGCTGGTGGTGCTGCGGCAGGAAGAGCTCACCTCGGCCGCCACTGCGTTCCCGCCTCTCACCGCGCCGTCGGCAGGTACGGCCATCACGTAGACTACTGTGGTCCTGTGGTTGCTGTAACCGAGTGAGAGCGCGACTGAGCTGCTTCTGAAGCCTCGGCTGCTGCTGCCCGGTCTGTTCGCTCGGGGTGCGCGCGCCGCTGCTCCTGCGGTGTCGCGCGCCACGTTCGGAACGATGATGATGATGTCCTTGGAATGCCGCGTGCAGCACCCGCTCTCCTGCGACGCGACAGCTTCGTTTTCGTTCATTAGTGTTAACGGCCGATGCACGTGATGGCGAAATTGTGGGCATACGGGAGAGAGAGAGAGAGAAAGAGAGTGAACCTTTAATATACAAATATGCAGGATGAGCCGGCGCCGATAGTGTATGCCGGCATCATCTTGGTCCGCGTCCCTAGTCCGGGACGCCGCAAGATATCGAAGCTACGAAAAAAAAAATGGCTGAGGCTTAACTTGGTTAACCCTGGTCAGATGCGAAGCATATTGATGGCTAGGCTTGGTAATACATGGCTTTCCTTGGTTGAATACTTGGTCATTTTAATACAACCACTAGAAGCCTTCGTCGTGGGGGAAGACAACGGCATGGCTACAGCGGAACGCCGACTAACCCCGAGACGCGCGTTGGGTGGGCGCCTGGATTGCCACGGAAGCCGCGTCCGCCTGCCCGGTGGAGCGAGCGTTTCACCTGCACCGAGGGTGAACGCGCGTTCGAAATGCGCGGGAATGCCGCTCGAGGACATTCCGGTGTCTGTGTGATGGCATCGTTCTCCCTCTCCCAGCGCGTGACAGAGATCTGTCGTGACGTCATGTGTCACGTGGTATGTCGTCACTGTACCACGTGGTCTGCACGGCGTGCAACCACAGCGACGGCGCGAGGTGGACCCTCATCTTCCTCTGTCGTGACGTCATGTGTCACGTGGTATGTCACGTGGTGTGACGTCACTGTACCACGTGGTGTGCACGGCACATAACCACGGCAAAGGGCTGTAGTGTACCTCCGTCTTCCTCTGTCGTGACGTCATGTGTCACGTGGTATGTCACGTAGTGTGACGTCACTGTACCACGTGGTGTGCACGGCGTGTAACCGCGGCGAAGGGCTGTAGTGCACCTCCGTCTTCCTCTGTCGTGACGTCATGTGTCACGTGGTGTGCACGGCGCATAACCACGGTGAAGGGCTGTAGTGTACCTCCGTCTTCCTCTGTCGTGACGTCATGTGTCACGTGGTGTGACGTCACTGTACCACGTGGTGTGCACGGCGCGTAACCACGGCGAAGGGCTGTAGTGTACCTCTAGTAATATGCTTCGCATAAAAAAAGGTTTTTCAGGAAAGAAAATGGCCAGTATATGTCACATATCTCGGTGGGCGCCTGAACCGCACCGTAAGGAAAGGGAGGAAAGTGAGAGTGAAAGACTGAAAAAAGAAGCTCCGAAGGTGAATGCTGTTTATGGGGTTTTAACACTCCAAAGCGACTCTGATGGACGTCGTAGTGAAGGGCTCAAGGAATTTCGACCACCTGGGGTTCTTTAACGTGCACTGTCATCGCACAGTACACGGACGGCCTCTGAAAAAAAAATGAAAATTGGTTTTGAAGACAAGAAATTACGCAGTAACTGTCTCACATATCTCGGTGGACACCCGAGCCGCGCCGTAAGGAAAGGGATAAAGGGGGGAGTAAAAGAAGAAAGGAAGAAAGAGGTGCCCTGACATCGCACAGCACACGGGCGCCTTTTGTGTTTCGATCGCCTCCATCGAAACTCTGCCGCCGCAGTCGGGTTCGGACACAGGTGCTCCGACTCAGTGCACCTTAACCACTGAGCCACCGCGGCGGGTCTCGGGAATAAATTCGGTCGCCGCGGCTGGTATCGAATCCGCGTCTATCATCCTTATCACGCTCTTAAAATTCCTTCAAGACTGATCTGGACTCCAAATCGTGACAAAAGCAGTCGACTACATAGTGGACAGTGACGGCGACTAGAGGACGCGAGGGTCGGCGACCACCACCGCAAAAATCTGTGGGCTACGATTCTCATCCCTGATGCATTTTATTCGCTAACATGTGCCGTAAACTTCTTAATTCATGCATTATTGTGGAAGCGATTTGAGCTAAACTCTTGTCGATCTTCGTGTGAAACAATGGTATCATTTTACGTGACAGCGTTTATGGTTTGTAACGCCCCAAAGCGACTCAGGCTAAGGGACGCCATAGTGAAGGGCTCCTGAAATTTCGACCATCTGGGGTTCTTAAACATGCGCTGACATCGCATAGTACACGGGCCACTATAATTTCGCCTCCATCGAAATTCGACCACCGCGGCCGGGATCAAGCCCGCGTCTTTCCGGTCAGCAGCCGAGTGCCATAACCACTGAGCCACCGCCGCGAGTTTACGTGTCAGCGTATGCAGCTCGTTCGGTCGAAAAGCCGTCAGCACTGACAGCGCCATGTCGGAAATAATGGAAGAAAAAATCGTATCATGCAAACTGTTTACCGCAGAATGTTCCAGATGGTGTCACGCGATGCAGCGTTTAGTGCAGCATAAACTTACTAGTTAGGTTAGAGCTTAGCTCACGGCAGGGATTCAAACCAGGGACCTATAATCGGGAGCTCCGTAAAAAAAAAAATTCGCTAGCAATATCCGTACCTACGCCATGGTACAGCTTGTAGTGTAGCTGGTGGTGGTGCTTGTGGTTAGACTTGTGGTGATGCATCGGTTATACATTCCAATCCACTCATATCCAATCCAATCCAATCCAATGGAATATAATCTAATATCAACTAATCCAGTCCAATCCGATCTAATCCAATCTAATGCAATCAAGGTCAAATGAAGGTCAATGGTGGTCACCGCCGCGACACGGCAAAGGCGTGAAAGTGCAAGTAGTATTGCTTTCGCAAATGAAGGTCAATGGTGGTCACCGCCGCGGCACGGCAAAGGCGTGAAAGTGCAAGTAGTATTGCTTTCGCAATAAAAAATCGTAACATGCGCGGTTCGGGTGTCCACCGAAATAAGTGAGACAGCTACTGTGTCATTTCCTTTACTCAAAAAACGAATTTTTCGATTTGTTCAACGGGCCGACGCGCCGAACGGACGATGTGTTCCGTGGACCCCCTGGCAGCGCTGCAACACGCTGTCGCGTTCCACTTTAAAGGAGAAGCTCAAGCTTCTTCCAATTTTGAAGCGAATGCTTCACTACGGGATCTCGTGCTTCGATCGCCGGATGCCTAGTTTTCACCTTCAAGTGACCTTGAGCTTCGAAAGCGAGGAAAGGCGCATAACTGCCCTCTTGGAACATTGGACACCTCAGTCGCGGTAGTGACAGACGTGCGCTGCATGTGTTGGCATTGACAACGTTATGGCACAAACGCGGCACTGGAGCCATATGCTGTCGGCGTTCATTGTGCTCATTGGCATTGACGTTTTACACTCTGATGATTTTAAGGGAAAGGATGTGCGCATAACTGGCTCCCTGGGCCAGCAGACGCCTGAATCGCACTTATATGTACGTGGGGTGATGAGGGAGAGATGTGGGCTGCATGCGTTAGCGCTGACAATGTTGTGGCAGAAACGCGGCACTGCTGCAATAGACCGTTTACAGCGCGCAGTTCTTCCGTTTGAGACCAGATGGCGCCACACGTGCGCTCCGAACACGGCACCATTACTTGCCTCGTAAGTCGCCGGCGTGTACGCCTCGACGCAGCAGTGGAAATTTCGCGGGTGGTTGCCGAATGTGTTCTTTCTACGGTGTGAAAAAGCAGAGGAAACACATGCTCTTTTGTGGATTGCAAGAATTGCGACAGAGAGTTAAAGGTTCAGGATGCGATCGTTTGCGAGTTTCACGAAACCGAACTGCACAAGGAGGTAATGCCAATGTTCGAGCCCGTTCGCCACGCACCCTTTCCGAACTGGCGAATGCAACAAACACGTTCGCCAGCGCTAGATAGCTAATAAAGAAAGGTTTCGATCTTGGAAAATCTTCGAGGGTAAGTGCACAACACAGCCGCATGAAGAAGCTGTTCCGCCACCGAAACCATGACGGCGTGCTTTCAGTTATTGTGCACTGTGCTCAGACCGCATTGATCGTAAGTTGTGGTCTGTGACCATTAGTAAAACGAGCGCCCGAGGCCGAATTAGAAACGAAAAAAAAAATAAGACTACTTACGCTCCTTCATACGCCTGCTATTTGCTATGCACTGCAAAGCCGTGCGAGCCGACAACGCTTACCGTCAGTCCGTGTATTACACGCAGTCTTGGTGCTACTGTTCAATTTCGCTCCAAGTAGCGCGGTTTTCGTGGACCGTGTTCGGATTACAGCATTTGGTTTACGGCTGCTGTGCCGGACGGTTGTCACTTGCTCGCGGTCCATGCGAGACAGTCACTCCGTACGCTCAGAGTGAAGCTGATTAATTACAACCAACGAGACCACGAGCATTTCCATGTCCGCATATCGAGCGTCGAGCGTACCAAAATTTTTTATATGAGGCTGACGCTACTGTGAAATTCGTCCAGCATGAACGCGTGGCCATGCGCGCGTTATAACAATTATATCGCGGAATCCTTCGAAACGATTGCACGCCAGCTTGTGAAGGCTGCTTGATGCATGGTACTGCTACCATGATAGCCAGCCTTTGTGTGTCTATTTATTTTTGTCGCTTTTCTATGTTTAATCAACCAGTGGGAAATATTTCAGGTTTCCTAAGCACCGTTAACGGGGTGTAAACAAATGCATACGATGTGCATGTGAGCGTTTCAGACCAGTGTCTGCATGCATGTACAGAATAGGACAACAACCTGTAAGGCCGCAAGAACATTAAACATTGCCGTTTTATATATTAACAATAAAAAAACATTCAGCAGAGTCTTCAGCGCATGCAAAGACAAGCATTCAGGCGATCCGTCCGTTGCCTCGAACAGGCGGAGAGCTCAGCGGCTCTCCGCGACATGAAGTCCGATCGCGTTTTCACGCGTGAAGTGATCAAATTAGGGTTCTCACATGTCCTTCCAAGCTTTGGCCAAACCATAGTTTCGTCTTCCCACTCCTTTACAACCGTATCAGCCGGAACACTGCCTGTCGGAACCGAACCGTCAGACGCAGCAGCCTTCGCGACGAGGCGCGCGCCGAGCGGTCAGGAGGCGAGTAATGGCGGCGTGATCACGTGATCAAAGATGGCAGCCCCCATGATACGCCGCTGTAAAGCGTCTATAGGCCGCAGCGTTCATTGGGTGAGCAAACTTTCTGGATCAACCGTTAACCGCCACCTGACAGGGTGGCAGGGTGGGTGCGCTGCCAATCCAGTGTCGGGAACCCATTCAGCGTTACAGACGCCAAACCACTTAAAGTTTCCGGATACATCATAACCAGGTTCAGCAGTAGTCGAACAGCCCAAGACGTGTTAGCAAATTTGTCCGCGTTTCAGATTGGTCCAAATGGTCGTGATATCATTGCGCGGGAATTTTGACGGGTGTCCCCCGAAATATGAGACATGTTACTGCGCAATTTCCTTTCCTCAAATACAATTTTCGACTGGTGTCCACCGAGATATGTGAGACAGTTACTGCGTAATTTCCTTTCCTCAAATACAATTTTCGTTTTCTTCATTACGGCCCCTCTTTCTTCTGTCTCTCCACTTCCTCCCTTCCTGTACGGTGCGGTTCAGGTGTCCACCGAGATGACGGAGAATTACAGCGCCATTTCCTTTCCTCAAAAACAATCGCGCTGAAGGGAGGTGGCGTTCCGTGGACTCCCTGGCAGCGCTACAACACGCTGTCGGGTTCCCCTCCTAAAGGCAAATATTAAGCGTCATTAGTTGGCAGTTAATTAATGCACCAACAGAATGTGAAGTGAACAATCGCGTAGCAGAATGCAGCGCTCAGGCTTTCGCCTTTCACCACTTTAACCGCTAAAGTTCCTCGTAATTTTTTTTTAATCGACCATACATGTTCAAGCCTTCACCTGTCATGGTTGGCAGGTGATGTGGATGGAGCATTCGCGAGGATAGATGGCCTTTCACTAGTTCATCGATGGCGTCCGCACTATTATTTCCTATAACTCCATTTTATACATCAGGTGCAACACTGCAGGCGTGCTACTACGCGCTTGTTATGTGGCCAAGTGGTCTAAAACAGATAAAGCGACAGTGTGTCAGCGTGGCAGCAGTAAGAGCGCATTTATTTAAGCTCAGGACAAATGTATCATGCACTAAGACTGCAGGCAAAACATTTACTGCTTGTCGCTCACCACAAGGAACGCACTACTTTTTGGTAGCGGATGTAGGCAGCGCAAACAACAGCGCTAGCTTTGACAGCGTTGCACCTAATGTATGAAACAGAGTTATAGTTCATCGATGGCATCCGCACAATTATTAGTGATAGTAAGACTGTTGCCCGCAACTTCGCCTGCGGCCTTGTCTCCCCAATTGCACATCGCATTCTTCAAGGTGCCCCTTCCCCACAATCGCAAATCATCCTTATCTGGATTTTCAAGCAATCTAGCTGCCCACGCTGCAGCCCGAGAGTTAACCTACCAGCCGACAGATGGCGTATTGATGCAGGAATAACCCCCAAGCTTGCCAAGAAAATACATCAGTATACTGACTGACGCGGACCCTCATCCACCCGCGCACAAGTCGCTGACCAACACTCAAGCGAACATATGTGGCGACGGCTACAGAAAAACACCTACCCGCACCTGCTTCTACTCTCCAGAACCCTCCCAGATAGATAGAATCACACCAACATGCAAATTCCTCTCACAACCAGCCACACTACTGCCACACTCCCTTTGGGAATGTCAACACCTACCCTTCACACATCCAACAATCACCACAACCGAGGCAAGCTCGGGCCGCTGCGACACAAGGGCTTGCGGCCGTGTGCTCTCCAGCCCCTCCCTAAAATCCCTCAGAGATAGTTGTATACTTACGTAAGTATCCTAGAATTGGCGTGTGAGGCCGTGTCACTCCACGGGAAGTAGTCACCACAGCCAGACGCTCCGCTATTGCTGTCTCTTTTTCAGAAAACCTGTACTACAGCCGAAAAAAAAAAATGTACAGCCGTCTATGGAAAGCGAAATGGGAGCCACAACTAAGCTCGACGAACAGACCATAGAAGGAACACGCACACCCCTTCTATGTCCTATTCGTCATGCTGTAGCTATGAAATACTGCCATCAACTCTAGCGACAATTTACCTTGTTGAAATGGGAACGAAGTTCACTGTATCCGAGTTCCTACTATCCATCCACCCATCTTACTACATCAGTTTACAGTGATGCTCCTGGTAAAATGCAATTTGAAGTAATTTTTGCAGCACTAAAATTTCCACTTGGGAGCCCTTTGGAGCAGAGCAACGTCGCTTAAGTAGCAGACTCGAGCACCAAATATTCGAACCTGGTGCACTCTGGAGCAATAAAACATTGGCTTAGATGCACTCAGGAGCATGTAGCTTTTAGGCTCCAAATCTATTAGGTTGGCAAACAACGCTACAGAAGTTTTAGTGTGATACAAAGAGTGTTGTTATCGCCACACAGTCGCAACTGAGGAGTCTAAAATTTTTAGCTTTACGCTGTACGAGGAGACATCTTTGTGAAATATGTCCTGCCATGTTTAGTTGAGCATGCCATACACTGCACATACTCTCAAGCACAGTAGCTCAGATGTGTTGATGTGTGGTTCTTCACTTTTCGTTACAAAACTTTATTACATATCCTCCACATTGAGACCTTTTCTGTTTTTCATTTAAGTCAGCCAGTTCAATCTCACTTTCTGGGAGACTTGTGCTTGCCTCAATCAGAGGCAATCAATCAGACTCAGTCATCGCCCTATCTTTGCGAGCCAGGCCAGTTTTGACCAGCCCCTGTGCTGGCTGTAGAATTGACATTTCTGCCTGTAATAGACACAAAGTCTGCACTAACCCTGATGTACAAAGGTCCATTTCTTAAACAAGTGGCACAGCGCTGGAGTCACTATGTCGCACAACTGAAACTAATGGTGAAGTGCAAACACTGCAACTTTATGGAGCTGTGCCCATTATAATTAACACTGGCCTAGCATGAACGAGATCAACGTGGCAATTAAAGGTGCACTGAAGAGGAATCTGAACTCATATTTTTGGCGTGGGAACTCGATCTATATGTTCCCAGCATTCTTAGAAACTTCGATTTACTGCCCTGTGCGGCCGATTTCCTCAATTAAATCAGATTAATGTCTGGCTCCTGCCTTTTTTTTTTAATTCCCCGCATACGGTGGGAGGAGTCGACCAACGCATGGAGTGCCTTTCAGGCAGTCGCGTAGCGACTTTGATTTTGCTTTTATCCAGTTTATTTTAGGTTTCCGTGAATAAATAGGTCTAGTCAAAAACTACGTAGCTGCAAATTAGGCCCATGGAAATAAAAATACGCATGGACGCTTTGCTTTCGCCGATGACTACGTATCACTCTGCCGGTGGCAGAGCGGCAAGCCGCCATGGGACTTGGTGAAAGGTTGGTTGACTCCTCCCACTGTTTGCAGGGAATTCAAAAAAAGAAGGCAGGAGACCGATGTTAACCCGATTTAAATTAGGGAAATCGGCCGCACAGGGCAATGCTTCGAAGTTTCCAAGAACGCTCAGAACGTGTAGATCGAGTTACAGGGGTAAAAATACGAGTTCAGATTCCTCTTCAGTGCACCTTTAAAATTGGACAGATCGAAAGTTCCCGGACGCGATGCTCGGCTGAAATAAGATGGAAGCACCAGAAACCCACATATAAAAAGTACACCATGGAAGTCCACATTGTGGTGTTTGTTTTTGTCCATTTACTGCAAACTTCGGGATTTAAGGAAAGAATGATGCACGAGAGTCCTGTATGTTATAAGTCGGCTTCAACGGAACTTTTCGAAGCTTCGAAATGATACAAAACGATCAGAAACCTGCGGAGCTTCGATATAAACCAAGCATTACCTTTGGAACAGTGGACCTGCTCAAAGCAGAGTGCTCCTGGCTGGTCCATGTGACTGGCATCAGCAAAGATACCCTTGCATTTTCATACAGTGTCAGATACTAGCTTTTAAACCCTAAGCTCATGTCATCTTATGCACACTCTAATCTGCTTGCACAAAATGAAGCACTCAAACTGTTTCCGATAATCATAGCATAAAAAGGGCCGAACACTGACCAAAATATGTCAGGAGACTATGGTGGAAACGAAAAGAGTGTGCCTCAGATTCTAAGAATGCAGCACTGCAATATCAAAGAAATGAGGATGTATACCTTTGATATGGCACTGAAAATCGCATAAAAAGCCGTTTTGCAGTTTACCGCACAATTATCCCTGTAGCCCACCAGATGACCACACCACAGTAAAATATAACTTGTTTAATGTGCACAGCTTTCTGATCTCTCTTGAGTGTTCGTCATGTTTTATTATAGTTCACACTCTCTCTCCAGTGCGCCCTTTAATGAAAAGCAACCCTCTCTTTGCTTCATCAGCCATGCGCTTTCAGCTTTTTGAGGCAAAAATGACCACGAGCTTTGAGACAACATTTATTTATCAACCAAAGAGATCATACATAACACTAAAAAGAAAAAAAAAAAAACTCTGCATAAAGAATACTTGACAACGGTTATTCAAAAGCAATGTATTATCAGCATTTCACTGCTCTTCCTTGACAATGTCATGATCTCATTGCAGAAAAAAAAAAATTTGGGCTAACAACAATGCTCTTTTGAAGTGACATAGCATGCCAGAAAAAAAAAAAAAAGGGGCAAGAGAACAAAACGCGCAAAACCGCGATACTTAATGACAAAAAAAAAAAAAAAAAACAGTTCTTGTGAGTCACACTGACATACTAGTCAATTTGGCCACAGGGCATGCTGCATTTTGAGCGATAAACAGCACAGAGCAGAGGAGGAGCCTAACTGTAGCGACAAGGCACGAGTCATGATAGAAAACGTGTGACTGCTGTCTCGTGACACTGCCTCCCCTCAGCGGCCCAAGCAAATATACCGAGTTCCCTACTCAGAGAGGCACGTCCAAAGTGGCTTCTGGAAGGAGCGCTTCTGCCTGGACTAACGGTGTGAGTACATAACCAGGTTCACCAGAGAGAATGGCTAGCTTCCCACCAGCAGAAGGCTCACTGGGGGGCACTGGCTCTGCAGCAGCAGCCATTGCAAACATGCCACAGCACTAGTAAAAGAACCAAGATCCTAAAGTGAAAAATGAGAACAAGCACAGCCACATCATCGTGCAGCTGGGAGGACAAACGCAAACTGCGTAGCCGTGGCAGCGATGTGCGCAAAAGGGAACTGGGAGCAATAGAGCAGAGATAACCTTGAAAAAGCGCTTTGTAAAAAAAAAAAAGGGGGGGGGGGAGAGAGAGAGAGAGCTGTTGCCTAAGGCTGCCAGTGAGGAGGAGGAGTCTGTGCGAGAGGGGAGCGCAAAACGGGAGAAGTGGTGGCCAGCCTGTCTTCTACATGAGGCAGCACCTCTTCTTCCTCTTCTTCTTGACCTGGAGTGCTGCCCGGGTGGCCATCTCGAACACCTCCCGCACGCCCTCCTTAGTCTTAGCCGAGCATTCGAGGTAGCCAAAAGCGCTGATCCTGTCAGCCATGGCACGACCCTCCTCGCTCTTCACAGGTTCCTGCTTCATTTTCGCCAGCTCCTGCAGAACGCAACAGCCCCGAATGTGAGTGACAAATCCAGAGCCCCTCCCTACAGGACACGCAAAACCCTGCAAGACAGCAAAATTCTCTTGCTCATGCAGGACGTCAGCTCTTGCACACACCACTCCTACATACCACCATTGCTTCCAACCAATCATGCTTCATTCCTGCAACTTTCTTCAAAGTGTTGTCTAAACAGGGGAATGTGGGCGGCATGCAAGATGACTATGAAATGAGCAGAGGTTTTCCCAATACATGCACGAGTGAAAGATAGTTCCCACTGGCTTGCTACTTGTACAGCAGTCCTCTCGAGAATCAATGCAATGTTCAAGCATTCTTCTTCGCTCATAAGTTGCCCAGAGTAACTCACCTAGCCTTCACAGAAAGAAAAATAAAAATAGCGGTAGCTCGCAATGGAGAAAAAAGGTGGCGATAATGATGATGGCCTGCAGCCTCTGGCGTTATCTGTGGGCGGCACCTGGAAGCTCCTGTGCACTTGAGTGGCCTCAGCGATCAAGTGCCGCGTACTCACAGCCAGAGCTGATCGCGGAGGCCACGGTGCGGGCATTTCAGAGGCTATTCCCGCATAGGTCGTGAAACGTTTGGGTGCGGCCCTTACACCGATCTTTTTTTAAAAAATATTTCCTTTGGGAAAACAGGGTGTGGCCCGTACACGGGTGCGGCCCTTACACGTGTGTGTTTATACAGTATGCTCAATTTTGAGAGTAGAAAAATTTCCGCAAATTTTATCCCGCGTAATAGGCGCACCCCGAACTTTGAGCCGGGTTTTGTGATAAAAAAGTGCGCCTATTATGTGAGCAAATACGGTATTTTGTTATAGAGATACATCATCGTATAAAAATGTTCAATTGAATTCACTGGGTAGGGGGGTGCTAACGGTGATAGGTTTCGTCCTGGTGCTCAGTTTTTTAAGTGACAGTGCTGCAATGCAAGGAAGCCACCCTAGTTGGCACTGGCCTGCCACCGCTGCATGCTGCGGTGCTATGCGTAGAAAAGCCAACCTAACTGGCGCTTGGCAATTGTTTTTTTTTTTTTGGGAGACTCCACAATCGCTGCGAGCAGCTACAAAATGGCGCTAAAGCTACGGAAAAGGTCTCTCCCAGAAGCTGCTCTTTCACTGATTAAATTCTGCTCATCCGGTCTGAGGTTTTGGCGAAATTTTATAGAACAAACTTTAGCAATGTCGAGCTATTATGAGACTTTTACCAGTTTTTTTACCTACTCCCTATAATGAGGTTTCGCTGAGTTTATTATGAATACCCATCACATCCAAAGGGCGGCACTACAGGGAGGTTATTCACTTACATTAAGAAAAAAGAACACATGGAAACAAAAGCATTCTACAAATTACCAAAAAAAAAAATTGTATCTAGGAGACAAAATTCGTCACAGAAGAGATATAGCACAGCAAGTGTACAAGATAAAATAGATTCATAGGGCACCCTCAACAATACATAAAAAATAGGCTGCACAGACTGCGGCATCTGGGGGCATGTTTCACTCCTCAAGTGTTCACAAAAAGGATGGAAAGTTGAGCACATGCAAATTTTTCAACATTGTCACGTCTAGGACTTTTGTGCAGTACTTTTAGGAAAAAGTTTTTATTGAATCTCGCATTACAGTTGGTAGCACTGTATAAAAGTCAACCTCAATATTTTCCTGCATGAAGACAGCCACCTCAGACTACCGTTTCCGATTTGTGAAGTCCAATAAAACTGAAGTCAGATTTCTGGGGCAAACCTTGCAGCTATCTGGCATAAGCTATACCTAACTACGCTGAGTGTATTATTTGAATTGTCTTTCAGAGAAAAAGTTGGCAAGCATTAGCACTAATAGTGCCAATATAGGCTATCTAGTCCAAAGCCCCAGTTATAAACTCCCAGATATTTGACTGCAGCATTGCTTAGTTTAAGAGAAACACATTTTGAACAAAACTGTCACTGTCCAAGAGAGTACAGCAGATAAGAAAAGTCAATGGAAATTTGATGGCAACGACTTGGGCCACCATTCCAGAATTACTCAAGTGGATTTTCACACTTGTCTCATCACTCAATGCCAGCTGAGAAGGACAGACAGCTTTGGGCTATTATTCTAACACACTGTGGATTTACGAAGTATGTATTGCTACAAGCTGCGACAGTGTCTAAAACAAATAAACAATTTTCAGCAACTTTTGTAGCAATTTTCTTGCAAAAAAAACTGGAACTGCAAGACATACTCAGTAGTTACTGCTGCTACCATCAACATTTGGGCAGCTGGCTCACTACACACAGTGAGTCTCATGGCTCTTTTGCACACCTCTCATTCCAACGATGGGACAATTATGTTATGGAGGTAACTGGAAGCAAGGGTTTCGGTGCCTCAGCTTTTTCTCTACCATACTCAGGCAATTTCTGGCGCTGACTCATAAGAATACTTTTGCAGTGATCCAATTTTTGAGGACTTCTAACCAACACAAATGTAAGTACGTGGCAGTAAGCTGTTCTTATGCAGTAAGAGAACGAAACATAAGAACCATAATCAAAGCCTGCTGTTCAGTAGGGCATTGGTTTAGGCAAACTGCAAGCAGATAATGAAAACCTGAACAATCTGAGAGTGGCAACTATGAAGAAAAATGGCACATATGCAGTGCAAATACATGTCTACTGCTTTGTGGTATCTGCACGATTAAAAATCAGTGGCTAGGAGAGTTGGTATTTCAAGCTTTCATTCACACAGCACGAAGACAAACACTGACACTGACACATTCGCTTTGGAATTTGACTAACAAAAGCACCACAAGCTCTCTGATGAATGCAATGAATGAATTAAAAAAATTCGGCCTACAAATGCAACCACCCTCACTGCAAAACGATATCATACTACTTTGCATATCTGATGAAGTCTGCGACTTGCGATCTACACACCCTCCTTTCTGAGGTAGAATGCTATAGATGAAGTTAATGGAGCATTAATGCAGTGAATACTCAAAATCTGGCGCCACCTCTTCTACACTCATATGTGCATTTCATTTCCTTAATAAATCAGGATATGACTGGGCACTGTATGTCTCCAATGCGTCTCTACGCTGCCCCTGCCTCGTGGAGGACATCAAATTTACTTTGGAGGTGTCCGCAATGCTGCAGTTCACAAAACTGACCCAGATTTGTTTTTGTTTTCTTTGTTTCAAAATAAGCGTGACACAAAATAACTCGAGTGTTTAGCTTTCAGGGAGCCGTACCTTGACGGTGGCTGGGTCCGAACGCAGGTCCTTCTTGTTGGCGACCAGGACTATGGGGACGCTTGGGCAAAAGTGCTTGACCTCAGGGTGCCACTTCTCCAGGATGTTCTCCAGGGAGTCGGGGGAGTCGATACTGAAGCACATAAGGATCACGTCTGTGTCGGGGTACGACAGAGGCCGCAGCCGGTCGTAGTCCTCCTGGCCAGCCGTGTCCCACAACGCCAGCTCCACCTGGCAGAACAGAGGAGAATGATCAAATGCATGGACACAAGATACGGGAAGAAAAATTAAGAATGTGGCAATAATTCAGAAATCGAACCGGAAAATCAACTTCTGAAAAGGGTCCCATGGACTCGGTAGCAAAAGTCACTGCTGTACACCACAAACATTTAATTCCCAGCAATTTTATGACCACATCCCAGAACAAGTAGCTACATCAAAACATCAGCTGATACCTCGTATCTGCCAGCTACATAATTACCTCTACTGATAAGGTACAAAAGGATTTTAAGACAACCATATGCTGCAGTGGCCCAAGGCACTCTTCTGCTACCGAGCCGGAGGACCTGGGTTGAATCCCAGCCATGGCGACCACACCCAAGTGGCAAGGAGCCCTCGCCGCATTCCTGAGAGCCCCTAGAGCTTCGTTGTGATGATTACGTGGTAAAAGTGAACGCAAAAGGCACCTGTGTGCTGCGATCTCAGCGCACATCAAAGAACCTCTAGTGTTCTAAATCAATCCGGAGCCTCCAATATGATGTTTGTCATGCTCCATGCGTCATTTCGGGATGCTAAGCACCACAATTCACCTTTAGGTCATGTTTAACAAATAAATGAAACTAGCTTTATAACAGGAAAATTAACTGTAGTTTAGCGCATGCCATCAACAGGAAATTGGCCTTTGACTCGGGAGGTTCCTTGTGTGTATCATCATCTAGCCTATGGCTTCTTGAAAATTAGTTTTGGAGGAAAGGAAATGGCACAGTAATTGTCTGGCATCTTGGTGGACACCCGAACCACATCATAATGGAAGGTAGGAAGGCGGGAGTGAAAGAAGAAAGAGGTGGTGCAATGGTGGGCTCCAGAATAATTTTGACCACCTGAGGATCTTTAACATGCACTGACATCGCACAGCACATGGGTGCCTTTTTGTTCCTCCATCAAAAGGCAGCCGAGCACCCTACCACTGAGCCACTGCGGTAGGTAAACTTCATCTTGAACGTGCGTAAAGCGGACAAAAGTGCCCCTACAGCATACAGCACATGGGTACTGAGGTCAATGAGTACAAATAAGTACCAGTTGATTCCAAGCCAGGATGCAGTGGTCGCCTAATTCCCCAATTTCTTGGCCAATAAATGCAACACCGCAAAAATATTAACAAGCTATCAGAAAGGGAAAAGCACAGTAACTATATTAATCGGGGTGGACCCGTGAAATGTCTCTGGTGAGGGTAGATCCGGATGAAGGAGGGGGTGACAGTGAGCCACAGAATTAATACTTAACTACTCTTGTTCTTTTACATGCAGTGACATCACAAAACACAAAGGAGGGTCTGCTGCAGCAGCACAAAAGCAAGCTGTGTTGCACAATTTCAGTGGCAAACTGCACCTCACAAAACACAGACAAGGTCAGAATGACAAAACGACTGAACTAGCATCGCTCTTGTCAGTTCAACCTCATTCATTTAACAGCTCATTTCAACCTGTTGGCCCATATAGCTGCTTGAACTCTTAAATAAACTTCTGGCTAAAAAACTTACAGCAACAAAATGTGCGCACACGAACATATACTGCAAAGCAGCTTGCCACTTAATTTTCAGAGCAAGGACAGATCTAGACCCTTAGCAAAATTTTCGCTGCCACTTGTAGAGCTAAACAATGAAAGTAGTGTACGCTGCAGCAGAAACCTAGCTATTCCATTTTTTTTTTATTTGTTTCCCCAAGACCAAAGAGCAGGTCTTAGGAGCCATGTTAAACGAATACGAGCCCCACATCAAGCAAAAGCCGGCGCCTATGGACACAAAAAAGGTCGGTACTGCCACGGGGCGTTCGATGAACGAGTGGAACCGGCAGCCCGTTATCGCACCCGGCCTCCTTACGCCTCGCGAGATACTAAACTACGTCAGTCCAGGTGCATCGGGTCAGGCACGACACTCGCCTCGCACGGGCGCGTCCGTGCACTGCATCCAGACGAAACTGCCGCGAAAGAGGCAGGAGAAAAAAATGGAAAGAAACAGGGACAGTGGAGCAACGGACGCGCGCAACTACGCGGATTCAGGCGACGTCGTCATTCCCCGGAGGCTCACACGCTATTCACGCGACCTACAGACAGCCGAGGAAGCAAGTGCACAACGACGATGGCATATCAGGCCGCGCGCGTAATCGTTGCATTGCAGGGGCATCGGCATGCCCGGCAACAATCCGCCGCCTTCTAGAAAGGCTACGCCCACCGCCTTCGAAACGCTCGGACAGAACAAGCAGCGAAACCGAAACGCAACAGTTCGCCCCTCGCACTCCGAAATCTTCCGCACAAACGCCGAAAAATCGCTAATGCTGAGCCTCACATGTCCCGTGCAGGTTCTTTTGTCGACGAAAACGGCTAAGTTTTAAGAGGAACGAACGGTGCGAAACTATGCATACTCCAAAAGCAAGCAACAAGCGGGACAGGGCTTTCGTTGGGTGGCGGCCGGGGATGTTCCCGAGCACATGCCGCCCGTATCGATCCACCGCTACTGCTCTCCCGGTTCGGGCGTGAGCATCGCCGTCCAACTTGGCTGGGAACGAAACCGGCGCACGCCAGACAACATCCAAGACCGCGTAACCGACACGACGACGAAGCCGCCTCCGGTGAGCGCGGTCGAGAGGGATTGCAAAAAGCAAAGCGGCCACCCGGCTGCTGCTGCCACTCGCTACCCGAGTAGAGACAAGAAAACGGGGCGCCAAAGAGATTTCGCGCTCTCGATTTCCGCACTACGTGACTGAGGACGAACAAGCGCTCCGGCGTCAAGGCGGCGTGCCGAGCTGACGAAAACAAAACGTACAGAGAGAAAAAAAAAAAATAAAGGCGACGTGCTGCTGCTACCCTCCTCGAGCCGTTCCGTCGGCGAGGATTAGTCATGCGCTCCGCATCCTGAAGCACGCCCTCGGAGCAGCGCGTGATAACGCCGCTACCGCAGGCACCGGCAATGAATCAATAGCACACCCCAGACGCGCCCAACGAACATAGAGCAAGACGAATGTCTCGAAGGCTCCCTTGAGAGATTCGCACAACAATGCGTCACCAAAGCTGTCGCATAAAAAAAAAAAAAAGCGGGTAGCACATCACGAAGAAGTCGTCCCCCGCCCCCTTTAATAAAGCGCTCGTCACCGGCATGACAACACGCTGAGGTCGACGGGGGCCTGTTACCTCGAAGGAATTGCCACGAGCAATAAAAGGCGCACAAATGACCATTCTAAACAGTTTTGTCCCTGATCATTAGGGAAGCGACGTCTGCAAGCACAGACTTTCGCACCGGCAAGACGCCGGGTTGAGCTGTGCCAATGCTGTGCGTTCCTCGCCCGATCGTTTGTCACCGACGGTTGTCACGCCTGCAAATCCCGTCAACAGGCGGTCTTAACAACAAAACGACTCAGCGCACACGTAAGAAACATCTGCGTGCATATATAACACGCAATTATGAAGATCGAATACGTTTGCTGCACGACATTGCAAGGGTTTTTTTGTTTACTACAAGGGACGCTCGCAGCCTCATTAGGCTTAAAAATGCGAATGGGCAGTACCAACGGATAGCGAGAGCTCGCTGCAGCTACCGGCGATACGCACCTGCTTCCCGTCAACTTCGATGTCGGCCACGTAGTTTTCAAACACAGTGGGGACATAAACTTCAGGAAACTGGTCCTTGCTAAACACGATGAGAAGGCAGGTCTTTCCGCAAGCTCCATCTCCGACTATCACAAGCTTTTTCCGGATAGCAGCCATGTTACGCTGTGGGTACCTCCGATGAACCTCGCTGTTGGAGCCGTGCTTACGCCGTGTAAAGATGCGGTCAAGGCCGACACAAACCCCAAAGTTTAGGGCATGCGACGATCACTCGCTGCCGCGCTGCCGTACCGACAATACTCGTATGAAACGGATAAGATTCCAACGGTGACAGGACAGCCACAGCGATCCTCAGAAGAAAATATTCACCATGTTAGCGGGCGCCGCCGCAACTGCCCCTGGCGGCAATAATTTGCTACAGAAATTCCTGGAATACGACAGTTCTTGAGAATCGAGTTTTTCAGTCATAGAAAAGCAATTTAAATATTTTTAAAACTTATATGGACGTATTTTTGCGAAAGTTTGTTCAAATTTTTGGTATTTGACTCACACATTAAACACGACAAACGAAAGCCGAGCGAAGTTCAGCCAGGTTTAGCCGAAAGCCGGTGAAGTTGAGCGCGCGCTAATGCCCGGTGCTTTGTCTTGGGTTTTATCCCGTTGCTCTTGATCACAAAGTCTCAAGTTTGTAACCGTGTGAGAAACGTATCAGAATGCCTCGAGACCGAAAGCGGCCTGCAAGTGATGACGGGAGAAAACCGTGCAAGTACGGCTCGAAATGCTATCGTAAGAATGCGGACCATTTAGAGAAGTTTAAGCACCCAGAGTCAAAGGTATGTAAACTAAGTTACGCTGAAAGAACGAGGTCTGATTAACGTAGTCTGCCAAATTTTGTTTGCAGGAGCCTTCTGATGAAGCCGGTATTCCTGGAGACGGAAGTATGTATTTATTTATAAAATACTTGACTGTTGCGGAAATAAACGCGAGCAGTAGAATGCTTCTCTCAGCTAAACGGGTGGATTGTTCGAGCTCAAATTTAGCACAGAAATGGCAGTTGGTCGGCAGAATTGTTTCGTGCTACTTTTTTTTGGGTTACTTGCATGAATTGATCAAAAAAACTCGTATATTCGGATCGTCTGCGGCGACGACGAATTCTGCCAGCGATCGCACCGGTGGCGCCATCTCGTTTGTCGATCGTGCAGATTCGTCAGAGAGAGGGAGGGGGGGGGGGGGGGGAATGATTTGCGGGATGTTTGAAGACTCTCCTCACCAAAAACTTAAAATTTAGTGGCGTTTTGTCCAAACTACGTTTAGTGTGATCATAGATAAAAGAGCTGAAAAAGGGTCTTCAAACCTTTTGCAAAACAACCCGACTCCCATCCCTTGCCGAATCTTCACGGCCGACAAACGAGATGGCACCACCGGTGCGATCGCTGACATAGTGGCATAACTTTCTTCGTGGTCGCCGCAGTCGATGTGAATATCCGACTTCTGCTGATCGAATCAGGTAAGTACTCCAAACAAACGTGGTATAAAACAATTCTGCCGACCAAGTGCCATTTCTGTGCGAAATTTGAGCTCGAACAATGCGCCCGTTTAGCTGGGACAAGCATTCTACGGTGCGCGTTCATTTGCGAACATGGTATACATCATAGCACTAAACAACGAAGACAAAGGAGAAGAGGACAAGACAGGCACTTGTTGTTGTCTTTGCTGTTTAGCACTATGAGGTATAGTTCAATCCAACCAGCCCAACTTTCCATTATTCTAAGTTGCATTCTAGTATTTTGGGCACTGTTTCACTCTCCTTATGTAACCTTAATAATCCAGCTGTTCTCTCCTGTCTTATTGGAATTTCCGTCTGCAACGCAAGGATGTTATGGCACGCCAAGCATCACTCCTCTCCCCCGAAGGTGCAGAGGATTTGTGGAACACTGCATCCTTCCACTGGTCACTCGAGAAGGCTCTGCCGTTTTTCATCTTCTGAGTGGTGGCGGCAGGCAAGGCTCTACAAAGACCTTCTTAGAGTGCGTTGTGGTGTCCTGGAAGGAGAAGAGAGACACGCTCGTGTATTGGCTGAGTGGACCAGAAATATCTCCCTTGCCTTCTTTGCTTAGCACTATGATGTATAGTTTAATCCAACTAGTCCAACTTTCCGTTATTCTAATTACATGTTATTGTTGACCTTCGTAACCTTGGTCAACTTCAGCTTTGTAATCTGTGCTGTCATTTCTTGTCACAATGCAGCGAAGATTGTCCAACAGGCACCTGTGAAAGATGTGTCATCGCCTAAAAAAGAGAAAAAAGCAACTGCTGATAGGTCTGATGAACCAGCTACTGAAACGGAGATGCAAGGAAACGATAGCAACGAGCTTCCAGACTCGCCTGACGATGTTCGGGAGTCAATCAAGCAGAAGTTTTTGGTGGAGATGCCGGATGATTTTTACGACTTCTGGGACTTCTGTAGCTCTCTGAGCAAAAAGGACCCCTCAGGTACGGCTTTATGTGCAAAGCAAGCGTTTAACTCTTTCCTTACCACGGCACTAGGCATCGATCGCCGGCGAGCGAAGTTATTGAGCGCGAATTTTAAAAATACCACTGTGCCCTGGACTTGTGGCGCCATCTCGGTGATTGTATACAAAGTAGAGTTTCCGTTTCTGCATGGTTCACATTTTTACCGCGTGGCGGCGATTTTTAATGGGCGCGCGGGTGCGAAGGTTGACGCTATTCTAGGTACTATAGTTGACGCGCACTTGAGCGGAGTGATGGCGTCGACATCCAAAACCGCGCACGCTCGAAAGATCGCAGTTTTGCTCGATCCCGACGACCCGGCAAGTGATCTTTTAGACTCATCGAGCACAGATGACTCGGACATCAATGTCCCGTCGTCGGAGTTCAGCTCAGATGAGGAAGACGCAGCTGATCAGCCGGAAACATCAGCTTTCATTAATTATTTGTGATTGCTAATTTTTATTACCCATTTTGTTATTACTGTATTTCTTTCGTAATGTGCTTTTGTACTGTGCATTTAACACGCGCGTTTTGGTATATAGTATTGTGCTATAAGTTAATCTTTTCCTTGAAAAAAAAAATTTAAGTAGGACCAATCAAGAACTTGAATATTTCACTATGCGTCTTGTAATTTTTCCTAACTCAAAGAGTACTCAGTGTATGGGTATCATTTTATAAAGATATGTTGCCTATTGATATATCCACAATTTGTATATTTTGGAATTTCGGTAAAAATTTTTTTGCCAGAGATATTACTCCTTAGTCAGAAACTTTTTGCATTTTTTGTTTTTTTTTTGTTCATGAATATTTTTTTATGTAAATCAATTTTTTGTGTTTCTTAAAAATAAATACTGCTTGAAAGCACGTTCATTTACCTTCACTTTTATGTACCGCATGGCACTCTACATTTAGTAGCTGTTGCACAAAGAATTCGTAACTAAACCATACAAAAAACAGCCAATTTCCCCGTGGTAAGGAAAGAGTTAACAAGTGTGGCCACTTGTTTAATTGCATATTTTTACTACTCGCAGCATTCTTCAGCGTGTTCTTAATCTTGAAATTCTATTATTTATATTATTAGTTCCTGCTTCATGCCACACTGACACATTTGCGAACAGTTAGGGGCAATTTGTTGACCATGTATTATGTAGCCTGATCATTGCTTAATCATGTTTGCATCAACAACGACACAGAGCACGTGTCGCTTTTTTCCACAAGACAACCCCCCTCCCAATTTTTTTTCGCCTGTTCAGGTGCTCTTCATGACCTGCTGGGCTTGAAACTAGTTGGTCCATTTGATGTTTTGGCTGGAAAACTGACAAACAAAAGTGTCAAGACACCTGATGACTTTCTTCGTCATTGGAGGTACTTCTATGATCCGCCTGAAATGCAGACTGTTCTGAGTGCTGATGATGAAACAATGTACCACATTGGCTATTTCAGGTAAGCACTTCAAGCTTTTGACTATGTTTCTGTAGGTAGGTTGAAGTATATTATTGGCTGCGCTGTGGGGAACATGTATGTTTATTTCTGGAAATATCAGTTGAAGGACGTCAATATGGTTTCTAAAAAATAATCACTTTTTGTGGGCTGTTGTCTGTACTGAATGTACTGCTGTTTTTTTCCTTATTTGTTCATTTCTGGCAGCAAAAAACATATGCTCAGCTGTGTAGCACACGTTTCTGTTTAACTGTCTTCGGTAATGCTGTCAACTCTTGATAATTCCAACTCAAAGGGAATGTAAAATTTGTTCGCATTAAAGAAGGCTTTCTTAATGAACTTGTTGTTGACGTTACCAAAGAAAATGTACGTTCAAATGAGCCAAAAGTTCGAGTCAGACGAATTTGAATTAACGAGAGTCCACATTATTTGTGTTTTAGATTTCATTTTTACTTGCAGGTTTTGCAGTGCTAAGTATCTGTTGAGATTGTTTTAGAACGTTTAGTACTGCTCAGTTCGGAGGAATATTGAAGGGATGTGCTCACTACATTACACTGTTTTATAGCTATGAATGTATGCTGTTGCATTGGAGCAAACAGTGATTGATGCAGCTCACGTTGCCTTGTGTTTGTTACCTTGGCTTCTCTACCTAGAACAGAAACTTGCACAAGTTGGCGTCGTATTGTCGATGTGAATTTATAGACAAACAGGACGCAGGAAAAACTTCAGAGGACACTTGAGTTCCATCTTAAGGGTGTGATGCAAAAGCGTTAATGGCTCCCTTCAGCGGCCTGGAATCTTCTCTGCACATCACTTTGTCTAGGTTCTGCCTACATGCTCATATATGCGAATAGGTCATTCTCTACTTTGCATTCATCGATCGTGAGGAGTCCCCCTCGTGCAGTGGTGCAGCAGTTAAGTGATGCGCCACTGCCCTGGCAGGTAGCTGTTTCAAACACAGCCACTAGAGTCGTGACTTTAAACGGACACTGAGGAGAGCTCTATTAATGTTTTTTTTTTATAGCAAAATCCGATAGCTCGGCATTTCATGGCTTTTTTGCCACTTGGCCGGCAGCGAAAGATGCATTTATTTTTAAGAAATGTGGATTCGAAGTTGAAAAAGTTTTTCCTGCCGCTCTATTCAAACTTGAGATTCTCCTATGACGACACAGGACTAAGTGACGTGACACATGACGTAACGCAGACTCCGTGATTTCTGCAGCCAGCAGTGCGGCCTCGCAGCAGCTGGAAAGAAAGCTACCGCCGGCCACACGTTGAAGGCATCTGTTGGCTATTGTGGCCGTCGCTACTGTCGCTTCGTTTACGTTTGCGCCGGTGTTTTGCCAGCGTTACGATGGATCCCGTTCTTGAAGTCGTCAACGAAGTTCTCGCAAATAGACACCTTTAGCATACCGTGTACCTTGTTACCATTAGCGGAATACCGGGAGCCCGCCTAACACCGGTGACCAGGCGCTGATTGGTCCCGATGCTGCAAGCGCGCGCATAGCTGCCGGGTACCTGGCGCCATCTGGCGACATCAAGGAAATTTGCGCATGCATTGGCTGCGCCTCAGTGATTCGCGACTTCTCGTGTCCCAGGGTTACTAGAACCATTGGTTCTAGCAACACTGTTTTGTCCTATGATGTCACCACGCTTGCACTTGCGAGTTTGGCCTGTGGCGGCGATACCTGTATTTTAATTCTTGCTCTTTTCTATGTTACAAGAACTTTGTTGTCAGTATGAGTGGCATTTTTGTAATCAGGAGCTGGTATTCTGTCGATACAAGCCAACTTCAATTTCTCCTCAGTGTCCCTTTAAGAGCTACGGGTGGGGTTTGTGAGACCCAGGCTGCTCTCCTCGAGCAACCTCCCACAACCAGTCATTGATTTAACTACCACAGTGGGCAATTTGCTCGCATCTGGTGGGCTGGTTGTGATGATGTCACACGGTTGTGTGAGCTAGGTGGCAGGAGGGACCCCTGCTTTTTTGCTCACCACACCGACAATGCTGACACCAGATTTTCTGCAGAACGTGAGCGTTGACGGTGTTGGGATAAAACAACAGACGTGCACATACAAAGCTGATGTGCATCTCTTATCCCATGTTTTAAGGTGAAAGCCTTTTATGTCTCATGAGTGGCGTGGACACTGTGTGTCACGCTTTTACTGGTCCATAGCCATGCAGCAAGCCAATCCATATTCCAATCTATAATTCAACAAGCCAAACCATAATCCACAATCCAATCCATAATCCAAAAGGACACGAACTGTCAATGAAGAAAAATCGGAAAATTTGGGTCTAGGTGGGAATTGAACCCTGCGACTGGGATTCGAGCCCGTGACGGCACAAACAGATCAGCTTTAGTGGCCACTGCACGAGAACACTAGGTTATTGCTGCAGCCGGTCACGTCTTGTGTAAAACTGCAACACACTCGTGCTGTGCATTGCACATTTTCGTTTTCGTCAACTAATATTGCTATCAAAGTAATATTTGCGCTTTGCACTATGTGGCAGTAGTGACAGAGAGATGTGCGCTGCATGCGTTGGGATGGATAACATTGCAGCAGAAACTCGTCATTAGAGCAATGCTTGTTGATGTTGACAACATTGCTGCTGAATCGCGTCATACATTGGGTAAATCGGCATTGACAACAGAAGATATGCATAACTGGCTCTCAGTGGACACCTCAATCTCACTTTCAGGTACATGGTGGTGGTGTCCACCTGCAGAAAACTGCTTTCGCACAATATTTTGTGCTTAGCAATGCAAAACCACCAGCAAATTTTTTCTTAGTGTGGTCCTAGACTGCACCAACAATCTATACGTGGCCACTTCCTTCTCGGTACCAGACCCCACCACTGCTGAAGCGATCGCTATCACCTTTATCCTTAAATTGAATGACGCCCATAATCAGAGTTCACAAATCTTCACAGACTCACCGGCTGCCTGCCGAGCTTACACAAGCAGCTGTGTCCCAAGGCAAGCTCTTTGTATCTTGGGGCACACTCTCCAACAAGGGAATGTCATAACCTGGGTCCCCAGCCACGCAGATCTGGCTGGAAGTATCCTGATACCCTAGATTGCAATTATACTCACCGTTCGGGGCCTCCTCCCCCTAAGCTCTGCCCCCCATCCACCCACTACTCCACACACCTAGAAACCTGGCGTCTCAACAGGTGCCTATACCGCTAACCCCAAAGGCACCTTCCCCCGGAATACTCGTGCCTCCTCTGGCGAGTTCAGACGCTCACATACCTTCATTTCCACCAGCTTGTACCCATTGTATCATCAGTGGGTACCCAGCCAATTAATCAGGGTGAAATGATTGGGAAATGGGTCTATGACTCCACCTTGAGCGAACGAAAATACCTTGTGCCATGGCGCTCTTTGGCCGCAGGTGTCCTTGCGCCATAAAAATTTGCTATCATCAGCAGTTTCCACCACCTCCGTCGCCTTCTCCCAACACAATACGTAGATGCATGTCCTTGGTATGGCAACACCCCTACTTTCACCCATATTCCATGGACATGTCCACACTTAGCCAACCACCTCAAGCTGCCTGATTTGGCCTTGAAACAGTGGGAGGCAAAGCTGGCCAGTGTCTCCCTAGAAGACCGGGAGGCAGTGTTCACCATCACCAAGAAGTCAGCAGTAACCACTGGGGCTCTGGACTAAGGGCCCCACTTGCAACAGTTCCAGCCACCACTTCTGTCATTCAGTGCATATTCATTTAGTCGCTGTTCCCAAGTTGTGCATTTTGTATCCTGGCCATGAAAGCCACATTTCAATGGATGCAGGATGCACGGATACCAGTGTGTTGTGAGATCTCACCGTGCATTAGAAAACCGCAGATGGTCGTAATTAAAGGGTCAGTCTACTGAATCTTATCAGCCATATTTATATTATTTTATCAGCCATATTTAATTTTATCAGCCATATTTTATCAGCCATAGCTCTTTACCCAAATCACCGTTTAGCCAGGTGTGGTGCCAAGAAGTGTGGTATAACATTTTAAAATAGAATTTTTTGATGTGGGAACACACCTGTAGGCTCATATGGCAACCATGAAAATACAAACGTCATAGCAATTTATAAACTGCAATTTTCAAGTGCTGAGATGATTAAAAGAAATCGGCACTGAAAGGACATTGGTTATAGTATATGTTGCAATTATGCGAAGCCGGATTTTGTCATTAATAAAATACAGGAACGTGAGCACCACGACCATGAGAGGGTGTGGCAATCCAATCCAAGACGAAGCGGTGTCACACTGCACATGGTACCTTGTTTGACAGGGAGTATGTCAAGCTTGCAGAATCTGAGCGAAGTTGAAATTGAGAATATTGTCAAGGATGAACGAACAAAACTTTAACCCATATGTGTCAACTCCGGATAAACGCGGTCGCGACAGCCAAAGTGGTGACGAGAGTAGCGACGATTCCGACGATATCCGCCGCGCGGCGACAAACATGGCGACGCATTTCGAAGCCGGGCCCCTCACTTCGGACTGAATTCTCATTGTTGCTGTCTTTTTCAGCGTGTTCACTGGCCATAAATGGGGCATCAATCTTTCGCTTCGTCTCAACTTGTCTATAAGAAAACGTATAAGTGATAAATTTGCTTTTTTCTTTTAATTAGAGTGACGATTCTGCCGCTTCTAGGCTTAAGAGGAGAGTCGGTTTGTTTACAGTAATGGTTCCCCTCCTGAGAACCAGATGGCGCCACTATAGGCTGAGTTTATTTTTGAGTCTCTGCTAGCATACGCTGAACTAAAAGTGGGAATGTGCCTAATGTACATAAGCATGCATCTGTGTACGGCGCGAGCGACGACGTGATGTGCAACAGCGAGAAATAGCAGCAGCGCGGTGGTTCCACCTTGCCCGGGCGTCAACAGATGAGAACAAATAATTCTTGTTGAGGGGCTAGTTGGTGTATGTTTCCAGAAAAGGGTTGTAGCGCCGAAGAAGACAGCACATAGCCAGCCAGACGGGACAGGCGCGATGAGAACAGGTCCTAGTTTTTGCGGCGAGTGAATCCGCTTCGCTCCCTGGATTTTTGGACAAGTGTGAACGTGCCCTATAGCATATTAGAGACGGAAGCGCCAGTGCATACGTAGCGGTGGCGTTGGTGAGGCCCTTCTTTTTTCAAAAACACTTTTAAAAATATGATTAAGCAAAGTTAAACTATAAATTTTCACGTCAGTTACAGAAAAAGCGAGCGGTACGCCTTCTACAGTTCACTAGAACAAAACGTACGTTTCTGTGACATTGGGGCATACTAACGGTATGTAGTGTATTCACTTATGCTTCTACAAAAAAAAGTCTACCACTTGCTGCAACAACAAGAACGTTGGGGTCGCCACCATGCATTTTTGCGCAACTTTTAAGACCAAATTAAAATATAAATTCCTGCCTAAACCGGGAGCAGTTTCCTCGTTACTGACGTTATAGGGTGCCAACTACCAGAATATGGCATTATTTATACAGTCATCTCTGTTAGTAGACTGACCCTTTAATACAGACCCCGCACTCATCATCTCTCTTGGTCCCATTTGCAGCTTCATAACCAGACATACCACTTTCACTCTATTAATGTGTTGCTAGGACACCAACTAGTTCAGTGAGAGGATTTTATTAATTGAAAGTTCTTTATTTTGAGAGGAAGGCACAAGGCCACTGTGGGGGGAAACGAGGAAAGAAAGATAGTCGCACTCAAGGCATGAGTCGGTGTGTTCTTCATTTTGCTATTGCTGGACCCGATCAGAAGGCGCTCTTACACCACCCTGATCGGGCCATTTTGGCTCCCATATGCAGCAAATAAGAGCTGTGTTTCGGTATCTATGAGCGGCATGGTATGGTAATCTATTTGCTGGAGGGGCTCTATGGCCATTCTCCGGGTTTCGAATGCAGTACATTGACAGAGTAAATGGGTACGGTCGGCGCAGTAGTGGAGCCGGCAGTGTGTGCTTATTACTGTAGTGATGTCAGGCCGTCGCCATTTCGCCAGAGTATATGTGGTGGGAATGTGGAAGACGGGCCTTGCATGAAAAAAGGACCAGTGGAGTAAGTTCTTTGATGCGGGAATGACTTGAAGTATGGTGAAATTGTGAAAAGGCGATGAATCACTAATTGTGGTCTTTATGAGTTTTGTCTCAAGAGCTTTAAGTTGTGGAATTAACACTCGGGAACATACCTAAGGATATTTGCACATGTTATGCTTGTAGTTTCCTTGGTATTTTTCTGTTGCTTTTTCTTTCAAGTTAGCAATGCTCAGCATGACCTCTTCATCATTTTTCTTTCCATAGCTCACTGCTTAAGTTAAGAACAACGCAGCAAGCTATGGAAAGAAAAATGATGTAAAAGGTGAAACGTTAATAGACCGGAAGCGGGCAGAGTGGGTGAGGGAACAAACGCAGGTTAATGACATCCTAGTTGAAATCAAAGGAAAGAAATGAGCTTAGGCAGGGCACGTAATGCGAAGGCAAGATAACCGCTGGTCCTTAAGGGTAACGAAGTGGATTCCAAGAGAAGGCAAGCATAGCATGGAGTGGCAGAAAGTTAGGTGGGCAGATGAGATTAATTGGTTTGCAGGGATGCGGCGGCCGCAGCTGGCAAAGGACAGGGTTAATTGGAGAGCCATGGAAGCGGCCTTTGCTCTACAATGGGCGCCGTCAGGCCGATGATGGTGATCATTAGCGTGACCTAATTGAACGCAGTTCTGCTCCTTTCTTTTCACTGTGCTTGTTTTGTGTAGATTATTTAGTTTTGCGGTTCAGTCAGATTGCTGAACAATGCTTATCTTATACAGACACATGAGAAATTCTTTTTGCTTCATTTCAGGGATGACCCTGGAGAAATGCCTGTGTTTTTGGCATCCAATATTGCTTCAGAGGGCTGCAAAATCACAAAAGTGGCTGGAAACTTGTTTGCTGTGCTCAGGTGGGGAAGACCTTTTGTAATATTGGTTTCTTCACCGTGCTTTTGATGCTGTGCTGATCTTAATATACATATGTGTATGATGATTGGGTTGCATAACAAAGGAAATCTGCGAGCTGCATTGCCTGCTTTTCTGGTGAGGTGTGATTTAATTGCGCTTTCTCGGTTATTAGTGCAAGTGGTCCTGCAGAACCATGTGGTACTGTATTCTTCCCGAAAATGAAAGTGCCTTGGTCAAAATGTGCTCAACTGTCTTTCACCTTTTGGCTCTCAGCAAAGAAATCTCCAAAGCCCTGCAGAATTGCAAAGAAGCCGAGAAGAAGGCAAAGCTGCGCAAGCTCAATGGAGCACTGGTGGAATTTTCTGAGGCGAAGGGCCACTCGCTGCAGGAAGCATCCAAGAAGCGGCCGAAACCGCAGACTGCCGCCTGGCATGGTGCAGGCATGGTGGTACCGTGTGACAGCAAGCTCGAAACAGGCTACCGCAACATGCCGCTTTCAAATGGTGAGTTCTGTTCTGCGATTTTCCAACTTGAAAGAATGGAAAACAGCTTATGCATTGACTAAGGCACTGTTCTGTGAAGCATAGAGTTGTGGGCTTAGCTTTCGAGCTTTTGCTGCCAAACTTGAATTTGGCAAAAGTGTAGCATTGCCGCAGTAGTCGTGTCTTTATATACAGCTCTTGTTAAATGTATGTAGGCTACTTTGTCCATATCAGGAACTGTCTCCAAGCAGTGCTGTGGAGCTGGCATAGCTGTCTCATTGTTTCCAAGCTCTACGCAAAACAAGACAGCTGTTCTCATTTTTTAAAAATCTAGAGCAATGGTTCTCAGTCTTTGTAGCCTTGGAGAACCCAAACGACCTTTGAAAGGCACTGAGGAACGCCACATGTCTTAGCTTCTGTTCCTTCCTTCTCAGAAATGCCGAAATTCAATTCATGGTGACTGGCTGCAAGCAAAGCAGTCCACAATGAACAATTGCAGTGTGATTAGTCCTAAAATAAAGTGGGTAGAGAAAAGTGGTAGGGTTTTAATATAGTTAAGCTGAGTATATGTGCGAAAGCATGTGTTCATACTTCCCCATCTTCTTCTTCTTCTCCTCCCATTGGCTACAGCTGGTGCAATACTCCTCCAAACTTTCCCGAGCTTCCTCCTATTGGCTGCAGCTTGCCTTCTCCTCCTCCTCCCATTGGCTACAGCTTGCACGACGCTGCTCCGCACTAACCCGATAAAGATCCTTGCTCAGGGCTGAAACGTCTGGAGTAGTGCTTTCACAATAAAAGGTAGAGGTTAAGGCATGCATGGACCAAGGCACTTAGGGCACCCAAAAGCAGTCCAAGGAGCCTCAGGTTTCCACAGTACCCAGTTTGAAAATCCCTGCTCTAGAGTGCTGGGGGCACCATAGAGGCTTCACAGCACATCCTGAAGACAGCTTTGATCATGGATGAAGTAGTAACCTGTGTACTTTCAAAACAACAGTACTTTCGGGCCAAACATGTGTGAGCATGCATTATGTGTTTGCATTTGAAGGTATGTTGAAACATAATTGTGTGTCAGTTACTTGACATCCATCACGCAAAGCACTTTACATCAAATTACTGATGCCAGTTGCTCGTATATATGAACACAGAGGGTGAATATTTTTTAGGTCAAATGTTTTGATTCATTCTGGCACTATTGTACATGTACACATATCTGCCAGATGACCTCTGCATGTCTGCATTGTTGGTGCGACCTTGCAAACAAGAAACTGGGATTGTATGTAATGATGCATGGATTTGTGATGGCCATTGCACCACTTGAGGTGTTTCCAGCCTGGCTTGCTACTGTACAAAAGGGATTTAGGTGCAAAGCGCAGTAAAAAAATTATTTCGCTGTTGGCAAAGAGAAGGAAAATATTCAAGCATGCTGGGGCACTGAGACTCTTTTTGCATGCAGTACGCTTTCAATACCAGAGAGTTATGTTGCACCAGACTGGCTGTATCCAGGGCCTACAACTACAGGCTTATTAAAAAGCCTGAGGCCATTTCCACGTTAACTGTTGTGGGGTTGAAATAGGGGGAGATAAATGCGTTCTCCCCGTTTAACCGCGGCTGACATAGTTCAAAACCGCGCGGACCCCACCCCGTGGTCGCGAGCGCTATGAGCGCACGGCGACCACGGCGGGCCTTGCTCTACGGGAACAAAGGAACAACACACTGGCTGACACAAACAAGGCATTTATTGCTGCAATAACAATAACGCCAGCTAGCAACAAAATACACTGAGGAATCGAGGATGTCCGACTCACCAGCACGGTTACGAGCGAGCATTCGCCCACGGTAGGGCAGGGGGAAAAACTCCGAGGCCAGACGGGACGAGCTGAGGGGAACATGTTTCCACACGAGGTCACCCGCGGCGAAGAGCGGAGCTTTGCGCGTGAACGTCCACACGCTATCCCGGTCCCCGGGAGAAGAGACCCCGTCGCTCCCCGCGCGCGCGCAGCAAAATGCCGTTCGTGGCACTGGTGTCGCTGCGACGCGAGCGCCCTCCCCTGTTAGTTAAACACAACTAAGGGGAGGCTTGCGGGGAAGCTAACCACAGGGAACTAGTGCGTTGCGGGAAAGCGAATGCAGGGGACGAAGGCGTCCCCACACTGTTTCCAAGGACTTCATTTTGTATGTTATAAAGTATCCAGTGTGGTAAGTGGCTTTTATGGGGAGTGCAATGACTGAAGGGTGAATGGGCTGGATCAGTATTTTTGCGTGTTTTTAGGGTAGTTGCTGCTGTCTTGGAAGTAGGGTGAGAAGACTGGCCCTGACAGTTTGAGTTTGTGGTGGCGGTTGATGTCACAAGGACAGGAGTTAGTCTGCTTGTCAGGTTCAGGTAGGCGTATCCTGGGAAGGGAAAGTGGTGGAAGTGGCATAGCTCCCTGATGGGAGCTGCATAAAGATAGGGGGAACGAGGGTAGATTTGTTGATTTGCCATTGTATATCATGATCTTCTCTATTCAGAGGCTACCTCTCAACTTAATCCTTGTCCTTTGGTTGCAAAAGCATCCTTGTGCCATCTGCTCATGGTCGGCCATATTGAGGGAACAAAGGAAATGATGGGTGCCAATCCAGATGGCTTTGAAAAATGACCGCTGGCTAATAACAGAAAAGGTTTCCTTCTAGATGTTGCACTAATCAAGGACATTCGACTTATCAGTGGGAGATGTGAAAGAGTAGTTTCCAAGGTAACACCTTGAACTGAGGTGGGATACATACTGTCACATAGTGGTGATGGCAGTCAGAAAGACGGCGAAAACGGCTTTTAAAAGACACTATCTATTAAGCAGACCTGTGCCCAAAAAGAACTGAATAACTCGGCGGCAGCATAGCAACAAGCGTGATTTGCGGTCGTCAAACAGAATGCCCGCCATTCTCAGCTGTGCTCAGTTTAAACTTGACAACGAACTTTCGAGATGTGGCGAGTCTGCAGCAACGTGGAATCTCCTCTGCCTGGGTGCGATCAATCGAGATAAATCTGGTAGTGTCCTGCATCACAAACAGGGTGATAAAGCCGCATGCTGGCAGCTTGGGATAATGAGCAAACAAGTCAAAAAGTACCACGTCAATATGCAGGATCTCTAGGATGTGTATTTGCAAGGTGATACCCAGGTGTTGAAGTGAATTTCGTGAAACCATGTAGAAAGATTTCTTTATAAGCACGTATGCCATCTTTGCTAGCAGGTGGTACTACTAGCGGCTTCCTTGCGTATAGTACAATTAAGTGCTTGTGAAGGAGACTCAGTGCTGTTCAGTTGTGTAGCAGGGAAGCTGAACTCTGTGGGAAAGATGCATACAGTTATTGCGTCCTAGATTTTGTGGCACACAAGGAGTCCAAATTTCAACTTCTCAATTTCTCCTTGTTGTAGCAGGTATTTGCCTTGGATTAACATCTGGTGAGGCTCATTAACACTGCAAGTGGTTTAGACCTTGATGGCACTGAAACTCTGTTGTGAAGTTTATACTCTGTGTACTAAAATGGCAAATATTTAAAGCTGCCGCTGTGGCTCAGTGGTTACGGTGCTCGGCTGCTGACCCGAGAGACGCGGGTTCGATCCCGGCCACAGCGGTCGCATTATGATGGAGGCAAAATTCTAGAGGCCCGTGTTCTGTGCGATGTCAGTGCACGTTAAAGAACCCCACGTGGTCGAAATTTCCGGAGCCCTCCACTACGGCGTCCTTCATAGCCTGAGTCGCTTTGGGACATTAAACCCCCATAAACCAAACTAAATATGTAATGTGAGTGCCAAGAACTAGCTTACCCGCCATGGTGGCTGAGTGGTTAAGGCGCTCGTCTACCGAGCCAGAGTGCTCAGGTTCGAACCCGACCATGGCGGCCGCATTTCAATGGAGGCGGAACGCAAAAGGCGCCCATGTATGTTAAAGATCCCCAGGTAGTCGAAATTATCCCGGAGACCTCCACTGCTGCTTCTCTTTCTTCTTTACTCCCACCTTCCTCCCTTCCCCCTTCCCTTACAGCGCGGTTCAGGTGTCCACTGAGATATGTGAGACACATGCTGCGCCATTTCATTTCCTCAAAAAATAATTTACCATTTTAATTTTACCAAGAACTAGCTGCTGATATGAAGTGGATCACGTTTTTTTTTAGCACCATAACTGCCTAAATCTTTGTAGAAAGGAAAATGACAGGGTTGATGTTAGGAGGCAGGGAGAGAGCAGATTGGTTTACAGAAAAAATACGAGTTACTTATAGCCTAACTGAAAGTCGGCAAGAGGCAGTAGACATGGAAAAGCGCGTAATGCTGAAAAGAGATAACAAAGGGGTCCTTAGGGTGATTGAATGGATTCCAAGAAAAGGTAAATGCAGTAGCAGAGAACCAAGTAGGCTGATAAGATCAGGCAGAGAAGAGGGCTAATTGGAGATCAGTGGGAGGGGCCTACACTACTACGCTGATGATGATGATGATGATACGTTCTCAGACTTGTTGGGTTAGTTTTTTTTTTTTCAGTACCGGTCAGTACTGCTTCATTGTAAAGAATGCTTTCCCTTATCAAGAGCTTGTGGGAGGACAAGATGTTTGGTACAGATGGAACTTATGGTGGAACTACAGCTGTTTTTATTAAGTGTGAAGTTTTTTAAGACTAGTACGTCACCAAGCAGGACAAAGTTTTGGAAGCAGAAAGCCAAATGACGTACCACTTTAAGAGGCCACAAGAATGAAAGGCATCTGGTTCTATGCAGGTAGTCTCAAAGAAGATTGCCATGAACTGCAGAAATTAAAATAAAATTCATGGTTTCATTGGTAGTTTTGTTTCTAGTCTTGCTGCAATTTTACTTCCTTTTTGACTGTCATCTTCCCATCACTTCCCTCTCCACAAGTCTCAACTTCATTCACTGTCGAGTTGGTGACTCTGTGGATGTGAGAATGTTACAAGCGTCCCCATAAGCTGCTCCGCTCACAGTGCCACATCTAGTGAAACTGCACGAATAGATTTCTACTGCTGACCATCATCTTCTGTACTAAAAATGCAGTGATTTTTCGTATTGAAAAATTCATGTTTTTTCTTTAACTTAATGTTGTATTTCATTCCACTGGCTGCTGTGCCTGATCTTATTGCCTAGGAAGCTGTCAAGTAGACTGCTTCCCTCTGCTGAAAAGTGATGTTTGTTTTTTTCCTGCACATTACAGCTGAAATGAAGAGATTTTTGGCAGAGTTCTCGGACGATGATTATAGCGAAAATAGACGGCTTAACAACAGACTGCAGCAGGTGATCGCGCTGGTTCACATTGCCAACGACGAATGCGACTTCGGCATGGGCCTTGAGTTTTGCCTTGCCCTCTTCTGCTCTGGCCACACGAGTCTGCACCAAACCATTGCAATGATGGGCAGTCTCGCCTATGAGCTTCTCGGCAGAGAACCATTTGCCCGCATCTTAACTGCCCACCTGAGACGTAGACTGAAAACTCCCAATGTCAGTGTTCTAGGTTGAGTACCACTGCTTGCTTTGGACGAGCGGCTGTCCTCCATTAGGACATGTGGGTGAGTAATAGGAGCACTACTGAACCATACTGTTTTATCTTGCACCAAAAATTTTGTGCACAATGTTTGTTGGAGTGGTGTACCGTGTTTTATTGTGCACCGGTCATATGCACAGCCCTGGCACAGGAGCAGCGATCTTACTGGCTTGTGTGAGCTTCACACAGCATAAGCTGTTGCTTGACTTAGTCTCTGCCTTTAGGGTTACCAGTGCAGAGCTTGTTGATACTTCATTAGAACTGCCTGTGCATATGGAAAAAATTTGCTTCAGCAGCTAAAATTTTGCCTTTAAAACCTGAAAAGTGTGCAAGCATTTTATGGTGCTAAAAAAGTTACTGTTTTGATTACTGTTTTGAGGCAGAGCTTGGCTGCTGTTGTTAAACGTGATACGTAAAATGTGTGCTATAATGAATCGATATATAATAACAGGACATAATGATAGCGTATTTTTTCTGGAAGCATTGGTTAAAACTGTGTGTGGCTATGGTGTAATAAGGTCCTAACAAACAAAACTCTGCTGCTTTTTTGTTACTGCAACATGTATGTTACTCCATGCTGCTGGTCCTTCCGCTATTCATGCAAGGCCAAAGAATCTTTCCATGCAATTTAATTTTGGTAAAAGGCACCTGTAAAAACGTCACGAGCACTTAGGTAACCTGCCTGTGCAATTCTTGAATTGCCATTTCAGTATGTCGTATGCTGTGCATTTATGTTCTAAGCTGAAGAGAAAGCTTACCAAGCCTTCCAGAGATAATTAGAAACTTTTCTGTAGCAATATATCACAATGTTTGTCATTCCCGAGCGTTGGTACACACGTACAGCACAGCTAAGCTGTTAGTGGTGTTCCTACAACTACTACCACATTTATTGGGAACAGTCATGGCCCGAATTTTTGTCCACAAGAGTTGGAAAATCCAGGAAATCTACTCTCACAAACTTTTTCGTTGTTTGTAACAGTCACTACATGTTTTCTTCAACTACATTTTTTCATGTTTATGCCATGCCATGTTACCATTCGTTCTGTCCACTACTTTTGTGATACTAAGTTCAATGTGTTGTTTCTGCTGTAAGCTGAGACTTTTGTAATAAAGTTACTCGTTGAATGAACTTAGTGGAAGCCGACTGGTTATTTTGAACTAAGCCTGCTTTTTATTGAGTTTGGTGCCATGGATTTTGGTCGTTAATTCCTTTGTAGAGGCATGACAGAATTCTGCTACAATACGAAACTGTTTAAAAAAAAACTTTAGTAGTAATAACAATAGACTTTTATCTATAGCTATTGTTTTGCATGTGGCCACACCCATGGGAAGGGTTATATTTCAACAAATTCTATACACTTGCTGTAGTAAAATACAGCTTGCAGAGCAGCACTTTGTAATACCAGCCCATGGCCTGCAGGCATTGCGTTACTCTGCTAACCAATCATAGCTGTAAAGGATATCAACGTTGTAATATAGTATCACTCTATTAAGTCAAGAGGTATCAAAACTATTGCGCTTGCAATTTTATCTTGTGATTAGCTTCTGTCTAAAAAGAAAAGCCTGAGCAATGACCTATCTTCTTGTTACAGCAAATTAATGAGTGGAGGTCAAGGATATGGCTGGAGCTTCAATGCAAACAAGTTGTGTCTAACTATAGCGCAAACTGAATGATGTAGTTGGTTTCAATACATACCACATACAGTAGGTCAGATTCCAAGCAAGCAAACTGAGCCCAGCTGAACACAAAGTGTAGAAAAAGCGCCATTTATTGCCCCCACCACATTGCTTCTCCCTAGGAAATGTGTAGTGCCACAATTTGTACAATGAAATTAAGATAATTTACAACCACCGATGTGCCATTGTTACACCCTTGAAGAGGTGTATTCCACAGGGAAGGCAAAGGAGTGCATGCCAGTACCCAGGATGTTGGGCAGACTGCCTGCATTGGGGATCACGTTCCATGACAGGGTGAGCGTCACATTCTTGTTGCCCCTGAAATCACAGTAAATGCCACGGTCATCATCGAAGAGAGCAGCACCAGGCAAAAAAAAGCTTCAAACAAGCTCAATCTTTCCAATGCAACAAGCAAACTCAATACACTGTGCAGCTTAGCTAGAGCATCTTTCTGTATAAACAGATGTCCCAAACAGTTGTTACCACAGGATACAGGTCACACCTTGGCAATGAAGCTTAAAGAACGCATACAACCTTGGTCCTCATTCAAATATTCTCGTGCAGCCATGTTACCTTAACGCTGATGTATAGGGGCAACCATTGATACATACTGGTTGAACTGACCCAAGTTCTGTGAAGAATGTTTTCTCGATGCCCATCTCATACGTGTGCAACCACTGTGGGTAGTACAGCAAAAGGTGCTGCCAAAATGCAATACACGACCCTGGGAAGCGGCCTCTTGTGGGTTATTTTGCTTTCACAGTCAAAAATCCACAACTGGTGATGTGGATAAGCCAAGTCTGAACGGTCTAAATTTCTGACTAATGATATGTGTGCAGTCTGTGATGTTATTAAATGCTGCTGAATGATCTACCACCTGTAAGAGATGTTTCTACAGCTGCTCGCTGCTTTGTGTTCCGTGGTGACATAGAAACACATCACAGAATATGTAAACAAATCGGGAAATATCCAGAAACATCTTTTCAGCATGTTTTAAAAAAGCAAGCCATATTGTTGTGTGTCATGAAAAACAGCAAGGCACATAGCCAGCTACTGCACCAGAGAGCAAATATGCCTGGCAAGGACACAAATGAACACATGAAGTTGTAATTGGCATTGTCAAATAATTAATAGTTACAGCCACCAACTTGGAATGTGCTACAAAGAAAGCTTTGCCTGAAGGAGTGAACCTGTGGCACTGATGTTGGTCTTAACTTTTATTGAGTGCTGTTCCAAATGATGATGATAGCTGCGCTGATAGAAAAAAGAAAAACTGGGGGCAAAAAAAAGGGGGACAAGCCTTATTTTTAGTTGCAGCCACCAACTTGGAATGTGCTACAAAGAAAGCTTTGCCTGAAGGAGTGAACCTGTGGAACTGATGTTGGTTTTAACTTTTATTGAGTGCTGTTACAAATGATGCTGATACTAGCTGTGCTGATGGAAAAAAGAAAAACTGGGGGTTAAAAAAATGCCGACAAGCCTTATTTTTTGCAAGAATCCCCTAGCCGCATAGCAACAAGAGTGGACAAGACGAGGCTGAAAGGACACAGCCGTGCCCTAAACCCGCATCACAGTTTGACGATGACTATTGAAACGGAAGGAGGCATGCTGAGACGTTATAAAATGGCCCAAAATCGGACAGATATGAGTGAGATTAACCTGTTGACTAAGCAAGTAATAATGGAAGTAGAAGTAAGATGGGTAAGAGATATAAGCTAACTACATTTCAGCTTGCATCACATCTTCCAAAAGATAATGAAACAAAAACTCTGCCTCTTGCTAGTAGAATAAAAAGTGTCAAGGTTTTAATTACATCTTTGTGCCTCATGCTTTGTGGAACATGTCTATTAGATGGCAATGGAAACCACGAAGCAAGTTCACATTACTAATTCAGAAAACCAGAGTAAAATACAGCATCAAATGAAACCAACATGCTATTTGTGCAAAGAAAGAAAAATGACAACCCTGCACGTATAGTTTGAGGATGGCTTGCTGCTACAGCAATAGAGTGGAAGGAGAAGACACCTTATGTGAGAACTTTAAACATGGCGAAGTCAGCTGCTGGCACTGAGCCACCTGCAAGGTTAATTTATGGCCGGTCTACAAACCGTTCATGCCAGCTCAACAAGCCAGCCAGGTAAGACTGACCAATAAGAAAGGATGTGAAACTACCATGAAAACCCAAGTGGCCCACGCCTCAAAACTAGTCTATTCTTTTTGGCGAGATCAATTTTGTACAAAATAAGAATTTTCTATCTTATGTCAGCTACTGTACAGCTGCCCTTCTCAACGAACATCAAGCTGATGTCCAGTATGTCCCTGCAATGGGTGCCAGATACATACCATAATGGGTTCAAATGAAGACAATGCCCACCTTGTTCAGACTTTTGCCGACAAACTAAGTACACCAACAGTACTTTTGCCTCAAATGATACACACCATGTATGCAATGCTATTTTTAATGTGCTAAACTGAGCTGGATGAAGATGTTTTGGATGGTTCTTCTAGGATGTAAGCTAGCTTTGTTCATGTGGTGGCACTGATTTACATGGCCAGTGTGAAAAAACCCTTGTGGCAAGATGTGGGTAAGCCCGTGGCAATAGAATAGACAGCTCCCACTAGAAAATTTATAGCTGCAATCATTCAAGTGATGTAAAATATTAAATGATCTTGATGCAAGTGAAAACACTGAAATTGCAACTCAGGTTTCCACTGCCTGACAACACAACAACAACACATTTTAACACCATAAGGATTATGCTTGGCAGTAAGAGTGGTTATCTGTTTGCGGGTTTCAATGAAAACAAAAGCTTCATATTTCTGACGCAGTGTTTCCAGACTAGCTATGACATTTTTTCTCAGTTTCTTTTTCCGTGAGCTGCACATAAAAAAAAACCCGCGTTTTAATTTTTTCATTTCATGTATGCTATTCCAGGGTTTCAGAGGTGACTGATTTTTAGAGCACTTAAAAAAATAACAGGAACCATGTAACACACAGTAGCTGCGAAACACTCACTTCAGTCCATGGCCGTCATCCCAAAAGTAGTATTTTGTGTTCAGATTCTTGTAGTCCAAGACAGCATTGTCTCCTCGCCTGATGATTTTGTCCCACAAGACAACTTGATTCAGGGCCTGAAAGAAATTAATCAGTGACTCATTTAATGCGATGTGTATAGCTTAACGAAATTTATAGTACCAAAAGTAGGACTACTGGATGCAGATTTTAAACTCTAACCATTTTGTCAAATGACCTGAGCATCATAAAATCTTACATCAGCGCATGCAAGACAGAGGCTGCATATCCTGTATGGCTGTCACCTGTTTGTAATATTATGCATCTTAAAGAATAAAGCAGCCTGCTTGTGATAAGTAGCAGCAGATATTTTGTTTATTTCACATTTCCTTGTGCACATCACATCATTATGCTATCATTTAGCTTTCCTTTCACCACATGGTTTGTTCAGTGGTGGTAGTGAAAAAAGCAAATGTTAAAACAAAAGGGGGTATCAGCTCAACCTCTGAGCATCTAATTTCTTTTAAATAAGCCAGTCTACATTTCATTTCTTTGCTGTAGTCAAACACTTGGTACCACCACAATTATGTTCCCGTTTTGTTTTCCCTGCAAAATCGTTTTCAGCCAAGAACCTCGTTGCACAATAAAGGAATTTGCACTTAAACATATGATGTCAGTGTGACTGGGACACACAGACAGGCTGCTACCGTCTATCCCACTTTACTAGCCATGAAACATACAAAAAATGCCTGGAGCCATAATGCACCATGTTTTTTCACACAGTCACTGCTGTAATTTTTTTCCGAATCTATTTTGCAATCTGTCAGCCTAGACTTATTTTTATGGTGTTTAGAGTCCCTTTAGGCCTGTGGCCACCTGTTTTCTTCGGTTCTTGATGGGCAAGAACAGCAACTTTGGTGACTAACATGTTCCTCTTTCTTCTTTAACCCTTTATTGACGAGACAATAAAATATTTTAAAAAATCTTTTATTTTTTCTACAACTGCACTTATTACAACATAGCAAAGCATATTTTCTAATCACAAACAAATTCCTACATATAGCAAATGATATACAGCTTTGTTGCCTGTGGGCAACAGCAGGCATGAGTCCTCAAGTAGGCCTCATTCCGCGATTCTTACGGGTTAGTGTGGAACTTGTACATGCACTCTTTTCCTGGAGTGAAACAAAGATGTACATTGCACTTTCTGCACATTACACGTGTGATACCTGTGCAGTTGGGGTATTTGCATCGACCTTTATTTGGAGAGAACATAGGGAGGTGGTCAATTGTGTCCAGCCTAATCTCCTTGCAGGGTACAAGAGCTGCTGGCCCACGCCGCTTCTTCGCTTGCAGTTCATTTTCGACTCTTGATGGGCCCAATGGTCGCCGTCTAGAAGGTGTTGCAACCTTTCCCTGCTGTTTCAAAACGCATGCAATATCTGCTTTGAAAGACAGTAGGGTCATTTGCTTGTTGCGTGGCACATTATCCGCGGTGGCATCTCGGCGGTACTGTAGCCAGCAGTTGACGATTACGACATCCAATAAATGGAAGAATAGCCGCCTATACCACTTCTTGGATCTCAAGTGGATGCGGTACAGCGCCACAAGCATGTCCATTAGATCCACGCCGCCCATGCTTTCATTGTAGACACCTACAATAAAAGGACGAGGTACGCTCACCGTCATTCGGGTCTTCTTGTCAAAGCGCTTCACAGTATTCTCTGGTGAGGCTGATGCAAATGTGGACAGCAGCGTCACGGGACGATTGTCAAACCATTTCACAGCCCTCAGACTCACTCCTTCAAATGTTGTCTCCATCTCGACGTAAGAGCCACGCCCTTTCTTTTTCAGCTGTTTGTCGGATGGAAGTTTGCATCCTTTTAGGCGACCTTCACGTACTGTGCCTACAGAACTGATCCCAGCCTTTTTGAGCACTACCTGTAAGTCCACACTGCAAAACCAGTTGTCAAAATAGAGGATGTAGTCTAGACCGCGAGGCACGTCGCTCGCCATTCTCAGAACGATGTTGCCGCTGGCGCCAATGTCTGGAAAACCCGGCTGCGGAAAAATTTGGCCTGTGTACACTTCAAAGTTGTACATTATGCCACACTCGTCGCATAGAAGGAAGAGTTTATAACCCCATTTTTTTGGCTTGTTTGGCAAGTACTGCTTCAATGAGCTGCGGCCTTTGAATGGAACCAATTGTTCATCAACACATAGTTTTTGAGATTTTGGAATTTCATGGCATTTGGAGACGACGTGGTCCAATAGGGGCCGTACTTTGTACAACCTGTCACGTTCGGGGTCATTCGGGTCCGGTGCCTCCTGGTTGTCATTGAAATGCAGTGACTGCTTGATTTCTTCCCATCTGTCTCTCGTCATGGTGGCGGCAACTTGACTGATGCGGAACCTTTCCGACCAGTACATGCGTGTTTGAGGCAGCTTCATAATCGACATAGTGAGCACTGTACCGATAAACTGCTCTAAATCATTGACTGTCATTGAAGTAACTTTGTTGGGATTCCTCTGAGCGCTATACAGGGAAGACTGCTCACAGATTAGAGACAGGAAATCTGCATCAAAATAGTGTCTGAAGTAGCTGATGGGAGACTTCACCGGAGATGGATAGGGCGGTACGTCTTTCCACTTTGGCATGGTACTACCAGAGGAGTCTTGGACAACCCTCCATGCAGGACCGTTTTTCGAAGGCTTGGGAATTTCTTCATTTGTACTCCCATTATTGCCTGTGCTTGGAGTTCTAGGGATATCGTCATCTTGACAGTCAGTTGACAGAGCTGTAAAAATTGACCAGAAATCAGATGCGATATAAATATATTTTCAAACAAAAGGCAAACTAATTTAGAAATTAGTACATGAAGTACCCGTGTCAATTACGTAGTCATACTGACATAAGGTGAAAGTTTTCCTGCATTTCTAGATGTTCTAAGCAAAGTTGGCGTTTCAAACGCACAAAAGGCACTGCTACTGCGCTGCATAAATGAGCGCCAGACGCTACCAGGCGTCCCATATATATATCCAAGGAAATTGCGAAGACGCGAATGCATCTCTCATGACTGGCGTCCGCGACCAACGCGGGAGCGCTGAGCCAAACGCACTCTTGCTGTTGAACCCCCCCCCCCCCCTCCCATTTCATAATGCACCCCTTTCTTCGGCAAGAGAGGCTACTTGATTTGCGGCTCGAATATTTGTGTAAACTGGCTGTGGCAACAAAAGGAATGCTTACATGCCCGGGCTGAAGCAGCATTCTCTGGTTCTTCGTCGCTCGATGACTCCAGGTCAGAGTCGTCACTGCATTCAGGGGGCACCTTTGCGGCTATTTTTCCATAAAATAGGTTCGGATCCATACTCTGCACCTGTTGATAGGTCCGTGTGTCCTGCATGCGAGCGCGCAGCTCATTTGTTACCGGCGTAGGCAACGTAGCACACTATCAATAAAAAACAGCACATCGTAAACTAACCGGGATGTAGAACACAGCTTAGTGCCGGGTGTTGCCTGTGGGCAACAAACACGAGACGCGGCCCTACGGGCACAAAAGAGCAGTGCCACTTGTGTAATTCAACAAAGAGCAAACCCAGGCATTCTTCTAAACAACTGCGAAAAGCCACAAAGGAAAAAATGAGTGCTTACCAGGAAATTGGCGCTCAGAAACTGAAGTTGTGCAGTCGACTGCTCTGCAGAGGTTTGCACGCCAAACTTCTTTTTTTTCTTCCTCAGTTTCCTTAATATCCATCAGATGGCACCACATACGCATGCAGTAGTATCATGGGCGGAGCTTAGAGTAAAAAAGAAGCTTTCGAAACTGAAACTGTACAAGAAAAAAAATATTTTCTGGTGTGTTGCCTGTGGGCAACACTCGTCAATAAAGGGTTAAGTTCTGCAATTAGTTCTAAATATGGAACTAATCGATAGCACGTACGAGTTCAAGCCGAATAGCGCATCATATTTATTAGCTTACTACATAAAAATGTCTACATTGCGTTAATTCTACGTGTGTTGTGAAGCGATGGGGATACGTAAAACTCACTTGCGATTGCCTCTGAAAACCTTCAAGAGAAAAGACGCAGAAATGCGATTCCTCTTATACAACGGTTATGATCACTTACATTACTTTCAGTCTCGTATTCTGCGGTCACGTAAAGGAACAGCTGCTTCACATTCCAGTTGAACAGCTGGGTAAGGTCTGTCTTGGAGTCAAGGTTTGTACTCAGGACATCAGACATAACCATGCAAAAACACTTGAAAAGCATCGACAACTGGCCGCTGAAACAAACCTACTGCGTAACATTACTTCACCGCAACACTGCAAAGGATACTGGCTTTGAGGTCGAATGTAACAAAGCCAAGATCGTTCTTTCCCCTAGCTGTACTGAAGTCCTGGACGTTCTTGCTGAAACAGAAGACAGTAATAATAAGGTCGGTGCGAATTCACCACGTCTGGAAGCCTTTGGTAGCAATAAGGCTAGCTAGCACAATTTAGAGCTTCGACGACCACCCAAAAGCAACTCACACGACAGCTTTGATGGACTGTAGCTCAACATCAGACTCATATCGATGGAATGCTGTGGACAAGAAACAACAGAAGGTTAACGCTGTAAGTACGCTTAACGTAAACGCGAATATTGCGTTCGCTCGAGAAATAACTGTATTCATAGCTGCTTCGAGCAAACACACGTAATCAAAGCTACAGCTACTACGGCTACGGCGGCTGCAACAAGCGACGTGCCAGGAAGCCGGCACAATGTTGCTAGCTAGAGTGTACTATTTGTTTTCGGCTAAACTGCGGTCGGTTGTAGCATTTTCACGTCACCTTACATGGACGAAGACACTTTCAGGAGCCGAATGACTAAAACACACTATCTAGGTCAAAGAGGGGGGTAAGACGCGAACAAGCAACTAGTTCCCACTGGATGTGACTAAATAATAATAAATGCACTGGTTTTGAGGAAAGCAAAGGTGCAGTAACCGCCTCCATACCGCCTCACTCGGTGGACATGGACACCGAGTGAGAGGCGCCATAACTTAGGTATTTGGATTAACTGCGACCACTTGCGGTCCTCTAACGTGCGCTGACATCGTACAGCACACTGGCGACTTTGCATTTCGCCTCCATCAAAACGCGTTCGAACGCGCTGCGCTAACCACTGAACCACCGCTTGCTGACAAGACTAAAGAAACAATAAATTTGTTGTTGTTGTTGTTGTTGTTAGTAGGATACAACTTAAAAAAACAGCAGTTGCTAACACTGGCCCACGGTCCGCGGCGTCCTGTATTACTCCGCTGGCCAATCGTAACAGTAAATAAAATCAGCTTTTTAATGTTTGGCTATGTTAAACAAGTTACGCATCAATACTCTAGAGCTTATATCTTTTGTGTTATGCTAAGCTTCTCGTTTAGGTAACAAGAAAAGTTTCAACAACGAACTACTTTTTAGTCGTGGAAGAATCCTGTGCGGCGGTCGTAAATGTGGGCGGAGCTTCACTGCAGACTTAAGTTGTATCCGACTATAGTAGCTATTTGTTAATAAAAATAAAAATTGAAGGCGGCATCTGCCATCGAACCTTGAAACACCTCAGTTGAGGCTAACGGGAATAAAAGAGCACGGGGAGGGAAAGAAAGGGGGAGCCATAGTAAGAGAGGAAGGGGCAGGGCGGCAATATACCTGAATAAATTTACTACTCAGTAAATAAAAGCGCACAGTGAGAAAATTGAAACGAGTCTGTCCAATCGGTGCTAATAGGAAAGGCAAGTGAGCACTGAGACGCCCAATAAGCACATGTACCACTGTGGTTCGCTGGTTTGGAAAAAAAAAAAAAAAACGTTACACAAGCTGACGCACGAATAAGTGAACAAGGTCTATTCCACCAGACTCTAGAGAAAGAAACAGACTGTCACGACGCACGGGTTCCAATTAGGAACGCCATACGATTGTATAGAATGTTCTGTGCATCATCTGCACTTTTCTCCTGGCACAATGGAGAACCTGCAGGGCATAGGAAAGTTTTACAAACAAAAATGTGTTGTAGACTTGAGCCTGAGCAAACACTGACAGTTCCCTACCCATCCAAGCCTGAATTTGTCGCCTCACGGAAGTTATCTGTGAATCCCAATAGGATACGTGCTGTTACCAATTTGGTGCAGAGGAACTTCTAGGTAGTGAAAGTCGCTGCAGTCTCAGCTTATGGCACCAAAATATGGCTTGGCCTGGGACCCCAATGACCCACCCTTTGGATTTATTTAAATTCAGAGCCGCACCTGACACCTCGTAAAATTATTCACTCATACGTAATGCCTAAAGTACACTCTTTTTGTTGGAATAAAAGAGGGCGACATCATCAGCACATGCTAAAATCTTAATTTCACATTGAGCCAAGCAGTAACCACGGATAGTTGCGCTGATAATGATACTGGGCAAAGGGGTTCGGTATATAGAGCAAACAACAAAGGCGATAATGGACAACCTTGGCGAACAGATGATCTCAGTGGTACAGGTTTGATTAGCTCTTGGTTAATAATTAGCCTTGTATAGGACTCCTTATAGCACAGTCTTATGCCCCCCTATCAAAACTTCACCAACATTTGCATGCTCCGGACCGCAAACAAGAAATCGCGACGAACTTTATCGAATGCCTTTGCAAGGTCAATATGAATAAGAGCTGCTTGGAAAGTCTCATCTGGTACTGCCTCCAATACCAAACGTGCAATATGGATATGGGTTTGGTTACTGAGGACTCTGATACCGCACACCTGGTGCGGGCCTATTAAATAAGCAACAATTAGCTGCAGACGACCACAAAGAACCTTATCAAAATGTTTGCAATCTACATTACAGAGGGGATCACAAAATGAACAAGGAAGGGGAAAACCTCAGGTTGCTTGAGCCAACGTTTCGACAAGGGGACTTGTCTTCGTCTGGGCAAAGCGTTCATCATTGGCAGGGATTAAATAGGGCCTTCGCTCCGAGGAGGAAGGCCCCGGGGGTGGGGAAGGAAAGTGGTGTGAGAGGGGATGCGTGTCAGGAAGGAGAGGGAGGTGAATCTTGAGGGGAGGGAGGTGAATCTTGATTCGTCAAGATTCACCTCCCTCCCCTTCCTGACACGCATCCCCTCTCACACCACTTTCTTTCCCCACCCCCGGGGCCTTCCTCCTCGGAGCGAAGGCCCTATTTAATCCCTGGCAATGATGAACGCTTTGCCCAGACGAAGACAAGTGCCCTTGTCGAAACGTTGGCTCAAGCAACCTGAGGTTTCCCCCTTCCTTGTTCATTTTGTGATCGCCAAGGACCATCTACCACACCCTCTCTCTACCATACATTACAGAGGGTAATTCGATGGCATATCCTTCAACTGTAGTCATCTGATTAGTATCAGCGCTTTTTTGAATTTATATAGTATGCCCGGAATAGAAAGTTGGAAGCAAAACACCAATATCATAATATGCCAGAAAAACCTCCATCAAAACATGCGCAAGGCAAGTGGAAAATGTTTGATAGAACTCGCTAGAGCCGCGAGATTTCTGACCCTGCAGGTCAGAAATGGCAGATTTAACAAGGCGCTGACTTACAACCAAGGTTGTAAGTCAGCGCTGTGTTGTGTGTCTGCCTGTGTCCTTCTTGTCCCGTTTGTTGAGCTGTAGTCATGGAATGGCAGATTTAATTTCGTCTAAAGTGATAGGAGCCGCCGCGGTGGCTCAGTGGTTATGGTGCTCCGCTGCTGACCCGAAAGACGTGGGTTCGATCCCGGCCGCGGGGGTTGAATTTCTTTGGAGGAGAAATTCTAGAGGCCCGTGTACTGTGCGATGTCAGTGCACGTTAAGGAACCCCAGGTGGTCGAAATTTCCGGAGCCCTCCCCTACGGCGTCTCTCATAGCCTTAGTCGCTTTGAGACGTTAAAGCCGATAAACCAACCATAAACCAACCTAAAATGATAGGTCCCTCCACTACAGCAAGCTGCTCATCTTCTTGATGGAACAGCGCAAAACATCGGGACAAGAGACAAGCGCTGACTTACAACTGGTTTTTATTTCGAAGAAACATTGCTTCTTATACCTTCTTCACCCTCTCAAAAAGCACATGCGTCGCAACCATATCGTTCAAGCGTCCACAAAAAAGCATAAGACAAATAATCACAGATACTTATAATCACATTTTTAACATGTCAAATTCTTTCTTAGTCAAAGCTACAGACGGCGTGCTGACACAATCGTCGCGCAGACTCGCTATCGAAGCTGCCTCGATTATTTCCCGGACTAACTGGTCTTTGTGGTTAGCCAAAGCTTTGCATTTTTGGAAAACCGGTGCACAACTAGTTGAAGGGCAATCTCTGCAATGTATTCCCAGGTTCCTGCAAGCTTGCTCGAAATTATTTTTGTGTTCTAGCAGCCTTTCATTCATGCACCTGCCAGTCTGCCCAATGTACTGTTTACCGCAAGTCACTGGCAACGAATAAACAAGGCCTTCGGTGCACTCCACAAAGGGGGTTCGATGCTTTATCGTGCATCCCTGCTTCTTTTTGGTCGGATCGGAGTTGACTCGTCTGCACAGACTTTTGAGTTTATTAGGAGCAGTCATCACTACATTCACGCCAGCTTTTCGACCTATGCCTTTCAGGCGATGGGAAAAATTGTGAAGATACGGAATTGCTACTACCGGCCTCCTTTCTTTCTGTTTCTGTGCATCATCTTGCTGCTCGGGCCTAGCCTGCATCAGGTGCTTTTTCATCTGCTTGGCAACAGATAACTGTGCTCATCTTCGAGTCGAAGGAAGGCTTTGAGTAAGCAAATGTAATCTGATCTAAGTTTTCTCCACAACCCGCAAACAGCTTCAGATAATAGTCAAAAAAGCATCAAGAATACCAGAGCATCGCTGTACGTGCAACCTCCATATTGAATTTCCAACATTTCCGTGGCAAAGCAGTCTGCCTTCCATTACTCAGGGCCCGACGAGATGGTTGCTCATCCAGAAACCTATGGGACCTAGACCTTATCAGTCCCCCTTGCATCTTTCGGTTTAAAACTGTTGAAGCTCTCCTTTTTACAGTAGTGATATATACTACATAGGCACCTGAGCTAATCCTCTCTGACTCATGCAGTTCAACTAACGTACGTACGAATTCACGAAGATGTCTCTTCAGGGGCGCGGTTCTTGGTGAGGCCTAGGTCCATAGACAATTTTTTGTTTCCTGTTTCAATAATTAATATTTTTGCAAAACTGGTCACCGCGTGACCATGTGTCCCGCAAGCAAGTAGATACAGCGTGTTGAAAGATTTCATCTGAGAGCAGACAGTTATTCAATTTCCACTGTTCATATCGAGGGTGGAGTATGCGCCGACTGTACCTCCCCATCTGAATAGACGCCATACAGTGATCACTGAAGAATATGGGCCTCACCCAATAACCAAAAGCGCTGGCTAATGTGTCTCCTCAAACGTAACTCCTGCCAAGCCAAGAATTATAGAGGAGCAATGAAATGCTATCGCCGTCTTCATATCTTCGTCTTCATCAACTTCCATCTACTGCGCGAACAGATCAGCTTAGCCTTGATCAGAGCTTAACCTGAGCCAGACGCGCCGACGGCCCAGCAAAGCAAAACCGTTATGAGCCAATCGGGCTGAACACATGCTCTCGCACGTCTACTCTACAATTTTTTTCCTTCGGGCTTATTTATATATTCATTGGACCCTTCTTCTGAAGCCAATGGCGCTGGTCTGTTGAGTGAGATTACTGTATTTAATCACGACTGCAGAGACGGTGAAAATGATAAAACTTAATTGACCATATTATGCTGCTAATATCATTTTTCCAAGAACCTCTTTATAACGCTGTTCTGTGCTTGTACGGAACAACATGCACATCTCAGTAATAGAAATTAAAGGTCACAATTGGAAGGTCATCCAATTAGAGCCATTTGGAAGCTCGAATTCGAATACCTAATTGCAAACTCCAATTGGACCTCCCTCTTAGAGACTGTCCAAATGGAAGTCAGGAAACCAGTTAGGCTACCTAGTGGCATTCATGAGTCTGGCAGGCTGACCTATTGAGTCCATTTGATACCAACTGGATACAATTGGAATTTCCAATTAGACTGAATGTTTTCTTTTTTCACCTGGATGGTGAAGCTCCAATCCCTGAATCACCCCTCTGTTTTCGGCGAGGATGACGATCGCCTTTGCGATCTAATTCATGGCATGACATCGCATTCCCTTCCGATATCTTTTAGTGATGTAGAGATATGTGCCGTAAATATATCTTAACCGGAAGCTCTCGCGTTCATCTCCTGACGAAACAGAATATTGTTTAAGCTGAGGAGCGGGCTCTCCCAAGATTATGCCTCTGAGTATACTCATCGTGTGCGGTCAAGCGGAAACGCTTCTTATTAGTTTATAGAAGAGAGCGGAAAGTCAGGAAGTTGGTGTATGTGTGCATCGAGCGGAGTGTGTGAAGCTCTGTTCATTCCCTCATTGGCGGTAACTCGGCGTAATAGCTTGCGGGCGCTCAGTCCTCTTTGCTGGGACCAAAATTCTCTGGCTTGATTCTCAAAGTTGCCAGCTTTCTGTTGGGGTGGTTTTGGTCATAACTATTTCGTCGTATGACACGCGCATTCTAAAGAATAGCACACTGTTTGCGAATAAATTGATTAGGATTGATTAGGAAGTAGAATTTCTAATCGGTTATCTTCAAAAAATATTCACCCTATTAATCTCCCACCGATGAAACACTGCAACTTATCATAGAAAAAAAAAAAAACATCCCCTATGCTCCTTGGTTTCACAGGCTGCTGGCTTCCGTCATGTATGTCATAAGGAGCCCCTCTTTTCCCTTCCCTTGTCTGCACAATCGCTAACGAAGGCCTCAATTCAGAGAGCTTCCGCCCTCACCGTTCGACCACGTTCCTAGGTGGTACTCGCGGTAATACAGGACGTACTACGTCCGCCGCTATGGACGAGGGTGGTGCTGGCGAACACTATCAAGGTCTGGCTACGCTACACATAAATACCCCCGAAACAGAAGATTGGACAGCCGTCGCTGTAGCTCAGTTGGTAGAGCACCTGCGCGAAATTCGGAGGTCGTGGGCTCGTAAACCACCTGTGGCACGTGGTTGTTTTTTTTCTTCTTCTTTGTAATTAATTATGCTTAAAAACATATTAACCCTATTAATCTACCACTGATAAAGCACTACCACTTATAAAAGAAAAAAAAACATCCCCTATGCTCCTTGGTTTCGGTGGCTGTTGGCATGCGTCATGTACAACTGCGCACATATAAATTAAATTAATTCTTAGCTATAACTAATTGATGTCTTTTAGTGGGCCTCAATTCAGCAAATGAGAACCTGTTACACCGAAAATATTCAACTTTTACTATGCGACTTTGCATCAGCGAGACCTGAGCCCTGCTGCCTGTAAAGTGCAGCTCGTCCAGCATTGACTATAGCATCGACGGCCTGGCTTGCTCATATCTCGCCGCTGTTTCAAGACAAACCACTTTCAGCCGTCTGTGGCCTCCCACATCTCAGCCGGACCGGCAGACGAAAGACACATCCTCTGCCGCGTCCAGCCACTTCTGCCCATCAAGCTTCTACTGTAAACGCATTCATTTGTTGTATTGCCGGCCACCCGGATCATGGCTCCTTCAAAAGACTTCATTTGGTTATATCGCAACACTTAAGCGTATGATGCGCCAGTCGATGGTGCCGCATTTAGGTCTTCGTAATGCACGTCTCGTACAGCAAGCTAACTCGAAAGACTGCACGAAGCTGCTCCTCAGGACGTGAGCTTCCAGGAAGGGGTTCTCTTCGTTGACAAGCTTGAGGCTCGCTGCGGTCCCATCAACGTGGTGGGTGGACGGCTTCTTTGCCAGGGATGTAGACTGCTGATGATTCCGACCGACTGACCGACCGACCGACCGATTGATTCGATCGAATCAATCAATCAATCAATCAATCAATCAATCAATCAATCAATCAATCAATCAATCAATCAATCAATCAATCAATCAATCGATCGATCAATCAATCAATCAATCAATCAATCAATCAATCAATCAATCAATCAAGGTGATGCAGGGACCACGATCAAAAAGCCGACAAAGTGGTTGGCTTTACAGGGGCCACGCTCCCTTTAGCGTTTCCTCCTCCTGTATTCGCAGCCAGTTCGATAACGTGGCCAGACAGCACGATATGCTGTCATTGGTTACTTACAGCCTGTTGAAGGCCCTGTAGCGTTCCATGTACATTTGGTTATGATTCACTGTAACACATACCGAGAAATTCTGGACCATCGAATTTTTCAAAGGGAAGTAGTTATGAACGCAGTTTTTTCATACATCATAAGATTTCGTTGTAACCATTAATATATCCGCAGATCTCTCCTGGTAGGCTTGCATTTTTTTGCTATTAACGTTTTCTACTGTCGTCAAATGGGTCCCCCATTGGTTTTTCTGGCAGCCTTAGCTACTCGATGCGAGGGGAGATAAACTTTAAAAGAAAGGTTTTGCTTCTTATAGGAAGAATGGGCCATTATCTTCAATATTTCCATAAGAGTACCTTACAATATTCCAATATTCAAAATTGATGTCCAAGAATCCTGGACTTTAATCAATGAAAAGCTTAACAACGATAGGCAGCGAAAAGGAAATAGAGCTCCTGTGCACGTGAGATAAACGCTTCTGGCATAAATTTATTCTTGGGCATTACCAGTTGAATCTGGTTCCTACGATATGCCCTAGATTCTCGGATATCGTCCGCTCGAGCCCCCACTGAGGTCAGGAGCGCTGTTGTTAAGCAGGCTACTCCTCCTAACAGCTAAGTAGTGAAACAAAGCCAACTTTAAAACTGAACAATAAATTTTAGGTGTGGCGAAGCCTTCTACTTCCGCCCCGTATCCCCAGAGCGCACTCTCAGCGGAGAATCGCACGCCACCCCAGGCCACATACTCTTAGGCTGCCTTACCGGTCCTCCCCCGCAAGGACAGACCGCCATTGGAACATGGGAGGAATGGGATGCCCTCCTTGCGTCGAAGGACCCTGACACGCAACTTCACTGTGTGAAGTTCCATGGCCCTACGTGGCCTGGACACATGCGCGTAATGTGAGGGCTGTGCGGTGGCCCTCAGACCATGAACATTCCAAACTCGCTTGCTTAATAAAGTTTTCCATCCATCTATTGCGGAAGCTGCATCCGATCGCATCAACCAACATGGAACGCTGAAGCCGCAAAGAGCGTGCGAACGCATTCCGCCGCATCAAGTACTCTATGCTGATCGACCCATGCTTCTTCTTTTCTTTTTCTTCTTCTTCTTCTCCTTCTTTTCTTCTTCACCTCAGTAAATATGGCACATACCCGCGCGGGGGGATTGGCCAAGGTACGGTGGTGAATGCCAAAGAGGTATTTGTGCGAGAAAAAAGAAACCAAAGTAGAATAGAAGAACGACTGAAACTAGAAAAATATATTAATTGTTGAATACTATTTCTCCCATCTTTTTCCTCTTCCTTTCGTGCATTTCAAAGTGCACTCTAGCCTTCTACTTCCTCTTTCTGGGTACTCAGGACTGTCTTCAAACAAAGAGAAATTCGGTTTCTTTTTACCTTCCTTCCTCTTCCGCCTAACATATTTTACGTATGGGATGTTTTTAGTTCTTATTCTAGGAAAATTCAGGCAAATGCAATCGTTTCAATTTGCATTTTAGCATAAGCTAGGATGGTAACAACACAATCTATACTGCGGTGGTCACAGGTGAAGGGTGAACTTTTGTGTTTTTGCTTGTAGGTTTTGGATAGTTTGTAATCTTATCTCTCGCTATCACATCTACGTTTTAGTATATAAACAAGCGCTTTTCCGAGCAATAAAATTAGTTGTGAGTACGTGTTTTGTCTGTCTGATCGTTAAATCGTGCGAGTTTTTGTCTCGTGGTAACTAATACTTATAGCGTGCTTCCCTGCACCAACTAGCCCCCGTTCGTGCCTCCTTACCAGAGTCAGGAAGGCTGCGTAGGATACCGAACCTCCAATTTTCCAGAGGTCTTTTCTAGGTCGAGTATGACAGCGAACTAATGTTATGTATAAACGCCTCCTTTTCAAGATGCATTTGTTGGGCCAAAATTTGCTTGGCCACAGCGCCGATGCTAACCGCGTGTGGAATGTGGTGGAACGTTTCCCTTGCGACTGTAGTTTTCGGCACTCTTGTCTTGCAGTTTGAAGTGTGAGCATGAGTGAAAGATGAAAATTTAATAAAAAAATGATTACTGAAATCAAGAAAACAAACAAATGCTTAGAAGAATGAACGAAACGGTAAAAAAGCATAACGGGTCAGTTCACGAGCAACACCGGTTAACTGTGACATCCAGTTGTGATGGGGAGGAGGGGTCCTCGGCATATATTAGAGGCTGTTGAGATTCGTTGAGGTAAAAAAGGTTCTTGTACCTCTGCCTTATCCAATGGTTCGCAGGCGTTGGTGTCATCGCCATCTTTGAAATCCCTGCTGTGATACGTGAACTGCCTCTTCGAAGTATTCTTTCCACAAGATAGTGGCAAAGAATACACTACTCCTTCGTGGCAAGGAACAAAACGATCCTCGTGCCTTTACAAGCAGCCGAGTGGCTCTCTGTTCGTAGAATGAACATCCTTAATGACAAGAGTAGACAGTCGCTTAGGCACCGAAAAAACAACATCGACGCCCACACGCTTTCCAATTTTTCTCAGCTTGTGCGAGACGTAGTGTAGATATGGTACGACAGCAACCTTTATTCTCTGCTTGGAGGTTTTTCTCTTTATTTGTGGGCGCAACTTTTTCTACATTTGTTTTTTCATGGCAACAAGAACCTCTGACGGGTAATCGGCCTGCGCCAGGCGACCTACTTAGTTGTGAAAGCTTTGCTCCGCCCTGTGTTCACACCATATCTTCAACAAATTGCTAAAAAAGGGATGGACAATTTCTCTTTTTACGAGCTTCGAATGTACTGATGAATATGGCAAGGTGGGTTTTTGATCGTGAGACTCAAAAGCACAACACATTTGGGATGAAGTTAATTGAAGTGAAGCGACAGATCTAAAAATCTAATAGAATTGTTAACTGGTACTTCGTGTGTTAAAACCAATGGCTTTGAGGCACTCCGGGCACACTGGACAAACTTGAAGGAATTGTTGGTCGAATTCGAGGCTGGCACACTTTGAAAACACGCATTAGTCGTCCACGAGCCTAAATCTTCATCAAACACCAGATCCTTCCAATCTCTCTTTCAACCTTCTGTCGCGCAAGGCCAGAAACATATCGCTAAGGATAAGAGCTAGGCCTGAACAAATACAGATTTCATCTTTTTGAATGTATACATAGCCATTCCGTTTTTTAAAAGTAGAGACGAGATAAAACAATAGCACTTCAAGGAAGTTGCCTGTATAAATTCTGAACTCATTTTAATACGTCACTTCACCATGCTTTTCAAACAGGCCATTGACAGACGACTTAATTTCTGCCTGGCTCCTTTACATCATTTGGAAATCCCTGAACCTCCCTTTTGTAAATTACCTTTTAGGAACGCAGTTCGTTCACCTGAAATTTTTATTCTGAAAGGGTCATGCATAGCCAAATTATTACGTTATTTTTTTTTTTGACGAAATTTTATGACACTCTTCTGCCATGTTCCAGTTTTCGGCATTATTACACGTAACGTCCAGTCGAGCTTGGGAGTTTTCGCTATTGAAAAAAAAAAATACAAGCAGCATTTCTTAGCACTTTCATATTTGATAGCCTTTTCAGATTCAACCTATTCGCTATCTTTTCCGCCTTACGCTTAACTTTGGACACGACACATTGTTGCGTTTGTCAAACAAAACAAGCACATTTTCCGATGCTTTCAGCAAATAAGCATCCCTGTCCAAAACAACAAACCCTCCGTCTTTGCCTTCAGGTAGCAGCGATAACGGGATATCTTTCCTGCAGATGAAGCTTCTTCCCTGAACATCTGTACCTCGTTAATATGTATTCAACTTCAGAGATGCAACGCTCCCCCTCGGTCCTACAGGCCTGCTTAAAGACAAGTCTCTCCATGGTCAAGAGTTCCGATCTGGACTCATTCGGTTCGAACGCAAACGTGGTCCCCGGGCTCAGGACTTGCCTAATTTTTCCAGGAAGAGAAACGCCCAATGGTGTGGATCCGTTGTCCCGTCAATGCGCGTAGCTATGGGGTACACGAACCAACTCACCCAACATATTGTCTTGTTGGACTGGAGGTGACTGGAGTTCCCCTGGAACTCTGTCTATAGGGCAGCTCGTAGTCTTTATTACGAGGTTTCACTTTATCATTACGGGACTGGATTTTTGTCAGCACAGATGAAAGGTAATGACCCTGCCTCCATAGATATTATGCGCTGAAATGAAGAATGGCCTCAGGGGCGAGTTGGTGCATGATGAAGTGAACGGCGGCGCAACAAGGACACTAACAAGAGAGGGGACACCACATGCGCACACTACCAACTGTTTATTGCATAGAAAGGAGGCATATTTAAACATACAGCTCAGGCATGACACTCATCGCATTATCGCTCAGAACCCAACACGTGGAAAAGAAACAGCAACATCAGGATAGAAGACAAGAACCCTTAACCTCTGCAGAAAAAACTATGCGCTGAAGAAATGCGCTGAACAGGATTTTGGCCATAATTTTTTCTTTTGTTGGTACGACTTTCTGCCGACTTAAAAGAGTGGTTTTATTGAACTCGACATAAACGTTTTACTTCTCTCTTTTTCTTGGATTCTCTGAATCATGTACACAGGCACAAAAATATTTGCGGTGATACACTAAATACCTTGTGGAATCGAGGTGGTTGGCTTGTTTGCCATAATTAAGAAGCAGCGCACCAGACAGAGACAGGGACAGTCTTCCCAGTCCATTTTTCCGCTTTTCAATTTGTATAACTTCTTTTTCTTTATTTGTGTTACCATCCTCCTTATTTCATTTATGTAACCATTTCATTTTTCCTCCGTGAGACAATAAAAAACGTTCGAAAAGTTGTCTAATTTTGGTTCTGTCTAATTCTGGTTCAAGTTTTGGTTTACATCTTATTTTTCGTAATAACCCTATACCAAAATTACTTTGTTCAGTAACTTGTCACTTCCCTAGTTGCTTCCATTTTGCTTTAAATCCGCAAACGTTGCGCACCTCGCACTTCTTATTCCACTAAGCAGTAGCGTCGGTCTACGTCGCTGCCAACGCTATCACATCATGCTGAATTTTCTTCCTCAGTAAACTATCTCGTGATGAGGTTTAGTCCAGATGTGCCTCAGAAGACATAATTCAGCCCCCCCTTCCAACACCTCTCCATTAAAATACCCACGCCCTTTTCTCACAATTCTCTTTGTGGCTCCAGATATACATGTTTGTACTTCGCGAACCTCCTAACGACACAATCAATTATTTGTGGCGTAAGCAGAGAATAGGGGTATGATTTGCTTTCCCTTGGTTAAACGCATGTGCTACACGCAGCTAAATGCACTGTTCCTGCTTCCCTAGGAGGATGTCAAACTGGAAGCTCACAAGAACACTGTATATCGTTTTTCCAACGAGTGTTCAGCACCCCTGCTCCAACACTGCAGTAGCCGTGAAACGTCGTCTGACTTTGAGTTAAAATAATTAAAGGGCAACTGCACCACTTTTTGAATATACCGTCGTATTCAAGGATCCCAATAAAAGGTGCTGTAGGTAAATCACACCAAGTTTTTTTGCGCTAGCATTTAAAATAGTGACGTAATCGAAGATTAAATTTCACGCTTCCTTGCACAGCACTAAAAAAGTGCGGAGAAGCTAGGTGTGACGTCACAGGGCAAGATTTCACATTTTCGCTGCGGTCAACCTCACCTTGCCGTACTTCCTTGGATGCAGGAAAACAACTTTGGGAGGGCTTTGCCATCAGTGGAGTTGATTTTCTTCCATCAATGCAAGCATTTATGCGTTGAAAAGGAACCGGTACCGCAAATGACGTCATCACGCGCCCCTTCCCCCCACTTGGCGCGGTCGTGATTTCAAGCGGCGATTGAGTGCTGATTTCAAATTCTAGCCCAAAAAGCCTGCGCGAGCTTCACCGGCAAGTTTGAAACATTCGACCTCTTTAAGGTCGTCGAATCCTAAAGTCTCTGTAGTTGTCCTTAAATTCAATCATTATTTTTAATATGATGGACTTTTCCTTCTTTTCACTCCTTACCTGAAAAAAAAATTGACAATCAAAAGGAATGGTTGATTTAACAGTCTTAATGAGGAAACTAAAAAATCTAATGAAAGAAATGCAAAATAAAGGGAAGATATGTGAATTTTGGAGTTGGACATACTTGTAACACGCTGTGTCCCTCTACTTCAAAAACGCATTTTCGCCGATTGCCCTCACAGAAACCCATGTATTGTTGTTACTGTTGTAATTATCCTCGATATATAATGACACAGATTCTTGCCATGCTCAATACCCAACTCTTTTTCTGCGATAATAATAATTACACTCATCTTTATGCGGTTCTCTATATGCGTCTAGCGAATCGATGTCATTTCGCATGCTCGAGTTCCTGACGACCCCTCCTCATGTCCAATCAGTTAGATTTGTTTGGGTTCCTGGCCACAGGGGCCTTCATTTCAATGAAGTTGCTCGTGCTTTAGCGAATACATCTCTGAGTTGTCCAGTCGTTGATTTCCTACAGATCTGTGCGTATATAATTACGGTGGTCAGGTTTCGTACGTGGACTTTAGTGCGAGAATCTGCCGCATCAGCGCTTACTTCCCTAAATGATTTTCAGCACCTTCTGTTTCCATGGGGGAGTACAGTTTGGCGATCTCACAAACTTGAAGTTTCCTTCACGCGACCACGTTGTCGTGTGCCGTAGTTAAATTTTTACCTCTATTGGCCTGGTCTCGCGATCTCTCCTTTTTGCCCATATTGTGCTGAGCCGGAAACAATAAATCACTTTCTTCTCTTTTTGGCGCCGCTTCACTTTGTTGAGGAGGCGATTGCTAGAAGTTAAAATTCCAGAAACTCACTTTGCACCTGTCTTCTTCTCTTGTTCTATCCCTTGGCGCTTAGACGTAGCAATGGAAATGTGTTGCTCCGCCATTCAAAAAATTTTTTTTTCGAATCAAAACGTCTTCCGTCATAGTTTATCGTTTTCCCGTTTTTTTTATTGGTATTGAACTTCTTTTATTTTTTATATTCCTATTTTTGTTTTCCTTTTATTTACCGCCCAAATAATTTAAGCTAATAATATTAGGCCCCTTTACCATCCTCAACCATCTCTGTCACTGAATATGAGTTGATCCTTTTTTCTGATCTCATCTCATTTCTGCTGCATCCAATCAAAAAAACTGGCAGTCGTCGCCTTGTATTCAATCAAGTCTATGTTCTTCTTCGTCGGCTATTTCTTCATTATCTTCATTTTCCTCTCCTTCCACGCTGAGCTGGATAACAAAGACAACCTACTCCCCTACCTATGCGGCCGTGTATATGCACTGTATGCTGTATGTTTTCGTATATACAGTGTTAGCCTGGTTATCATGGCCAATATTTATTGTGGGGGATCTTTATTATTATCCAGGTGAGCTTTGCAATGTGGACGCAAAAGTGTTGTCACGAAGTTCATGCGAAAAACTGAATCCGTAAAAATATGGCTGCAAACTCTAAAATGATATTGAAGAAGCGTAGCTTGTTGGGCCAGTTGGTGCATGGTAAATAGAAAACCAGCGGAAAGGACGCGTTAATAATTTTAGTAATTTAATTTTGTTTCAAAAGCATATCGCTCTCTAGAGATGGCGCTAACGCTGGAGCTCGCCGATCACGCAATATTTACCTTTGTTAAGACTTGTGCGGTAAATTCCCAGGCATCAGTGCACTTCATCTTACTTCCTCCGTTTAGCAAAGTTTTTTTGTGACATTTTTTCTTTTTATTTCTGTATTTATTCAAGACAAATCACCACAAAAATTTCTTTGAGGACGCATTTTATCGGTTGTTAGTGTAGCTGACCATGTCCCTTTCAGAGAGAGTCGTCGCCATGACTGTCTTCAAATACCCTACACGCATACACTCACCCACCATCACTTGCAGTCTCCGCTGGTAATGATAAGTTTTCTGTCGGCCAGCTTTCTCTCCTGGAACTGTAGCACAGCCGTATCAACTGCAAGGTTACTTTCAACTCTCTCTCTCTCTCTTTTCTACCACTGACAAGGTATCCTTGTGTACTTAACACTCTGAAGGCAGCGCTTTATTTTTCAGTGAAGCGAAGCTCGTATCTCTTTGAAACAACTACCCACTTCTTTCGAGGCAGAAACTGTGGACTTCCCGTCCAGATGCCTGAAACGAAATCTCATCAACAGGGTCATGGTCGACGCGCCAAAGATCAGTGCGAGCACACATTTCGCCAAGGACTTTCCCTTCCCCAGCAGTGGTTCTCTTCCAGGATTAGTGACAAGGCTGGTAAAGAAGGCCAGTATCAGGGCTATAAAAGCCGAACTGGAAGCTAGTAGGCACTGTTCAGTGCACAAGTTGTACTCAGACACACACACCATGCAGGGGTTCACGGTAAGTACGTTCTCCATCATGAAATTCACTGCCTCCCGAAGAAGCAAGCGTACTCTTTTTTTTTTCTGTCTGTTAGCAGTCTTGTTCGTTATGACTTGCATGTCGTCCTTCTCATCAACTTTCTTTAAAATCACCGCCGAAAAAAGTAACAGGAACCACGCTCTGGCATTCATTGTACTTTCGATGGCACCACCGTGACATTTCCGAGAGTTAGATTTAGAGTTCTCCAAGAATTGATGATGAAAATCACAACCTAGAATGCTATTACGTGTAACAGTTGCTTTTAAACAAATAGAAATGAGTCGACCTTTCGGGAAGGGGCGACTAGACAAACCCTGAGCTCCCTCGACGCCGTTTCGCGAAAGGGCCAAAGTCGCTATGTGTGCATGAAAAAGATCTCGCTTTGCTATGGCACTGCCCGTATAAAAATGCTCTGTAGACAGTCTATAGACTTCTTATAGACTCTAATGCCGTCCTATAGTTATTTATTTTCTACTCATAGTCTATAGACTGTCTATAAACAAGTCTACTAAAAGTGTATGACCATAGATCTACAGAATCTCTATAGAATGTCTATAGCATTTGTATTACCTATTGACTGTTCTCTAGGGTTTCTCTATAGAGAGTCTATAGACTTTATAGACAGAAGTCTAGGGACAGTGTATAGACTGTCTAAAAAATTTTGTAATGGTGGTCAGAAGAGGCGGCAATCTCCATCAATGTTCGCTAGAATCTTTCTATGGCCATGCCTATTATATAGCTTTTTAAAATAAGCGCGGCTGCCCTTCGCCACAGCTGACTTCTCGTTGCTTTGCATCGAAAGAGATTGTTTCGTGATTAACGGTAATATTCTAGTTGGACGAAAACAGTACTGAGAAGCCGCATTTTGTAATGATTCTCGGTTCGATGCGTTCTTATGATTCTTTATCAATGGTAAGCTTAGCGCTTGTAACTGAGATGAGTGACGTGCATTGCTTCTTGTGAATGTACTGCAGAAAATATGAATCCGGGAGAATACTGTCAACATGTAGGTACGGCCCTGTTCATTCTACGAGTGCTAGAGCGTACTGTATATTTGTTCAGTTGCAAAAATAAGTACGTGCAGAGCTGTGAGCAGTTTCCTTCATTAGCGGCTACCAAATGCGTAAGGAGAAACGCTAATTCCTTCCGGAAGGACTACCGTTTCCACCAGGTCTTTCTCGCATGCATATACAGAAGTCCGCTGGGTGCACATGGTCCTTCTTTGCAGGTTGCGGTATTCGCCACGTCTACGCTGCTGCTGCTGCTGCTGCCCGCATGCCATGGGCAGCTCTTAAGCGGGTTCCGTCTAAGGAACCCGCTGCCCGGCCTGTTCGGGCAACGCGGAGGCGATCCAGACAGTGATGTCTCCGAGGGGCGGACGGAGCTGGAGAACGATCCCCTGCCGGACATGGTCCCGCGGACCAACAACCCGCCGACCGTCATCTACCGAAGGTGCATATATCATCACACACGCGAAGTGCAGTCGCCAGGCTTGTTTGTATGTGACAGGCGTAGTTAGCGAGACGGGCTGCGGGTGTATTGTGGGGCGGATGACAAACACGCTGTAGAAGGGCTGAGTTGAGGCTTATTGCGAAGTTTTTTATGGGAGATTTTCCTCGAAGGAACCACGCGTGACCTAAAATTTCTCCAGTGAGTCTTGCACTGGCTAGCACGGGCGTCAAAGACGGCGAAGCGTGGATGGAGCAAGCGTGAGTGTGAGGAGGGGCGTATGGGCCGCAGTGATAATGTAAACATTGCGCTGCGAATGAGATCTAGCGAGAGTGTGAGGAAAAGGTGTGTACAGATTAGGGGGCAGTGCGCCTGCTTAGCGCCACGCTTAATTCATGGCGGAGACAGATGTGGAGAATTGGTGTGAATAGCGTATGCGCTAGCGCTCTGCGTACCAATAAGCGTGCACATATCGACGTCATATCTTAAAACGGAAAGTGCGAAAGTGTTTTCACAGGGTGCTAGTGTAGGCTGCATGAACTAAGCGGTGTGGATATGAAAGAGTGGTAATGTCGCCATACTGATGTAAGGAGTGGTGTGAGGCATCGTATTGACCTCAGGGGCCGCTGTGCTCTCCTTCGCCCAGTTTACGCAGCAAAGCGTAAACGTTGGGTTTTTTCTCCTGTGTTTACTCGTGCAGCGGGTGCATGTACAGCGCTAACGTTAAGCGTTGACACGGCGTGAAGACGGTAGAACTCTGTGAAGGTTTTAACTGTCATCTGCCCTTGTGAGATGTGTGTTCATGAAGCACGAGAACATCTGAAGTGCTTGAATGGTCAAGTATCTGATAGTTTCTGATTTATCCGGAAAAAAAGCTATAAATAGATATGAAATAAGGATGCGCCCAGTCTGCGGTAGAAATTTGCGCTTCCAGCTTGATAATCTTAATGCTAGTGTACCTGATTCTTCTGAATCCCATTGAAACTAAAACGCGTGAAACAAGCAAAGAGAACGGTTAGAGAGGAAATTGTTGCGGTGAACACTACTGACATCTTGATTAAATTAAAGGCGTGCACTGTGCATAGATGACGTGTTTACTGCGCTTTAACTGGGCAGAGTATTCTGATGGCTTAACACATGTGCCGCACTGACTCGCGTGACCCTTTTCTCTTCCACTGTCCATGCACTCCTGGAACATAGCGGGCCAAGCATGATGATCGAACCAATACCCATGGGCAACCCCGGCCACTTGTACGTTTCGAGGCCGATGCCGTACGTGCTGGGACAACGCGCCCGCCTCGATCGGCTGCCGCCCTTCGACCGCCATGCAGAGGTCTACCCGCCCATGCGGCCCCTAGCGGGAACCTTAGGCATGCGTCGGCCTCAACAACCCGTCGGCGATGATGCGCTAGAAGACCGACGCCGCACCTACAACAGACCGGAGAGCGTCGCGAAGGACCTGGACGCTCCTGCGACCGAGGACAGGATCATCGAAGCGCTGAGGCTGTTCAAGCAGCTGAGGGGCATGACGGCGTGATGGGGCGGGTGTTTCGGCATGTGTACGTGGGCTGCAGTGAGCCAGCAAAGCGATGTCGCTATATACTGCCAGTAGCAGCGTTTCGGTCAGTTGGCGGATCTTTGGCTGCCAAGGAGGAATTTTTCTTACGGTTCCCCTAATTCGCAGCACTACAGCCAGTCTGCGAACAACGAACCTGCCTCTCTGTCCCATCTACGTGAATGCGTTGCTGGGCCAGATGCAGATATGCGAAAATAATACAGGCCAGGCTTTTCAAGATGGGTCTATCCAACGATCGAAATGTGGCTAATGCAGAAGCGAAATCACTGTCAAACTCACATCATTGTACTGTGCCATTTACCTTTGTACTGCAATAAATCAGTCAGCGTTCATTCTCACTCGGTGCCCATCGATACAATGCTCCTCAGCTCAGTGCTTCTAAATACACCTGAACTGAGGCTGAGGGTCCGCCAGAGCCGTAATGGCGTGGATGCAGAGGAGCCGTAGGATAGCTCCTTCTTTGAAATCATCGCCACGGCTGCGCAACCCTGGAGGAACATGAACTTTGTCACGCCATGTGATGTTAAAGCTTTCACTTTAGGCACATGACTTACGGCATACCAGTGTGACAATAAACATTGGTTCCGTAAATCACTGCAGTGATTTACGGAACCAATGTTTATTGTGAAGTGGGCAGTCCCATTAGCCTCAGAAAGGGGCCGTGGCAGGGTTGGGAGACATGAACATTCACAATTGAAAAATGCATGCCCGCAGCAATCAGTTCAACAGTACGACAGTGGACTTCTGGGAGAAACTGAATCAAATGCACTGGCCAGTGAACGCAATAAGGCGAGTCCTATTTATAAAACACTTCAAGTCTCTGCTTTATAAACAAACCTAGAGGGATTGGTTAAGATTGTGGCGATAGATGTAGAGTATATAACAAGGTCTCGGTGACACAAGTTTCATTCACTCACACGGAAAACATATGGAACATATGAAAAAATTGACAAAGGAAATCTGTCAGTGTGAAACGTATATTCTTGTAGGTGTTCGTTGTCTTCATGCCTGGTAGTTCTCGAAACCTTCTGCATATATGGCAATTAACACATTACTCTATCGCTTCAAACCCCTAAGGTTGAGCTTAGGTGTCTCTTCCAATTTTTCAAACTGTTTTTAGAAGCATTTGGAGACATTCTCGCGAAGTCAGTGATGCCGACTTACATCTGAAATCCCTGCTTAAAGGAATGACAGGGACATTTCGTGCCTATAAAAAAAAAGGATCGCTTTTCAAAAACAAGGAATAGAAATGGACGTCGCGAAGAAATATGGTGTGCCAGGGAAGGGCCGTTTGCTGCTGTAATTTTTTTTCTCCAAGCGGTGGAGTGTTTTAATAAAAATTCATGCTAGCTGATTTTGGTTGCAGATGCTGCCTCCGGTGCACATTTATGCCTAGTTAATTATTTAATTAATTAACTTAGCATGAAAGTGCATTTTTAGTATGGGACCGAAATATAGTGAGTTTAGAAATGTGCGCCATGCGTGAAATCATAAAGCGTTTGCACCACAGCCGCCATTCGCCGTCCGCTGTCTATGGCACGAAATTCGGTGGATATCAGACCATCTCTCGACGCGGCACCGAATTTCAGTTTGCTTTATTCTGTCTAGCAGGGATTCTTTAAAAAAAGAGCACAAATTTGAAAGGCACCAAGTCTTCAGTTGGTGAAGATTTTTCTTAGCGTATCCGAAACATGCGTAAAAAGCTTTGGGAAAGTTCAAGAAAGGAAAAGAACGGCGAGAAGGCTACGCTGATGTTTGGTCGCTGTCAACTTGTTGGATGAAAAAACAAATAACAAAATCCTTGCAACAGATTTTCGCAATCTATCTCGTCGTCGAGTGTAGATGTAAGCAAGAAATTCATTGCAATAAAGGCGTGGTGCATTCTAGAACGGCTCATAGATAGTGGTAGTCATACGTGAACCTCTGGGTGCCTCTGTCGCCAGCCACTTCAATATTCTCAGCGAAATACAGCCAGCCCTCTCGGCTACCTCCGCCGCTTTTGGCTTGCGGCGACCCGCGTGACCAGCGCCAAAAAACGTGTCAAAGAAGAGGAGATGGCGCCACGTGCTACACAGAGCGCTAGGAAATTCCCGTCGGCCGAACGCCACGTCGTTGCAGCTGCAATAAATGTGGTCGTGGTCGACAGTCGACCGAGTGCGGCTGCCGCCATCTATGAGCTGTTCTGGAATGCGCTACACCTTTCCTGCAATGAATATCACCCCAAGAAACGACGGTATACGTGTACGCAGCCACATACACCAGAACAGCGAGGCAGCACAACAGCAATGCGGTAACAACAGTGATTGACTCGACCCTATGCGAGATCACCAGCGATTCACTAGAAGACTGTACGATAGTCGAGGCTGAAGAAGCGGCCGTCGCTCTAGCGGCAGCGGAGGGCTATCGATCTAAACGGTCTCTAACAATCCTTACAGACTCACAAACAGCAAGCCGCAACTACCTACGCGGCAGAATAGGGCACAGAGCGCTCCGCATACTCCTCTCTGGGGGCCACATACCACAACGACAACCAAGCGAAGAACCAATCAGGCATACGATAGTATGGACGCCGGGACACGCGGGAGTAACAGGGAACCAAGAGGCGGACAGGATAGCTCGGGGGTACACTTATTACCGAGCATCCAAAGTAGCCGACCTCGAGGGGTACGAACCTGTACCCCAAGATTATTCGGCGATGCTAAACTATTACAAGGGCTGCAGGAAGCGGTATCCACCACCACACAACTCCCTTAGCATAGAAGACTGTCGCGTGGAGGCAGCTACAAACGGGCTCGTACCCGAACCTACACGTACTCAACAAAATGTATCCCACACAATACACTGACAAATGCCCTTGGTGCCAAGAACCACCCACGCTGTACCACATAACGTGGGCATGCCAGAGGATAAGCGTGGTACCAGCTATAACAAACCCGAGTGCGGAGCAATGGGAGGGAGTGCTCTCCAGCGATCGCCGAGTCGACCAAGAAGGTCTGATTCGGCGAGCAAAACTGGCAGCAGCTTCCAGCGGAGCCCTGGACTAAGGGCAACCGACCTTTGTACAAGCAGATGGACGAAGCCATCTGACATCCGCAGAAGAAAAGCAAATGTAGAGCTTAATAAAGTTTTTCACTCACTCACACTCACATCAACTTTCGGCGCCGAGATAGATTGCGAAATTTTGTTACAAAGACTTTACCATTTTTTTTCTTTTTTCTTCCAACACGTCGACATGGACCAAACACCAGCGCAGCCTCCTCGCTATGCTCTCGGGTTTTTCTGCAACTTTCCCAAGGCTTTTTGCACAGATTTTCAATACGTCATGAAAAAAGTGCCAACATATTCAGGTGGTCAAGCCACGAGTTCGCGCCTATTTTCTTGCTTCATTCGAAAACAGTGAATAGAAGGAGGGCATACTTTCAGTGAGAAGACTGAAGGAGAAGTCGGCCTGACTAAGATGCATTAAGTCTGCTAAACCATTTTAAGCTATAAAATAATTTCACTTAATTTCGAATTAATAATCATCACAAATTGCAAAAAGATCCCCTACGGTCCTTGGTTTTCATGATTGTTGGCTTTCGGCATGCATGTAATAAGGAGCACCTCTTTTCTCTTTCCTTCACGCTAAGAGAGGACAGATCGAGTTAGGAGAGAATGAATCTGGGAGATCACGACAGCTGTACAAGGGGTCCCCAAGGTCGCCGTGTCGCGATGCGACAGTGACTAGCATATACAACCACACAGTCACGCGTGCACATGCAGGTGCACAGAGGCAACACACACACACACACACACACACACACACACACACACACACACACACACACACACACACACACACACACACACACACACACACACACACACACACACACACACACACACACACACACACACACACACACACACACACACACACACACACACACACACACACACACACACACACACACACACGCACGCACGCACACACGCACACACACACGCACGCACGCACACACACACGCACACACGCACGCAAACACACACGTAGACAATGAATGAATCGAAGGCGGGCGCCAGTATGAATGTCACAAAGTAAGAAGAAACCGATGATAAATAACGAACCTGTCATAATATATTTACATGCACCGACACCAAACGCCTCATAACCAAGGTACGTGCTGCCCAGGAGAGAAAAAAACAGCCGTTGGGCGTCTCGTGTCCGATAGCAGAATGTAGGCTCGGAGAGCAAAGTTGGTGCTGCTGTTAATCCGCGAGTTTACTGATCCACTTTCTAAGACGTTGCCTACGGCCTAATAGAGCAATGTCCCGTTATTCTCCTACATGAAACTACTCGCCGCGGTGGCTTTGCGCCCTAAGGCATCCGGCTGCTGATCCCAAGGTCGCGGGATGGAGTGCCGTCCGCTGCGGCTCCATATGAATGGAGGCGAAACGCAAAAATTCAGAGGGTGCCTGATTGCATTGTGTTTTGCAGTGCGATAGTATGAGCAGCTGTTGATGCTTTTATCGGAATTGACGTCACTTCCGGTCTTGTGACGCCTCGCTTCCCTCCACCAAATGGGAATATCCCGTTCTGGTGATATCGCTTCCTTCCAGTCGATAGAAATGCTTCCATCTGCTGTTTAGATAATAGATAATAGGCTATTTTTATGACGGACGACTCATTAGGCCCCATGGGCCATGGGAGCGAATGAAACCGAGAGCTTTTTGAACATTTTGAGTTGATAAGCGCATCACATTCCTTTGAGTCCCCTCGCTTCGGTACAAAAAACGTTTTGCAAGATACCGAGTAGGAGTATTTAGAAAAAGCAAAAACTAGGAAGCCGAAACTGGGTTTCAACTAATCAGTAACGCTTGGTTTGGTTTATTAGAGTTTAACGTCCCAAAGCGACTCAGTCTATGAGGGACGCCGTAGTGAAGGGCTCCGGAAATTTCGACCACCTGGGGTTCTTTAACGTGCACTGACAGCGCGCAGTGCACGGGCCTCTAGAACTTCGCCTCCACCGAAATTCGGCCGCCGCGGCCGGGATCGAACCCGCGTCTTTTGGGTCAGCAGCCGAGCGCCGTAACCATTGAGCCACCGCGGCGGGGCAACTAATCAGTAACGTCACAACATACTATTCTATGAGGTCGCGGATACTGGGACAAAACCTAGCATGCACGCGCTCATTGGTCATACTGGCGAAGGTAAGTGAGATATTGGGTGACTACTTTTCTGAAATGACCAAAAGCCAGCTTGAAATTTTGTCCTACAGAAAACAGTGCGCGAATATCGACGGCTCCGCATTTAGTGACGTCACGCACGCAAGGTTGCTTCCCAACTGAGGCCCAACTCAACTGAGGCCATTAAACGGGAAAATTAAAAATTTATATTGGCTGTAACAAAACACCCCTCAGCTGCGAAATTTGCCACAAAGGACCAGAAAACTGCTGGGAACGCATTGTGAGAGTTTCAGTAAAATCTGAGGAGGTAGAAAAAACGTCAGAGTTGCCGTTTAAAAACACCAGTGTGCCAGACAATTTTATTGCACGTTAAATAACCTCAGGTGGCTAAATTTAATCCGTCGCTCTCCACTACGGTGTCTCTCACAGCTTTGGGACGTAAACCCCACACACCACACCATTTAATGAAAACTAACCATTATCGTGATATCAGCCGAGTCAATAACAGAATGATTTTCTACACCGCTTCATGGCGGAGTGTTGCTGCGACCAAGTTGCAATTGTGCCCAAATAGATTAGGTCTCTTCTTGTGTAGTTGTTGTTGGCGTCTGGTGGAATGGCACATATCCACAGTGGGGGATGGGCCAGCGTGCCTCGCACTTTCAAGCATTAGGAACAATTCAGGGAGATGAGCAAGTTGAAGCGAAGACGAAGTGGCGCCTGTCAGGATGGATTGAAATGGTTATGGCGATGGCGATGACCATGCATGAACGTTATCCCCCTGGCATGGCACGGCACGGTCTATGGTCGGGCGGGGGTTGAGCGGGGTGGGGCGGCGGCGGCTGCTGCAGCCATGATCCTGGAGGACGCCTCGGACCTGGACCCATTCGTGGAGATCGAGCTGCAGACGCCCCGCGACGTCGAAGAGGACAGCCTTCAGCAGCAGCGGCATGACGAGCGCCGCTGGCTGGCTAAGGTTCGGCGCCTGCTGCGCAACCTGCTCGGCTCTCTGGGCGCGCTGTGGCGTCGCCTGAGGCCGTCCGCAGCGCCCGTGGGCCGGCCCCTGTGCATGGTGCCCGAGCACGCGCAGGTGGACGTGATCGCCTGGAGCTCTCACCTGGAGCGAGCCGGCTCCAAGGGAGCCGTCACTATGGACCTGTTCGCCAGCCCCAGCAGGGACCTGGTACGCGCGCTGAGAGGAATGCTGAAGAGTCGAATTTAGACGCGATGGCTTCTCATGATGCGTCTATAGTGAACCGAAAATGCCCTAAACTCAAATATGGACTAATATATAAAGCAGACTTGTGATGTGAACAAGGATCAGTCCTTTGCAGTAGGTCCCAGGGCATTTGAAGTGTGAAAGGACTGCCGCCCGTGGCTGGCTCTCGTGTGTAAAGTTCCCAAATGTGAATCTCACAGTTTATCGAGTTGAGTGCCAGTAGCACAATATAAACCCAACTCCAAGCGTCGGCGATGGTTTCTTTTACGCGCAAAGTGGCCAGTGAACTTTTGCAACACTCTGCACATGGTTACGATGAGGTAACGGATCGATAGATCGAGCTTGAGGCTCGCTGCGGTCCCATCAACGTGGTGGGTGGACGTCTTCTTTGCCAGGAATGTAGACTGCTGATGATTCCGACCGACCGACCGATCGAATCAATCGATCAACCAATCAATCAATCAATCAATCAATCAATCAATCAATCAATCAATCAATCAATCAATCAATCAATCAATTAAGCATTGGTCAAGCATCAGTCAATCAATCAATCAATCGGGCATTCATTCTGTGCATAATTCAAGTCCTACGCATGCCAGTTCTGAGCATTCATCTTGCTCTAATTCCTCTCAACAAATGTTGGGTATAAGTAAGACTTGTGTTCTCTTATGACAGATGGATGCTACCTACTTGTAACCAGAGAAAACAAAAACCTTAGCATAATCCACCTTCTCACTTGCCTCACGCGTGCCTTCTCCGTGTTCTTTTTCCCGCAGGAGCCGCCGCAGCAATTCGTTCACATCGACGGCTCCGCAAGCAGCAGCATCCCGCTACCCCGGCCCGCTCTCAAGGCACTCTACGTGCCAAAGGCGTGCTCCTCGAAATTGTCTCGAAGCTCCGCGAACTCGCAGCTCTGATTCCGATGAAGAAACGTTGAAACAATATTGGTTCGAACTCGGTTAGTGCACCATTTACTGTCTCACTGTGATTTGGGTTGTGAATAAGAAAGTCACATTAAATAGGGATCCAGCTGTCATCTCATCTTGTCTAATGCTTTTTCTTACTGTTGTTCTTGAGTGGTTTTAAGGCCTCGTGTTTCATGTTTTAAAGCAGTCGGGCCAGACTGCTCGTTTTTCTGTGAATGGGTTTGTGCTTATTATAAGACAAGAGTGTTTGTTGTAGAATCATTTTAATGCTGATTGATGGTATGATGTGCTGTGTTTATTGTATCAGAGCTGCGCATGGGCTATGAGCGACTCCATCGCGGAGATTATTTTCCACATCGCAATGTTAATATTCCTCATTGTTTCGCAGTGGCCTTTTCCGACTTACATGGGGTTTTCGAGCTTTTCTATCATTTCGCGTGTTTTAATGCTATCGTGCCAGAGGGCTAGTAATTTGTTCTTAACACGTTTTTGTATTAAGGTTTATTTTCCCCACAGGCGGTGAGTGTTCAGTAAGATTGATGTTAACTACAGTTAATTTTCTGGCTGTAGCTTTTATTTCGAGTGGCCTGAAAACCCGATTGTCTATTTGCATTGCATGCACACTTCTGTGTGCTTATTCGCAAACGGGTTTCCTTGTCCTTAAACTAGTCTGGATGCTTAACTGTACAGGTCTGAAATAGGCTGTGTTTATCTCATATTAATAAAATCAAAATTACCTAACCACACAAAACAAAAAATTTCTAAGACTATTATGATTCTCCCTAATGCGGAATTTGAGCGCAGCTCTGTCGGTGTCCCAGGCTCTGTAGGCTTGTTTTGCTTCGCTGGGTCGTCGGCACGTCTACTGACGATGTTAGTTCGATACTAGTATTAGTTGAAGACGTCAATGTGCAATGCACAGCGCGAGAGTATGTTGCAGTTTGCCCTCCTTGTGGTAGGCTCCTCCGGTGTTGCTCTCCTGTATGCTTTTTTCTTTTGCCTTTAGTATGTACAGGTGAATAGCAACCTCTGCCTCCCGATTCTTGGCCGATCCCCCGGTGTGGGTATGTGCCATCTTTTCAAAGGCTAACAACAACAACAACAACAACAACAACAACAACAACAACAACAACAACAACAACAACAACAACAACAACAACAACAACAACAACAACAACAACAACAACAACAACAACAACAACAACAACAACAACAACAACAACAACACGAGGCGCGATCGGTTGCCGTACTTTGGCCTCAAGGTTCATGATGTGTTAACGCGAGTGTGCAAGATGCCGATTCCTCCTTGCACCTAAACGTTTTTATACAAATGACACGCCGAAGCTCTACCTGTTAACACATGGCTGCATAGCAAAAACAAAGTTTGCACTAACTGTCGTCTGTGCAACGTACACTGTTTTATTAACTGCAAGGATGCGATTTTTTTTTGAGGATGTGATGCAGAGGAGGCTATAGAAAGACTGTGTTTTAAATTCCCACAGTGTTCGCTAGTTTGCGGCTACTGAACCTGATTACGAACCGTATGACATGTTTTTGCTCACTGGGCCTCATAGCCTGTGGAAAACGCGCATGCTGGACCGCAACGCCGAACCTCTTGTTTCAGCAGAAGACGTTTCCGTCGAACGATCCTCCAACTCAGGGACATTTATGATGAAAGAGAATTTACGCCAAACTTGTTTTCGCTGTTGATGCGGTGCCTATCTTTGCCGCCCTTTTAGCTATGTTGTTTTCGGTCATGCTAGTGCAGTGCAGTCACTAGCTGCGTGCTTTGTACATAATCTGGATATAGGCCATGTCTCTATGTACGTACATCACCTCGTGCAGTAAATACCATGCTGGGGAAAAAAAAAGTGATGGCCTAGTGCTTTCGTGCAGTGGCCAGCGAACCTCGATTTTGAGTGTTCTGTGTGCAAAGGAAGATCCCGAAACGCGTCAGCGTTTGCACTCGTGGAGTAACTGTTCAACGTCATTATCATTATCAGCGTAGAGAGTACGTTTCCCGTACGCAGTCGTGTTTGCTTTCTTGTGGTGCGGAATCAATCGTTCGTGTATCGAAGCGTCAATGACACGGAGCCCGCCTCGTGTATCGTGCAGAAAACAAATCGACAGACGCTCGTGGAATCTTTTCTTTTTTCCTTCTTGCTTCGCTTTCCTGAAGCCGGCAGAATGTCTGTCGTGGAGAGCATTCGTCCAGAGTGACCGCTAGGCTTTCAGGCGGCTGTTATCGTCCGTATTTGGAAGCCTACATCGGTGCCGCACCGTACGAGAGGTGAAGGCAGAAGCAGATAAAGGAGTCCACGTCTCGACAAACCTTTGTGGCTTCCATTTGTCTTTATCTTCGAGTGTGCGTCGAGAAATCTCACTGTGTCTTCGCTCCCCGTTTCGACGCTGTTTGCCGACGCAAAGGAAAAACATGTCATTATCTATCACATTCGCATTTTATTACGGCTTGCTACGCACCCATGTTGCATTATTGCGCAGGCTATACAAATAGTGTATAGCAAAACGTGAAACTGCCAAAGAGGCCTCGCCTGGAAATAAGTGCGTGAATAAAGCCACTCTCTGGAGAGGCGCGAGTTTATTGCGATTCCCGCCTGAGTGCAGTGATCTTTTATACAGCCATTGAATGTAAGCCCACGTAAAGGCAAATAGTGCGTCCTAATAAAATGTGAGCATACGGCTTGAGCAATGCGCATTAGCACAAATATGTACGTTGTGGTATATCTAAATAGATTGATTTATAAGTTAATGAACTTCATGTGCAAGCGCAGCTATTTGGGATAGGAGAGAAGCCGATGAAGCTCAACCAGCTTCTTGAACGTGCACCACAGTGCCAGCACACGGGCGCTGTCCGCATTTCGCCTTGATTCATTTGCAGCTGCTTTCACTGCTAGTGTAGTGTAGTGTAGTGTAGTGTAGTGTAGTGTAGTGTAGTGTAGTGTAGTGTAGTGCATTGCAGTGTAGTGTAGTGCAGTGTAGTGTAGCGTAGCGTAGCGCAGTGCAGTGCAGTGCAGTGCAGTGCAGGGTAGTGTAGTGTAGTCTACAGCGTAGTGTAGCCTTTTGCGGCACGGTGTGTCTGCGATTGTGCACGCGACTTTTAAACAAAATATTGAGGCGTCTAACGCTGTTTTTATTCAATCAATGTTGCCGGCTACATTCGAAATCCTTGCTGGACAGTACAGCAGGGCCATTTCGTGTCTAGAAGAAAAGATCGTGAAGGAGAAGAGAACAACAGGAAGGAGCGCTAGAAGAAAGGTAGAAATAAAGATGGATGTCGCGAAGTTCTACGGCGTGCCTGGCAAGTTGTTGCGGTTGCCCTCTGTTGGGAGGGCCTAGTAAGTGCTGTCTGATGCTGTCACTGCTTTCTTCTCCGATGCAGTGAAATGTTTTACTAAACAACAATGCAGCTGAGTTTTCGTTGCACAAGCAGCTTTAAATGATAATGAAAGTAGCTAATTGGGCATAATTTGTGTCTGATAGAGGAATAAGGCTGCAATTAGAGGGTGTGGAAGTGTGCACAATGCGTGAATTTCTAGTTTTTAAGCCATTAATGTTCTTTTTGATTTTGGTGGAATGGAGGGTCCAAGTACAGACACAAAACTTGTCTGATTTTTCTCGATAGTTAACATAATGCGTGTCAGAAGAGGGTAGTGTAGTGCAGTGTATAGTATAGTATAGTATAGTATAGTATAGTATAGTATAGTATAGTATAGTATAGTATAGTATAGTATAGTATAGTATAGTATAGTATAGTATAGTATAGTATAGTATAGTATAGTATAGTATCATTACTTTGTCTGTTTCATGTTATGCTATACTATATTATACTATATATTTAGGTTTATAGGGTTTATATAACTTCCCAAAACGACTCAGGCAATGAGGAACGCCGCAGTTAAGGGCTCCGGAAATTTCGACCATCTGGAGTAATTTAACGTGTCAGCGCACGTTAAAGAATCCTGGGTGGTCGAAATTTCCGGAGCCCTTCACTACAGCGCCCCTCATATCCTGAGTCGCTTTGGGAAGTTAAACCCTACAAACCTAAACCTATAGTATAGTATAGTATAGTATAGTATAGTATAGTATAGTATAGTATAGTATAGTATAGTATAGTATAGTATAGTATAGTATAGTATAGTATAGTATAGTATAGTATAGTATAGTATAACATGGAACATAGACAATGTAATCAATTCCTCGTTATTGGGAGGACCGAAATTATTCCGAAGCCCTCCACTACGGCACCTTTTTCTTCCTTACTTCCTTCGCTCCCTCCTTTATCCCTTTCTTACGGCGCGGTTCGGGTGTCTTTTCGTATTTTTATTTCCTTTCTCGTTCACAATATCGCAAAGTCTTAATAGTGGTGGGTCAAACGTCAATATTAACCTGGAGTCAAAGCCGATCATCGCCTTTGAACAAAACAATAACTCAGCCTTCTTACGCTCAGCTTTAGTGAGCATCTAGCGTGCTTTACCGTTGTACACGAGACATCCTGCTAAGCGCATATTCTTAATCCGTTTACCCATCGATGTCGAGCTACACACGACCTCGGAGGAATAGAGCATACATGCGTGTTCCCGTTTGAATCCTTCCCGGTAGAGCATGTCCGCTGAAACGGAACATTCTGGCCCTGGAACACAGGCCGAGTCTGATCCTCGAAAAGGAGCTTATGCATTAGTGAAAGGACGGGAAAACGCGCATGAATGGAGGGAGGCACTGCATAAAGAAGGAATAATTTATAATACAACAGCTCGCCGTCAACCACGCCCAATACTCGAAGACATAGAGCAAAATGAAATTCTCAAAGTGCGACGAACGGCTTCGCTTGTAAACAATCACAGGCCACATTAATTTACTGCCTTTCAGCATAACGTGCATACTAGAACGATCTTTGCTGTTAGATCACTCTTGCCATTCTCCTGCGTCTCTTGTCAGTACGTTTTAATACTTTAGGTGGTGTTCCTTACAGTACCTTCGATAAACGACACCTGCTTTTTTATTTGTTTGCCTGTAACTTTATCGCATATAATTTTGATGCATTGCATATTTTAGGAAAATGAATGGGATACGGTTTGCAGTGACCTCTCTACAACTCCCCTCACTTAATCCTTTAATCTTTTGCTTTTACTTTCGTTCCGTTGTCAACGACGGAATCTCGGGCTCAAGGCTGGAAGCTTGTTGGCTACCATTCTATCTAACGTCGCCAAATCAAATCAGATCAAAATGGCTGTTCCAACATAACAAAAAAACGCATCCAATGCGTCGCCAGCGTTTGGCCAAAAACGCTGTTACCAGCGGACACCCCAGGAGAGCCCCAAATCGATGCACTTCTTGTAGCCGTTGACCCTTGCCGGAAAAATCACACGGGGGATCGACGCTGTTGGTTACAGGATATGTGTACATGTATTCAGTGCAGTGTAACACAAGGACATGAATACAGGTGTTTTGCAAGCACCCTTTCTGCCTCTCCTTGTGTCACTGCGCTACTTTCTATACGAGAGGACAGTTCGCCTGTGAGCGGTAGCCAATCAGAACTTAGTATTAATTGTGTTTTTCTTGCCTCGTTCATATGCGAATTTCGTCTGCATGTTGCAGGAGGGTCGCCCGTAAGAGAGAGGGTGCAGTACATCGGAAAGGTTTCTTGTGGTGTCTGCAGAATGGAGTTAACATCCCTGCTAATTCATTGTCTCGATACGGGATCATGTCCTCTTCAGGCGCTTGGTCAAAGAGCCTGCAGGCAGTCCGAAGTCGAAACATGAGGTTAGACTCATCCTTGTTATCAGCAAAACTATCTATACAGAAGAGCGAAGCTTTATTACATAGTTGAACCGTTATTGGGGACCCTGTGTCCACGATCTTTAATCCTCACAGAATTTCGAAACACCCTGAAGTCAACTGGGCCATTTAGAGCGTCATTTTGAAAAATTTCAAGTTTATATCCTTGAGATACATGAAATATACATGTGTACACTGATTTGCCACAAAGATAGATGTCCCAGAACATTATGTTGTAATGGAGACCTCGTATCATAAAGTGAACTAGCCAATGACAATTGTTAGCAACAGCAACCGCGACAGTAAGGAGTTCAGGCATATGAGGTAAATATTATGGCATATTTGATTAAAAATACATATTGAAGCATAAAACATGCAACCGATAGAAGAAACACAACGCAATAAGTACACCCGGCCAGGACCTCATCGCAATAATCCGAAGAATCTGTCATCATCATCATCATGAGCCTGACTACGCCCGCTGCAGGGCAAAGGCCTCTCCCATGTCTCTCCAATTAACCCTGTCCTTTGCCAGTTGCGGCCACCGTATCCCATCAAACTTCTTAACCTCATCCGGCCACCAAACTTTCTGCCGCCCCCTGCTACGTTTGCCTTCTCTTGGAATCCACTCCGTTAAAGTTAAGAATTTTTAGTCTGTGCAAACTAGCCATCTGGGGCGAAACTGGCTACGCGAATCCACCTCACGTTCAGCGTAGCTGCCTGAAACGCGTAGCATATGGAACACCTGCAGACAGCAGCATGAATGGCAGCAGCCGCACACGGCCGGGTCCACCACTGGCAGACCAGCTATGGGCCGACGAGAACAGGCGGGCGGGCGCGCACCCTCCACGGCACGGAGGCCTCGTCGATGCCGACGGCGAGGGAGACCACTTGAAGACAATACGCGCGCGCTCGCGAGCGGGCAGCGTCGTCGCCGTCGCGGCAGAGAGCATCGGAGGAAAGATAAAAGCGACACGGGCCGGTCACGTGGAGTCCAGTGCGACTCCCTGCTGCTGCTGCTGCCCCGAGGGGAACCCCCCCACCTTCCACTTCAGCGCGCCCGCTGCTCTCAGTCCGTCGGGCGCCTGTCGGCGGAGGTGCGTAGCCCCGTTCCCGCAACCGAAGACCCCGGCCCAAACACTCGGACGGACAGCGCGCACTTGACACGGACCGCCTAGATGGACGACTCCTGGCGGAGCGCCGAAGTCATCGCCTCGGCAGCCCGAAGCTCTTGGAGCCGTGCTTTCCCTTCGGCCATCGCTTGGTGAGGACAAATAAAGACGGAAATAAACGGGGCTCTTTTCGACGACTCGGAGGAGAGCGGGGAAGCCTGGTGTGCGGCGGCGACGCTCGGTGGTGACTGGCGCGGCGGAGGATGACGCCAGTGCGGACCGCGGACAGCTGAGAGCGCGCGCTCTGGCGCGGGCGCGCGCGCGCGGCTCGAACTCGGCTGTGCGCGACGACGGGGATCGCTGTTCGACGAGTGGGAATTCGAAGCTCGCCGAAGATGGCGGGACACGGCAACGACGGGGACGACAACAAGGCGTGCAAGGCCAACACCGAGCTGGTGCCGCTCAAGATTGTGCTTTTCCTCTGGTACGGAGGTGAGTGTGACTCGCGCCGCTCTCGGATGCTGACGCTTCTGCCGTTACGTTCCCTTTACTCTTCTCGATCTCATTTCACATTGTTTTTTTTTTTGCTTTTTATCGTTGCTTCTTCTGTGTATGTCTCAGATAGGGCTCTTATACACAGGCCCAGCTGTCGGGTCCGACCGGACCATTTGGAAATGAAAAAGAAGCGATGTCTAAAATATTTATTTCACAATATCTCAAAAGCATTTCCCAAACGGACACTTGAAATTTCTGCGTTCTCCTACCATAGCGAAGCGTTCCGACAGTAGACTTCAAATATTTTGCTTTGTCCTCTACAGCCAACAGGAAAGGCACTTTTGCGGCTCGAACCTTACTGCAAATTGCAATGTTTTCAGCGAAGGCTTTTCTCCCGATAGTAAAAAAAAAAAGTGCTTCCTTGCGATCAGACCCCCCGCCGGGTCCTTTCAAGTGCAGTACAGAAGCGGTCATCCTGAATTGCTGCAGGCCTCTCGGAAAATGGAAGCACTGAGCGTAAATAAGTAAGCGAAAGTTGTGCTCCATCGCGCCGATACAGGAGTCTGCCTGAAATGTGCGATCACTCTGTTTTCTTTGAATTTGTAATGTCCTAGGGAGCGCTTGATTTCAAACTCACACACACTAGCAGAAAGAGAGGAAGACTGCAGGAAAGCGATAAATGATGGCATTGTTTCTTGATGCACCCCACTAAAGGAAGTGAGATTGCGACTGCAGGCTGTAAGCCACCGCCCCCCTACAAACTGAAAAACGGTCACTTGAACCGAAGCAGAAAAGATGAGTCCGTGTTCAAAGCGAAGCGTGTGAAAGTTATTTTGCAGGGAAAGATACAGCGAGAAAGGGAAGTGTGGAAATAATTCAATGATGTGCTGCGAGCCGCGCATAATAATGCATTGCGAGCTGGTTGATCCACTTCATCTAAAAGCAACACCACAACCCTGTTTCCAAGTGTTTTGGGCCATATACCGTGGCATGTAATTCTGCTTTTTTTGTTTTGTTTATCCACCTCCTCATAATATATGTAAGTAAGGTATCTGGATATTATACGCGTACAGTTAGACGCAAGCAGGCAGTTTGACGTAGTAAAGGGATACTCGGTGCAGTGTTTTTTCTCCTGGGGAAAAAAAATAAGAAAAATTTGCCTCCTCCTGTTTTTTTCATTCAAAACGCGCGAAAACTAGGCCTTTCCCCTGGTGCATTTAAGCAGCTACTCGAAGTTTTCGCAACACCCACATAAGAAGGAAATGTTTTCTGAGCGACTGAGATAACACCACAGGGAGGTGTGCTAACTTGTTTGTACTTCGTTTGTCAGGCGCGTCCCATACTTTGGGCTCCGATGGGCATTGTATTTTTTCTCGTGGATGACGTTCGCGGTAGAGCAGCAGCAGGAAAAAAAGCTTCGTCCCGGAGTCTGTCAAACCAAAAGCAGACACTGTTGAACGCACTTTTTGTTGTTGTAAACGCACCTTTTGGCGAAGAAGCTCTTAAGCTGGTTCAGTGATTACCTCAAACGCCCATAAGGAGACTTAGAGTCAGCGGTAATCTCCGTTTCTTTTGTCTACGTTGATCGATAGTCAAGGGACGACTTTTTTTCGGAATATGTATTGCAATCTTGACAAGCTCTGAAGGTCATGGTAGCTTTGGCGATTAATCAAAAACATCGCAACAAGCAGCGAATTCACGAATAAAAATGTTCGTGTGCCCTCACACATAGACGCTATCGTTTACAAATGGACGGCACGTTCCAGAATCTATTTCAGCCGCGGCGCTGCCCTTCCGGAGCCGCTAGGCCTGGCAGCTTATAAAGATAATTGCGCGACTGCCGGGTTCATACTATACGCGTTCCGCCGGGATTGTTAAGGGTAGATAAAAAAGTGTGCAGGCTGAATGGAGAGGAAGCAGCGCGCCGCTTATTCTGGCTCCGTTCCCACGCAAGCATTGCGAATGTTGAGCCGGTAACGGGACACCCGAAGGACCATGCCATTTTTTTTTTCTCTTCCATTGCCATCACTGCCGTGAGACAGGTATATGCCCCTTGAGGTATGGCAAAAGGCTGCAGCCTCTATGCTAGGGCTTGATTAATTTCATTTTCCTTCGGCCATGGATGCGAAATGCAGAAGCGAGTGTTTATGCAGAGAAGATGCAGTTGGGACATACGCGTTTCCAAGAACGGCTTGCTCGGGCTCCTGACGTCTTCCGCGTGTCTCGTTTTAGCGGAGTTCATGGAACCACTCAGCTAACAGTCGCGCACTAGCAAGAGCACCCAGACGGAGACCCGGTTAGCCGCCTTTCCGCTCTTCACACCCTATTTCACTTCTTTTTCGATTATGTCGAATGTATACCTCCGAATTATTCCTTCTTATTGTCTGTTTTCCGCGAATTCCTCTGCCCTTATTCAGCTTGGTCTTTGGAGGTTTAACGTCCCAAAGTGGCTCATGCTATGAGAGACGCCGTAGTGAAGAGCTCCGGAAATTTTGACCACCTGGGGTTCTTTAACATGAACTGACATCGCACAGTATAAGGGGCTCTAGAATTTCGCCTCCATCGAAATTCGACCGCCGCGGCCGGGAGCGAACCCCCTGTTCAGTTACTCGCATCTCGCGCAAAATATAATTTCCGTTCTAATGCTATGAGCGTTTGTTTGAAGTCTTAGGTCGCTACAGCCCAATCCTTGGCCAATGCACCTCAGTTGGCGTGAGCCATTTCTCGACTATGTTTGCTCACTTACAACATACGTGGGCACAGGAATTGTTCGAGACCCTCAGTGGTGCTACTGCGGCGTCGTCAGTGCTGCAGACGTTGGTAAACCATTTGGCAACAAGCTCTGGTGTAAGGAAGGGTACCTATCCTTCACCATGTGTTCGTTGCTTATATACTGATCCCGGAAAAAGCGACTCCAGCTCCATATAGCAGTGAAGAGATTCCTGTTTAAAAGGCCAAGCACTTTATAAACCTTGCACTTTGCTAAACGCAACCCTCGCTAGACCTCATTACTTGGAAGTGTGAGGGCAAGCCAGATCTAAGAAAGCGCAAGTGCAATTCTCGAGACCAGTGGGAGTACCTGCTGGCCAGTTCTGACCTCAACGAACAGCCTAAGCTGATCGAAGCGGTAGAGAAAGCTGCAAGAGACAGTGGAGTCCTGGACTAAGAACCCAACCCGGATCTCCCATGAATACTTTTCGTGATTTCCAAAAAATGATTTTTTTTTTCAGTTCAGTTCAGTTTACAAACAGGAGCAGATGAAAAAAAAAAGGTTGTCCATCGGGGAATGAAAGGCGAGGTAACTCCCTCCCTACTCGGTGGACGCCTCAACCAAGCCGTGAGGGAAAGGAGGAAGGTGGGAGTGAAAGTGGAAAGAGGGAGAGGTGCCTTAGTGGAGGGCTCCGGATGGACGGACAGACGGACAGACAGACGACAGACAGACGACATACATACATACATACATACAGACAGACAGACAGACAGACAGACAGACAGACAGACAGACAGACAGACAGACAGACAGACAGACAGACAGACAGAAAGACAGACAGACAGACAGACAGACAGACAGACAGACAGACAGACAGACAGACAGACAGACAGACGGACAGACAGACAGACAGACAGACAGACGGACAGACGGACAGACAGACAGACAGACAGACAGACAGACAGACAGACAGACAGACAAACGGACAGACGGACGGACGGACGGACAGACAGACAGACAGACAGACAGACAGACAGACAGACAGACAGACAGACAGACAGACAGACAGACAGACAGACAGACAGACAGACAGACAGACAGACAGACGGATGGACGGACGGACGGACGGACGGACGGACGGACGGACGGACGGACGGACGGACGGACGGAGTAAACTTTATTACCTGAGTAGGATTGGGCGGAGCACCTCTAACGCAGTAGGTCAATCGCACCGGATGGCGACAGCATATATCCGCCTCGGCGACCCGGTAAGCCCGCTGGACGAGCCGAGCCTCAAGGCCCGGCTCCGAGCTGATTTCCACTGCCTGGGGAACTTTAACTTGCTCTGACATGATCAGATGAGACCCGCGGAAAGCGCGTGTGATGGGCCCAAAGATGCAAGGAGTGCAGGGCTCCCGCGAGGATGCCACGAGCCGCGTCCCGAGCGCACAGGAGCCTGTGGCTTGATCGACCTTGGCTTGCACCGCTACCACGCGCGCGACTTGTGTCCGAAATACCTTCTTCACTGGTGCGTGCCCTTCCCTCACACACCATTAGGCTTTCTCCTGGCACGAGGAAAACGGCCCAAGGCGCTGCTGGGCAGACGTCTCAGATCACATGTACTGACGACCTTAGTCCAGTGTTCGTGGGCGGTCCACAATGGTCCGAACGTGACCGCCAGTTGTTTGACTTAAAACATCTTTATTGGCGCAAAATTTCCTCAGAGCATGTGGGTGGGCTGCCTGTAGTCCAGCTGTCCACTGTTTACCGCTGCCGCGTTGGTCCTCCCCACTAGCGTAGGGCTCGTGGTAAGGGTAATCGCTGAGCTTCCCACTGTTACTCCGAGGGGTTTGGAGTGGAGTCAACTATGGGAATGAATTGATATGACCACACCATGTGGCATATAGGTCAAACAGCCGATGGAGCCTGGCAACTGAGACACTTGCGGCGCCTGTGAAAGCGCCTATACCTGTTATTTCATTTAAATGGGGTCACGGCGATTCTTGTTTATGACGGTCATTTTGGTCGGGTATAGGTCAAGTTGGTGGGATCCCGAGCCAAGGCTGAGGGAGGTCCTCATTGAGCTAGCGGTCCTCGAAGTAAGCAATCCTTTTCGGTTTTTAGCCCGGCAAAGCTTCGTCCTCGACGTCCTGCTCCCCGTTGTCTTACTCATTTTAGGGTTAGCAGCTGGCTCACGAGCACGTCTTGTTAATTAATTAAACAGCTTAATGTCAGGTTTCATTTTCCCCGCTTCTGCGTAAACTGCCGTTCGACGACGTAAGGCACAACGGCACGTGGACGCCTCTACTCCTCATAATCGATCATTTATCTCGCCGTCATTATCGCGGTGGTGTTTGTGCAGACACTATCTGGAAGCGGCCATCACACACAGATTATCGCCGCTGTAAGCACGCGTTCTCCGTAAAGTGCTCCCCGGGTGATTCGCGTCTGCGTTGTCGAAGACAGCCTAGACGACGCCGCAGTGCCAGCTCCAAAGCCTCCCGATTCTACGTCGACCTCGTACACCCAAGGAGCTGCTATCTCGCGGCCTCGTCCGGTTAGCGTGCCCGGCGACCTACTGTTGCCGAGCCCCTACCAGCCGCCAGCATCGGCGGATCAAGCGCAGGTCCTTTCATTGCATAAATGTTCGTAAACGTCAGTGAACTGTCAGCAGATGTCTATGCATTCTAAACCGGCCGGAAAAATTCCTTATTTCACGACGGCACCCGCTCATTCAATGCTTGATTAGACACGTCTCCTTGAAAGCATCAGAGAAGTACAAAACTGGAAGTGGTTCGTCCGGGATCAGACGTCTATACCATTACTTGGCTGCTTCCCTCGACGGCAGCCCCTTGCCGAGCAAGAGTGCTGTAGTGAGGCATTGCTATCGTGTACTGCACTGTACTGCCGGACAGGCCGGCTTCAACTATACGACCTCCTCTGGCTTGATCCCGACGAGATCAATGAGCTATGCCTGAGGTATCGGACACTGCTAGCAACTTCGTCCGATTGGCGCGAACAGGTGATCGAATCCGATTCCACAGTTACTCCCGCCGCGACAATGCTCAGGACATGTGATCGCGAGGCGTATACTCGGCTCCTCAAAAGCAGCTACCGCTGGTCAGTACGCGTGGCCCCTGCGTTGCGCTGCCATCCGGACATCCCCGTATAGTGGCCTCACTGTGCCTCCCCACCCCTCTGTCACCCTTTCTCACTCTCCGGCGCCCCAGGAAAATGTTGCACATGTTTTTTTTTTTTTTTTCACACTTTGCGTCTGACCTCAAGCAGGGAATCTGAGAGCGATTTCACAGGCGCACTTAGTGTGGAGCAGTTTTGGAGATTGCACTTTTCTAAATTTCCATGCGTCGAGAATTCTGTGGCAGGGTGGGCAGGCCGGATATAGTTAACGATGCAGTGATCGCGCACGCAAGCGCGGGCTTCATTTTTTTTTCATTGCGTGCTTCCCTTGCGCGCCGATAAAAATTAGCACTCCAAAACATTTCGCTGCTCCCATGTTCCGTGAACATTTGGAGATGACTTCACGCGATGCTGTCGTGTACTTCGCTGCTTTGTCTGTTGGGCATTCAGTGTAGGGAGAGAGAGAGAGAGAGAGTACAGGATATGAGAGAAGGGAGTGAAACCAAAGCCAGGCCCGGTTAGCTATGCCCTGCCCCCAGTACAAAGTATCCGCTATATGAAGTGCTGTCGGTAACAAAAGCTTACGGAACAAGTGCTGTCGGAAAATAATTCTTTGTACCTATGCCGTACGAACCACTCGTGTGGTTTTAGTGCCATTGGATAGAGCATGCACATCCTGTCATATCGTGAATCATTTCAGGCGACGGAATTACGTGACTACGTCGAAATAATTTTTTTTCTTCTCAGACACGCGTCCCGTAAACTGCGTCGCCGATAGTACCTGTTGGAAGCCCGCAGTGGATTTCACGAGAGGAGCCAGCCACAAAGCGTCGCCCGTATACGGCACGCGGCTCCGCTTATCGTAGCGGCTCTCGGCTTCTCCGAGCATTCTTCGGAAAATCGTCCGGCCGTCGCCGCGGGCGCTCTTTATCGGCCGGCATTCGTGGCGTTAGGCGGCGAGCGCTTCGGCCGCCCCGTTGCTTTTCATCAGGGATGGTCCCAAGTCCAGAGGAGATAGTAGTGGCGGCCCACCGCTGCACCACTGTGCACTGTTGGTTGCCGGGTTCGCCCTCCTTGCGGGCTATACACACACATGCACAGGCACGCACGCACGCACGCACGCACGCACGCACACACACACACACACACACACACACACACACACACACACACACACACACACACACACACACACACACACACACACACACACACACACACACACACACACACACACGCACACGCACACACACACGCACACGCACACGCGCGCGCACACACACACACACACACACACGCACACACACACACACACACACACGCGCACACACACACACGCACACGCGCACACACACACACACACACACGCACGCACACACACACACACACACACACGCGCGCGCGCGCGCACGCACGCACACACACACACGCACACGCACACGCGCACACACACACACACACTCTCTCTCTCTCTCTCTTGATGATCTGGGGAAGTCCCACGGAAGCGCTATGCGTGAAGCTCGGTTATTTTACAAAAGCGTTCCCCTGAATAGAGGGGGGCGGCAGGGGAGTGCAATTTCAGCTTCCATTTATATGAGGATGACGGTAGCTGCACGGATGCAAAAGAAAACCGTTTATTGTTCTCTGTGCAACAGAAGAAAATTACTTTCTCTTTTGTGGCTCGAATGTTTAACGCCAGCGTTACACGAGGGCATTCGTCTTATTAATTTGAACAACTGCTGACTTTCCTTGTAACCCCGAAGTAAGGCACAGTTCCACTTTCGGGTGTCTACTCCATAGTTGAGCGTAAAAAAAAAACGCACTTGTCTAATGTCTGATGAGCGCATATATTTTTAAAACAAACAGTAAATGTTTGAAGTATCAAAATACGAAAAGAGAACACAAAACGCTGCGATCTTCCCACATTCGTCCCAAGGATATCGGATAGCAGCTATGCTTGAAATCCTACTTGCCTTGACTGCCTTGACTGACAACAGACGTGCTTTATGATTCATCAAGGCCGCATCGACGTCACTTGACCCACTTATGACCCTCCTCCCAAGAAGTTTTCGGAGAGAGCGCGGACAGCTGCAGAGACGAGCTTGAGACAACGACCCGAGCCAACGCTTTATCTTATATCTGGTAGTTATCTTTTATGATGGCGGACGCCACAGCATATTTACCAAGCATTCCAACCCGAGCCACCAACCTTGCTTTTCACAATTTTCGCATGCCTCTGGATCACAGTTGCCACAGAAACCTACGTAAAAGATTCCAGACACATCCCGAGAAGTATGTAAATAAGCATGAAGAAGGTATTTTATGACACGCAAAAAAAATAATGCACATGAAGTATATAAGAAAATAAATTGAACTCTAAAGAAGCTGTGAGACCGAACAAATAGCTAAGCATCTAAAATTGGTTGCCGTCACGTAGCCAAACAGCACTATGGTTCATGATGGTCCTGACATGCATGGTCTTGCTTGATCGCGGTTGCTGTTGGTGCTGATGCTTTTGGGGGAAGTGACGAGGAAATGGTCTCGAAAGTATTTTCAAGTACGATAAGATTTCCATGAAAACCACTTCATTCAGCGGCTCTAGCTGTAGTGACCAGCATTGCCCATCTCGATGTATTTTTTTTTTTATTTCAGAAACAGAACAGAAATAACTGAGCTCACGAAGCGCTGATTTCGTGAACTCTTATTATGTGAATCGCGACGTGGGGCAAGTTTAGCAGTGTCTTGTTGGGAATTGCAGTGAAAAAATGAATAGAAAATTTCGCGTTCGTAACTTCCCTAGAGCGAACTGGAAACAAGTCAGGACTATTCGCAATTTAATTGCTTCCAGTCGTGCAGTTAGGTATGCAGGGCTCTGCTCGGCGCCAGCCATCGTTCATGGTGGGTGCTGTCGCAAGAGAACTTCACTTGAATTTTTGTGCCTAATCTCGATGTTCTTCAAATTGCTTTGGGGCCTTCATCCAGGGCTACATTTCACTGAGTTGCACAAGACAATGACCGCCAGAAAGCACATCTTCGTAATCGGGACGGTAGAAGCTCTACTGTTGGCCCTTACTGTAGAGTTATTCTATTGTCGATTTGTTCATGGTACATGAACATATCGCGCTTGGAGTCGTTTCTGACAAGGCTCAGCGGAGAACGGGTGACCACACAGAGCACTCAACACCTCACAGACATTCTTCATGTCTTCGCCGTTGAGATTTAGGTGTTGGCTAGTTCCTGTCCGCGGACAGATGTCCATGGCTCGTACTGCCCAGTGTGGATCTGTTGTCGGTTACACAACTATCCTTCCTTGTACGCAGTTATACAAAACTGCCTAAGGTTATTAACCATAGTAGCGAATGTCTCCCGCCATTATGTGGACCGTTATGAGGGCAGCAAGCCGCGTCCTTGGAAAACAAAAAATATCTCAACAGCGTATCGCAACAGCATGTATCCAGGGGAACGTACATAAGTTTCGCAATGTGCGCACGACATTCGCTTCGAAGCGGGTCTAATCAAAAGTGACCACTTGTTGCTCATCGATGTTTGTGTCGCGTAACAATGCTGATAAGGAAGGAGAGACCCGAAGGATTGCGCTGTGCCGGCCGCCACTGGTGGAGGTCGTAATATCAGTCGCGCAGGTCAAATAAAAGTGACGCCTGCCACCAAGGGGATGTGGAAATTTTCACTACGCTTTCCATCGTATGTCCAAACGGCTGGTGTTCCGGTCCCCAAGAACCCAGCAGCGACGTAAAGGTTACAGGTGTTGTCAGGATGCCAGGGGCAGAACCCAAGAAAACTGTTCGCGCTTAAATACGGCTAGCGATCCCTATCTGGCTATCGTAGTATCTGGGACTATAGGCTATAGGACAAAGACCACAAGAGTTTCTTGCATTTAAGTGCGTTACCAGGGCAAGGATGGCGTAAGGATACAGCGTCAATTCGGTTCAAACCGTTTTCCCCGTTGTCATTTAGGCCCTCGCACTGCCGCGCCCCCGTTAGTGCTGTCTCTGATAATGATGATAATAGAATGGAATCGACTAAAAACTTGGGGGCTTCTTAACCACAGTCTTGGAGAAGAAAATGCGATAGCATTTGGGTTGCCTGCTATGGTGTCTGCAATGATGTCCGTCTTGCGATTTTCTTACCAAAACTCAGGTTGGAACCGGTTCCATTTGTTTTTATGGTATGCATGAGTAATCACCTTATAGAATGTTTTGGTACCTTCCATTGGATTACCTAATGGTATTATAGTAATCCGACCCACTAATCCAACCTAAGCCAATTACGAATCATCACTAATCCACCTGAAACCGTTATCTGGGGTGGGCCTACTTTCAAAACGTTTTGGGGTCCTTAGCAGTTTTGGGGAGTTTGCCAACGTCAAATTTTGAGGGCCCTCAGATGTTCATATTTGGCGGTTCCTAAGATTGGTCCACCGGTGGTCACGTGATGTTGATGACGCCACGACCCACTCAATCACATTCGTAGAACGCGGCGTGTCCTCATACCACTCTTGGCGCAGTGGTGCAGTGGTTAAGCGATGCGCCACTGCCCCGGCAGGTGGCTGTTTCAAACACAGCCACCTATAGCCCACTTTACAACCACCGGTGGAGTTTGAGACCCAGGTTGCTCTTCCCGAGCTCCCGTAAGGTTCATGCGCAGCGCCATGGTGGGCAGGTGGCAACTGCATTGGGATTGGCAACAATGGGCAAGTTGTGATGATGTCATAAGATCATGTGATCTCTCGACCAGTCAGGGAATTTCGTAACACGGAAGTCGGCAATTTATAGTTCCATTCCCTTCTATTCACTTCCGATGCAGTTTCCTTTTTTTTGTTCTTCCTTCATCATTGACTTGCAGGGTGTTAGTTACGCCTCGGCAAACGCCAGTGCACCGGGATCTGGACCTAAATACAACAATTTGATTGCAGTGCTATTCCAGTTTTATCCTTTTCTACCTTCGTTACTGGCTCAAGCAAGGCGCTACTTAACAATCTCCGATATTTGCCAACAGATGTGTCGGAATATGTACATGGAATAACATCGACGTAATATGAGCCTTTTGTTATACGAACTGACCTTGCAGGCAGCAGGAAATCAACAAAAGGGAAAGACGAGAAGGGGGGGGGGGGGGGGTGGAGGGAGCCTGGGATTGTTAGCCCTGGTTTCGACGAGATGATATTTCAGAAGAAGACAGGTCCTTTTGTCGAAGTGTTGGCCAGCGGAGTAAAGCCCCCCCCCCCCCCCCCCCCCTTCCTTTCTTGTTGATTCTATGCCTTCAAGAATTTCATCTTCCTTGTCCTATCTCTTCCGTAGTCGTGCAGGTACAGTTTTACACCGAGCCGTGTCTCGTAGCGAGACGGAGCATAGGCCGACCGACGAGTGAGGGAAGCCGCGTCGGCGATGCTTACGACACTTGGCTGACGACGTCCCCCGTTCGATCTGGCGGAGGCGTTCGATGGCCAGTGTTACTATGCACGCTGATTCTCGGACGACGCTTGTGCAGCTCGCTGCCGCCAATGAGGAAGTGGTCGGGGCCTCCGGAAAAGGTTCAACGCATTCGGCCGGCCTTCGTCACCAATAGACGCGCTGACAGCCGATGGGCAGAGGGAGACAACAGCCGTCCGCTTGCCCAAGACGCGCTCCCCGGGCCGGAGGCTTGCCGTTAAGAATCTTCGCAACCATTCGGTAGCCACAGTTCCCCGAAGGCATCAAGCCACAAACACATGTCGACTCCCCCCGACAATCGCTCAATTACGTAAAAATGAGCGCAGTTTCTAAGTTGCGACTGTTTTCGCAGTTAGCCACGCTAAGCCCTGGTTACATTAACATATTTTACCATTTGGTTCCCGAGCCCGTTCGATTGTGTGCGGAATATACCCAGGGAACGAATACCTGGGGTGCTGTCTTAGCAATACGTGCACTTCTTTGAAAACGAGGCATACTATATGAGAATGACGTCGGCAGGGGGACACTCAGGATCTACTAAGAATGATCTCGACCTCGATCAGTGCTTTTAGTTTTGTAATGTCAGAAGAGCTACTTTAATTGAAAACAGAAGTTTCGCAAAAGGCCAAGCGTCACCACCGGCAGTTTTTTTTTTTTCAAGCAAACTGCGGTGGCGTCAATATTTCTTTTTAAGTGAATGGATCTCAGAGTCCAGACTACACGGTCATGCACATCCTATCACCGATCCCGGCGTCCATAATAGCTTCGACGCCCTAATAAACGTCATTTGTTTGAATTAAGTGGCCGGAAGAAATGGACCATTTGAAACTACGATTTATTCAACAGTAAATACGCCATTTTCTGCCGAGAGGACGTCAACAGAGCCGTTAAAAGCCTAAAAATCTAATTTTACTGAACGCAAAAGTTGCATGGAGTGGGGCTTCAAGAGCAATAAATCATCAATGTCTCCGATCTGTATTTTGAACCGCTAACTTTACGTTCAGCAAGATGTATAAAAAATCACTAATAGCGTACATTCAAGGGAGCTCAAAATTTCAAATTTTATTTATTTGCCCGCACTATAACATAATGGAATCCGCTACCATCATCATCATTTACTAGCAGCTGCACCCCGTAACAGGCCGCTAGTTGTTTTCCTGGTTTTGTTTATATTCTCCATTTTCCTATTCATTCGAAAAATCTTACTTGGCGACACCTGTTCTACCAAGACCTTTATTGAGACTGTAGTATCTCCCTGATAAGTGAAGAAATATATGCCGAAACCAAAAGCTGTCCACCTCATGACAGTCGCTCGTCAAGTCGAACAGTATCCATGGGCATTTTTCGAGTTGTTCTCTCATTCGTGAAGTATTCGATCATGTGCTCATGCCTGATGCTATCTTTATTCTATTATATAGCACTGGCACCGGGCGACCTTCATCGTACAATGAAGCAAGAACAAATGTTGGAAAACGCATGTGACACGTAATCATTACCATGAATGATGATGTAGTTTGCGTGTAACATTGCGATACTGAACTGCTATTGCATCACACTTAGGTGCAAACATATTGGACGCCTTTCATATGCAGCATATTCGCATATTCGTGCTGAGCACGACTGTAGGGACATTTACAACGACAGCTGTGTATGGGACCTTCATCCTACGCAACCACCGCTAACGTTGGAATCAATCAATAAATCAATAAATCATCTTCTCATTACATTATAATTATGATAATTAATAGAGGCGTCGGAAAAGGTGTTAATTTTCTTTATACTAAACATTTTTATCTCTTCATAGGGGCCTTTTTTATCGCAGATAAGAAGTTTGCAGTTCAAGTCAGTATTGCTGGAAAGATTAAGGAACCTCGCTTGATACGCCACATGAAGCAGGTGAAAGCTTAAAGGGCCACAGGAAGCTAGCGTTCGAATCCGTACCCGTGACAATCATTACTATATGGGGTAACGTATGTAATGAGCAGCATTCTCTCAAAGCAGAAGATATAGACTGTGTATGTGCTCTGTATGCATCCGTGCACTTGATACTTCGAATACCTGAACCAACAAAGAGCACTGTCGCATTATTTTGAGGGACACATCTTGTTGTGTGTGCGCCGAGATACAGCTGCTGGCAGATGTCAGCTTCTTACCATTAAAAACTTAGGTATGCATAATGTGCAAACAAAGTTCAGACCGCCCAAGGCTCTGCACTCCGGAGCAAACCACTGAGCGCTCGCTTCTTCTGCCCGCAGGCACGGCCTGCCTGCTGCCCTTCCTGACGGTGCATATGCGCCAGCTGGGGCTCAGCATCGAGGAGACGGCCATCATCTATAGCATCGTGCCATTCGCCCAGCTGCTGGGGCCGTACGCGGCCACTTTCCTGGGCGACAAGTATGGCAGCTACAAGTGCGCCCTGCTCGGGTGCCTCATACTGACCGCGCTGTCCGGCACCAGCTTGCTGCTGGTGCCTCAGGCCCTGGGACCTCCGGTGCCTCCGCCGGCGATCCACCTGCACTGTGGCCCGTCGCTGCAGCTCGAAGTGGTCGTGGACCACTGCGGCGACGAGCATGGTGCCTGTCCAGAGCCCTCGCCGGGGCTGGCGTTGCCCGTGTTGCTGTCGGACTGCAGCCTCGAGTGTCCGGACGAGGCTTGGCGGCACGCCATCGACGAGACCGGAATCTGTTTCACGGACGACTACGGCAACAAGGAGTGTCACGTGGTGAGCGAAAACGACACACTGGCGCGGAGCACATCTTTGGGACTTTACTTGGAACCTGCCAGAGACCCGGACCTTCTATGCCTACACCCAGTGACAGCCATTACGTGGGAGAGCAGGATGTTTCACAACGTGTCCTGTCTGAAGCACCTTCCGGACCAGGACCACACCAACTGCTCACTAAAGTGTACCGTCGAAGACATACCGGAAGTGGACGCTGTTTCGGCCGCTGACTTCTGGCACGCCGAGTGCACGCCGCCTGAAGGCAGCGACCGCCGCATTACCATCTCGGTCTACTTCGTGCTTCGCATCATATTCCAGGTGCTCGTGTCCATATGTTTCACCCTGGTGGACGCCACGACGGTGTCCATGGTGCACACATACGATGGACGTTTCGCGTGGCAGCGGTTCTGGGCCATCGTGGGTTCCGTCTTCTCGGCACCACTGTCTGGCTTCTTTATTGACTTGAGCAGCGAGCACGTCGTGACAGGGTTTGACTATTCGCCGGCCTTCTACATGTTCAATGTCTTCACCGTCCTAACGGCGATCTTCACCTACGTCCTCGAAATACAAGTTGCCACTCCTGGCAAGAACGTCTTCTACCGCGCCCGGGGTCTCATGAGGCAGCCACAGTTTCTAAGCCTCTTCCTGTTTGTGCTGTGTCTCGGAAGTGTCTACGGTTTCCTCGAGTACTTCCTATTCTGGTACCTTCTAGACCTTGGCGCCCCCAACTACCTGCTGGGCTTGACCATTTCGATTGGGGGTCTGGCAGGCTTTGTGTTCCTCTACGAAACCAAGTGGTTCATGGACAAGTTGGGCCCCGTCAACATCATCGCCCTTTCCGGGTTAGTTTACTGCGCCAGATTGGTGGGATACTCGTACATTGGCCAGCATCCGCTGTGGTGTATTCCCTTGGAAGGACTGGAAGCCATGACTTTTCACCTGTTGTGGGTTGCCATTGGCACCTACGGCACGCAGATTGCACCGAGAGGGCTCAAGCCGACACTGCAGAGCTGCGTGGGAGGAATTTATTTCGGCCTCGGTATGTGGTTGAATCATTGCCTTTTAACACTGCCGTTCATGTTAACAGTCATACTGATCGTACTATCTAGCTAGAGACACGCACCCGTGTCATACTTTATAGTTATTGTGCCGGGCTGCCAGCATCCGCACTTGTGTAAATGGATCCGAAAACTCAACATTGAACATAGTTTTACGTGCAGCGCGCAAGGCATAAAAGCTTCACTGTGCTGCAAGATTCTCCAAAGCATAAAGTTCCAGTGTTCTCTCCTCCTGCACCTGGAAGAGCACACAACTCTCTTACAGTCGCTTCTAAAGCTCAGAATCAATACTCTTGGCGTCGTCAAGGATGCAGTTATATTTAGTAGGCATTCGTAAGCTAACGCGCGCTGCAAGTAGTGTTCGTTTACTCGTATGTGCCACACGACTGCATATTTCTAAACTGGCCAGTTCTCAAAATTTCAGTAATAACGTATGTAGGTATGAGAGAAGCCAACAGCCACAGAAACCAAGGGGCACAGGGGATTTTTAATTTATTTATTTATTTTGCGGTGTTGATCAATTTATAATATTACTGAATATGTTATCGCTTAAAGCTAATTGATTAGAAAAACAGAAGAAAAAACAACCACATGCCGCCGGTGGGATCCGAACCCACGACCTCCGATTTACGCGTCCGGTGCGTGCTCTACCGCTGAGCTACGGCGACGGCTGTCGAACCTTCTGCTTTCGGGGGTATTTATGTTTACAAATAACCTAACCTTGGGAGTGTTCAGCAGCGCCACCCACGTTCTTAAGCGGCGGACGTGGCACGTCCTGAGTTACCACTGATGTGACGTAGAACGTCATCGAACGGCGTGGGTGGAAGCTGTGTGAGAACCCTCTTATGCTTCCTAAGGCATCAAGGCTGCCAGAACCGAGGCCCTCGTTAAGCAATTAAGCAGGCAAGGAAAGGAGAATGAGGGGCTTGTTATAAATATGAGAGAAGCCAACAGCCACAGAAACCAAGCGGCACAGGGGATTTTTAATTTACTTATTTATTTTGTGGTGTTGATCAATTTATAATATTACTGAATATGCTATCGCTTAAAGCTAATTGATTAGAAAGCAGAAGAAAAAACAACCACATGCCGCCGGTGGGATCCGAACCAACGACCTTCGAATTACGCGTCCGGTGCTCTACCGCTGAGCTACGGCGACGGCTGTCAAACCTTCTGCTTTCGGGGGTATTTATGTTTACAAATAACCTAACCTTGGGAGTGTTCAGCAGCGCCACCCACGTTCTTAAGCGGCGGACGTGGCACGTCCTGAGTTACCACTGATGTGACGTAGAACGTCATCGAACGGCGTGGGTGGAAGCTGTGTGAGAACCCTCTTATGTGTCAGTGGTACATCTTTTATAAAGCACATACAGAAAGTGTTTTTTTAATCCATTCGTCTAATTTCTTACGACAGGAGAGTCGTCGCTGATACATTGAAGTAATCTTCAGAGCCACCACTCTGAAGGGCCCTGATGCTCATATGAAGACCGGTGGGGAAGGAATGCTGTGTTGGATTGCTTACACATCCGCCGGTCTAAGCCACGTGAAATCCAATTCCAATCTTAGTGCAAGGCGCATTCCAGAGCTGTGTCAATAGGGAAGCAGAAAATGTCCATTAAGATATTTCTCGTGAGACCAGAGTGCTGCTTCGTGGCACAAACTTAAGAAGCTATAAATGTCATTGTTACTGAAATAGTTTTAGAAGAATACGGCACTGGTCCTGGAACAGCAGCATTGAGCATGCGCAGAACACTCGATGGCAACTCTGCTTCTGTGCGGTTGCAACTCCTCGCTGAACGTCGCATTGCCATGGCCGATTTCTGCAAATCTCCATAGCAATAACAGAAACGTGCTTGGTTAACAGACTTGAAGGAGCAATGTGTAGACACCCTTCTATGCTTGCACATTACTTACAGTATAACATTACGACATTATTATTTACAAAAAAAAAAAAAACGTGGCTAGGCCGCCGAGAAGACATGACCGCACACCACAGGTCCCGGAGTCGACCGTGTGCCAAGCGTGCCAAAGAGGAATTTCTTCCAAGGAAGAATCTCTCCGCCGTCCGTCAATGCTAAGTGGAGGTCGGGGAAGGCCTTCGTCTTGTAGAGGACGAACATAGGCTGATGACGATGTTGATGCACAAAAGGTACGCTATGGGTTGTGGTGATGCCGTAGTTGATGGATTAGAGTTGCTTTCCACCACCTGAAGTTATAATAACGTGCTCCAGGACAGCTAAGTACAGCCGCCGCGGCCTGTATCGAGCCCACGACGTCGCGCTCAGTAGCCACTGAGCCAGTGTGACGGTAACTGAACTGGCCGCAGCTGACAGAGCGCTCATTGAAGCAACCCCCTGCATCGCAATTACGGAGAGTGCCCGCACTTCAGCCGGGCGCCGTTACCCACGGTACAGTGAGTGGCGTGAGTTACCCCCAGATATGCACCCGAAGAGAGCGCCCGCTTTCGCCGACGCCGAGGGAGGGAGGGAACACAACGGTGCGGGGCACGGGTGCGCGTTTTTTCCCTGCACCGGCGTGGTGGACGTGACCGATAACCGCCGAGGCAGGCGCGCGCGCGGACTCCGACCCTGAGCGCCAGCCGGACTGACGCGTACGCGAAGATTGTTTTCACCGCCGCAGGGAACGTCTTGTTTGTCGCGGCGAGGCGGCGCTATCGGCTCGCCGCCGACGCCGCTGCGTTCGCTCTTGCCGACAGGTATGCCCTGGTGATGGGATGGACGGGAGACAACAAAGAAAACCGTGCGGCGTGCCAGCACCGTGTTAACAGCCTTGTTCTGCCGGCGATAAGCAATAAGAGCTGGGATCCTGCGGGTCTACGTACCCAAAGGTGTCAGTCACTGGCTGCTTCCGTATGCCGTTTTTTATTGGTCTTTTTTTTTTCGGAGCTGCACGCGGGCATCCGTATCGCGGCATACTTAAGTGTGGCCGTCAGTGTGTTTGGAAACCGCAAGCTTTGTGCAGTGGAGCCTCTCTTCAAAACCGAGAACGGTGCTTGCATGCTCAAGTGACCGCTGAAGAGGAGGTGGTTTAGAGAGAGAGAGAGAGAAAGCAATTTTGTTTTGCTTTGACGCCCTGTCCCCTCCCGACAGGTCACGTATGCAACTGCGCTTGCAACGTGCTGGCGGCGGCCACTGACTGCTTGAAGTCTGCGCCACAGTTAAGGTGGATGGCTTTACCAGCGAGCAGTTCCTAGTCAATACTCGTGCTCCGAGTTCGATCTTTTCACTTGACCGATCCCCTAAACACAAAAAGCTAAACACTAGCCTACTGTACGCCGACTTCGCTAAAAGGCACTGGCGGTGCATGGTGTTGCGGTGTTGCTAGAAAAATGGCGACATAAAGGAACTATGAAACGGTTCTGAAGATTGCCGGTAAATGTGCTATTTGTGCCGAACTAATGGTTTTGATCATTTAGGACAAGTATCACTATTGCTGTATGATTACTATCACTATGATTACCGTTATTTTCTATATCAACGTCTCATTCTGAAAGTATGGTCATAGGCCTTCCGCTTTTACTCGAACTTTTAAGTTCGCAATACAATGGCTCTCTTTTAACTAAGGGCTTCCCTTTACGAGGTCGATTAGTTTATAAGCTATCCCCTTGCCGTGATAACAGTCAGTTTTTAGCGCCGTACCGACCGCGAACTTCGCGAAAAGTGGGTGTGCTGTTAAGAAAAGCAATTTCGGTATCTTTTCGGTAGGCCCAAACACACTCATCTGCGGCACACCGCGTTGTATCAGACGTTTTGGTGATGCTCTTGACGATCGCTTCTCACTGAACGAATGAATATCTCAAACCATGAGTAATGACCCTGAAGCTTTGGGTATGCAGTAAACTTTGAGTGTGACGGCTTGCACGGGCACCATTCAATACTCTAACGACCTTGCGTGGTTAAATTTTAGAGGTGTACTACGACCCGGAGCAATGGTCTGGGCTATGAAGCATACTTCAGTAAAGTATCTTAATTCGGCCACACTGAGTTCTTAAACGTGCACGGGCGTTTTCGCATTCTGATGTCATTTGAATGTGGTAGCTCTAGCCCGAACTGAACCAGGAAGCACGTGCTTCTTTTCACAGTCACTGAATTTCCGCGGAGTGTTTATGACGTTGTTGCCATCATATATGACACACCTGAACGTATACATACGCGTTGTGTGTGCGCAGGAATGTGCTGGCGTTGTTCACTAGTGATGTCGTGCGATGGCTCATTAACAGATGTGGTGCAAACTCACCAAGCAGCATGCTGCGCTATAAGTTCTCGTGAAAAAACTTGCGAAGCGCGACAGGCACTGATGTTGTCTGCCATGCGAGCGAAGAGACTGACTAATAGAACTCGAAGTGACAAAAATGCTTCACGACTGCAATTTTGCTGTCGGGATAGCTCCCGCTATTATGCTGCAAAATATTCAATGATACTTATAAGGAACAGATTGGATGCGAGGCTACAAAATCCTGAGCACATTGTTCTGTTTCGCGCAGTACCCGTAGCTAAGCGGTAACTGAATGTGAACCTGATAATAATAACCGTATGCTACCAAGCTGCTGACGGAGACGCTTACACTAATCACAGTGAAGTGTGGTTAAATATGGCCGCTTCAACGGCTTCACGGGGAAACCAATACTCTCATCAGCCGACAAACTCATTAAACGCCCTTGATCCCAAATAATTTTGGCAGCCAGCTAAACGCGAAGGCTTGTGACGCCATGGAGCGGTGCTCCGTTTTGTACGTTTTCTTTAGCAGGCTGATGGGGTGATTAACGTGAAAGATGATGACTCAGCTCGCACGCTTCAGATAATTACGTAACACTTGAATATTAATTGCGACCGCCCCGTTCTTGGGGACGCGATAGGGCCAGTGTTTTTTGCTTTTTGTTATTGCCATTTTTTGGTGTTTGCGAGTCTTTTTATGGCTCCCATTTTTCCCACTCTTCATAAAACCCTTTCTCTCCGTTTCGCTTCTTTTTTGCCCTCCTTATCTGCCGGCTCATGCATCCTCCGAGAACACCCATTTCTTAAAGGCGAAAACCCTTGTCTGCTGCCTGATAGATAGCTTCGCCTCAAGGGAACCAGTGATGCCGTGCAGTCATACATCGGGAACAAGGGTACGACACGGCGCGCCTCGGCGATGCAACGCACGCCACAGAAAACGACATCCACTCTGTTGGCGATAATGAGAAAACCACACAGATATAGCGATGAAGCGAGAAACACCCAAAAAAATGAGGCCACAGTGCGAAACAAATTTCATCGATATGTGGGCACGAAGATAAACACTCCGGCATTGTGTTAATTAGGGCCGATTGGTATACGTCTCGATAAATGAAGTTAAAGCAGCACACAAACAGAACTCTTAGAGGAGATAGCACATCGTCATTTCTGTTCTGTGTATCTTTTTGTGTGCTTTTTTGAGTTCCTTTGATAAAACCTGGTGTAGCAGGGCTGAACAACTTGTGCCGGTGCTCCGTTTTGTTGTGCTTTTTCCTGCCGTTGGGGATGAGAAATCTTCACATGCTTCAAGCATGCGAGGCCAGCTGAGGGGATTTCGTGATAACGCGTCGCTGTAACGACTACGCGGCTTAGGAGCGTGTCGTTTCTATGGAAATAAGGAACGGGAGGTGTCCACGACTGCTTGAGGTGGCATCTATCGAAGTCTTCCGCCGTATCCAGTGATGGTTTCGTTAGCTAGATTTCCTCCCCAACGCTCACCATACGAATATTTCCATTCCGCTGGATTATCAGTCGTTGACGTTTCATCAGGCCTATCACAGGGTTCTGCGCTGGGTCCACTCCTTTTCTTGTTGTACATGAATGATTCACTGTTTCATGTTTTAACAAACAGACGCGTGCACACAGACTACTGTGTGCGTTTGCTGTACATTTAGATCACCTCTGGATCATGACATTTTAACAAGTCTTTCTCAAATTTATGTAAGTAGTGCGCTAAGTAGCAAACGAACGTTAATTTCTCCAAAACTGTTCTCATGTCATTCTCCAGGTGCACATCTAATTCGTTGTTCATATACAGTCGAACCTCGTTATAACGAAACGGTTTATGACAAAATAATGGACATAACGAAAGAATAACGGTGCCCCTAGTAAGCTCGGTCAACACGGGCTATAACGAAGCTACCGCTATAACGAAGTAATCGCCGGGGCACTTCAATTTCGTTACAGCGAGGTTCAACTGTATTCCTTATAAGATCATTCAAGGGCAGGCACGTACACAAGGGGGGCCTGAGGGGGCCCGTGGCCCTCCACTCACTGTGTCCCCTCCCCCAACTTTTTGCCCCAGCTGCCGAGGCAGTGTTTGTGTAACCCCTTCGGACTGTCGCACCCTCGCGCAGGTCGCAGCATGGGCAGCCTGGTTGGCGGCACTGCCATGTACTTCCTGGGCGCCGAGACCGCCTTCCGCATCATGGGCGGCGTGGCGGCGGTCGCGTCGCTCTCGTACGGCTGCTTCTACTGCTGCTGCTCGTCGGCCGCCGCCGTGCTGTCACGCGCCAGGTCGGCCTCGCCCGCATCTTCCTCCGCGGCGCCAGCGTCGCCGCAGCAGCGAGTGGCAGCCGGTGCGTACGCCATTGTCTCACACAGTTATGATGATGATGATGATGGTGATGATGATGGTGATGATGATGTCTGTAGCGGTGCCGATGACGAGAAAGGCTGTTTCGCTGAAATGTTAAGTCAAACAATAAGGGGGAAAATTTACCTAGAGTACTGGATCGTAATTGATAATTTCGTAATTGTGAGTGCGTTGTGTGAGTGCTTTACACAATACTATCCACAAGAGCAATTGACAAATTCACATACTAAAAGTGCACCGATTAGGCAGTAGGCGCCTTGTAATGTTTGCAGATGCAACGTTTATAAAGTCGTGTCTAAATCACTCCCAGAGTTTATAACCTGTAAATGTTACTATTCGATGACCATATATGTTATGACTTGTGTAGCTTCGGTAAATTAAGACTCTTGTGAAAGCCCTGTCTGGTATCGGATCCAAATATAGTTAATCACGAGGAAGGAAATAATACGTTAGTGCTGAGAAGATCATGCTCTGAAATGATGGTTTTGTAACGTTCGTAATTATCTTAACCGGTATTACATAGTCTAAGACCTCAGTGCTATTTGAAGCTTCGCTGAGGCTCCACGGGTCACGTGGTATCTTGTGAACCCCTCACTTTTAAAACACTTGAGTGGTGGCCAGTTCATTTAGCACACCACTCATTTGAAAAATAACAGCCCTTGGCTATCTACAGTGGCGAATAGTGAATGCATCATCGTTAGCGCTAACAAGTGGCTTTAGGCTGAAGCAATGGGGAGGCTTTCCAGCCTGCACAGGTAGAATGATTCGTAAAGTTTAGAATATTTGTTGCGATATACATATGGAGGGGAGACGGAGGTAGGGTCATGTCCAGTTGGTTAATTAGCCATTCTGCACTAGGGGGTGCCTGCTCAAAACTTGCTGAATTTCCGGATAGAAGATAGTAAAACAATTATTCGTCACCTTCGGGGCCTCCTCACTGCCGAGCTCATGTCAGATGTGCCAGAACAGTAGCGGCAACGGTAGACGAGTAGGTTCTGCCGATACGGGGGAAGTTACTTCAACGAAAGCAGTCTCTCGTACAATCATGTTACAGGTCCTTTTTACCCGTGTCACCCTGTCGGAAATCTTCAGTAGTGTAAGGATGTTCTTGTGATCAAGGTGGCCCTTATCGAACTTACTGGTCTGAACGAGGATGAATGTACTGTCGGCAGAAAAAGCTACGGGACGCGAGTGTGTAAAAAAAAAATTATCCCGTAATCTAGTCCCGTGAAATGTGTCAAGGTGGGATGGACACGCATGGTCTATCCACTGGCAACAATGCCAAGCAACTGGGCCACATGGCATACCAACAATATTTCTTTTTTCCGAACCCGCGTCCAGGAAACTTCCTGCCGATGTACATAAACGACCCTTTTGACAAATGTCATCAGGAGCAGAACGGCTGTTGTCTACTAGAAGCTAAGGAAAAGCCCAGAACCATGAATTGTTCTTGTTTTTTTTTCGCCTCCATCGCAGAGAAAACGACGTCGCCGTCCGCGGACGCCGCGGCCCCGTCCACCACGGCATCAAACGGCCCGGCGTCCAACGGGGTGCCCAGCGCCCGCGAGGTGGTGGTCAAAGTGGACGTGCAGCCAGACAACGACGCCGTTGCTCTCGCCGATCACGAAATCACCGATCAAAGAGTCAATGACCACGGAGCCACTGATCACGGGGTCCAAAGCCAAGGAGTTCACGACCAAGTGGTTCACGAGCAAGGAGTTCACGACCAAGAGGTTCACGACCAAGAAGTTCACGACCAAGGAGTTCACGACCAAGGAGTTCACGACCAAGGAGTTCACGACCAAGGAGTTCACGACCAAGGAACTCAAGACCAACTAGTCCATGAACGAGTCATTGACCGAGGTGTCATAGACAACGAAGTCGCTGAAACGTCCGCTGCACCGGCTGAAGAATCTGCAAGAGGAGCGGACAGCGCTGACGACGACAGGGCGGAACCGGAGGGCTCCTAACGGGAAGCGCTGTTCCAGCCGCCATGAGAACCTTTGTCGCGCTAGTCCGTGTCAGCCGCTCTTGAGGAGCGCCGTCGACCCGTCGATCGGAACGTGTCCGCGCATCGATGGACACACTCAGTACCATGAGGATGGGGTGGACATTTTCGGGGGTCGTGTTCGGACTCTGCTAGCTCGTCATTACCCGTCACATGCGCCGAATGATGGTTGCTGGCAAGTTTATCGTGCGAAAGACAGGAAAAAGTGGACTTGGACGGACAGGATAAGGAAAAACTCCTTTAATCACAGCTCTCGCGTGGTGTCAGATGGATTTGGTAATGTTGATTGAAGTCAGGATGAAGTTTCTGAAAGACGAATTTGGCTTGTCAGGCAAGCGTTTCTAGACACGGAGGACAGACCTCTCTTCTAGCGTATTTTGAAGCCTGGGCACCAAATGACGAGCGAATTCCCAAGCTGACTGTGTTCTCACGAAGCGGACGTCACATTTCCGGACGATTCTGAAGAAGGCGTTGTGCAAGATCGCGAAGTGCGCGTCTCCAGTTGTCAACAGAATGCTGTTGCGAAAGAAATCCTAGCCCCAGGAGCGCATATTCTTTATGAAGTCACCTAACACAGCAGGCCGTTTGTGTACGAATTTTCGCGCCTTGCTTTGTTACGCATGAAATCAGACTCCTTGCTTACCTGATGCCAAAGCACACGGTGTCAACAAAAGCACTGAAGCTGCCTTGGCTGCCGTTAACGTCGCGGGTAGGCTGGCCGAGCAGCCCTTTCTGAACACGTGTACCAGGGCTTATGGTCATGTCGTCGCTTATTCGAATCACCAGTGTTATTAGCAAGAGCATTTCGGTACCCATGCGAATCAACTTTTCACCCGAGAAGTTTTCAGTTAAAACTTCTTTCCTTGTTCTACTGAGTGCTGCATGGCAAAATAAGAATAACAAGAATCCACAACTTACTCCGCGGCTTTCCTTCGACGCAAATGGAAATTGGAAGTGCGCCATATTGTACAAAGTACTTTCCGCTTGCGTACACAAAGTGGCATGTGCGAGCAGCTGGTGATACGCGTTCAGACTGTGAAAAACTCATCATCGCGAGCTATACGTCGGTGCTTCTGCTTTTGAGTCCAGCTGCCCGCCCGTGCGTCGCAGCGAATTGTGCCGACCTGTGCCCCGGAAGACCAGTGGTTGTCCACAGCACAAACGAACGTACCGAACCACGTGCACTCGCTACGGTTCGCTTACGGTCGCTGGCATATTTCGGTGGCATTCAGGCGAAGAGATGCGAGACTGGATAAATGGTCACTTGCGTGCGCATACGGAAACGTCTTTCTCTCAATATGTTTTCCTCCATTTGTTATGAGCATACTTGCGGTGGAATACACGGCAATAAGTACAATGCGCTAAGAAAGAAACAACCCAAGGTAAGTAATTCTCCCCTGTCAGCGCCAGTGTCCCAGCGCACAAGGATGTGCCTTTGTTCCGGGCAACGTGGGATGCACTGTGCGAGTCCTGAATGCTTCAATGCTTCTGAAATAACCGCAAATAGGTCTCGCCGCAGCAGAATTTCTGCGTTGCAGCGATGACCACCAGCCGTTGTATACTGTGAACAGAGAGCAACGATCTTACCGGTGCACTGTAGGAATTCATACTGCTGATTTACACCCTAAACTTGAACACGCCTATATGGGAGAAAAAGAGAGTAAACTCTCTTCTAGCGCTCTCTCTTTTAGGGACAGGGTTTTCTGCCCAAATTGTCGAGCAGATTGCAATCACTAAATATACGGAATGCTTTGCTCTTGACGCATAGTAACTGGATGCAGTTAGTCATGGAATGAGGATTTTAAATGCGGCACTGGAGGTCTTGAGGTCAGCAAATAGCGGAGGTTGAAACTTCGGTTAAAATCTTCGTAACCGCTATAACCCCGCATTTTTTTTTTTTTGAACAGGGAATGTGCTTACATTGCCAACCGTAAGTATTCCGTGTTTTTAATGATAGAAAGCTACCCCGTGGCTTGGGCCGAATACTCTGCCCCGTAAAGAAGTGTGCTGTTTCTCGCTCCGTTCGTGTTTAAAGTGTAGAAATGAGGTATCGCGACTTCTGGTACAAGGCTGGAAAAATGACAGTTCTACGAGGCCTTCTACTCATGAATGTTTTGTACCTAGGCGTCTCAACTCCGGGAAATGCTGAAGTCCTGCATCTGGCTAAGGTACAGTCTTTGTCAAAAGTTTAGAGCCCAGGGAGTTCACTTCTAAGCTTTATATTTGGACTCCAGGAGCATTCGGGGAAGTTGTAGCTATTGCAGGAGGCAGTGCCAGAAATCTTCTCATGTTCAGGAAATTTGGAGCGCTAGAGATTCATTAAGAACCACACAGTGTGGCTCAAAAGAAAACCCCCTGGGCTCCAAACTTTTGACAAAGGCTGTACATTGCAGTTTTTCCGGGTGTTTATTAATGTGTATCGCACGTCGACGGTGCTGTGTCTGTGTGAAAAGTGTAGCTATAACACGTTTCAAACGATATATGCATTCGCTGACAATTACGGCTTTCAAGCTTCCACAGCCACAACCTTCCACCGGACGCCGCAGCATCCGCTGATTGGCACAGGCCGCTTTGAACAGCTTTCTGTGTATACGCTCCCTATGTTTGTTCCGGAAACGTGGCCGCAGAATAGGAAGAAGCGCATTCGTTGAAGCCTCCGGAACACATGCTAAGGTCGTTATTTGCTTATTTTCGAGCAGTTGAACGACGCTGCAGAACAGACAAGAACGGACATTACATACTCCAAGGGCAAAGGTGAAGATGCAACATAGTTTTTATTCGCACGTGATGAACATAGCATCTTATTTACAACGGAGCTCACAACGATGAGTTGTGCGCAACTATAGTCCACAACGGCGTGCACACTGGAAGCGTGATCAACACGCGGCCACAATTAGGGACACAGAAAGGGACAAATGGACGCATGCAGGGGAAATGGCTCGGCAGTACGACAGCGCCAAACTCCGCAACAGCGTGACGTGCGCCAGCACAACCGCCCGCACACACCCTTCACCTGGAAACACGTTTTTACGTACACCTCTTCGCTTGTTCAGCAAAATAATTTCAAGCTTTCTAGTGGGAGTCGTCGTCTTTGTTTGTGCAACATTCAACTCCTTGTTTGCAAACACTGTCGAAGTTTGCAATACCTACCAACTGCGTTACCATGTACGAGGCGTTTTGCGTGTTCAGCTAAATTGTGTGCCTTAGGAGCTGTACACAGCCACGTCCTCAAGTAAGTAAAGCACATGCATTCAAAGTGATGTGATGGGTGGGCAATCGCCATAACAAAGTGAAGGAGCGGAGAAGATGTTTCGACGAGTCCTATATTGATAAAAGAAAGCGAGCAGTAAGGGATGTCGCGGCTGCTAGAGACAGAGTAAGAGCATATCATAATACCACAAAAGTTTTCGATCTCGTTACGGCCACTGTTTTGATGTTCTGAGCTTGGCGTCGGACTCGATTTCAGTGGATGAAAAGTGCGCCGTACACAACTGTACGAGTACAGAGATCAAGGGCGCTCGATTCACTGGACTGCCATTACAGTCTGCGTTAAATAACGACAGCGCTTTATTTTATTAAATCATGAAAAATTGAGAACAAAAAGTCCAATTTTATACGCTTTCTCGTAATGCCGACAATATTCCTAAATAATCTAACACAAATTAAAAGGTCTGACATTGTGCACACTCGCGTTCTGAGGCGTTTCAAGTGGACGCCATCACGTGTGTAGCGCCAATAGTATTTTGTGGTATGTAGAGTTTAACGTCCAGAGGCGACACATTGGCTGTGAGGGACAACGTAATGGAGGGCTCCGCAATGGAGCCCAATAGTGTCCGCTCCGTAATGGAGCGGACAATATTGGGCTCCATTGCCCTTAGGTGTCCGCTCCATACGTAATGGAGGGCTCAGGATTAATTTTGACCATCTGAGGTTGTTTACCATGCGCTGACATGGCTTTTGTGTGATGCAAGAGATGACAACACTTTCGGTGAAATGAGAGCAACTTATTTCTTTCACATACGGCACAAGCGGGCCAAATAGATTTAAAGCACTATTGTGAACGATAGTAAATTTCACCGGTACTTAACCACATCCATGTTATGCAAATTCTGGGCGAAAGGTGGATCGGAGAAAGCAACTTGAGGCGGCAAGAACGGTATTCCGAGTGAGACAAACGCTTCACAATACCACAAGCAGGGCGCGAACAAGCAAGACAGCAGTCAGCTGCGCGTAAACTTCAGCCGTCTAGAATCTGCTTTTGAGCCGTCTTTTCCAGGAGCTCCCACTTCGTTCGCGCTACAATCCCGCATGTGCATGTATAATGCCACGTCTACATTGCTGTGCATCACATAAGTACACAACGGAGACCACGACGACGAATAAAAGGGTACGAGCCCTTAGTTTCTTGAAAACATGGTGCAAAAAATACGAGGCCAGTCCCGTCTGTTGTGTCGTCCTGATCTTATTTGCGGTGTCTCCAGGAAAAGAGACCGAGGTTGGAACGTCGGAGCGCTGGAAGTTCGCGGTCGACCAGAGCACAAATTCGCCTATTAAACAGCTTCGCTTCCTCCACAAGCCTGCTTGCAGCCAGAGTGGTACTGAACAGTTTGCTTCTGCACGCGACAGCCTCCTAAACCTACATTTCTCGCATTCATGTGAGGCATAGTAAAAGTTCCTTCATCAAATTAAGCCAGGACAGGTTGGGATAAGAAGCACAAAGGCCTAGAACCAGTAGGTGTGGAGATCTTTGCGACAACTGCGATTTTTCCGGGATCCTATGCTTCTACCGGGACTTCTGCCGCGGTCACTGCCGACTCCGTCCACATAACAGTGAGCCTCTGCAGCTCTTAACGGACTAATGTTCCCCAATGAGCTCACACAGGGAGCCCTCGATGGTTGCTGTCAATATGTTGCCGCATATGTCGGAGCACCGCGGCTAGGGCGGTCGTACTGGCAGTTCCACTCTTGTAGAGCTCGCTCGATAGTGGTGGCGTTCTTAACGAACTCATTGACGGCCTTGGGTGGGATGCTCGCCAGGCCGGCGAATAACTCCTCCTGACACCGCGCATGAAGTGGGGCAGCTTCTTTGTTTCACTCATATCGGGATCCGCGCAGTGGAAAAGGCGAGCCATTTTCGTTTTCAAACCGGCGTTGTGCCATGTACCATCTCTCGGTGCTCGCATATGCGTATAAAAGCTGTCGGCGAAGGTCGCTCAATGTCGGTAAGGTGGCTTCGTAGATTCAAGAGCGGATGCTAGAGCTGCGCAGAACAGCAAAGTAGACGTTCAAGAGCTCGTGTTTCGGGTTTCACTGGTTCAGCACGAACTGCATTACTAGCGTTTTCGTCTGAAAGGCGCCTCCTCACCACCATCGTCAACATGCGAGCGAGGTCGCAGTCTGTTCTATGGAGAGTCGTTAGTCACTCGCTGAGAAGCGGCGTGCAGTTTTCAATGCACTCTGGGAGCGCAATGTGTGCGACAAAACTCTTTGGGACAGAGATCTGCACAGCTGAAGGGCGACGCTTTCTGAAATAGTTGCGAAGTTCACAAGCCTCTCGTGTTTCTCAATCGCGAACAGCTTTCTTTTTGACCTCCAAAAGCCGACGAGAACGTGAGGACAGAGTGAAGCCCAAATATCCCAGCTGTCCGCCCAAATAACCGCAAACCCCAGCGAAGCTGTTCAGCTGGCGCACAGTCAGCGTACATTTAACTACGCAGGATATTCGCAACTGTTAATGACACCACAAGGGCATGATGTCCGAACTATGCCAGCAGGCACTCTGGACAAAAACTCGTCAAATGATAAGCTCAAGCGGCACCTTAAGGAGTTTTAGCGAGCCTTGCGAAATGACTCGAAAGAAGCGAGTGAGCTCAGTTCACCTGATGGGACTTTGCTCACTCGACTTTCTTCAGCTTGTGGTCTTCGGTTCGACCTCGTTCCCGGCAAGCTTCACGACTACAGGGCCCGCTTGCACGAAGAAAATAGTCTAGTTCTCAGGGTTGTCTTATACGCAGTCGAAACCCTCCGTTGATGTGGAGGAAAGTAAAGGCGCATAACTGACTCCCTGGGTCAGTGGACACCTCAATCGTGCTCTGGTGGTGTCCACCTAGGGCCTTGCACGTAACCCTTTACACGTCCGCCGTTGTACCCCCTAAATTGCTTCCACTAAATGGCTTGTACAAACCTATTACAGCTTTCACTCTAAAAGAGAAAAGAAACGATGAAATCAAAGCTTGAATGAACATCTCTGCGTGGAATACGCGCACAATGACAGTTCTACACAGTGTACAGCAAAGGTGTGAAATTTTAATATATTATCATACTATTAGATCTATGCTGTTTAGTACGAGATTCAATTTCACAGGAACAAATGAACCATTATGCGTAAGAGTGACTGCCGTGGTTCAAAAAAGCTCGACTCGCCACGCTTCGCATCTGTCTTGCTGTCGTAACAAGAGCGACGAGTTCGGCATGGGATAAGGCAACCTAAAACAACAGCATGTCGGGACCAATCGAAAATAAAATTCCGATGTTCAATAAGCTTCTTCTTTTTCCCATCTCTTATGAATTACAACGCCTAAAGTTTTAATTACTTAACGCGTGAGTTCGTGCCATGCAGTTCGGTTGCCAGGACTGAAAGCTACGAACTAAAGTCTTGATAGTAACCACTCACTGCTGTTCAAGTCACACTGTTCACTCGCTCATTATCTTGTGATGAAAATTAGTGCATGCTTACTAATTTTGCAGAAAAAAAAAGCAGAACTTTCGTTTTTTCATTTTAATACTGACGTGCGTGACAACGAATTCTGTCAACTGAAATTACCGTTTTACGCGAAAAGGTGTTAACAGCTTCCTGCATAAGTCAGTTGAACACAGTGACTGTCGCGGTCGATTTGTCCAGACAGGCACCAAGAGCGAATTCAGTTGTCAGCCAGTTGTCAGTTTAGCTGCCTACCGTACTTGAATCAAACTTTGCCGCTAGGCAGCGAACGACTTCCACCAAGTGTGAGACACTACACTAAAGCGAGTTGGTCGCGACAACTTGCGAGAAAGTCACAGGCAGCATGGAGTGTAAAGTTCACGACATACTTCGACAGGCACTTGGCGAGGTCTAGAAGAACCGATTCTTTTCGTTCGCTTGGGAACACAGCAAAGTGGGGCAGCTCCGGTGACAGGCGAGAGACAACGAGTCCCGCCTCGGAGTCTGCGCTCTAGCACACACGCTCACACGGGTATACGGGCCCGTCTATGTACAACAGAGGCGAGGGTCACGTGATGTGCTTGGGATGCAGCCACATATGGGAGGAGAGCACGTAACATACAAGGCCTACCAGAGCAGGCAGATTCAGTGCGGCAACTCCTCGTTCACCGGCTTGCCGAGACCTACACGCGGCAGTCTCTAAGGGGAAGGCGCTGCGATCGCATCTTGCTCAGGTGCAGAGAAATCGTTTGCAGACACTAGAGTCACGGAGTATAACAAAAGATCACACTTCATTTAGTTCAATTCTGCTTTCTTTTTCGCTCACCGTCTGCTACAGAAAGGGGTCGCTTAAACCTAGGATTTCGTGTGATGCATTATCGGCGCCTGCCGATCCGCAAGCTCCGCGGGAGCAAAATGCGATCGCAGCGCTTTAGTTCTCGCAGCTACCGCAGAGCCGATGTTCTTTTTCGCGCAGCTACGGAAGTGAGTTTGTTCATGCAACGTCGGTGGGCCGCTCCCAAACGTCGGTAATGGTCACGCGGCGAGAACTCTGCGACACGCTCTATACAGTGGCTGCAAGACGTCGGTTCTAGCTGGGCCGCCTCCATAGAATCCTGCGACAGAGAAAACATACACAAAAACAGTCAATTCCCGCTTCAGAAGCGTAAAGTAGTTTAGATAACAGTTCAAAGACAGGGCACTGCATCAGTCCGTTATGTTTTCAAAACATATTATTTTGTTACGGCAAAACCGATCCTGTCGGATATGCCAAAATACTGCAGTGTGACAGAACATAGTTTGCAACGTGGTGTTCTCAATCCACCATCTTTGTTGTCGTTGGCCTAACAACAGATGGCACATACACTGGGAGATTGGGCGAAGAATAGGGAGGCATCGATTGCTAATCACCTGTACATTTACGCGGCCAAAAAAGGAAAGATTATTACAATCTAATATTATTATTAATAATCTCTAATCCCACCCGACCCCAACCGCTTCTTCGTCCTTGAACTGTTTCCCGTTCCTTCTTTGTTCACCGTCGAAGATTGGCTACACTTTTAATGACAGAACTACGTAGAACTTGAAATACGCCCGACGGCAGTAAGATTAGTGATATGAGGAAAAAGAGGAATGCTCGTTGTCATAAACTGCCCAAAAAATTTCGCATACAAGAAAAAAAAAATGTTCCCGGACTTTTCTCTCTTCCTCGAAGTGAAGAAGGGATAGAGATAGCTGCAAAACCATTTCGAGAGGGACCACTGCCACGCCCACTTGTGTCACATGACCACAAATGACACATTCTCATTGGCCATGAACATGACCCACTCTGAATGGTCAGAAGGTGTTCACGCGATCATATTGGCCGCGAAATCGAGCAGAGTCGCCAAATCCCCCGTAGTGTGGACGTCCGCCCAGATCGTCTTAATTTTCTTGTTTTCTTAATATGGACGATTTTAGTGAAGGAAAAAATCGCTCATATGGAGACGGTCATAACGGCACGAGAAATGCGTAATTTATGGACACGTTGTAAGCGAAACGGAAGCGCCCTAGAATTATTTGAGGATCTAGCTTCTTTCACATATTAGTAATTCAAAAACTGCGAAAAAAGAAAAAAGACACCCGCAGACGGCACCTAAGACGGGACGTGTACTCAACCCGTCCCATTGCACATGTCCCATTTTTTGTGAACAGCGCCCTTTCAGCCTTTCTCCCATCAGTGATGGTTTATATGTATTTTATTTTTGCTCTGGTTTCCACAAAGAATAGTTCTGGTCATTCCTTCTCACTCGCACCAAGCACGCATTCGCGTGCCCGCTCACAAAGAGGGAGGAAAAATGATGAAAAGAAGAAGAAGGAAATGAGGGAGAAAAGGAAAAATGTAAGGAAGAGAAAAGGGAGGAAGGAAAAGAACGAGAGAAATCAAGAAATAATGAGAGAAAGAACGGTAATAAAGAAAATTTAGGCATTAGCCCCTTCCTTTACCGGAGTTGACAGCGCGTGTTATTTTTTGCAGTTGCTGGTGTTAGAAAAGCGCAAAGGATGCGGTGTACAAAGGTGATTTAAGTTATCATTGTGCTCTGAAGACAAAGGCTCTCGATCCCTGAGTATAAACGTCCTCGAGGTTGATACACCGAGTCGCTAAAAACGCGCGATTCTGTTACACGCGTAAGCTAGGGACCGCGCACGTCCATTACAATACGCAACTGGTAACACACAAAATGAGGTTCTTGTACATGAAGCAATCTCGACCTTATACGTTTGAACAGCTTTCACTGAGCACGGTGCGGTTGAGGGGAAACCATTAAAAATTTTCCGGGGTGCCCTTATCTCTTAACGGCCCCTTGACAACGCCCCTGAAAGGGAAGATAGAGCGAAGAAGAAAGGGAAGGGGAGACGAAAGGATCACAGACGATAGGAAGAGGTGGTGAAAGAAGTGAGGGAAGAGAGAAGAAAGGAAGGAAGCCTGCAAAAAGGAAGAGAAGAAATCAAGAAAGCAAGAAAGCTAGAAGGATGCAACGAAAGGAACGCAACGAAGCAAGTGGTCAATAACCTCTTGGACGTGTCCTCCATGGCGTGAAACAGATCGATGTCGCGCAGCTGGTGACTGCAATTTTGGCGCGCAAAAAATTACCACAGCGAGCGCGCGCTTCAATTTCCGGCCGACATCAGCAGAAGACTCCGGTCCGGAACGCCCCCGGCCGCAGCGCGCAAATATTAGGCGCACCACGAGGAAAGGGCTGGCTTTACGACACGCGCACCGTTTGCTTTTAGGGAGGGCCGCTTGGCAATAAAATGGGTGCATGCACACGTGAGCGCGATGAGTTGGATGTAATTGAAGGGGAACGCTCTCATACCGCTGTCTTATCTCCGACACCACTGTTCACCTGCGAACGCGGCAAAGCCCGCCGTCTTCGCCACCTAGCGTTGTCATGGCGTCAAATCGACAACAACGGCGACTATACGTTGCACTTCCAATGCCATCTCTCGGGACCACCGATTGACTCCCTCGATTCGTTCTCATGTCTTCATTCTTCCCCAATACCAGGGAAGCCCATTACCACCCGTGTCCTGCGAGATTATGTCGGTGGTGCCACCGTACGCTGTAAACAGAAAAAAGTAAAAAGGGAGTAAGTTGTCCTCTAGCACACTCCCTCAGAGGACAGCTTATACTCCCTTTTCACTCCCGTGAAGGAGTATTTGTGTATTAAGCACCGTTGTGCGGGCGGTCAGTTCCTGTTCTTGCGGTGTGACCAGCCCGAGTCCCGGTCCTCGAAGCCCCCGGTGTCCGAGTCGTCCTGGTCGCCCATCATGGGCCGGTGGGCGGGCGTGTCGCCGTTCACCCGGGAGTTCTGCATCGGGTACCAGCCGCCGTTGATGGTCGCTGCGAAAACACAAGGGGGAAGCAGCAAGAGTGAACACAGGGTGCCCGGACACACAACGCCGGGCCGACGACCACGGCTCCACAAGGAAGCTGAATGCATGGCCGAAGGAGAGCTAACTTGTTTCAGCTTCCGTCTGCGCACGAACAAAGACGATGGCGCACAAGAAACGAAGAAAGTGGACTGCGAGCGAAACGAATGACCAGCAGCCAAGTGTTGTGAAAAATGTGACATGACGTGTATTTGTGGCCGTCTGGAAGAGGAGTACGGCGTGGGAAAAGTACAGCCACCGACATGAGAGCAAGTAATCTTCTGACCACAAAGCGAGTGCCTGTTCATAAGTGACGGACGTGCACTGGAAATGCGCTGTCGCCACGCATCGTTCCCACATGACGGGCTTCCGCAATTTAAATCCGACTAACAACAGCGCTGTCCGAAGTCTGCATGAGGGACCGCATCCTAATCGTGGCTGCACCGCGATAAAGAAAAAAAATGACGGACGATTTAGCGCGGTAGAGCCAAATGCGAATGCTTTCATTTCGGTTTTTCACTTCGGTTTCGGTTTCACTGGAGGGGAACCTTAAGCTCCGCCTTAGAGACATAAACCAAACCAACCAAACCAAACCACTACTTCTGGCGGAGTGGAGCAGCGGTTAAGCGATGCGCCACTGCCCTGCGATGGCAGGTGCTGCCACCGGTGGGGCTTGTGCGACCCATGGTGGCAGTTTGCTCACACTCAGGTGGCCAGGTGTGATGACGCCATGAGGTCACGTGAACAAGGCGGCCCACCTGCCACCTAGAAGGCCACCTATGTGACAGGTGGGCCACCTAAGACAGGTTTCCCACAACCCAATGGGCAGAGGCATCGTACAGACGACAACCAAGCGGCTGAGTGCAAGCTCTAGTGCTTACGCACTAAAAATGATAGATAGAACCCAACAAAGACGCCATGTCCATGCTGCTTGTGTTTCAGTGCCTACGGCGTCGCGGTGTTCTTTGCAAGCGCATGCAACATCGCTAAAAACTGCCGCTAATTCAGCCTCCGCTCCGCCACGGTGGCTCAGTGGTTACGGCGCTCGACTGCTGTGCCCGAGGACGCGGGTTCGATCCCGGCCGCGGCTGTAGTGTTTCGACGGTCGACGGAGGCTAAACGCGAGGCACACGTGTGCCGTGCGATGTCACTGCACGATGTCAGCCCTCCACTGCGGCGTCAATCGTAGCCCATGTCGCTAATATGTGTTACTCTCTGTCGTAATTAGGGCGTTCAATCTGCAAAGCAACACGCAGTAACGGAAGCGACAGCAGAGACCTCAGTATTAATTTCGGCCTTCTGAATTAGGCCTCTAGTCTCTGGCAAAACGTGGTCGCCATACAAAGCACGAGACCTATGACTTCATGCCCGGCCGCAGCGCTGTCCATTCTGGAAATAATGGCAGGTCTTCGTGGCTTCTTTAAAGATCGCCCGGCGGACCTCGCATTACAGCTGTTAGGCTGGCTACCACGGTGGTGTACATACATACCGGGCATGGCGGCGTGGTGCCGGCGGCTCTTCCTGCGGATCCTGCGCAGGCAGGCGTGGTACAGGAACAGGTAGAGCATGCCCGCGCCGGCGCAGACCACCGCCACGCCGCGGAACGTGGTCCGCTGGCCGAAAGCCGCATTCAGGAAAAAGCCCGCGATGCTGCCCGTACCGCGGCCTGCGACAGAAAGGAACCGGATGTGAACGCCAAGCACGACCTTCGCTTCATCACAAGTTTCTCTTGCAGTGCTTAGTTCAGCCGAGTTGTCTATTTTTTCTCCTGAACTATAGTATACGTAACCTTCAGTACAGATGCCATTCGACCGCGACAGTCGCTCACAGGACACAAGATGCGCAAGGAGTAGTTGCCAATTTTCATTCTTGCACCTCGAGACTCTAGAGAATCTAGTGTTTTTTGTTTGCTTGTGTACGTGTGGTGTGTGTGTGCATGTGTGCGCTTGTTCATGATGCCTGTCGAACTTTTCTCACCATGAAAGAACATAAAGTAGACAGCTATAACATAAAAAATGGAGTCAGCACAATCTAAATCCCCCCCCCCCCCCACCCCTTCCTCTAGAGCCAACAAACAACTTGAGCGATACAATGGTAAAACGCCCAGTCTGCAAGGGCAAAATGTAGCAAGAGAAAAGCTCTGCGTTACTGCTAAGGCTCTTACAGGCTCTGACGCATTTGCTACAGCTTCAAGCTAGTGTTACATCTAGGGTCAGTTATACGAGAACAAGACCCACATTCAGCGTCCCATAAGATATTCTCGTGAGCTGGAATGTCCGTGTGCACAATGGAGCACTACCATAGCAGGCAAGTCACTTAGTAAAATTAGAATGCTCCGCAAGCCAAGATGTGTAGCCCGTTGTTGGTGCAGGCTATGACTCAGCCCACAAAACTCATACCCACCGTTACGCGAGCTCTATACCGCTCTAAACACGACTACACCGGAACAGTAGTAGCGCACTCTCTTTTGTAAAAAGTGAGTGCGCTAGAGGACAGCCTACCCCCTTTTCACTCCCATATAGGTTTTCCGTACCGACGCAGAAGTGCAGGATGATGAGGATGCACTGGATGGTGAGCCGCTGCCGGCAGGGCACCACCTTCTGGGCGTACGCGACCAGCGCGACCCAGAGCACGGGCAGCGTGAACGTCTCCATGGCCTCGAAGGGCGTGATCCACCAGCGGGCCGTCACGAACGAGAGGCCCGCGGCCCGCGTCGCGTAGAAAAGGAAGCCGAACACGACCAGGTTGGCGCGGCCGATGTTGCGCACCAGGTTCTTGGCGATGGCCAGGAAGGGCAGCGCGCACCCCATGGGCAGCGCCAGCGACAGCGACACCAGCAGGTGGCTGGCGCCCATCTCGGAGTACATCCAGTGCAGGTACGTCTCCAGGTAGCCCCACACCGTGCCCAGGAGGAGCACCAGCAAGAGCAGCACGCTCGTGTCCAGGGAGCAGAAGCGCGGCTCCTGGCCCAGGCCGTAGTGGAGCACGTGGTTGGCCTTCTTGTCCTCCACGGCCGGCAGGAACACCGCCAGGGCGCAGGAGATCAGCGCGAGGCCGTCGAAGACGAACACGGCGGGCGAGTAGTCGGCTCCGCCCGTCAGCTCGCTGTAGTAGTCGACCAGGAAGCCGGTGAGGACCGCGAAGATGGTGACGCCCAGGGCGGCCCAGAACTTGATGCGTCCGTACAGGCCATTGAAGTCGTTGATGGAGAGCACGGTGACCGCCTCGACCAGGTAGAAGGCCGTCATGAGCCAGAGGTCGGCGAACACCCGCAGCGCCAGCGTCGCCCAGAAGGTGACCTGGGGGTCCCCGATGACCTGCACGCAGCGCGCCGACTGCATGCGGCGCCCTAGGTTGTCAGCCACGGCCACCGAGCAGCGGATGGTGCAGCCCTCGGGGTGCGGCCGGCACTCGTAGTCGTTGAACTGCTTCTGGTTCACCACAATAGGGGCGAGCAGGTCGAAGCTGCACACGTCCACCAGCTCGTCGTCGCGCCGGCCCTCGTGCTCCAGGAACCTGGCCACGCTGACGTCCACCAGGGTGCGCGCCGTCTTGGCCAGGAAGCTGGCGCCGAACTCGGTGGTCGAGTTGTCGCGCGAGCCGGCCTCGTGGATGATGCACAGGTTGCCCTCGTGGCTCAGGAAGCAGAAGTGGATGGGCTGCCTCACGGCGCTCTGGTTGCCGCCGCCGCACTGGTAGTGGCAGTTGGACACCCGGAACGTGGCCAGCCCCAGCGGGTTCAGCTCGGACGCCGTGCACGAGTCCCACTCGGGGCAGCGCTCCAGGTACAGGCCCGAGGGGCAGTCGAACTCGAGCAGCGGGCTGCGCGGGCTGCGCACCACGCGGGGCACGCCCAGCAGCGCCGAGTATCCGGCGCCCGCCAGCACCAGCGACAGCACCAGCAGCGACCGGTAGGTGCAGCGCCGCTCAGCCACCAGCCCCACCAGCACGGGACCCAGCAGGCTGGCGAACGCGGCCGCCGTGTTGATGAGCACGGCCTCTTCGTCGGACAGGCCGAGCGTGCGCAGGTGCAGGCTCAGGAATGGGCTCAGGCTCCCCGTTGCTGGGCACCAGGGGGGACAAAAGCGCTCGTTCAGACAAGGATCGCAGAACCAGACACTGCGACAGCGCCGCTGGAAAAATTTCTCACTGTTCGCATCAGCAGGGCAGCTGGTCTTTCATGAAGCTCGTCCAAGACAATATAGCCACTCTCTTCCAGGTCTAATCGCTTCAGTCAAACGAAACCGCACCGCTTCTGTCTCAAATATCTTCCAGTTAGTGCGGCGGACAATAATAGAGGTATAGAATCGAAGAAAAGGAATCACCACAATGCACCGGCTTTTGTCCTATCCTTACCGTGCAAGAGACTCAGATGGACAAGCTAACCATATTTACTAACCTTCTCGCATATATTCTATATTTACTACATGGTTCACCTCGATGTAGCGTCGCAAGATGACGAAGCCATCGCGCGAAGTCGAAGAGGGGCGGATTCGGAAAGAGAAAGGTGCTCTTACTTCACCGTAAATGAACTCGGTTCTTGATTGACCTTAACCTTAGCTATCGCCTAGCTCACTATCGCGAATGCGCCGCGCATATGGAAACCGGCCAATCTAACACTAAGCTCAAGAAGAACGGAGACTTCAGGGCAGCTCTGTGGCCAAGGTCCTTACTTCGAATCTCCGCCCATCCATGCTGATGGAACACGGCCGAGACCATAATATTGGGCCAGTCTTTCGATTTTCGTGAGGTATGACGCGACGTGCTTCTGCAGGTACGCCTGTCTTGCAGCACATTGAATTGCCATGCTCCTCTTGTTCGCTTCAAACAGCTCGAAAGAGTGTTGGTGCCAGCGTCAACATCACTCATCGTTCAAGCGTGCAGAAGCAGGCGCATATATGTGCTCTCGTGACACATGTACGCCCAACGTAAACATCTAGAAATACAAAGGGTATAACGCGTACATCACTTCCGTCTCAACTAAATCTAGACGGAGGCGTCAGTAAAATGAGCTTTTGCACTAGTTAGTTGGTTACTTTCTTGGAACATAACCGCAGCGCGAGAACCATGAGCTCACGTAGATAGATACAGAGAGAGGGGAAAGGCAGGGATGTTAACCAGAAAGGATTCCGGTTGGCTAAGAAACAAACAAGGAGGCTTCGTTTCTTGTTGACCCCACGCACTAGGCTGCGGTTCCCTTTTAAGCAGCGGCACAAAAAACTAATTTTTAAAGCATTCTCTCGGTGGAAGCTTAACAGGATGTCATTTGACCGTGAGAAAAACAAACTGTTGTTTGAAGCTCTAATAGGGCTCTGACAGCAATTCGGAAGTGTCTATTCACTGACAGAGAAAAAGGCGCGTGATGATGAGGAAAAAATAACCTCGTGGTTATATGCATGCGTGTGCATATATTGGCTAAAAAGATATAAGGCTTATATTGAGTGTAGATGGTGCACTGCGCCTGACTTTCGTCTTACGCCTGGTTCATGTTTCCTTTTTCTACTTTCCGCTATAAAAGTAAAGGAACGATCTTAATGTGATGCCTCCTTTTGCAGTCTTCCGGGACATCGTACTCTTTTTTTATTATTATTTTGCAGCCTTACGTCACGAGAATGCGAAAGATAAAAAAAGAAAAAAAAAAGCTCTGTTCGAGAGTCCATCTCCTGCGTGCGTTATGTATTTCCGGTTTCTTTTTGGTCTTTTTTGCTTTCTGTAGACTTTTCTCTTCCCCAGCACTCTTTTATTGCAATTTATTACTTAATTTATTCATTTATTTTCCCAAGAAAAAAATTCATCACAAAGACTCTCTATGCACCCCTCTTCTTGGCCGATCCCCCCTGTGTGGGTATGCGCTATTCTACACGACGAACAATAAGAACAACCACCACCCCAGGCAGAGAGGGGTTTGACTTACCGGCAAAAAAGGAGAAAGAAATGGCCATAAGCGGAAGTAACTTCCGCAGGCGGGGGCTGACCGTCATGGCGGCGGCTTCCTGTTCTCCTTCCACCTGAATATATGAAACGAAACAAAAACAAGAAGAGGAAGAACAGATGAGGTGAGATTTATTCACGTCACTGCTCTCTCGCGGAAGTTTAATATCCGCCTGCCGCACCACCTAACGACAAAGCACACATTTGTTAACACTAGCCTTGAACGGCTTTTATTTATGCCTTTGAATGGCGTCCTGAATGTCTCGTGCTAGAATAACAGACTGCTGCGGTTGATGTGAGGTAGCTTTCACAATGGCAAAAAAAAAAAAAAAATGGTGGTGCTCTCAGTATTGAGATCTAAGTGGAAATGGAAGTGCCCTGTTGGAAACGCCAACTTTCCCCGCATTTTTTAACGACCTTTCTGCACCTTGCGCAAGCGGAAAGAATTATTTTCACTTGCGTAAGAGCAAAGTCATTCTTGGCTTCGCCCGCCGTGAGCTTTGGCTAGTAACCATGCAACCAATTGAAGGGATCGTATAGTGATGCTCTAAGTGGGACTGAGCTTAGTTAATTGATTAATTACCCAATTAGCCTAATTAGCTTTACTAGTCAGGCCATATAAATAAATAAAACCGATTAAGAAACTGGTCGAGCTCAGGAATCGAACCCCGGTCTTCAGCGTGACAGACGAGCATGCTATCCACTCCGCCATGCCAGCTCGATGGTTTGGAATGAACAAAGGCGCGTCTAGTGAATACGGTGCCTTCACTCAATCTCATCCTCCTCCATTCCCTCCCGGCGAGGTTTAGGTGTCCACCGACAAATGAGAGATAGATACATTTCCTTTCCTCAAAAACCAATTTACCGACGAGCGAGGGGTAGAACCGAATGGGCGATGGCGTTCTATGGACTCTTGGCAGCGTTGCAAGACGCTGTAGCGTTCCACTCTTAGGGGCGAAGCTTAACATCTTAACCACACATCAGTGACCACACTTTAGGTCAAAAAAGTGCCCCTCCTGAATTTTACTGTTACTGTTACTGAATTTTACTGTTTACAGTTACTGCGTAATTTCCTTTCATCAAATACAATTTTCATTTACTTCATTACGGCTCCTCTTTATCTTCTTTCACTCCCAATTTCTCCCTTCCTCTACGGTGCGGTTCAGGTGTCTACCGAGATGACAGAGAATTACTGCGCCATTTCCTTTCCTCAAAAAGCGCTGCGTTCAAAGGGTAAGGCATCGCGCCGAACGGAGAAGAGAAGAACATAGGTGTGGTGAAGCTTTAGTCCCACTTCTTTTTTTTTTCAATTCTATGTCTTCGCGTTCGGGCTCGAAATTTTAATTTTCCACAAAAGAGGTTCGGAGTCGTTGCGCACGTCCAAGAGCAAAAAACAAATAGAAAGCAGTACCGCGAACGCCAGGCAAATTTCGCAAACGCTACACTTCCACACAAAAACCCCAATTGCGCAAATCAGGAGTTCGCGTTTATTGTCGAAATGGGAACAGGTGGTCTGGAGGTTGAAAGACTTCCACTTAGCACGGGCAGTTAAGGGACAGTGAGTGAGTGAGTGAGTGAGTGAGTGAGTGAGTGAGTGAGTGAGTGAGTGAGTGAGTGATTGAGTGAGTGAGAGAGAGAGAGAGAGAGAGAGAGTGAGTGAGTGAGTGAGTGAGTGAGTGAGTGAGTGAGTGAGAGTGAGTGAGTGAGAGTGAGTGAGTGAATGAGTGAGAGTGAGTGAGTGAGAGTGAGTGAATGGTTTGGTTTGGTTGGTTGGTTTATGGGGTTTAATGTCCCAAAGCGACTAAGGCTATGAGAGACGCCGTAGTGGAGGGCTCCGGAAATTTCGACCACCTGGGGTTCTTTAACGTGCACTGACATCGCACAGTACACGGGCCTCTAGAATTTCTCCTCCAAAGAAATTCTAGCCGCCGCGGCCGGGATCGAACCCGCGTCTTTTGGGTCAGCAGCCGAGCACCATAACCGCTGAGCCACCGCGGCGGCTTATTGCTCAGGCCTCCTCTCACTCCCCGTGAGTGAATGAGTGAGTGAATGAGAGTGAGTGAGTGAGTGAGTGAGTGTGAGTGAGTGAGTGAGTGAGTGAGTGAGTGAGTGTGAGTGAGTGAGTGAGTGAGTGAGTGAGTGAGTGAGTGAGTGAGTGAGTGAGTGAGTGAGTGAGTGAGTGAGTGAGTGAGTGAGTGAGTGAGTAGTTTGGTTTATTGGGGTTTAAAGTCCCAAAGCGGCTCAGGCTGTGAGGGATGCCGTAGTGAAGGGCTCCGCAAATTTCGACCAGCTGGGGTTCTTTAACGTGCACTGACATCGCACAGTACACGGGCCTCTAGAATTTCGCCTCGATCAAAATTCGACTGCCGCGGCAGGGATCGAAACCGTGCCTTTCGGGTCAGCAGCCGAGCGCCGTAACCACTGAGCCACCGCGACGGGGCTGAGTGAGTGAGCGAGCGAGCTGAGTTGAGTTGAGTTGAGTGAGTGAGTGGTGGTGGTGAAAACATTGATGAGAAATCAGGTTTTTTTACAGAAAGGTGATTGGGGTAGGACCCTATTGGCCCTTTCCCCTTACAATACTGGGTGGAGCCCCTATTCCGGTGCCGCATTGGCAAGCAACGCCGCCCGCGTCCATTGAACCAAAGCCTTTTGGCTCTTTAGGTCTTGACAGCCGAGCAGGGCCGCCTCCCAGTCCTCACTGGTGGGGTTGGGGTTGGGGGGGATAGATGGGTTTGATTGACGCGCCCAAACCATGTGGAAGGTGTCAGCCACCTCCCCAAAGAACTGGCACGCGCCATCAAAGGATGTATTCAAATGTTTAAGCACCGCCGGGCACAGTACAGTGTTAGTAAGAATTTTGATGAGGAGGCGCTCGTCAGAGCGATTCAGACCCTTACAAGGGGCCGGGTAGCGCCGGTGCTCCTCCTTGTAGTAATCGGTTATTTGTTTGAATGTAAGGGCCAGATTGTCTGATTGGGAGTACCCTTCCAAGGACAGGGAGATAGCCCGGGGAGAGAGTGCGCGGGCGGCCTGATCGGCCTGTTCGTTTCCCAGGAGTCCCTGGTGACCGGGGGCCCAAATCAGGTTGCGTGAAGTTGGATCTTCGCATCGACAGCTATATTCCAGTATGCGCCAGGCAAGCGGGGGAGCCCAGCCCAACTCGTAGTTCCGACAGGCCCCTCGTGAGTCGGTGATGATGTGTTTTGACTTGGGATTCGTGAGAGCCAGAGCAATGGCAATCTCCTCCGCGTGTGTGGCGTTGTAGGCTTTGAAAGTGAGCCCGTTAACTGTGTTTGTGTTGTGTACGACTGCGGCCGTGTACCACCCCCCGTGGTGTGGGCCGGCAACGTCCACGTAATACACGTGTTCTTGGTTACCATAGCATCGCGCCAACGCTTCTGCGCGCGCCTGGCGACGACCGCTATGGTCTTCTCTGGACATGTTGCGGGGAAGAGGTCGGACCCGGAGGGCGCGTCTCCAGGGTTCTGGCACTCTCTCCCTTTCCTCAATGTGGTAGTCATGTTTGATGTGTAGCCGGTCCAAGAGGCGGCGACCGGACGTGGTCTGTGCAGGACGCGTGTGTTGGTTGACTAAGTGGGCTTCTCGAAGCTCCCGAAATGTGTTCACCACACCCAAGGCCAGAAGCCTCTGGTTGGACGTGGTGACCGGGAGATCGAGAGCCCGCTTGATGACTTTCCGCAGGATGACTCCAGTTGGTCATCATCGTGTTTGCGCAGGTGCAAGTAGGGAGTTGAGTAGAGGATTCTACTCGTTACGAAAGCATGGGCAAGCCGCAGTGCATCCTTGCTTCGTAATCTGCCCCGCTTGTTGGAGACCCGGCGGACCATGCGGCCCACCTGGTCTCCCACCGTGCGAAGTTTGGTAGGGTGGTGTCGACTCTGCGTTGGTGGTGTATGAAGAGGCCAAGGACGCGGATCTCCTTGGCCTCCCGGATCGGTCCCGAGGGGAGGGACGTAAGTGCACAAATTCTGATTTAGCTGGGGCGCACTGGAGTCCGCAGTAGGCCGCGTAGTCGTCGACTAGGGTCGCCGCTGCTTGCAGGCAGGACTCCATGTGGCCCAGGTTACCTTGCGTGGCCCAGATTGTAATGTCATCCGCATAAAGAGCGTGATGTATCCCGGGCAAAGAAGACAATTTGGAGGGAACACGAAGCATTGCCAAATTGAAGAGCAGGGGAGACAGGACCGCGCCTTGAGGTGTGCCGATGGTGTATGGCCCGTGTTCCGCATCTTGTATGCGTATATAGGCTTGACGGTCTGTACGAAATTGTCTTATGTAATGGAATGTTTTGTGGCCACAGTTGGTGTTACTGAGGTGGTCCAGGATTGCTTCATGTTTGACGTTGTCGAATGCGCCTTTAAGATCCAAGGCCAGGTCCACCTTGTCGTTTTGGGGACATTCTACAGGATCTAAAATGTCGTGGTGGAGCTGCAAAGTATATCCTGTGCTGACTTGTGAGGACGAAAACCGAACATAGTGTCCGCGAAAATGTGCTGTGTTTCGAGATAATCGGAGAGTGTCACGCACCATGTCTCCATCAGCTTGCCGACACAAGACGTGAGGGAGATGGGGCGAAGGTTCTCCACATCAATAGGTTTGCCGGCCTTCGGAATGAAGGTCACAAGAGCCGATTTCCAATCGAGAGGGAGCGGAGTCTCTCCGTCCCAAATGGTATTGATGTATTTGAGAGTGAGTGAGTGAGTGAGTGAGTGAGTGAGTGAGTGAGTGAGTGAGTGAGTGAGTGAGTGAGTGAGTGAGTGAGTGAGTGAGTGAGTGAGTGAGTGAGTGAGTGAGTGAGTGAGTGAGTGAGTGAGTGAGTGAGTGAGTGAGTGAGTGAGTGAGTGAGTGAGTGAGTGAGTGAGTGAGTGAGTGAGTGAGGCAGCGATCGCATACCGCTACACTCGAACACATACTATGGAGATGCCCCAGTGCCCCAGGATATGGCAGAATCAATAATGCAGAGGAATGGGAGACCATACTCAGAAGTGCCGACCTTAGCATACAACGATACGCTACCCGCCTGGCAGCAGAAGCTGCGCGACTATACCGTTGCTAGTCTTCCAGCTGCGACGCTGCCCCTCCCCGGACGCCTGCGTGCGGACCCGGAGGGGCACGGGTCTTCTTCTGGCGGAAATAAAGTTTCTTCACTCACTCGCACACGCTATCATTATGGTTTACACGCTCCTGAGTGAAGCTTTAGTCCCACTTATTTTTTTTTTTCAATTCTGTCTTCTCCGCGTTCGGGCTCGAAGTTGATGCATATAAGGCATCAACATGATGCCTTATATGCATATTAGGGTTGAAAAATATTTGCATGAAATACAGAAAGAAGTAATTTACGTTTAAATACTTTCAGGAATAAACCACATTGCGCGGGAATGATAAAAAAAAGTAAAATCGGACGTTCCGGAATCGGGAGATGGGGGAAAAGTATGACAAGGCCGCTCTACTATCGCTCCGAGGAAAAGGAAAGAATAGAAGACAAGGGGAATAGAAGAAGGGGGAACAGAACGTGCCACGAATCAAGAATAAAGAAAAAAGTGAAGACAGAGGCATAAGGACTGAGAAAACGAGACTATCACAGGCTCAACAGTTACGAGCGCTGATTGATATTGGGGACATAACAGAAACCTGACAACAGCTCGCCGGCAGGAAAAAATTACCAGGAACTTTAGCGGCTAAAGTGGTGAAAGGCGAAAGCCTGAGAACTGCATTCTGCTACGTGATTGTTCACTGCACATTTTGTTGGTGCATTAATTAACTGCCAATTAATGACGCTTAAGCTTCGCCTTTCGGAGTGTAACGCGACAGCGTGTTGTAGCGCTGCCACGGAGTCCAAGGAACGCCACCACCAGTTCGGCGCGATGCGTGGCCCTTTGAACGCAACGCTTTTTGAGGAAAGGCAATGGGGCTGTAATTCTCTGTCACCTAGGTGGACACCTGAGCCGCACTGTAGAGGAAGGGAGGAAGTGAGAGTGAGAGAAGAAAGAGGGGGCCGTAGTGAAGAAAATGTAAATTGTATTTGAGGAAAGAAAATTACGCATTAACTGTCTCGCATATCTCAGTAGACACTAGTCGAAAATTGTATTTGAGGAAAGGAAGTTGCGCAGTAACTGTCTCATATATTTCGATGGACACCCGTCAAAATTCACGCACGGTGACGTCACGACAATTTGGACCAATCTGAAACACGGACAAATACGCCTTGCTCGTTGGTAAATTGGTTTTTGAGGAAAGGAAATGTATCTGTCTCTCATATCTCGGTGGACATCTGAACCTCGCCGTAACGGGAAGGGAGGAAGATGGGAGTGAACGAAGACCGTGACCGTATTCACTAGACGCACCTTTGTTCATTCCAAACCATCGTTCTGGCATGGCGGAGTGGTAGCGTGCTCTACTCGCACTCCGGAGACCGGGGTTCGATTCCCAAGCTCGGCCAATTTCTTACTCGGTTTTATTTATTTATCTGGTCTGACTAGAAAGGCTAATTAGACTAATTGGTTAAGTAAGCAATTAAGTGAATTCGGTAGAACTTACTTGGAGAATCACTACACGATCCCTTTAATTGGTTGCATGGTTAGTAGCCAAAGTACAATTGGCCTCGTTTGAAATTCGCGCACTGTGACGTCATGACCGTTTCGACCAATTGAAAATCGTGACATTTCTGTCGACAGCTCCTGCTTACAACGATGAGGCATTAAAGGCCTTAAAAGAAGCCCAGTGAAGGAGCACAAGGACGCGTCCCGAGCATCGGTCGCATATTGAGAGCATGCACCACTGCGCACAGCGAGAAGAATTTGTTCAGTGATTTGAGCTACACCGAAGCGAAACGAGATCTCAAAACGCGGCGTCAACTGTCCGGTCTCGGCGCAGCGGGTGCCACTCTGTCACACAAAATAAAACATGAAGGATATAAAAGGAATTGTTAAACAACCACCAATTGCCCGCAGAATAGAGACGTCCTTCATACATAACGCGCGACGCATACCTCGAACTACATACAAGGTGCTGGCTTTCCCTCACAACCTAGCTGTCGTGCAGGCAATCACGCCGTCTAAAGAAGCGGACGAGAAAATTTTTCTTACCGCCACGACACGGCGAGTTAAGAAAACCTAATTTCCAACTTAGCTTTGAAAACAGCCCGTTGACCAGCTCGAGAAAGCAAGTGCGTACCCCTAGCGATCTCCGGCAATAAAATGATAGCCGACGAAAAATTTTTGGCGGTCGGCAAGCTGCAGTGGGCGCGCGAGAACGCCACGAGTGTGGAACGTCGTGGAACGCCGTCGCGGAGAACGTGTTCACCCTTTGACAGCGAGAGGGTCCTAAAAGGAAAAACAAATAAAATTCGTTGTGGCTTAGCTTGGTTAAGCCCGGTAATTGCGAAAGCAATATCCGTACCTACGCCATGGTACAGCTGGTAGTGTAGCTGGTGGTGGCGCTTGTGGTTATACTTGTGGTGATGCATCGGTTATACAATCCAATTCAATCCATTCCAATTCACTGCAATCCAATCCACTCCACTCATATCCAATCCAATCCAATGTAATCTAATCTAATGTAATATAATCCAATCCAATCTAGTTCAGTCGAATCCAATCCAATATAATCCAATCTAATGCAATCTAATGCAATCAAGGTCAAATGAAGGTCAACGGTGGTCACCGCCGCGGCACGATGGTGGTCACCGCCGCGGCACGGCAAAGGCGTGAAAGTGCAAGTAGTATTGCTTTCGCAAAGGTCAATGGTGGTCACCGCCGCGGCACGGCAAAGGCGTGAAAGTGCAAGTAGTATTGCTTTCGCGATAAAACATATGATGAACAACTTAGCTACGCGATAAGGAGAAATAGCCTCCCATGCGTGCGCCGTCACTTAGTCTGGCCGAGTGCGGAATTACCGCATTGAGGGGGGAGGGGACGAAAGGAAGCAAAGATAGAGACAGGCACGGCAGGCCGTCCGTCGCAGCGGCGGGACCCACACAAGCGCGTCGGCGGCGACGGCGCCGCGCATTCTCGACGTGCAGTGACGCGGCCGTTGCCGGCGCGGAGAGCGAGCGGCGCTTTCCTTTCTCGGGGCAATTCGAGGGACGCGCGCAACGAAGACAAACGCTCCGCGGCCGTCCCGGATTTCCAGCGGCCGCGACGCGGATATAATGACGGAGAGAGACCTCCTCCCCCCCACTCTCTCTCTCTCTGGACCGAGGCACGGCAGCAGCAGCCGTTCGGCTCCAGCTGACGATGCGCAGCGCAGTAAGCTAGTGCTACCGCTGATCTCGTTCTGCGATCAGCAGCGGCGGACACTGCCGGACGTTGCACTGACCGGCTTCCGGCCACGCTGCCGGCCGCTCGTTCTCCCTCGCCATCCCCCTTCCTGCCTTCTTTCCTCTCCCCGGAAGAGCATTGTTCCCGTAAACGATGTCCGCGGGCCGAAACGGAGCGATCGTTTAGGCACGGTGGCGCTTATAAACGCGGCGGTCCGGCGGGGACCGTTTTCTTCTTTTTTTTTTTTTAGCTGAGCGAGACAGAGAGAGAGAGAGAGAAAAAAAAAGCAGAGGTCTTTCTGGCAGCCCTATTGAGGTAGGGGCAAATCGGCGAAGAGAAACCGACGCTTCTTTCCGAAGAGAAAGGAACAAGCGGAACAAAGAAACAACACAGCGTCACGAAGGGAGGTCGTTCTGGAAGTCGTCATCGGTGAATACATATTGGCATATATTTAAATACTTTAGCGGAGAATGTAAGGTGAGCGCTAAACAGTTTACTAGAATATTTGGTACAATAACCATCAATTAAAGCATGGTCATGTGACAGCTCGTGAACGCGGGGACTAATGCCATTAACGGTCCCTTCTGAACATCAATGATTTCGCAAACCTGTTTCCATAAATATAATTCATTCGTGATGTGCGTCGAGGTTAAAACATACGCGTTAAAGAAGGAACACGAAATCGCACATCCAATCTAAAGGGCTCCATACCAGTCGTACATAAAAATCCATCTATCCAGGCAGTTAAGTTAATCACGAGAGGTTGTTCGGGAATAGCAAGCTGGGTGTGAACCCCAACACAAGCAACCCAAGTCTAACCGATTTGGCAGCAACTTGCCATAGAAGAGCAGCGGCGCATCGCTTAACCGCTGCGCCACTGCGCCGGGAGTGGTACGAAGACTCCCAGGGATCTATGAATGTAAAGGAGAGAGTGACCGACCAATCTCGCATACATAGGCATTAACCCACTATATCGCTATCCCAACAACTGCCATCCGTGAACACTAGGTATGAACACTGTAACCGAAGTGAAAACTAAAACGCTAGCCCATCTAATTCGCATATGGCCAAACTACGCAAATCGACAATCATTTTCTATCTCTCCCGGCATGCATTAAGCGTTGCATCGCCCTGCAGAGGCTGAGAGCTGGACTGGCAAGTTCACCTCGCCGTAATCTACTCCCAACCTTAAAAGCGCACTCGTCAACCGCTAGTGGGAAAAGGGAGGCTCGTTTCCGACAGGGTGCGCAAGCGCGCGTCGGTGTCGACGGCGCTTCCTGTAATTGCACTGCGAGCCCCTGCCTCGCCGCTCAAACTTCTCTTTCGTCAGCGTGTACAGCCGACGCCGCCACAGTGCGGCGAAAGCGGATTGGCCGAGTTCTCGGCAAGGGAATGAAGAACAAAAAACGAGAAAGATTAAAGCAGCGAAGCGCATACGTAGCGTAGGTATGCATAAGGCAAGCGGACGGTGTCTTCTCCAGCGACGTCGCAATTCCGCGCTCCGGCCAAGGCCCGAAGCCAAAGCTGTGATTGCACGGGCATCGGAAGGACAGGGAGCGGGAAGCTGACACGGCCGCCAACCGCCTCTAATTGGGACCACACGCTCTAATGCGCGGTTCAGCGAGGGAGCGGAGCTTCCAAGGCTCGCCGCATTCACGTGAGTTTGTGTGTGTGTGGGAATGCACGTGTGTGCATTCACACACACACATGCAGACCGAGCTGCTTGACTCGGGGGCGGATCTTCGGAGAGGTAACGAACGGCGTGCTTCCCACTCAAACGGCTGCGCAGGAATAAATATTTTTCAGTGTGCAAAAAGAAAATAAATGCTTTTGTACCTAGTGCGAAGTACAGAGGCCGCGAATGCCAACGACACAAAGATGCAACTGTAGAGAGCCTAGCGCATCGGATGAAAAAACAAATGCTTTTTTTTTTTTTTGTAGCGCATACAGAAACAGAACTGCTACAATGTCTCGAGCATATGCTTAAAATTATCTGCAATTTGAAGCAAGCCTGCAAAGCTTTACTTAGTGGCATTCACTGCGAACTCGCGACCAATTATTAATTTAACTGCCACATGCCACGGTGGGCAGGTTGCGATGACGTCACGTGACATACATGGCAGGTGGGCCACCTTCAAACAATCCGGGTTTTTAGCTCACAACTTCGGCAACGATGCCAGATTTTCTGCGGAACCGGAGCCTACCAGAAGCCTTGTCGGCGCGGAGGGACGGGTTTCAGAGCAGTTTGCAACACCTGGCTGGAAAGTATACACTTTCGACATTAAGATTCAAACTTGCTTCAAGGTCTAGATTCAACGCAAAATGTAGACACCGTTTCGACAAAAGCGCCGAAATCGGGCGGCGGCAGAAGCATTTTCTCGCTCAATGACATCGCGTTAGTACCTGCGCGTGTACTGACAAGAACGGCCCCTCTGCCAGAGAATGCCCCGTGATGCCCGCAGCGAATGACGGAGAGGATAGAAAAAAAAAAAAAAAAAAAGACCAAGATCAACGGCGATCCTTTCATCGTGCCGCCCCTCTCAGAATGTGCGGATGCGTCATCCGAGCGTCGCATTTCGCCCGCGACGAGGTTCGCGTTACCGCTGTATAAAGGGCGCGAGAGACGGTGAGGGCAAGGCCCCCTCTTGTTGCTGCTACAAATCGCCTACACCCCAAGGTGTTTGCGGAACCGAACGCAAACACGCCGAAGGCGTCGGGCTAGACCGTGTCCCCCTGTGAATGTTCTCGGGTGAAATAAACGCGTGAAGGAAATATAGAGAGCGGGGGCAACACGACACGCGTTGACCGTGTCGGCATACCTACGGGTGTGCGCAGCGATAGAAGGGAGTCGGCTTCTAGCGGAGGAGACAGGTGGGAGCAGTCCTTTCGCCAGAACCCAGCGATGCGTCCCTCCTGCGCTGCCGTGGCGACACTGCGAATGTTCGATGATGTGCTCGTTCGATTGTGGTGACTGTTCGAGAGGGCGTTCATACACGTTCCCTGCACTAGATGTTTGTAACGTAGCCCAGCGACACAGAGCGCGTTCTGCACGTGGCGTCGCTAGAAGCTGGTAGATAACGCGGACGCACGTGCACGGGCACGTGCGATAGTAGGCAGCGCGTGGCACAACCGCCACGCCTTCCGCTCGGAAGGCCCCCCTCACTACGTCAAGTTCCCGCGCAAAACAAATAAATAACTAAAATGACGGTCGATTTGCGTAGCTGGCCAAATATGAATTAGGTACGCTGGCACTTGTTTTCACTTCGGTTCCAGTGTTCGGATGGCGATAATGGGTTAATGTCCAATTATGCGGAATTATGCGGAGGACTCCAAGATCCCTGGCAGTCCTCATACAACTCCTGACGCAGTGGTGTAGCGGTTAAGCGATGCGATGGCAGGTGCTGCAAGCGGTGAGGCTTGCGAGACCCAGACTGCACTTCCCGAGCATCCTCTCGTGATCAATCATTAACTGATTTGTCACCTGCAGAGAGAGGGGATGAGAAGGGTAGGGGGGGGGGGGGGCTGTTTTCACTTCGTGCTATTCCTTTTTTTTCCCTCGTGCTAGCTTACGCTTGCGTCTTGCTTTCGGGGGAAATCGTCAGCCGTTGCGTTACGTGTTCCCATTTCTGTGCGCGTTTCATTACAGGCTGACATAAATCTATGGCCATGCGCATTTCCCACAGTACACTTTCATTTAAACTTGCAGCCCTCGTCTCGTTCCTCCTTTCTTCATTCTGACCGACCATGCATTGCGGGTTCACACAAGCGCGCAGCTTCCACGCAAAATTGCGTGACCGCTACTCGTGCATCCGCGGTTCCGAGAATAGATTCTGACAGCAGACCTGCTCGATGCCCGCCCTGGTGATATGTTAATGCGTGCCGCATTTTAACAACGAACCTTCGGGAACAAATATCAGATGACGCGATACGGCATGCTGCACATATGAAACTTTCGGGCGTTGAAGGTACAACTGCTTTTTGATAAACAGTAAGGCGGTCCTAAGTTAAATGGACACTCAGTAAAAATGTTTTTTTTTTCGTATGATTGGACAGAAACAAAGCGGCTTTTACGCAGTGGTCAGCACAGTATCCCCTTCTAGAGCATGTCCACGTATGCTGGCAATGTGTTTGCGTCATGTCAGCGAATCAACAGGCGAGCTAACAACGATGTGCAGTGCACGTTCTTGAACTGATTTCACGTCCCCCCCAATTTTTTTTTTTTTTTACAGCGCAGCTCTTAGGTACCCGTTCCTGCGTTCCGCGTCGTAGCCGTCGTCGGCGTTGTCGGCGTAACCGGTTGTCCAAGTAGTAGAGCGAAGAAACGACACGAGATGATTCCCGGGGGTGGGGGGCTAGCAACGTAAATCTGCGCTCAAATTTCGCATTACCGACTGCTGTAATCGTCCGTTAATAATTTTTTCACTGCCTGGATATCGGTTATGAATTACAGCTGAAATTCTTTGCTTTAAGGACGGCTTTCTGCGGAGGCACGGTTTACCTTACTAGAATTTTATGCGCAAGAACAGCCGACGAGTCTTGCTCGGAAGAAATCTGCGAGTTGTACAAAGTGTCCACTCCAGATTTTTATTCTCCATTGACAGAGGACTACGTAATGATGCCGTGATGTTACCTGTGACTGTGAAAACGTTGACGCTTGCCGACTGAGCGAAAAAGAGGGACAGAAAAAAACACGCAATTCGACGTCAGTACTATACCCCGATGAAGAACGGTTTATGAGGGTTTAACGTCCCAAAGCAACTCAGGCTATGAGGGACGCCGCGTAATGAAGGGCTCCGGAAATTTCGACCACCTGGGATTCTTTAGCGTGCACTGACATCGCACAGAACACGGGCCTCTAGAATTTCGCCTCCATCGAAATTTGACCGCTGTGACCGGGATCGAAACAGCGTCTTTCGGGTCAGCAGCCGAGCGTCATAATCACTAAGCCATCGCAGCGGCTCCGATGCAAAACGGAGCGAAAGATTCTAGCATGCATCGTTATGTGGTCCGTGAGCCATGCGTTCAGTCGGAGCTAGAGAATACATTACGGAGTAAAGTAAACAGCCTGTTGCTCTTTGACCGAGCACAGATACCTCAGTCCAAAAAATGGCTTGCGTGGAATAGTTGGTTTACGGTTCAGGCACCGGCGAGAAGGGACATGCGTCTGTCCTCATTTTTCCTTGGCACTACCGACATTCTTCAGAAACCTCACTAGACGCGCGGCGTTCCTGAATCCCCCCTCCCCTGTCTCCACCGAAATACGACACCCACGGTGTCGTGTCGATCCTCGTTCCCAGCACCAGAGTCCCACAGCCGTTCAGCCGCCACGACGGCTAGAAGCTGTACGGTGCGAGTAGGATCACTGCTAAACAGACCTTGGTCCTGAAAAGGCGCCCTGATTTCGCGTCGAAAACGCTGTTGCCATGGCTCTCCTCAAACTGCGGTCACTGATCCCGGACGAAACCAAGGAAGAGGAAAAGGAGAAGAAAACCGAATCGAAACAAGAAACTGAGCCGTCAAGCTCGAGCGGTTCCGCGGAGGCGGTCACCTTGGGACCTCCCCACACGTGTGCGACAAGCCGGATTTCCACACACCGTGGTTGTATATAAAAGTGAAAAATAGAAGAAAAAACTATGGAAGAGACGAATGACGAAAAGGCGGCTGACTACTGTTGAAACAAAAGGGAAGCAAATGAGCGCGATGTTATTACGTCAAGGAGATTGTGCGGCTAGCGTTTCCTGACGCCGAGAGAGAAAGGAGAGAGAGAGAGAAGGAAGCAGCACACCAGCCAAGAAGGCAAAGTCGAGCACTCGTCCGCGCTCGGCTCATCGTGGAAGAGGAGAAGCAGCCTCGTTGGTCGCGGGCGAAGGTGACAAAGAAGCCGCGATCCATCAAACGCGGCCCCGCGGCGTTTATTAGACCCCGACAGTGACGGATCCGCCGCAACCCCTCCCCTACCTCACCTCCCCGGTCAGCCCCGGTCTCTCCACTTTCTCCCCCCCCCCCCCCCCCCCCTCGCGCGAGCCCCCTCCAACGACAAGCAATCTCGTCCCTCTCTATCGAAAGAGCACCGCTTCCTTTTTATCCCGCATACAGTATATCCACCACGGAGCCACTTTATTTGCGCCTCGGCACTTCTCGAAATTCCATGCGAGTCGTATGCCTTCGTTTACTTCTCTACATCACACGTCTGTGGCCCCTTCAATACTTTGTTCGTTCTTTTTTTTTCAGCAGAAACTCGTAAGAGGGCTTTTGCGCAAGATTTCCGCGACGACACCTTTCTGTCAGCATTGTAGAGCTCACCTCGAGAAGACTTCAGGCCCAAGCCCATGTCTAGACGACAAAAGAGGCCACACACGTCGAAAGTGTACGCCGTATAGACGATCGCGTAGATATAGGAAGGCAGGTAATCCACTTTATTGGATTTGGAGGAAGAGACTGGTTACGCATTCCATCCAGGCGAGAAGAACATGAAGTAGTGGCCCGACCAAGAAGAAGAAGAAGCTATAGCCTCGGCAGAATATGCGGACTTTATGGACATTCGATAGGTGTACATTTCTGCTGCAGGTGCACAGAGACTCGTGTGCAGGTCTCCAATTGTTTATTTTTTTTACATAACGCTTACTTTTGTTTTACACAGCGACACTACGTGCCAGAGTTTTGCGTGCGGTCTTTCTATTCCTTTAACACTAAGTTCTCCACCCTTACAACTACTATTTTGTGTTCTAAAGGCAAATAATACTAACACAACGAGAAATAGTAATCGCATGCAGGGAACTGATGGCAGCCTCAATTTCTTTGCTACTTATTTAGACTAGTATTTCACAATAGAATACGTTACGCAACTATGACTAGTCTAGGGCAAATTTGTTCTTCATTGCGCTGTGAGTACGAGAGAGAGAGAGAGGCTCTTGTGAGCCGAAAAGCGGCTAGGTCGGCCGGACCAGCTTGCATCTGGCCTCCTTAGATATGTACGTACAAAGTGTCATACGGGTAACACGCGCGTATCTGTCTTTCAAACACAAGCGATTAGAGTGCCTCGCTAGACCTCACAGTTTACAGATCGAGTCCTTACACCATGAATTACTGCAAGTCGATTCTGCGCAAACGAGTACTGCACACATATATGGGCTCTAGAAGACGAGCTGCAAGTCACTGCGCTGGAGACAAGGCGCCTTTATCGACTTTTTATAGGTAAAATTTCCACCTCAGTATATGATTTGCAGAACTTTACAACACCCCTAAATTCAGCTGATCAACATAGCTCTTCGTGCGTACTCGTACGCCAGGTTCTAACTCGGCAAGCCTTTACCGGTATACAGCCAACAAAATAAGTTAGAGCTCTGACCTCTTAAGAACGACCCTGTCTTACGTATTGACGTGTGCGACAGCGTTCTACCATTCGTTTCTGGCATTTATCACCTGATTCCCAAGAAGTATAAAGGGCATATTTCTTACTACTAACAGTTCCTTCGATTCCGAATAGACTGGAAGTCATCAATCCCGGACGCTTAATATAATGAGCAGCCTAAGCCCTAAAACCTGAAAACTCGATCTCAGAAGACTCACTGCTAAATCGGGCCCCGATCCCCTGTGTCCATCGTCCTCTAAAAACGTCTCGAAAACAGCGCATTGCAGGACAGGCGCGCGCGAAGGCAGCACTTCTCATTAGCGCAGCGTGCGTAGGTTTTTACCCGGCCGGTGGCACGTAGGACGTGTCCCTCCCGGAGAACTCCTATCTCAAGATTGCCTCTTGCGACGGGCAGCTCATTAATGGGGCCCCGAGACCCGAGCAGACTGACTACGCGCATAGACGCATCAGCCTCGGCGCGTCCGTCGTTTGTGAGGCGCGCCGACTCACTCATTAATAATACGCCTTTCGGGCCGCCTCCAGCGTTACGCGGGCAATCTTATCGAGTGACTGCACGAGGAGGCCAGCGCCGTCATCCGGCCGTCGGGTTTATTTGGGATGCAATATGTATAATCCCGTTGTTGGTGGTAGTTATCGGCGGCCCATCCGAGCGCAAAAGACGCGCAGGGTGGGTGGCGCAATAAAGACGGGGATGACTAACTACTCGCTCTAATTGCCCGCACTCTGTCGTTATCTCGAAGGCGCTTGCGCGAAGTCGCCCCGCTGTAGGAGCAGGTGAGTTATGCTGCCCTAATTGTTTTCGAGTGCCAAGCGGCGTTATTCTTACTTTTTTTATTTCCTTCTTTCCGTCTAGCTTCCCCTCTGCCGCGAAGGGCCAGTAGCTCTACGGCTTCACCGCCGCTCGGCTGAGCACACTAAGCGGCGAACTCCGGGAGACGTTGACGAATGGCTTTCGTCGTGCCTGGCTGAGCGAGGCTTAAGAGCGACGCGGAGAGCTGCTGTCACTGCTCAAAAAGAAAATAAAAATAAAAAGAAAGCCGGGGAAGAAAAAGAGAGGGGGAAGGGGGAGAGAAAAAATCTTGGAGATGCCTTGTTTCGAGGAGAAAAAAATGAAGCAGTGGTGCAAACTCACGCACTAGCTCGCGCGTTAAGTGCCGAGTAACGCAGCTCGCAGTCCATGCAAGGACAACGGATGAGTCCCTGGAGAAGGCCAGATTTACACTTTCCATTACTCTCCATATACCAAGGCGGGCGCTGGTTTGCGTGGTAAAGAATGGGAGTGAAGAGGGTGGTTACTCGAATCTCCGCACTAGTCGCTACTCGTTCCTTGTCGTAGCTCGTGCCCGGGCGAGCGCTTGTGTTTATACAGGGCTGAGGGACAAACGGAAAAAGTGAGAGCGGTGCTAAGATCATACCACTCTCTCACTCCGGTTATTTTACTGTAATAAATTCGCTCGCTCTGTCATCGATCAGGTCGAGGAGCTGTTTCGCATACGCCCATTCGAACGCTGAGAGCTCTCGGCAAAAAATAAAATAAAATAATAATAAAATAAAAAGCGGGAATAGCGGAGGCCTTGACGATGACAAAACTATACACAAGCCCGAAAGGTGCGCTTCAGAGGCACTCCATCAGTGTACAGTTATGGAAATAATTATTTTCATCACTCCAAGAAGCGGAAAAGTTTTGCTTGATTGTCCCTGTCCTTCCGATAATCCTCCCACAAAGCATCCTTCACGGGTTACTTTGGAAAGAGCGCCACCACGGGCAATTGGGAAAGGAAAGCAAGATGAATGTGAATAGTGAATCTTTTCAAAGGACGTTTGGAGGCTCAGTGTGCTGTCCGAGAAGATTGGCGTCGCGCGGCTGCGATGATGGTGGAAGAATATACGTTTCCAGCAGTTTGTACGTATAGCGACCTCCTTACGTCCCGAAGCGCGTGCATGGGTGCGCATGCGCGTAAGCGTGCTTCATATGTAGCACAAGGCCACGCTCTCCTGTTCCCTTTCATGCTGCCGCGACTCAACAGCGTCGGCTGCGCACGCCCGAAACACGCCGCGCGGCTACACAGCTGGTCGTCATCCGCCTTACACATAGTGGGTTCTGCTTCCGCTACTCGCGCCGGTGTTCGACGGGAAAAACGCCGCTCACTGCGCAACCGTGAGACCGGGCGATAGCGTACACGCTAAGTGGCGAAGCTGCTCACCGTGCTGTGACGTCTGTATACGCGACGTTTTAACTAAAGATCCCATTCAGCGCCAACCCCTGCGTCGGAGGCGTTGGCATGCCGAGGAAAGCAGGTGGAGCACCTGCCACCTAGGTCACGTGACCTCGTAACGTCATCACAACCAGGACGAAGTGATACGCGAAGAGGACCCCAGGCCACTGAAGGGACCCATTAAGGCTATCGCGTCATACCTTTAAGGCGGAGCTTGACTTGTCCCTTCAAGCTTATAACCTCAGCAGCAGTATAGTCCTCATTCGGCGGAACAGCCCTGAATTGTGGGCGTGTATGTAAACCTCAACCACCCGCGCCCCTAGCGGAGATATGTCCGGCATTCGATGGGAAAAATTTTGGAAGTTGGAAAATTGTGAAATACTCGTGGAGATATTGAAGGCAACGGTTATATCTTCTGATATGTAGCAAAATCTTTCTTTGAAAGAGTTTCCATCGATCGCATCGAACAGTCAAGACTGCCATAGAAAACCAATGGGGAACGCTTTTGATGATAGCAAAAACGTTAGCCCCGCCGCGGTGGCTGAGTGGTTACGGCGCTCGGCTGCTGGCCCGAAAGACGCGGGTTCGATCCCGACTGCGGCGGTTGAATTTCTATGGAGGCGAAATTCTAGAGGCCCGTGTGCTGTGCGATGTCAGTGCACGTTAAAGAACCCCAGGTGGTCGAAATTTCCGGAGCCCTTCACTACGGCGTCTCTCATAGCCTGAGTTGCTTTGGGACGTTAAACCCCAATAAACCAAACCTACCAAAAACGTTAGTAAAAAAATAAAGGAACACTGTCGTTGGAAGATCTGCGGATATATCGATTGTTTTAGTGAAATCTTTCATTATAAGGAAAAAGTACATTCATAAACGGTTTCCTGCTCAAAAATGTTTCTGCCTAGGATCGTTCCCTTACAAAAATGACTTTTGAGCTTCAGTTGACGCCTTGTTGAGCTCCTGTTGAATCAACTGGAAGCCCACATGAACTCAATGTATGTTGAGCTTACTCAACACCTGCTACACGGAATTTTTGTTGAGCGTAGTCAAGAGATTTACTGTTGAGCAATTTCTGTTGAACTTAAGTTGAATCATCTCAAGGCAGCCGTTTCTAAGCCTAACTAAATGAAATCATTTCGACATGCATCGTGTAAACAGAACCTGATCACATTACACATATTAAGAACGCACGCAGTACCCGTTGAAACTCTTATAAACCTCTCAAAGTCATTTTCTTGCATAGAAAAAAGTGCAATATGCTCATTCAGGCATACCTACTTTGGATGATTCGTATGTGCTCTCATAAAAAAGGGCGCTTATTTATGCTTTATTTAAGTTGTTTATGAATGAATCAAGGTTGTCAAATAATAGACCGTTGCATATGAACTTCATTACTTCTACTACACATAAAATAAATAAATATGAATAGTAGTAACTGACATAACTTTGCTGATCGGCAGTCTACAACTTGCGCAGGTCCGGACACCCCTGAGTAGGACTATATAAGGGCGAAGCCGAGGTTGCCCTTAAGATCGTAAGATGAACTCTCTCAGTTCTTTCTATAGCCTCGTGTGCAGTACTGTCCCATGCTCTTTATCTGATGGATGTGTAGGGCTAAGGTGTATGTATGTATATATGTATATTGATATACATACCTGTTTGTGCATATGTGTGGAGCACTACGTCACAGGGGATGACGGCTTCACGTTAACGAGAAATTGCAGCAATAAATATCAATATACCGCGAAAATTGCATTGGTAGTCGGTCCATCTGGCGCAATACGAATGTATTCCCAGGATTTTTTTGCTTTTTTACCCCAGCCAAGATTCAGAATGGCGTGTTGATTCACTCCCGTAATTCCAACATGAATTCAACATGAACGCAAAGCAGAAATTTCATTGAGAATGCTCAACTCTAGCACAGTGGCCACTTTTCCAATGAGTTTCAACTCGGCCTCAACAATTCACCAACACTAGCCCATCCTGGTCACAACAAAAATTCAACATGGCGCGTTGAGTCTGCTCATGAGAACTTCAACACTGTCTCAAGAAGCATTTTTGTAAGGGTTGGGTACGAAAGCGAAAATCGGGGCACCTTCCCAGCACTCTCCGGACTCGGAAGTGGTCTCTTCCGGAGCCCCCTTCTGCGGGTGCAACTCCCGGCACCCACCGGTAAAAATGAATCTCCCACCTACCAGCCTCCACCCTTCCACCTACTAGACGCTCACAAGGCATCCAGCTCCCAGCAGAAGCTCACGGCGAAATCAGATTTACAGACCCAACAGGAAGGCGATCAATGTAAAAGCGAAATTTACAACTAACGTTGCTAACGCATATTTGTCGCATCACATCATATGATCACCTGTGTGCATTTTTGTTCGTTTTAGTTTTTGTTTGTTTCAGTTTAGCCTACGCGCATTAAATTTCTTCCCCTTCTTCATTCAGTATATCGCTGTTAAGCTGCCCAGTACTGCATTCCTCGCCCCTTTGCTCAATTCCAATAGCAGCTTCGTGCCGTGTATTGGAGTGTACACAACTTGCATTCCTACAGGTCCGGGGGTCGACCACCGCCCGATCGTTTCGATAATACCTGAGACTGTAAGCAGCCCGCCGTACCCGATACGTGCGGCCTGAAATGAATGGTGCTCGGTCTTTCGCTCCACGGCTGAATGAAGTTACGCGAAGGTTTTGCGGCGTCTGGAATTTCTTTTGCGCAGAGGCGATCTTCTGGCCGTTGTCCTCAGGCCATTAGCTTCGTACGCCTGCGTGCTTGCTATGCTGTTCTTTTTTTTTTTTTCTCAACCGCTCTCCCGTTTTTGTCGTTTTATTTCGTGCCTGAATTCATGTTGCTTAAACTTAAAGATCACTATCTAGTTTTGTGAGCCATCTAAGCAGCACGGCTGGAAACCATTCCTATTTTTTTTCGGGTCATTCCACCAACAGAAAACTGGCTTTGACATCAATATTACTAGCTTCGTTCGCTCTTAGTTTGGTTTGGTTTGGTTTGGTTTTGTTTGGTTTGGTTTGGTTTAGGGGGTTTAACGTCCCAAAGCGACTCAGGCTATGGAGGACGCCGTAGTGAAGGGCTCTGGAAATTTCGACCACCTCGCGGATTTCTTTAACGCTCACTGACATGCGCAGTACACGCGCCTCAAGAATTTCACCTCCATCGAGGTGCGACCGCCTGCCCTGCCCTGCCCTGCCCTATCCTGTCCTGTCCTGTCCTGTCCTGTCCTGTCCTGTCCTGTCCTGTCCTATCCTATCCTGTCCTGTCCTGTCCTGTCCTGTCCTGTCCTGTCCTGTCCTATCCTATCCTATCCTATCCTATCCTATCCTAGCCTAGCCTATCCTATCCTATCCTATCCCATCCTATCCTATCCTATCCTATCCTATCCTATCTAGACTGTTTAGTCTGGTCGCATTTAATACGTCCTGATATGTTATTTGGAATGTATGTTGGTAAGCGCCAACCGCATCGGAAGAATCCCATCTTGAAACCAAACGCGGAGTAAACACAAGGATGTACGAAGATAACAGACAACTGCTGCTACCAACAAAATTTTATTCGAAAGATCGGTCGGTCGAAATATATAGGAACACGTATTCGTGTCCAGCCTGAGTTTTTCCAGACCCGTGGTCGTGCAATGCCCACCTGCGTAGTGCCAGCGACTTGCTGTATCGGCTTTGGGGATGGCTGTCTCGGAGTTGCCCATGTTTCTATATATTTAGACCGATCCTTGGAATAAAATTTGGTCGGAAGTAGGCCTGGTCTGTCGTCTTCATTCGCCCTTGCGCTTTCTGCGCGCTTTGTGTCAAGCACTGCTTACCAGCAATCCCAGACCAACACTAGAGCACATCTTCATTTTCATCACCTTGGATGCTTCTTCGAGTATGGCAGCTGCAAGAACAGAGCCGCCCTTTAATCAACGTTCCTACCTTCTTTCCAAAGCTTGTAGTTAAACCTTCGGTTCCCATAAAATCGTGCTTAATTAGTAACGGCAACAAGACGTGCACGCCTTACACGCCTTCAGGCTTCCTGTCGAATATACCGGCCGTGTTACGAGCGCAGAGAATTACACTTATCTGGAACTAAGGAGGAACAGGAACTTCATGCAGGAGCCACATCGGCGGCCAATTCGTACACTTTCAAATTTGTCTAGGGCTCCGCGTTGTTACATACTGCCTAATAAACTTTGACAAGCAGCTACATCCAAGTAAAAGGAGGAAATACACAATGCGCTTCTGTTGCTATTCTTGTTGGGCTAGCGCCTCTTAGGTTTTTTTTCTTGTTGTCTTCATCTGTCCGCGTCGTAAACATGCAGCCTGACGCTAAGCTAGGGGCTCATTACCTCTTATAGATGAACGCTAGTGCGGCGTTCCGTGTGCGCCTTTCCCGTACGTATGCATAATGTAGTATAACAACGCTGAATTAAAAATGCATGTAAACAAATTTGGAAGAGAGAAAGGCGCCCTAATTTTTCTCCCATTAAAATCATTGTCCTCGCGTATCGAGGAAAACGGGTCTTCAGGTGGGAGGAAAAGGCCCAAGACGAGGCGGCCCGTTCCGACACACGGCTTACTTGCTTTTCCGCTCAAAACAGAACCAAATCAGAGAAAAAAAAAAATCGGATTCCGGCGCCCTCGCCTCAGCTTCCCCAGTGCATCGGCGACCTTTAAAGGTCGCCAGGCCGCCTTCGAATGGGGGGCGGTTGCCGTGTCATGCGATCATTGGCGGCGGCGCCGCACGGCATCGCGCGAGAACTCAGTTAGCGCCGTAAACACCGGGGTGAGGCTGAAAGCGTGCGCGCGGGCGGGCGCACGCCGGGCATTCCTTTCGCCACCTCGACCCCCTTTTATTCCCCGTGCATAATCCATGCCAGGCAAGGCGACCTGCGCGAACGCAAAGGCCACCACTGTCTGCCCTCCTCCTGAAGACGGCGCAAGAGGCACGCGCCAACAAGCCCGGCCATGGGTGCGCGTCGTTGTTGTGCGCCCGAGATGTACGGGCAGTTCGTTATGCCTCGCGGGCTGCATTGCGGGCACGTGCATTTTCAAAGACAGCGTCGGGAGAAACACGAGCGTGCGCCTCGGTGGGCACAGAAATATGCACGATACCCCGGCGTCCTGGCAACGTGCGTTTCAGATATGAATACTGCAAAGGCACGTACGACCGCGAAACTTTCCCTAACACAGGCACTCTCTTTTGTTCCTTTAGGTACACCGATCGATTGCTATAAGCCTCACAGCCTCTATTTTGCACCGACGGGTGCGCTCTCTCGTTGCACGTTTGGCCCGCAGTTTCACAATGCAACTTTCTAATTATAGCAAAAGTGTTGGCTGAGTCTTTTCTTTTTTTTTTCACGCACGTAGACAAACTTTCACACTTCTGGAACAAATTACTGCTGTGTGGCTTAGCTGTAACATCTTAGCCGACGATGCTTGCGATGGTTAGCGCTATAGCTTCGCTCAGGCTTGAGCTCTGCGTGATCTGAGATTCCCCACCGCGCTCTGTACTCGCTAGGAGGCGCAGCTTTAATTGCCAGCCGACCAGGAACGGCGCCGTTCGTTCATTCATTCATTCATTCATTCATTCATTCATTCATTCATTCATTCATTCATTCATTCATTCATTCATTCATACTGTCAGCCTTTCCAAGGCTATTACAGGACTGGAAAACCTAATAAATTCACATTCAAAACAAGGTACATTTCACAACTGCGATATCGACACAAAAAACAAAGGAAAAATCAAACAGTAGATAAGGATAACGCATGCAAGTGCTGAGGCAAAACTATTAAATTGGTGTACTACGGTCCAGGTAAGATTTCAGGCATTCTAGAAAGGCGTCGAGGGAGTTAATATCTACATTGGACTCTGGCAGCATGTTCCATTCTTTAATAACACGAGGAAAAAAACTGTACTTAAAACAATCGTTATAAGAACGCGGCACAGGAATATACATGGAATGGCGATGTTTTGATGTTTCATTAGGGTGTATTGTAAAATATGGTGATGTGTTGATATTCAAGTGGCCATGGATTAAGAGGTAAAGAAACGTCAGCCTATCTACCTTAGTGCGGTATTCTAAACTTTTAAGGTTTGCTAATTTACATAATTTGGTCGGTGAATCAGTTCGGCGATATTTATTGAAAATAAAACGGGAAGCAAGTTTCTGAACTTTCTCAATTTTTAATTTGTTAGACGCAGTGTAAGGATCCCAAACAATTTTACCATATTCAATTACAGGTTTTACAAGGGTGTTATAAGTGAGTGTTTTTACATCGGAAGCTGCATTACGGATTTTGCGTCTTAGTGCCCAAATTGTTTTGCGTGCCTTAGAGCATATATTATTTATGTGAATATTCCAGTAAAGGTCAGAAGTCAAGGATAAGCCGAGATACTTATGCTGATGTACTCTATTAACTGGTTTACCTGCAATAGAGTAAGGGTATATCATTATATTTTTCTTTCTAGTAACAGACATAATTACGGATTTGTCAGAGTTAAGCACCATCTGCCACTTAGCGCACCAATGTTCTATTGCATGCAGATTAGCGTTCAGTTCTTCTTGATCAGTTGGGGTCCTAATTGTTTTGTATACGACACAGTCATTAGCGAAAAGTCTGATTGGGACTGTGATAGCTATGAAGTGCGGCAGATTTGTGCAATTCATTTTTATTAAGATACGCACAGTGCCTGTAACGGCTTTGAAAAGCGTTAATTACTACAGAGCTCAGTATCTTCCAGTCTTGCGTCCGAAAGGGTGCAACGCAGCGAAACGCTCGACAACAATCTGTATGCGTCCACACCGGCTAGGCTCGAAATAATAAATAAATAAAACTTTGCTTCAGACTGTGGCTGAAGTTACCTCGGCTTAAACCGCGTGTATAACTCGCCAGAGGGAGCTTAGAAGATGACAGGACAAGCCAGAACATACGAGCACCAGTTGGCCCATTCGTTTCTGCAGGCTGCATTAGGGTAAGACCAAAGCCGTGGCCACATTTCACCTGGAAAAGTCAGCTGAAGGAAAAACTTGAGCCGCGTAATTTTCTTCTTTTTTTTTTTACAAGTTGCGTGCACCCCGCATTGTAATATGGCAGAGAGAGAAAGAGAGAGAGAGTGCTCCTAGACGCACCCGCTCTTTCCCGGGCTCTGTACGTTCGCATTCTGGGCACCTCGCTCTGACAGGGCGTCTTTTTCTCCGCCCCGCACTGAACTGGCACGCGGTGTGACGTGATATATATATATATATATATATATATATATATATATATATATATATATATATATATATATATATATATTGTGAAGACGAAGACGACCGTTCTGCTTAGCGGCGGCGCTGCCATCGCTGCGCGTGCTGTGTTCTCGCCTTCGCCGACCTCGGACTGTTGCCGCCCTGCTCCTGAGGTCCCAGTGCCTTTAACAAACCCCCATCCTACATTTGGTGGAGTCGCCGGGTAACGATATCGGCTCTGGAGCTCCGTAGCCGCACTCTTCCGACACCTGCGATGCCTGTAGACATCCAACACCAAGCCGTGCAAGCAGGCCCACCGACTGTCATCTGTGCCGGCTCCCTTCGCCAAAGGGACCCGGCTATCTTCAGCGGCACAGATGACCATGATGTGGAAGACTGGCTCGCCTCCTACGAACGGGTGAGCCTGTATAACAAGTGGGATGACGAGACAAAGCTCAACAATAATTTTTTATCTTACCGGCGTCGCAAACTTATGGTACCGCAACCATGAAGGGGACGTTGCGACTTGGTCAGCCTTCAAGACGAAGTTCTCAGAAGTGTTTGGTCGCCCAGCTGTCAGACAACTTCGCGCCGAACAACGCTTGCGTGAACGGTCGCAGCAGGTCGGCGAAAGCTTCACTAGCTACATAGAAGATGTAATCGCCCTCTGCAACCGAGTGAACGTCAGCTTGCCGGAAGCTGACAAGATCAAGCAGATCTTGAAAGGCATTGATGATGACGCCTTTCAAATGCTGCTCGCTCGGGACTTGCGCACCGTTTCGGAAGTCATCACGCTGTGCCAGAGCTTCGAGGAGCTGCGTAAGCAGAGGGTCCTGACTCGTCAGCACTCAGCTCAGCCAGAGTCACTTTCTGGACTGACACCCGCAGCTGACAGCTCCTATCTGCTGCAGCAAATGAAGGACTTTGTACGTGAGGAGGTGGCCCGTCAGCTTTCGCTTTTGCCTAGCCCTCAAGGGTCGCCACCCTATTGGGCCCCGGCTCTCCAACAAGTGGAAAACCTGCCTCTGTTACCTCGACGACATCGTCGTGTTTTCGCCTGACTTTGACACTCACCTTTACCGCCTGAAGCACGTTTTGACCTGCCTCTCTGACGCCGGCCTCCAGCTCAACTTAAAGAAGTGCCATTTTGCCGCTCGCCAACTCACCATTTTAGGCCACGTTGTTTCCAAGGAGGGTGTCCGTCCGGACCCGGCTAAACTTCGTGCTGTGGCTGCGTTCCCTCGACCTACTTCTATCAAAGAACTGCGCAGCTTCCTAGGGTTGTGCTCCTACTTCCGTAGGTTTATACGCAACTTTGCCTCAATCGCTGCACCTTTGACACAACTTCTGTCCGGCAGTTCCGATCTTTCGCAATGGTCCCAAGTGTGTGACGACGCCTTCGATTCCCTGCGCCGTATGCTCACTGCCCCACCGATACTTCGCCATTTCGACCCGACCGCACCCACCGAGGTCCATACTGACGCCAGTGGGGTAGGCCTCGGCGCCGTACTCGCGCAACGTAAACCTGGCTTCGCCGAATACGTCGTTGCCTATGCCAGCCGCACGATCACAAAGGCTGAATCTAATTACTCGGTCACTGAAAAAGAGTGTCTGGCGATAGTTTGGGCCCTTACCAAGTTCCGCCCTTACCTCTACGGCCGCCCGTTTGAAGTCGTGACCGACCACCACGCGCTGTGCTGGCTGTCCTCTCTGAAAGACCCATCCGGTCGCCTCGCGAGGTGGGCCCTTCGCCTCCAGGAATACGACATCCGCGTCGTGTATCGTACGGGCCGCAAACATCAAGACGCCGATGCTCTATCGCGCTGCCCACTCCCAGCCAATACTTCGAGCCTTTCAACCTTAGACGCCTCCTCACCGATGCTTCACATCAGCGCCATGCCTTCGGCGCAGCGTGCCGACCCATGGATCTCTTCTCTTCTTGACTTCCTCACAAACCCTACGGCTGCTTCTCCGTCGCGTGCTCTTCGCCGCCATGCTTCCCATTTCTCAATTCGTGATAACCTCCTTTATCGCCGCAACTACAGCTCAGATGGCCGCAAGTGGTTGCTAGTTATTCCCCGTCACCTTCGCTCGGAAGTTTGCGCCCATTTTCACGCTGACCCGGAGTGTGGTCATGTCGGAGTGTTCAAGACCTACGCTCGCATCCGGCTACGATATTATTGGCGTGGCATGTACACCTTCATCCTCAAATACGTGCGCTCGTGCCTTACCTGTCAACGTCGCAAGCCGCCACCTCAACGTTCTGCTGGAGAATTGCAGCCGCTACCCTGCCCGCCACGCGCATTTGACCGCGTCGGCATTGATTTATACGGCCCCCTTCCGTACACTTCGGCCGGCAACCGTTGGGCTATCGTCGCGGTTGACCATTTGACAAGGTATGCCGAAACCGCCGCCCTTCCAGCTGCCACAGCCTCCGAAGTTGCCTCGTTTATTTTAAACCGATTCATCCTTCGTCATGGCGCCCCTCGCGAATTGCTGAGCGACAGAGGCCGCGCCTTCTTATCCGATGTTGTGAAGGCACTGCTCACCAAGTGCAATGTAATTCATCGCACCACCTCCGCATATCATCCGCAAACCAACGGTCTCACCGAGCGCTTTAACCGTACCCTCGGTGACATGTTATCTATGTACCTCTCTTCAAACCAGTTTAACTGGGATCTTGTGCTTCCGTACGTAACCTACGCGTACAATACCGCAACGCAGTCCACTACTGGCTTCTCTCCTTTTTTTCTCCTTTACGGCCGTCACCCTTCTGCTACCATCGACACCATTCTGCCGTACCAACCCGACGCTTCCGAGTATACGCCTCTATCTGAAGCCGCCCAGCACGCCGAAGACTGTCGCCGCATCGCCCGTGCTCTCACAACTGACAACCAGTGCAGAGAGAAATCCCGCCACGACCTCACTCAAACAACGCCACACTTCCCCAATGGCTCCCTTGTGTGGCTCTGGATTCCGACAAATACTCCGGGCCTGTCGTCAAAATTTCTCGCCAAATACCATGGCCCATACCGTGTCCTGGCGCGTACATCTCCAGTTAATTACACAGTCGAACCTCTCGTGTCGTCTTCTGATCGCCGCTGCCGTGGACGCGAGACTGTTCATGTCCAGCGCCTCAAGCCATTCTACGACCCAGCCGTCCTGCCCGCGCCCTAAGTCGCCAGGTTGGCTCCTCTTTTCCCCGGGGGCAATTGTGAAGACGAAGACGACCGTTCTGCTTAGCGGCGGCGCTGCCATCGCTGCGCGTGCTGTGTTCTCGCCTTCGCCGACCTCGGACTGTTGCCGCCCTGCTCCTGAGGTCCCAGTGCCTTTAACAAACCCCCATCCTACAATATATATATATATATATATATCACAAAAAGACAAAGTACGTCTTGAAAAAGGACAGTCTCAGTCGAATCAGCGAATCGACAGACTCCGTCGACTCGCAATAAATGTTTACCTAAATGAAGCGTTTCTCAATTTCGCATTTTACCTCTAGCAACCAAGTACGTTTGCCATTTTGTGCTATATATATAATAGGGGCACGGCTATATAGCGTTGTCGTTTCATCGAAGAGAGGTCGCCTGTCCAATATACAAGCCACGTGACAGATGCCCGCGAGTATAATGCATTTCCTTGTCCCTCGACGCTTGTTCTAATAGCCTCGGAACAATCATTCACACAAGGGCGCTCGCTCGAAATTAGATGCAATAAGAGCAGTGCGCCTTGGGAATAGCTCCGAAGAGAGAGAGAGTGGCTCGCACAGCAGGAGCCAAAACGGGGGCGCAGGGTGGTAGGAAGCTGTTACCACACACCGACCGACCGACGACAATATCGCCACGACAAAGGGGGGGGAAACACGAAAACGCTACGAACCACTGTGTCACGGGAGAGGATGGGGAAGGAGGGAGCATTCCACAGGAGAGCAGGGGCATATAGCAACGCGCGCGCACCACGGGAGTGTGGGACGAAAACGAGGAGCGCAAGAGCACCTTCTCATTTATAGGGAGCCCCTGTTCGCGTTAACATGGTCGTCCGCTGTACTATATATCGCGGGGCGCGCACACACAACCCCCTGGGACCTGGCTGTCGATGCATCGTTGTCATCCCCGCCTCCCTCTCCGGGCCGGCTTCGCCTCGAGTCAGCGCACAGAGGCGACGCCGCGAGAACACAAAGGACTCAGCTGTACACCTCACCTCTCCTGTATACCGTGCCCCGCTTGACACAATGCCGTATCGTGACGGGGAGGAGGGCGAGGAAGATGTTGCTGCCATCATCCCCCGCATATATATATATATATATATATATATATATATATATATATATATATGTACTGGGCGGGGGTGTTCGAACAATGGGCGAGCATTGTAGCCCCCGAAGCGCGCAAAATGAAGGTGTACGCCGGTGGTCCGCGAGAGGCGGGTCCCATGCGGCCTTCGTTACGGCCGCGCCAGCTTCTCGAACTGCGCGTCCCAGCAGAAGGGAGAAGGGCGAGCGGTGGGGCTGCCGTAAGCTAGCAGAGATGCAACACAAGGGGGCCGCATGACGAGCTCCGACGTCAGCGCTATGCCGCGAGCAGGGTCGAGGAGGACGGGTGTTCGCTGCTCTCGGTGTTGCCCGCGCACCTCTGTGCTGTGGGGGGTGAAACAAGTGTACGCGCTGAAGCCTAGCTTGACCCGCAAACCTTGAGCGCCAAGTCATTTTGACATGGATGGCAGCGTCCCCACTCTTGGCGCTTCTTACTTTTGTCTGGTGCGCCTGAGGTTCGCACAGAGTGGATGATATGCGGCCGGTCCGCTTCGCGTGAGCCGGCAGGGGATCATGGCGGAGTCGCAGAGCGCCAATTCCGGCCGACTACAGGGAGTGAGTTTTGTTAATTCACTCATCTGACTGAGTTTTTCACCCTTACTCTGATCTAGAGCAGCGTTTAAGTTTTATTACCAGACTAGCATCTGTTAAATACCATTGATTAATTTATTGATTGATTGATTCATTGATTGACTGGCTGACTGACTGATTGGGTAACTAATTGATTTATTGATTAGTTATAAATTAATTAGATAATTGATTAATCAAGGGGGAGAGGGTAGACTTGCCCCAGAGCATCCGCAGATTGTTCAACAAAGGACCCAAGTTTGGGCTTCCACCATCCCATTCAAGACCTGGCCGCCCTCAACCACCGCATAGCCAAGAAACCACCGACTGAACAACTGAGGTGTGGACTGTCTTTTGAAAACGGCTGTTTTTTTTCTAATGATAAGCATGTTAGCACGTCCTTGAAAAAGGTAGTGGCGCACTTTGAAGAGAATGACCTCTCACTTTTACAGGCCGACAAAAACGGAGGTTTTGTAGTCTTACCAAAAGGCCTTTGCCCCGAAAAAGCCCTACAAGCTGTGCAGAAAAACTTCATTTCTAAAAAAATAAAAATTCTTCCCGCAATTGCAAAACAGAAAGTAGCCAACTTTTACAAAGATGTTGGAAATGACAAGTTGTCTAAGCAGATAATCAGTTGTAAAGGCAATGCGTTGAAAGTGCAGCGTTTGTCAGTGTCTTGAGTGTGTTCTTCTATGTGTGGTTGTTTTTTTCTCACTGTAATTATCAATCGATCGATCGACCGATCGAACAATCAATCAATCAATCAATCAATCAATCAATCAATCAATCAATCAATCAATCAATCAATCAGGTTTGGTTTATGGGGTTTAACGTCCCAAACGGACTCGGGCTGTGAGGGACGCCGTAGTGAAGGACTATGGAAATTTCTACCACTTGGGGTTCTTTAACGTGCACTGACATCGCACAGTACACGGGCCTCTAGAATTTCGCCTCCATCGAAATTCGACTGCTGCGGCCGGGATCGAAACCACGTCTTTCAGGTCAGCAGCCGAGCGCCATAACCACTGAGCCACCGCGACGGCAAATCAATCAATCAATCAATCAATCAATCAATCAATCAATCAATCAATCAATCAATCAATCAATCAATCAATCAATCAATCAATCAATCGCTCGATCGATAATTTGTATTTCTGCCTCCAAAAATTGACAGAGGAGCCGCAGAAAAAGCTGTCATAGACAGCTTGACTGAGCCGAAGCCCCCTTATATCGGGGAGCAGTGACAGGCGACGAAGAACCACCAACACCAAGAACAATCTGACCTCTAGTTTGTACATATGTGCAATTTACATGGTCATCCAAACATCATTACTTAAGCTAAGTATCTTTTAGCAGTACAACAACAAGCACAATGAAAAAACAATACAAATTAGAGAAAGCAACAACACCACTTAGCGCAGTTTAAAAAAAATCATTTTGTAACAGTCTATGAATAAGCAACGCAGCTCACGATGAGTGCAGGTAAACAAGTTAAAATTGGTTGGTTGGTTTATGGGGTTTAACGTCCCAAAGCGACTAAGGCTATGAGAGACACCGTAGTGGTACACGGGCCTCTAGAATTTCTCCTCCAAAGAAATTCCAGCCGCCGCGGCCGGGATCGAACCCGCGTCAAAATTTCGCGTCGAAGTTAAAATTGGGAGATTTGTATCCGTTTATAAGAGAAGGAAGTGTATATTGCAGGCGCTATTTACCAGTATTTATGCGCGATGTAGGCACCAACCAGCTTTCCGGCTCTCTAAAAGGTTAACTCGCTTCTTTTGCTTTCAGATTTGCCAAATATTGAATATGACGTGTTATTTTTGGTTTCTAGTTTAAAGCGAACACTCAGTCGATATTGGTATAAATCAAAGATTTTGATTATGCCAGTTTCACGAAAGAACGCTTTGCTGAGTGCTCCATAGTCCGCATTAAAGACGTAGCGAAGAAACTTTTTTTGCAGAACATGAATTTTTTGTGCCGAGGAATACGTCGCAGTGCCCCATACAAGCTGGCAGTAGTTAATGTGGGCACAAATGAGTGTGTTATACAGAAGTAGTTTAAGTGATTTAGGAAGAATGTATGTTATGCAGCCAATCATGCCTGTTACTCCGGCTAAGTGCCGGACACTATGATTTATGTAATCTTCCCCAGAGATGTGCCAAGAAAATACTACACCTAGGCATTTGAAGTGATCAGCAATTTCTATTTCTCTCGACTTAAAGGTAATACCAGGTAATACTATCGTGTGGGGTGACCGGTTTGTTTCATGGTCGAAATATTACAGCTTTAGTCTTTTTCATTCACGCGCATATAGCTTGATTGTGACCATCTTTCCAGTGTGATCATTGTAGTGTTGCACGATTGTATCAAGTCATGAATGTTACTTCCGGAGAAAAAAATGCTAGTATCGTCAGCATATATAATGAACCTGGCATTCGGGTTAATGTTCACAATACCATTGAGGTAAATGTTGAAAAGTAGGGGCCCCAGTGTGCTTCCCTGTGGGATACCAGAATAAATTGGTTTTATTTCTTAATACGTAATATCTATGTTGACAGTTTGTTTCCTTTTTGACAAGTAAGATTTTTTTAGTTCTGCAGCCTGGCCCCGAGCTGCAGAACTAATAAGCTATGTCTAAGCTATGTCTAAGCTAAGCAACCAACTTGTCCAAAAGTTCGTCTTACTCCCTACCCCGCATTTTCATTTAGCTTAATAGAAAATGTTGCGGGGCTAGTGTAAATTTCAAGAAATTTCCATTTTGCATTTGCCATGTCACTCTCCGCGACCTCTGAAGAGAGCTGCGCGCTGAAACCGTGACGGAGTGAAGGATTAGTGAAGCGGTTAATCGACGCGTGACGGCTCCATCAATTTCCATCTCCTCCTCCAGCAGCTGTTTTCATATCGAGTCGACTACAGCCGTCCGCCATACGGGAAGCAACGTCCGGGCGTGGTGCCGGTTCTAATCACATTTCCGGGCAACGAAACGAAAAAATGACGATTTCGCGCGAAGAAGCCCAATTCGTCGCTGCTTGTACAGAGAGTGCTGCGACGGTCCACGCGTTAGTGTTCCGCGGTACCGGAAACGCAACACGACTGCCGCAATCCCCGCAATCAACGTCCCGCGCAAACCTATCTCTTTGGCATTCGGCCCAACGTCTGCAAAGCTCACACCCGGGCTAATTACATGCGCCCACCTTATCGGAATAAAAAAACAAGAACAAAAAGAGGCAAGAAAGAAAAAAAGTTAACGCTCTTCGGATGACGGCAAATCGAAATGAGGCCGCCAGCCGGCGTCGTGTCGGCATCCCTGGGCAACAGTGCTGCGTCGTATTTGTACACGTTTGCTTGCGTACACGCACAGATCCAGGGTGAGAGGTGCGCCGGCGATGTCATCCGACGCTACAGGCGACAGCCGGAGCTTTTGAATCGATCGTGCACACTTTTACTATTTATTCCCTTGTTTCCCGCTGCGTGGTGCGCGACACCTTTCCGGTCCGATTAATCGCTCTCCCTCTGCGCTTGCTGCGAGCACTTCGCGCGGGAAATGAAAGGTGTGTGGCGCAACGCGTCATGCGTGGTTGGCTTTCGTGCGTTCGTGTGTGCGTGCGGTGAATGGCCGCGCATAGATAGCGCATCGCTGCCGCCCACGCCATCTATACGTGTTGAGAGAACATCTCTCGAATCCTCCATGCGCTCGCCAAACGTCACCTCGGGCTACTTCTTCCCAAGCGACGAAGGCTTTATACGAAGGAAATTTAGGAGGGTAAAGTGGGTACAAGTTGCTTTATCACATAGTTCACTGACAATGTCTCGCCCATCTGAAACTAGGTACTAGCTGCGGATCGACAGCCAGACCTCTGGATCTGGATGTCGATCCAAATACAGATCCAGATCTGGATGTGGGAACTCTGCTTCGACAACCATCCCCTGGAAGGGGGGCTTGCGCGGCCTACGGACTTTGAAGTCAAGCATCGGAGTCTTTTTGCAGCCTTCTCCTGGACGGTTTCCTTTGTCACCTACAGTGACGCAACAACCTGCAGGCCGACAAACTTTCGGGAGAAACTGCAACTTGCTCAGTTTTGAAAAGCACGATTTGTTAATTGGGCCCTTTCTGAGATGGTGCTATGCAATAGCGCCGTCTAAAACTAGATTGAGGTCGACAGTAGATGAACGAATGAATTCGCACGGAGATACAATACTACTCCTGCAAGATTCGCATAGCACAAGCACTAGAGAGGACCGTAATAGTAATTATTTCAAAGATTCTCATATGTATAGTAACACTCTGGGTTGTCGCTGTAACGAAGGGCTCAGTATTGATTCCAAAACCTGTAACGTACGAGCAAGCTGGTCATATCTATCGAGCACCTTATACAGTTGCTGGTTTATGGGGGTTTAACGTCCAAAAGCTACTCAGGCTACGAGGAACGCCGTAGTGAAGGGCTACGGGAATTTCGACCAACCGGGGTTCTTTAACATGCACCGACATCGCAAAGTGCACGGGTCTCTAGAACTTCGCCTCCATCGAAATTCGACCGCCGCGGTCGGGATCGAACCTGCGTCTTTGAGGTCAGCAGTCAGTTCAGTTCAGTTCAGTGCATTTATTTCAGTCATGTACAATGGCTGAGGAGAAAGGAAAAAAAGCCGCGCACGCGGCTTGACAAAGCTCCCATCTCCCGTAGCGGCTTGGCACGGCGATGACAGACAGCAGTAAAACAATAACAAGAGAATGCATGATATAACAAATATGTACAATATCTTCATAACAAATCACCAGAATAGTCTCGGTACTGTTACACACACGCAAATGATAGTTTAATCACAGCACATGGACACTTTGTTTATTTTAGAGTTGGATATGATTCATTCTTTTGTAAGAACATATTTCTGACAGCGTTATATGAAACGGAAAGAATGGATTGATTAGTGAAAGCGTTATTATTAAGGAAAGATGGCAACACATACCTGAGAGTTTGAAAACCGTAATTTGTGCGTGGACAAGGTGCATACCAATATTCGTAGTGTCTTGTGTTGTGAACAGCGGTATTTTCCCGTAGATTCGCAAGGTCAGCAAAAAATGTGGTGTCACTATGTACCTGAGATTTGTACTGCTGAATTACACGGTACTGATGAATAACCCTTGCATCCATAATGCGGTATTTTGCAAATAGAGCACTCGTATGTGCTAAGTATGTGGCACCCGCAATTGCTCTGACTGCATTTTTTTGTAATGTCAAAACCTTCTGAATATTAGTTTGCGTCGTTGTACCTTGCGTCGTTGTAGCCGTTGTAGCTTGCGTCGTTGTAGCCTTTTCTACTATATCATTCGCGTTGGTGCCAGACGGAAATAAAGTAGTGTCGTCAGCGTAAATTACGTATTCTGTTTCGGAGTCAATCTGTACTAAGTCATTAATATATACATTAAATAATAAGGGACCAAGGATACTTCCTTGAGGTACACCATGCTTTATTTTATTATAAGTAGAGCGATGATTATCTATAGAAACGTACTGATATCGGTCAGTTAAATAGCTGGTGATAAGAGATAGTGCCTTGTTCCGGACACCGTATGCAGAAAGTTTAAGAAGAAGAGTTTCGTGATGAATCCTATCGAAGGCTTTGGAGAAGTCTATGTATATTCCAAGGGTTATTTGTTTACATTCAATGTTATTTAAGATTATTTCTTTTTGCTTCAGGAGAGCCATTTCAGTAGAGGACTTAGGTCTAAATCCAAACTGTCTTGGAGTTATCACGTTGTATTCTTCAAGAAAATTGGAAAGTCGTAAATGTATTGTTTTTTCCAAGCCCTTAGAAAAAATAGGCAATATAGACACTGGTCTATAATTACCAAGATCGTTTTTCGAACCACCTTTATAAAGAACAACTACTTTTGCTATTTTCATGTCCGAAGGGAAAATGCCGGTAGTCAAAGACAAGTTATAAATATAAGTTAAAATTGGGCAGATAATGTCCAAGACGTACATAACAGGTTTCATTTTCAGTCCAAAAGCATCTTCACTGTTTGTATTGTTCATGCCTTTATATATATTAAGCACCTCATTTTCGTCACAACATGTTATAAAAATACTGTTACTTGTATGATTCGTAATGTAATCCAATGCCATATTATTGTGTTCACTATCAACAAGTCCACTGAAATAGCTATTAAACTTATTTGCGAGTGCGAGTCCGCTATAACTAATGCCTTCCATTGTAATACTTTCAATTGTATAATTGACCACTGAACCCATAACCACTGAACCACCGCGGCGGCTTCTATACACGGCGGCTCCCACCCCATTAAACTTGCTGCGAAACGTTGTTGCATAAGGCATATGATATAAGCATAGAAAAAGACACAAGAAAAAATGGTAAAGGGAAAAGGGAACAAGCTGGCAACCTCTGCTACAAGGAGCACAACGGTCTGGTCCAGGAAAGAGGGAGAATAAAAGGGACATGCACAAGAGATATGCGAAACTCCGCGCGACGGTAATCGCAATATCCCAATGAAAATGCTTGCGCACCGTTCAATACATAGGTTGCACGTGACGTCACTTCCGCCCCCCATCAAGCGCTTGCGGCCATGCTGCCGAACCATTCGGCCGTCCCCTCCCGTCTGCCCTGCGATTCCTGACCAGTCATCGGACACTCTGGATTATTTTCTTATCTTTCGGGCGCGATGCCTACTCCACAGAGGAATGAACCATGCAGTGCAGGCTACTGGTCTGAATTTATTCGATCGGCGCGCGTACGCTACGCACACAAAGTGAAAATTTGCGACGATACAGATCCGTACACGCTGCGACCGGGAGTCGACGCGACGATGGGCGTTGATGTGTTCCTTGAAGTGGCCCACGGAGGATATCGTGTACTCTTTCCAGCTTTGTAAAGTTGGAAAAAATGAAAGCCTTCGAATCAATGGAGGCACGCAATGATTTCTACAGCAGGTGGCTGAGAAGCCTGTCTGCGATGCGCAAGCAACGAGACGAAAAGCTCGGCCTCGGCACGCCGCTTTCTCTGCCGTCATTGCTCGCTGCGGTCGTGGCGATCCGAACCGCGCGCCTTGCCTGGTGCTGTAGCTAGGATGCAGCGACACGGGACTCAGTCTGGGTTTGTGTTGTCAGACAAATCGGGTGGCGCCAATCAAAACAGCAACATTCAAGAGTGTAGTCATCGCTTCCCACGTATTCGCAAACATTTAGTTGACGACACAAGCCTCTTACCTGTCATAAAGTGCACTCCGCACACAAGTAAATTTGGGTTGGCGGGTTCCAAATCGTCGCCCTTAATGCGAGCCAGCCACAGCTCGAGCAGATTCGTACTGAGTCACGGAGCGCTCGCACTTGCATGTATACGATTATCTTACGAATGCAGATGAAGTTCATGTTAAACGGCTTCTTTCACCTGGAGCTGTCGCTACGGTCGTAGCAGCCAAGGGTGGCACACAAAACCATACCGAATCTACGGTTGGACGAGACCCGACACGTTGCGAGCTAATATAGCAGCGGAAAGCTAGAAGTGGTCTGGCGTTGGTTCGGCAGCATGGCCGACTCGCAACCGACGGCCACCGGATGTGACGTCGGTGCAAGCTATGTATAGAAAATCACGGTCAAGCAGTGAACTGCTCGCTGCCAAGAAGAAAACTTTACGCGGCGAGTCCACGGATGAGAGCAAAAAAAAAAATAAACAAGGAGAAGGCGAGAGGGGAAGAGAGCAGCGAGTAACGACCATCAGACACGTATACAAGTTCACTTTGAGGTGTGCATAGCGGCGGCTCGGCCTGCGAGTCATTTGCCGGCTGACAGGGTAGCGGCTGTCGATTCGCCAGCTCATAATTGTGTCGACAAGCCGTGACGGCGAGGTGTCGAAGGAGCCTTCCGAGACAGGGCCGTCGCGCGGCTGCAAAAGCGCTACGCTGCCGTGCGTCGGTATAGCTGACCATGACATCGTCGGATTCGCCGCGCGAACACTTCCGGGCTTGCAGCGAGCGAGCCGTACGCGCAGTGGACGCGGTGCTTGCGTGGCGGCAGGCGTCGGGCGAGGGTCCGACACCCATCGTAAGAGCGGTTAGCTGCATATGTTCCGACACTTCGGCTCAGTCCGTCCTGTAGGGGTTACGAGCGGGGCCGTTCTGAGTGGCCTGCCGATTCATTATTATCGTTATCATCATAAATCATGATGATGATGATGAATCGGCAGGCCACTAAGTACGGCCGATTAGAGCCAACCTTCTAAATTCGGCAGCGTGCCCTGCACATATGAGCCAGCCACCTCGTTTTTGTTCATCTGCGCTGAAGACTAGCCGGTGAAACGCAAACAGTAAGAAAGAGTCATTTCTCGTCTTTTCATTTAGTTATGATCAAAGGCGAGGCGACCGCCGCGATATTGGTAAAGGGGACACTGACGCTCGGAAGTGCACGCCCTTTATGGAACATTGTTGTGGTCCCCCCCCCCTCCCCCCCTCAACCTCCGACGCTATCTCGACGATGCCTTCTCACTGCGCCCAGACATGGTCGTTATCAAGCGGACACCTGCCCATTCACGGATTGCCGGTAACGAAATCCACCTTGAAGCGCTGTCAACAAGCAGCTTCGGGATCTTCTGGCGCCGCATACCTCCCTCTCTGTACCCCACTCCCGACAACCTTCGCAAGGTTCAAGCCTATATCCCCACCACTTCGGCGAGTATCTGCCTCTACCCTTTTCGTTTCGATCCCTCTTGCCCCAACTGTCCCTCTCCCTATGTTAACCTAGCCTTTCCTTTTCTTCCCCGTCGCAATGCAATCCCTTCACCATTACCACCCTCATCCAGTCTCTTGGCGTGCCTGGGTGCAGTCTTCCGCCCCGAAATGTCAACCGGCCTTGGTCCCTCAAGTCGCCGTCCTGCTGGCCACGTCCTGATGCCTGGCCGTCCTGCTGCCAGCCACGCTCCCGAGATCTTCCCGTGGCAGTCACCTTCCGGTGTCCATTCCTCCCCTGTCGCGTTTTGCTCTGCTACAACCTGCCACGGTTATCAGGTGGATAGTTATGGCGACGACGCCGACGATGACGACTACGACGCGGAATCCACCAACGGGCGCATAAGAGTTCAGCTCTAAAAACAACGGCAACGACTAAACGTCATTCGCGCACCAGTGCGCTAAATAAATGGCCGAGTTGGACGCATCGCGCTTTCGTTGATAAAAGCCGATTTTATAACCGAAATCGACTTCCCAATTGCGCGCTGGCCAGCGGCAGCTTGCTCATGCCTTCTTCCATACCCACACACCGTATAAAGTTAGTGAATAAGCAAGTTAACCGACAGGCTGCGTTGCATGCAACTTCGAAGAGGTTTCCCCGCCCACAACCGTTGTCTCCAGGACGATGAGTGTCGTTACAGTTACATTCATTTCTTCTGAACTGCGATTCACTTACTAAACTAATTCATGTATCCACTATTTTGCTGCGACCGATTGCGACTGGCCGCCACATTTATACTTGGGCACAACATGTGCATCTCATCCGCCGTATGAACTCCCCAGACAGTGACTTGCCACAGCTTCCCGTGTCAGTCGGCTATACTCTATGCTGCGTGTTTGGAACTTAACACACGCCTGATGCTAAGGTACCACGTGTCAGCCACTGCCCATGGCTCGTTTCAGCAGCCGGCAGCAGAGTGAGCATATGTCATACCAGGAGGGCTTTTGACGCAGCGCCACTTGACCACCGACTTCAAATAGGCGTCTTCCTCTTCACACCCGGTGTGATCTTCTTTCATCTCTTCCCTATTCGTGATGTAAAGCCCTCGCTCTTGACCTTCTTTTTCTCTCAAGAGAGAGCAACTGTTGCGTCAGGGTATATATGTTCTCTCCCCCCCCCCCCCCCCCCCATCCTTCAAAGAACAGCCCATTCATTCCAATGGCTGCACCCTTTCATATAGCACCTGTATAAGCGCGTGCTAAACGCTCAGATCCAGCTTTCAGAACTTGCTGAAGACGACGCGTGCCTTACATGTAAACAGTGCGAACTGCGGTTATAACAGCGGGTGCTGCTGATTCACATCATGGTTTTCGGACATAACATGAAAGAAATATAAAAAAAAAGGAAAAGAGGAACGCCCCACATTGTCAGCGCAGCGCTCGCCGCCAGATAGGCACGGAAACCTCCGTGCTGGAGAACGAGTCTCATGATTCCTGTTGTTAAACGATACGCTGGGAGAAAGAAAGCGAGAACAAATGCCATAAAGGCAAAGTGATGGGACACCGGCCACACCGCGCCGACGACGCTTATTGTTTCGCGGGGGGGGGGGGGGGGGGGGGGCGTGAGACAGAGGGAGGGAGAGAGAGGGAAAAGCAAAGAGACGAAGGAGGAGAGAGGAACCGGACACGTTAGTCGAGCAGCGTCGCGTCTGGCCGGTTCGTTTCCCACATCGGCCGCGTCGCTCCCACGGTCGCTCGACGCGGCCGCCGGTCGATAAAAAATAAATAAATAAAAAAACGCCCGAACGCGCACTCTCCCTGTCACGGTAACTTACTCGGCGCGCGTCATGAATTTCTAAAGTTAAGAGCAGCGAACCTGGCCCGAGCTACAGCAGCGGTCCTATTTCCAATATTTTCCACCTTCCGCACTTTTAGCGGCCGTTTTTCAGCTGACAACGTCACTGAAACTTGCTCCTCCTGTCGCTTGTGTGGTTGGTAGTGGAGAAGAACGTACCATGCTTCAGTCTAGTTAGCTGCCTTTCCAAGGCTTGTGTCCAAGCAAAAAAGGGGCATACCCTAAGCAGTCTTCCAAGACGGCTTCTTAGCCGAAATCAGCGCACTACACAGACAGCGCCTAAGTGAGCGTGCGTACTGCCCAGTTTTTGCAGCCAAAGTTCTTTATATACGACGGTACAGGGGGGCCTCCCGTGAGAAGCTTCAGCGTAGACAGTTACCGCCGTACGCAGCACCCCCCCCCCCCTCCCACCCCCCCCCCACCTCCCACCAGTTCACGCAGACCACGGGTTTTTCACCATAAAATTGCTATACTGCTGACGCAGTAAAAGAAGAGAAAGAAGAAGAAGAATAGAGAAAGAAGGGAAGGCGAAGGGAAAAGCTACTCCAACAGAGGACGACAACAATAAGAACTGACAGCAACAGCAGCAAATGAAGGAAGACGTTCACGCTCATAAAAGTAAAATATTTAGGATCAATATTCGATTAAACCTATTCATGAAAGTTTCACGTAGAATATTTTGCGCCAGAACGACGAATGATGCTCTGCTATATAATTTAAAGATCACGATCGATGTGAGACGCATATTAAAACAGCTCGTTTTACAGCCCCAGGGGGGTCAATCTTTAGATATGACAGCCCTGTACACGGATGGGCCTTGCATTATTGAATAAATGTATTAGATGAGATACTAGCTAATATAATACAGTATATTAAATAGGGCACAGGATGAAATTATCATGACATATCCGAAATAAGCAATAGGTGTTTCGTATTCAGCGTGAGAAAAATGTTATGGTTGGTAGTTCTAAAGAAGCATTTATATTAAATACGTTTAAAATATGAAATGTCAAAAAGCGCGGATTGGGAGAACAGATGAAAGTGTCAGACGCTAAGTTTACGCGGATGTCGTAAAAGGGCTAGATGTGCCCTATTTTATTAAATTTTCTTCAGACTGTGGAATAAATTCAATAGGCAAAGCGAAAAAAATTGGATCATTTAAGCTCAGCCTTAAGGCTATGAGACGATAGCGTAATGTGTCAATTCGCATATATGCAGGAGGTCATTCTCTACTTAATATTAATGGATACCTGGTAGTCCTCATACCCCTACTGGTGCACTGATGCAGCGGTTAGTTTAGTAGCAATTCTTTTTTGCACTTTATGACGATATTATTTCTAATTTTAATTTAAATACGTGTTGTGTCATGTCCGTATTTAGGCAGGCCAACTATACGACTTCGCTTAGGTATCCAATTACCAGCGATCTGGGAACCCGTTGGAAATATTTCTAATTGGAATCTGCAAATACTATGCCTTGTGAGTGAGCCAAGCCCCAAATGCGTTCCACGGAACCGATCGCCAGTTTGAGCGGTACGCAATCTCAGCAAATAATGACATGCCCAACGCGCAAAACTGAATGCCCGCAGAGAACTATCATCGAAGAGCGGTAGGTAGGAAAGACTTTTATTGCTCTAGAAAGGTGCTAGTAGCAGACAAGAAAGAAGAGGTCCATCTTCCTTCTTCTCACAGGGTCGGTGCCCCTATTCCAGGGCTCCGCTGAGCTTCGCTGCTCGTTGGGCGTGCTGGATCAGACCTTGTTGGCAACCCAGATCGCCGCTGGAGAGCCGGCTCTCCCACTGTTCTGCACTCGGTTCTTTGCGAAAGCTGTCGTTTTTACTGCATTCCCACGTGATGTGGTACAACGATGGTTTGCTGCCACACCACGGGCAAGTGTCCCGATATTGCGTCGGGTAAATCTTGCTAAGGATATGCAGGTTTGGGAATGTTCCTGTCTGCAATCTTCGCCAATACACTTGCGTCCGTCCACATGCGAACGCCCCTCGAAGAGCGCGGATCGCGGCAAAAAATTGCATGCCGTCTGCCCGTTGTTCGTCGCGAACGCTGATGTCTGTTATACTGCGACAGACCTCAAGACCAACATCAGGCTGAAGACCAACATCAGACGACGCCCCGAATGACTGTTTATTTTTTTTCAGCCTTACAAAATTTGGCTCTACAACTAAACGCATTTCCCCCTTCCCTCGTGAGTGTATTCCAACACCTGTGCCTCAGTCACTCCACGCTGCATTGCGGGCCGTATGCTCCAGCGGAACAGTGGCGTGCGCGCACGTGTCTTTTCAGATGGCGTATGTCCGCAAACGCTCTCATTTTGGAACAAGGTCCAGGAACACCCAGAAACATCAGAGGCTTGCGGCGCAGACAACGCATTTCCTAGGGCACATAATAAGGACCAGCTTGTCGAAGATGCAGAAGGTGAGACAGGCCTCTGCAGCTGTCAGGGTCCTTAGATGCTGTTCTGGACCACAGTATAAAGTCGACGCACGAGAAAGGCCCAAAGTTCACCTTCGAACCTCAGGTGAATGGCGCCAAGTCCTGTCTCGTATGTGTTCTCCTCGTTTTTTCGCGCCAGTTCTCTCGTATGCCCATTATGGCTCTCTGCAGTGTGGACAGTGCACGGCGGGTGCTAGTGACCGTGCACCGTTGTCTCGTGCTTCTGGGCATCGCTGCGTTTCGCGAACCGCCTTCCTCACTGCGAACAAGCGTGGAGCTTAGTTCCCGTGTGCGCTGACACGTGCGCCCTGAGGTTGCCCCGCAGTGAGAACAACTCTCCGCAGTGCGGACACGGGTGCGAGACAGCTATGCCCACCAGGTGTCGCAGCCTGCGGTGACGCCTCAGGTCGGACGCGCGGCTGAAGCGGCGACCGCAGTCGACGCACGCGTGCGGCCTCGCACCCGAGTGGACCAGGAGGTGGTCGGTGAGGTGGTGCCGCATCGTGAAGTCCCTTCCGCACACGTGGCACACGAAGGGACGCTCGCCCGTGTGGATCCGCTCGTGTCTGGTGACGTTGGCCTTGGTATCGCTGGAGTAGGCGCAGTAGGCGCAGCGGTGCTTTCCTTCCGACCTCTGCGGGCGCTTACGCTGCGGGTGCTTCTCCAAGAGGCCCAGCGCGGAGGACCAACACCGACTGGAGAACAGGTCGCCGCATGTCTCAAAGCCGACGATCGGTAGTGGGGCGGTCTCATTGTTTCCATACTCTCTTGCGAGCGACGCGCCTTCTTCAAGAGACGAATGATGCAGGTCTTCCTCGCCAGCGTTCTCTACGCATTCCATGCGGTTGGCCTCCCTCCTTTGGCTTCTGGGGAAGAAGGATTCCCTGCAAGACTCTCCGAGGGAGGAGGGAGAGGACTGTGCGGGGGAGTCCAGCTGCCCGGTGTCGTCGCCGTCCTCGGCGGAGCTGACCTCCTCGATGACACACTTCGGGCAACGCCTGTCGTCAGCTCCGACTGCGCCGGTTCCTGTCTCGTCGTAGTAGCCATGCTCAAAGACTCCTCTTTTCCCTGCCTTTGATAGGCTTCCTTCGGCGGGAGGCGTCCACTGCCGACAGAGGCTGGCGGCGGGCTTCCTTATTACGCTTGAACTCGGACCGTCCGCCGCAGCAGACGGCGCCTGCGAGTTTCTGATTTCCTCGCCTTCATTTCCAGCCGACGTTTGGCAATCGCACTTGGATGGAGGTTCAGGTGGAGCCGGCCTCGGTTTCATGAATTCAGGAAGTGGTGTCGTGAGTTTCCCGTTCACCATCAGCTCGTACTTCTCCTTGATATTCGCGTACCACACTTTCATGAACTGTGAGAGCCCGTTCCATTCTTCATCCGTAAAGTACTGACGAATGTTTGCAAAGTCGTCTTCGCTGGCCATTCAATTATGGCTTGACAGTCGAGCCAAGCTCTGCTGGTACTGTTTAACCATCGTCTTCTCCTTCTCTTGTTGGTGTTGTCCTCGAGGGATAAATGGCGCATACGCACTGTGAGGAATATGCCAAGAAACAGGCGGTGACTACAAAGAGCTAAAAAATATTTGAGGCAAAATACCTTAATGAAAACTGGCAAATTAAAATAAGTAACAAATTGCTCCTGTGAGATGTAGATGATTTCTATTTATTCAGCTTCACCTTAATCTTCTTTTTCAGGTTGATAGCCA